>NC_044386.1:95427330-96072671 GCF_006542625.1 Nomascus leucogenys
AGCAATACTCCCCAACAGAAATTAAGTGTCTAGTTTTAAATTTTTCTTAATTATTTTTATTTTTATCTTTTTTAGAGATAGGGTTTTGCTCTGTTGCCCAGGCTGGAGTACAGTGGCATGATCATGTTCACCACAGCACTGAACTCCTGGACTCAAGCAATCCTCCCACCTTAGCCTCCTGAGTAGCTGGGACTGTCAGCACACGCCACCACACCTGGTATTTTTTTTGTTTTGTTTTGTTTGGTAAAGATGAGGTCTCACTATGTTGTCTAGGCTGGTCTCAAAATCCTGGCCTCAAGCATTCCTCCTGCCTTGGCTTCCCAAAGTGCTGGGACTACAGGTGTGAGCCACCATGCCTGGCCCCAATTTTTGTAGCCACATTGAAAAAAAAAACAAAAAGGGTGAAATTATTTGTAGTAATATATTTTCACTTCAAAATATCCAAAATGTTATCATTTCAACATGTAATCAATATAAAAGTTATTGAGATAGTTCACTTTTTCATATTGTCTTCAAAATTTAAGGATTATTTGATGCTCATTGCACATGTCCAGTTCTCAGTCACACTAGCCACATTTCAAGTGCTCAGTAGCCACACATGGCTCCTGGCTACCATATGGGACCACACAAGTATACAATGTTTGTTCTTTGCTTCATTTGACAAATACTTATTGAATGACTATTATATATTAAGAACTATTATACTAAGAATGGGAGGTTAAAATACGCATTTGTATTTCCTTGAATTTGCAAAAAGAAGTACTGGAAGTTTAGATAAGGGCTTACTGCTTTCTTTTAGTACACAGGGAGGAAAAATGTTAATAGAGACAGAAATGAGAGAAATATACATCAACGTATCTTTGGTTTTGCTTTTGATCTTTGAAAAATGTGAACATATTATCTATTTTAAACTTATAGGAGGGGCCTACAACAAACACATAACAAGTATCCTCCTCCCAGCCAGATTTTTGTCAGATTTTGAACCTGTATGGAACAAGGGGCTACAAAGATTAGCTCAAAACCTCCAAAGTGCCTAACTTTCAGAGTGGAGAAAACAAAGACTTAGCCACTCAATCAAAAGCTGAGTTGGGCCAGAAAGGATAAATGAAATCTCCCATATGAAAAAAGGAGCAAAGAACAGACAAAATAAACAGAAAACGAGAATAAAGTTAAACCCAGCTATTTCAAAAACTGTGTGAAATGCAAATGGACTAATCACTAAACATATTTGACAGCACAACAATAGTAGCAAGGGAAAAAAGTGATTAAGAATTTAAACTGTTAGAAGACACTTGCATTGTTCAGGAAGAGTAAAAGTACTAATTGTGGGCAGACTGTAATAAATTATGAATGTATATTGTAATATCTAGGATAATTACTCAAAGAGTCATATAGAAATCTATAACAACAGATAATGAAGAAAATAAAGTGGGAACTTAAAAGATACTTAATTAGCCAATAAAAGGGCAGGAAAGAAGGAATGCTAGAGGAAAATGCTGGTCAACAAGCAAATAGGACAATGAGAAAATAGCAGCAAGATGGTAGACTTAAACCTAGCCATATCAGTAAGTTCATTAAATGCAGATGGACTAAATTGACTACATCATACAATTAAAAGAGACTATCAGATTGAATTTTTAAAAAACATGTCTATATGTTTATTAAACACACACTTTAAATATAAAGATACAGATAGGTTAAAAGAGGATAGAAACAGATATACTGTGTAAAACACCAACAAATAGAAAGCTATATTAATAGCAGAGAGGTAGACATTACAGCAAGAAGTAATACTAAAGATAAAGTAGAACACTGTGTAATGATAAAAGGGTCAACAGCACATCAGAAGTCTAAACTTATGTACATGTAATAATTAACATAGCTTCAAAATATATAAAGCAAAACTGGGGGAAGGAGAAGCAGACAATCTACCATCACACTTGAAGATGTTAACATACATATCTCAGTAAGTGATAGCATAATCAGGCAAAATATCAGTCTGGAAAGAGAATGTTTGGATAGCATTATTTACCAATGCAACTTACTTGAAATTTATAGAATGCTATACCCATCAATTGCTCCTTTTCAAATGTGCATGAAACATCAACCAAAATAGATTCCATGAAGGGCCATATAGTAAGTCTCAATAAATTTCAAAGGAACAAAATTGTAAAGAGTATATTCTCTCACTAGAATGGAATTAAACTTGAAACCAATAATAAAATATAACCAGAAAATCCACAAATGCTGAAAATTGAGCAATACGCTTTCATAGAATTAACAGATCAAAGAAAACTTTCAAAGGATATTAGTAAACATTTGAATTAAACAAAATGAAAATATGACACATCAAAAATTGTGAGCTGCTATTAAATTAATTCTCAGAGGGAAATTTATAATTTTAAAACGTTATGTTAAAATAGATGAACATAAGATAATGACAACTGTTGAGTCGTCTAACAGAAAGAAAAAAGATTAAAGAAAGTGAACAGAGCCTAAGGGTCCCATCGGACACCATCAAATGGACCAACATACCTATTATGAGAGTTCCAAAAAGAGAAAAAAGACAGAGATCAAAAGAATATTTAAAGAAATAATTGTTTAAAACTTCCCAAATTTGATGAAAGACATTAATATAAATATCCAAAAAGGTTAATGAACTCCAAGTAAGATGAACTCAGGGACCCATAATGAGACACGCTATAATCAAACTTTTAAAAGCCAAAGAGAGAATCCTGAAAGCAGCAAGAAAAGTGACTCCTCACACAGAAGGGATCCTCAATGAGATTATCAACAGATTTCTCTGATCAAAACTGTGCAAGCCAGAAGACAGTAGGCTGATAAACTCAAATGGCTAAATAAACAAACAAAACAACTGGAACCAAGAATCCAATATCCAACAAGCAGTCCTTCAAACTAAGAGTTTTTAAGGCATTCCAAGATAAAAGCTGACAAAATTCATTATCGCTTGACCTGTTCTGCAAGAAAAACTCAGGGAGTCCTACATGGTGAAATAAAGATATCCATAAAGATAAATACATGAACAATTTTAAAAGCTAGTATTATCATAAAAATAGTTTGTAACCCCATTTTTATCTTCTACATAATTTAAGAGATCAATGTATTGAGACGAACTCTTAGTTTATGTTTTGTGGCACACAATATATAAAAATATAATTTTGTAACAATAAATGAAAGAAGTGGGGACAGAGCTACAAAGAAGTAGAGTTCTTACATGTGATTGAAGTTAAGCTGGTATAAATTTAAATTAGTGTTATAACTTTAAAAGGTTAAATTTAATTCCCATGGTAAACACAAAGAAAATAGTTACAGAATATACACAAAAGGAAATGAGAAAGGAATTTAAACATTTTACTACAGGCCGGGTGCAGCGGCTCACACCTGTAATCCCAGCACTTTGGGGCGCTGAGGCAGGCAAATCACCTGAGGTCAGGAGTTCGAGACCAGCCTGACCAAAATGGAGAAAACTTGTCTCTACTAAAAATACAAAATTAGCCAGGCATGGTGGCCATGCCTGTAATCCCAGCTACTCAGGAGGCTGAGGCAGGAGAATCGCTTGAACGCAGGAGGCAGAGGTTGCGGTGGGCCAAGATCACGCCATTGCACTCCAGCCTGGGCAACAAGAGCGAAACTCCATCTCAAAAAAAAAAAAAATTCTTTTTACTATGAATAAATCAATTAAACACAAAAGACAGTAAAATAGAAAATGAGAAACAAAGTGATAAGGCATATAGAAAATAAATAGCAAAATTACAAAAGCCCCTTCTTATCAGTAATTACTTTAAATGTAAATAGATTAAATTATGTAATAAAAGAGATTAGAAAAATGGACGAAAACACATGATGCAACTATATGCTGACTAGAGGCATTTTAGATCTAAAGGCACAAATACAGTTGACCCTTGAACAATAGAGGGGTTAGGGGTACCAACCCCCATGCAGTCAAAAATCCACATATAACTTCTGACTTTCTCAAAACTTAACTACTAATAGCCTTCTGTTGACTGGAAGCCTTACTAATAAACAGTCAATTAACACATATTTTATATGTTTTATGTATTACTACATTCTTATAATAAAGTAAGCTAGAGAAAAGAAAATGTTATTAAGAAATTCATTAAGGGGGCTGAATGAAGTGGCCCATGCCTGTAATCCCAGCACCTTGGGAAGCTGAGGTGGGAGGATCACTTAAGGCCAGGAGTTTGATGCCAGGAGTTTGAGACCAGCCTAGTCAACACAGCAAAACCCCATCCTCTACAAAAAATAAATTGCCAAGTGCAGTGGTGTGTGCCTGTAGTCCCAGCTTCTTGGGAGGCTAAGGCAGGAGGATCACTTGAGCCCAGGAGTTTGAGGTTGCAGTGAACTATGATCAAGCCACTGCACTTCAGCCTGGGCAACAGAGCAAAACCCTGTCTCTTTAAAAAAAAAAAAAAAAAAAAAAAAAGGGCCAGGCGCAATGACTCACGCCTGTAATCTCAGCACTTTGGGAAGCGAAGGTGGGTGGATCACCTGAGGTCAGGAGTTCGAGACCAGCCTGGCTAAAATGGCGAAACCCCACCTCTACTAAAAACACAAAATTTAGCTGGGTGTTGTGGCACACACCTGTAATCTCAGCTACTCAGGAGGCTGAGAGGCAGGAGAATCACTTGAACCTGGGAGGCGGAGGTTACAGTGAGTCGAGATCACGCTAATGCACTCCAGCCAGTGAGACTCCGTCTCAAAAAAAAAAGGAAAGAAAGAAAAGAAAATTGTAAGAAAGAGAAAATATACCTCTTACTATTCATTAAGTGGAAGTAGATCATCATAAAGGTCTTCATTGTTGTCATTTTCATTTTCATGTAGAGTAGACTGAGGAGGAGGAGAAAGAGGAGGAGTTGGCAGGCAACATAACACAAAGTATATCTAATGTAAATAGTGAATGGTTCTAGTTAGAATGCAGACCAAGGAAGAAATGGCCACAAAGGTAGTTTGAGGGCCAAATGGTAGAAGGCTGAAAGGGCTAGGCTAACAAGTAAGGTATTATTTCCTGAGTGGTAGATGGATAGATGTGAGGGCTGTCACTGAAGGTTTTTTTTTGTTTTAGCTGGACACTTGATGAGAATTAGGCTCCGGGAAAATTGGTTCGGGACTATTTCTATAGACAAAGCAAGGAGTTTGATAGTAAGAACAGAAAGGACTAGAGAGATGAGAGATACAGCAAAGGTAGAAATACGATTTGACAACTGGACAAGAGGGCAATACAGAGTCAAATATAAGTCTGGGGTTTCTCAGTGACAAGATGGTTGAGATGTCATAATAGAAACAGGAAATGCAGAAAACAGTATGAAGTGGAATGGAAAATGAGCCTATCACTCTTAGCTATTGCTATTACAGCCTATAGGGCTACATTAGAGGTGTGCTCCTAAGATAATTGGAAAACAATTATTTTTATAAAATATGATTTTAAATATATCTGCCATTCAATGTCACTGAACCTTTAGTCACTATTTTTTTTTCCTTTTTTCTCAGTTGCCCTTTTGTTCCCTACCCCACTCCCCTACTTCACTTCCTTCCAGGGTGTTTAGCAACTCCAGAATACACATTCACGTTGCAAAGAGGGTGCCAAGCCACAGAACCTCCTGCTGTTGTGCAATGTGGTGACCTTGCTATCCATCATGAACCCATGTGGCATGGTTTCAGCTACTCTCTAATTACTACTCTTACATTCTGATATTAGGAAGAAACTATATACATTTTTACACCCGGTGTGGGTTGCCAGCAAACTTGGCCATTCTCTATCGTTGGTAACTTTTTGAAAATACACTAAAAACGCATCTATCCAAGGTACAAAAGCAGGATAACAACCTAGGTTTCTTTCCATTTTAATGAATCTCCAAATTCCAGCATTCTTAGTTCTTTCTTTCAACTTATTCAGTGAGGTATAACAGATAGCTAGTATACAGATAGATATTAAGTGCACAGCTTGACGGACCAAGTACTCTGTCCACAATGCCATTAAATCAGATATAAATATAAAAGGATAGGAAAACACCCTATAGGTTACAGAAGGAATCATAATGAAAAAATGTTTAAACCTCAAACTGAACAACAAACTATAAAATTTTTAGGATAAAACAGAAATGTATTTGAAAATTTTTAACATTAAATACTGCCTATTAGAAAATAAGGCTAAAGGTCATTGAGCCGAAGAACAAAGTTAAGGAATCATGCTACCTGATTTTGCTCATTATAAAGCTACGTTTATCAAGACTGGTATTGGTGAAAAGATAGGAAACATAGATCAACAGAATAGTCCAGAAATAGACCTGCACATAAATGATCAATTGATTTTTGACAAACGGGCAAAGGCAATTCAATGGAGAAATGATAGTCTTTATACCCATGCAACCATCATCAAGATCAAGACACAAAATGTTAGTATTTTTAAATTATTAAATGCACTTCTTTGTTTTTTGTTTTTTTTTTTTTTGAGACGGAGTCTCGCTCTGTCCCTCAGGCTGGAGTGCAGTGGCACGATCTTGGCTCACTGCAAGCTCCACCTCCCAGGTTCACACCATTCTCCTGCCTCAGCCTCCCGAGTAGCTGGAACTACAGGCGCCCGCCATCATGCCCGGCTAATTTTTTGTATTTTTAATAGAGATGGGGTTTCACCGTGTTAGCCAGGATGGTCTCGATCTCCTGACCCCGTGATCCGCCCACCTCGGCCTCCCAAAGTGCTGGGATTACAGGTGTGAGCCACCACGCCCGACCTAAATGTACTTCTTCTGATAAGCATTCTTGTTTTATTTTAAACATGCTATGTGCCATATCACCTTAGAAAGAATCCAGTATGAATATATTATAAAGTTAAGTGAAACTTGGGAGTTGTATTCAAAGGTGACATCTTTCTTCTTCCCAGCTATATGACCTTTGGCATGTCACCTAATTTCTCATTTCCCCCCGCTTTTTTAAAAATTATTTTCTAAGGTCTCCCCTCCCTCCTTTCTCTAAGGTGTTTGTGAGAATTAAGTGTTGAGCAGAGTCAGCAACAAAATTTGGGGGGATCATCTATTGAAATGTTCTATATCCAGATGTGATGGTGGTGGTGATTTCACAGGTACAAACCCCTGTCAAAATTAATCCATTTTGCACTTTAAATGAATGCAGTTTATCATACATAAATTATATCTCAGTAAATAGATTTAAAAAAAGAGTATACTGCTGAGGCACATCATGAGTGTTAATTGTTAATTTGTTCCTCCATTCCCTTCCCTTTTCATATTCACTAGAGAAGAAAAACACCTGGGCACTATTCCCCATATGAAAAGCCCTAAAAACTTCTTGAGATAATTGTGAGGTTATTTCTCTCTGCCTCCTCTCCTCCATACTACATCCCAGTATCTTTAACTTTTCCTATGAATTTTACTTTTCTATCCTTTTATGTAGCAAGATCTTAAATCTAGATTCTGTACTTATTTCAGTTAAAGAACAAGAAAGAGTAATTCACATGTGTTACAAAATATCTTTAGATCTTAGGTGTTAGCTCCACAGTATAGGGCAGTACTATGATGTTAACTCATATACTAAAAGAGGTTTATTATATACATTTAAATCCTATTCAACCAAACTCATAGGAATCAGGCTACAGAAGTACTATTTTGAAGCTTTTTATGGGTCACTAGCTGTATCTGTACTCCCACAGTAAATTATATTATTTTAAAACAATAGTGGCTAAGATACCCTTCTTTTTTATTTGCTACCACCATTAGAAAAACTTAACCCTTCTTTTGCTTTTTAACATATAAAGTGTAAGTTTTGGTGCCAATTCAGTTATCGTGTGTTTATGCATTAAAAACTCAAAATAAGATATCTCATTTCAGGTTTTTTTGATTAGCAAATTCCCTAGCTGTTTTGCCAGTAATATTAAGCATAGACTGCCTTCCTTAAATTGTTAAAATCAAAGAGCTCACTAAAAGGGATTATTTTTTTAAAATGTGTCTAGGCTAGGAACTACCATTACCAATTTCAAAATAAACACCTTGATTAGTGAGATTTTTATGTGCCATTTTATTTTGTTTTTGTTTTGTTTTAAAAGGATAATTTTCCCTAAATAAATATGTAGAATATGCCTCACATCTTTTCACCTTACACTTTTTGTTTACTTTTTATCACTTCTCAAAGAAGTTAGTAGACAATAAAAAATAAAGTTAACATCTCCCCCTAGTCCATTTCACTCACCTACAAAATGGGCTGGGAATAGTAGGTATCACATAACAAAGCCCCCCATTCAGGCAAAATGACTTGTGACTGGGACCACAGGGCTCTTCGTGATCTAAAACACATACATATATAAAATAGAGAAAAGCAAATTAAAATTTTCCTAATGCAACAAGGAATAGGAATAACTATCTTAAACTGAAGTAGCAATTCTGAAAATCAGAATGAAGAATTTTTTTTCTCAAAATGAAAGACTTAATTCTATTCCTTATTTGACAGACTGGGACTTCTATCTCTTTGAGAGAAAAATTATGTCCTAAAGATATGGCCATTAACCATAATGGGTTTAGACACTATATAACAGAAATAAGGAATATCTATATTAGTTAGATTAAAAGGAGGTGATTAGCATCTTAGAACAAACAGCGCCTTTCTCACTGACTACAGAGATTCGGCAGTATTACCTAGCGTTTCCCTGTCCCAAGAATTTATTTAGATTCTTGTTTTCCCTGTTAGGTCTCAAATACATTAATATCTGAAATTGCAGCTGGTAAAGGATTTAGATAATTAACTTTTTATTTCCGAAGTTAACTTTAAACGTTCCTATATGACAATCTAAATGTCAGAAACCAAAAATAATCTTATAAGGTGTTGATTTGCAAAGTGTTTTAGGTAATAGCTACTAACCATAAGGCATATCTAAAGTTGCAAAGAAAAATTAAAAAGCTAAGTCATAGCTTGATATACAGCCAAATCTTTCAGAATATTAAGAAAATAAACCTCTACTTCTCTCTGGCTTCTTTTCTCTCTTTCCTCTTTCTTCAGCCTCATCTTCCTTCTTTATGACCTTTCCTTTATCTATCTTTATCTCTCTGCCTTCCCTTTCTCCCTTGATACCTCTCCTTCCTTCTAGCCTCACCCCCAAGACCTTTTATTAAAAATCCCTGTCCACCAAAGCCATTGTATAGAAAAAATTAGAATAACAGAAGGATTCACTGAGTCATTATACTAGTAATTTATGAAGAGAAAATTGGTGAATATCTTATCTTTCAGCCTTAAAGGGGAAATTATATTGCTTTAAAATTGTACATTGTTAGTTCCTAATTGTTTCTGTCTAGGAAATGACCCAGAATCATCTAATCGGAATAAGAAAATGGCATTACTCCCATTGGGACTCCAATTTGACATTAAAATTAGTATACTAATTTTAAAAATTATCTAGCATTTATGTGCCACTAAGATATCAATACTTGCTAAGATATAATTGCTATGAGTCAGATATCTCCACAATCAGAATTTCAAATTTTAAAACTTTTATTCTACTTTAGAATTGAGAAAATCCTGTTTCAGCATCACATTATAGCCCTAAGAGTATAAAAATGTAAAGAGGAAGTCAGAACTACAGAGAACTGGTGAAAAAGAAAGTAAAGTCAACCAAAATGAATTCTTTTAGATTTTTTTCTTTTTTACACAATGCCATGCTTCTTCATAATCAAACAACTTTCAACAAGATTATAAAATTTTTCAGGAATAATTTGGCTAAAAAATAAAATTAACATTACATCAGCATCAAAGGCCTCATCATATATGGTTTTCCACTGAGGGTGGAATGTAACTTTATCACAGCTAAGATTAGTGTCCTTGTTTTAATTGGATTATAGTCAGACATATCTCAACACTTGGCATGTATTTTATCAATAAAGAAAACTCATCTAACCTGAATCACTATTTCTGAGTCTACTTTTATTCTGACTTCTATTTCCTTATTATTTGAGTTGATTTCAGATATAGAACAAGCTAGAATTTATCAGGTTATAAAACCAATAAAACACATATGTCTAAAATAAAATAGCTTTATGTCATAAAGGAAGGTCTCAAAACCAAATATTTCATATTTGAAATATTAATTTCATATTCACATCTCTTCCAATGATGTTGGAAGGGAATAATACAGCCTTGTGTTAATATACATTTTTGATTGTTGTTCTATTGCTATGGACACATATTGACAAAAACATATAAATGTATAAGAAATTACCTGTTGGCATCTTAATTTGTAAATAGTTTCATTCTTGGTCAAGAGAGTAGGGTTGAAAAACAGTACCTAAAACAGTTTAAAAAATAATAATTTAGGGAAAATAGTCTTCTTTTAAGGGCATTATAAAATGTCAAATATTCTAATAGCAATATTCTTAAATGTAAAAAATAAAATAATAAAGACATTTATATACTAGGGACAAATTTTAGTTACAGCATTTTTAGATACGTATTACATTTTAGTAAAAAATATGAACAAAACTAAAAGATCAATAATGTACTTAATATAAATCATTGCCTAAATAATGTAATTTAATCTTAAATATCTCTCTGCAGAAAAGCCTAATAAGGCTTATTTTTAGTAAACATTATTAACATAGTAGAGTACTACATGGAATTTTACATGAACGATGAGACAGTAAGTAAAACTGAATGAACTGAGCCTTTAAAGCTTTTATAAAAACACTTTTAAGTTTACCATAGATTGCACATTACATTTACCAATCTATGCAAACCTTTCTTTTAAAAAATGTCCAGGGCTGATAGGTGCAGCAAACCACCATGGCACACATGTTATAAACACACTATGTAACAAACCTGCACATCCTGCACATGTATCCCGGAACTTAAAATTAAATTAAAAAAAAAAAAAAAGAAAATGTTAACCACACACACACACAAAATGTCTGGCATCTGGCAAAGCAATGTAGCTAATAAGACATTCTTACATATGAATTTCCTGCTATAACAGAAACAAAAGAATTCAAACATATACTTGAAGAGGCGAAGCATTTATACTTACATTATGATTACAAGCTCCCAGTTCTGTTCTATAAAGAACACTTCTGACCTAAACGGAAAGACTCTAACAGAAATCTCAATCTACTAACACAGTTGTAATACCAAGGTCTTCTCTCAAAGCCAACAGCTCTTTCTTAGACAAGCAGAGAGACAGAGAAAGCGAGCAAGCAATCGAGAGAAACACACACGAGCGAGAACAGGCAGGAAGGAGAACATTAAATCTATTTGATTTTTAAAAAGCACTGACTCATACTGTTTGTTTTTTCCAAACAAATAGGACTTACCCTCAATAAAAACTTACATTCACACAAAAAATAAATTTTGTTGGACATGCAGTGTTTCAAAAGTTTTTGAATACTGCAGACAACAGCAGCTGTGACTTGCATTTTATAACATGTCAAAAATCTGATTTATATGGCTGCAGTGTGCAGTGTGGGCGAGGTCACGCCAGACCAAGGTGTGCACAGAGGTCAGGCACTGGCCATGGGAGCCACCCCTTCAATTTACATGTTCAGAGTTGCAAATGGAGCAGAATTTTATTTAGAAAAGGAGTTGAACTAAGCTGCACTTCCAAATTACTGTCCGAGTTTTAAAGGTAAAAACCAAACCACATTCCTTAGACTCCTTACTTATCTTTGCTTGTCTGAATAATTCAAGACGTAGTGTAAGTTTGGGAGAAAAGAAATTTTAATGTGGAGCTAATGGATAAGTGTTTCAGAAATTAAAAAAAAAATTTTTAAAAATTTATGTTTTATGAGGTTTGTGTTACCTTACAAGCCAGATAAAATTTGTATAAATAATGACCTGAAGAACTTATAAAGCTAAAAGAAGGTAATACCTATTATAAAACTTATAACACCAAGTTCAATTTGAAATGAATAAAATCATTGAACTTGACTAATACCAATGACAGTATAATGCCTGAATACTATGGCAAAGTTGTTAAATATACAGTGAGGAAAGTTTTAAAAATCATAAACAATTTTAAAATATTGACTAAAACTGTAATTTTGTTTAAATGAATATAGAGTTCTTCATCATATAATTATCTAAAGTATGTCAAACATTTAGATGGTTATCTTTTCTAAAACGACAATTCAGACATTACTACTTGACTGATGTAAAGCCCAAACTAATATGTTTGTTTTGTTGTTTTAAGAAGATATTAAAATAAACTCAAAATCAAATACTCTAAAAACAATCTGTTCATTAGGAGAATGGTGTGAACTCAGGAGGCGGAGCTTGCAGTGAGCCGAGATTGCGCCACTGCACTCCAGCCTGGGCGACAGAGTGAGACTCCATCTCAAAAAAAAAAAAAAATCTGTTCATTATTACATTTTTTAAATTATACTTTAAGTTCTGGGATACATGTGCAGAATGTGCAGGTTTGTTATATAAGTACGTATACAAGCGCCATGCTGGTTTCCTGCACCCATCAACCTGTCATCTACATTAGGTATTTCTCCTAATGTTATCCCTCCCTTAGCCCCCCACCCCGACAGGCCCTAGTGTGTGATGTTCTCCTCCCTGTGTCCATGTATTCTCATTGTTCAATTTCTACCTATGAGTGAGAACATGTGATGTTTGGTTTTCTGTTCTTGTGTTAGTTTGCTGAGAATGATGGTTTCCAGCATCATCCATGGCCCTGCAAAGGACATGAGCTCATTCTTTTTTATGGATGCATAGTATTCCATGGTATATATGTGCCACATTTTCTTTATCCAGTCTATCATTGAGGGGAATTTGGGTTGGTTCCAAGTCTTTGCTATTGTGAACAGTGCCACAATAAACATACGTGTGCATGTGTCTTTATAGCAGCATGATTTGTAATCCTTTGGGTATATACCCAGTAATGGGATTGCTGGGTCAAATGGTATTTCTAGTTCTAGATCCTTGGGGAATCACCACTGTCTTCCACAATGGTTGAACTAATTTACACTCCCACCAATAGTGCAAAAGCATCCTTATTTCTTCACATCCTCTCCAGCATCTGTTGTTTCCTGACTTTTTAATGATCGCCATTCTAACTGGCATGAGATGGTATCTCATTGTGGTTTTTGACTTGCATTTCTAATGACCAGTGATGATGAGCTTTTTTTCATATGTTTGTTGGCCACATAAATATCTTATTTTGAAAAGTGTCTGTTCATATCCTTCACCCACTTTTTGATGGGGTTGTTTGTTTTTTCTTGTAAATTTGTTTAAGTTCCTTGTAGATTCTGGATATTAGCCCTTTGTCAGATGGATAGATTGCAAAAATTTTCTCCCATTCTGTAGGTTGCCTGTTCACTCTGATGATAGTTTCTTTTGCTGTGCAGAAGCTCTTTAGTTTAACTAGATCCCATTTGTCAATTTTGGCTTTTGTTGCTTTTGGTGTTTTAGTCACGAAGTCTTTGCCCATACCTATGCCCTGAATGGTATTGCCTAGGTTTCTTTCTAGGGTTTTTATGGTTTTAGGTTTTAGGTGTATGTCTTTAATCCGTCTTAAGTTAATTTTTATATGAGGTGTAAGGAAGGGGTCCAGTTTCAGTTTTCTGCATATGGCTATCCAATTTTCACAACACCATTTATTAAATAGAGAATCCTTTCCCCTTGCTTGTTTTTGTCAGGTTTGTCAAAGATCAGATGGTTGTAGATGTGTGGTGTTATTTCTGAGGCCTCTGTTCTGTTCCATTGGTCTATATATCTGTTTTGGTACCAGTACCATGCTCTTTTGGTTACTGTAGCCTTGTAGTATAGTTTGAAGTCAGGTAGCGTGATGCCTCCAGCTTTGTTCTTTTTGGTTAGGATTGTCTTGGCTACACAGGCTCTTTTTTGGTTCCACATAAAGTTTAAAGTAGATTTTTCTAATTCTTTGAAGAAAGTCAATGGTAGCTTGATGGGGATAGCATTGAATCTCTAAATTACTTTGGGCAGTATGGCCATTTTCAAGATATGGATTCTTCCTATCCATGACCATGGAATGTTTCTCCATTTGTTTGTGTCCTCTCTTATTTCCCTGAGCAGTGGTTTGTAGTTCTCCTTGAAGAGGTCCTTCACATCCCTTGTGAGTTGTATTCCTAGGTATTTTATTCTCTTAGTAGCAGTTGCGAATGGGAGTTCACTCATGATTTGGCTGTTTGTCTCTTATTGGTGTATAGGAATGCTTGTGATTTTTGCACACTGATTTTGTATCCTGAGACTTTGCTGAAGTTGCTTATCAGCTTAAGGAGTTCTGGGGCTGAGATGATGGGGTTTTCTAAATATACAATCATGTCATCTGCAAGCAGAGACAATTTGACTTCCTCTCTTCCTATTTGAATACGCTTTATTTCTTTCTCTTGCCTGATTGCCCTGGCCAGAACTTCCAATACTATGTTGAATAGGAGTGGTGAGAGGGCATTCTTGTGTTGTGCTGGTTTTCAAAGCGAATGCTTCCAGCTTTTGCCCATCCACTATGATATTGGCTGTGGGTTTGTCATAAATAGCTCTTATTATTTTGAGATGCATTCCATCGATACCTAGTTTATTGAGAGTTTTTAGCATAAAGGGGTGTTGACTTTTATCAAAGGCCTTTTCTGCATCTATTGAGATACTCATGTGGTTTTTGTCATTGGTTCTGTTTATGTGATGGATTACGGGTATTGATTTCTGTATGTTGAATCATCCTTGCATTCCAGGGATGAAGCTGACTTGATCGTGGTGGATAAGCTTTTTGACGTGGTGGTGGATAAGCTTTTTGACATGCTGCTGGATTGAGTTTGCCAGTATTTTATTGAATATTTTCACATCGATCTTCATCAGGGATATTGGCCTGAAGTTTTTTTTGTTGTATCTCTGCCAGGCTTTGGTATCAGGATGATGCTGGCCTCATAAAATGAGTTAGGGAGGAGTCCCTCTTTTTCTATTGTTTGGAATAGTTTCAGAAGGAATGGTACCAGGTCCTCTTGGTACCTCTGGTAGAATTTGGCTGTGAATCTGTCTTGTCCTGGACTTTTTTTGGTTGGTAGGCTATTAATTACTGCCTCAATTTCAGAACTTGTTATCGGTCTATTCAGGGATTTGACTTCTTCCTGGTTTAGTGTTGGGAGGGGTATGTGTCCAGGAATTTATCCATTTCTTCTAGATTTTCTAGTTTATTTGCATAGAGGTATTTATAGTATTCTCTGACGGTAGTTTATATTTCTGTGGGATCAGTGGTAATATCCCCTTTATCATTTTTTATTGTGTCTATTTGATTATTTCTTTTCTTCTTTTTTAGTCTGTCTAGCAGTCTATTTTATTGATCTTTTCAAAAAAACCAACTCCTGGATTCATTGATTTTTTGAAGTGTTTTTCGTGTCTATCTCCTTCAGATCTGCTCTGATCTTAGTTATTTCTTGTCTTCTGCTAGATTTTGAATTTGTTTGCTCTTGCTCCTCTAGTTCTTTTAATTGTGATGTTAGGGTGTCAATTTTAGATCTTTCCTGCTTTCTCTTGAGGGCATTTAGTGCTATAAATTTCCCTCTAAACACTGCTTTAGCTGTGTCCCAGAGATTCTGGTACATTGTGTCTTTGTTCTCATTGGTTTCAAAGAACTTCTTTATTTTTGCCTTAATTTTGTTACCCACCCATCAGTCACTCAAGAGCAGGTTGTTCAGTTTCCATGTAGTTGTGCAGTTTTGAGTGAGTTTCTTAATCCTGAGTTCTAATTTGATTGCACTGTGGTCAGAGAGACTGTTATGATTTCCATTATTTTACATTTGCTGAGGAGTATTTTACTTCCAATTACATGGTCAATTTTAGGATAAGTGCGATGTGGTGCTGAGAAGAATATATATTCTGTTGATTCAGGTGGAGAGTTCTGCAGATGTCTATTAGGTCCACTTGGTCCAGAGCTGAGTTCAAGTCTTGAATATCCTTAATTTTCTTTCTCGTTGATCTAATATTAACGGTGGGGTGTTAAAGTTTCCCACTATTATTGTGTGGGAGTCTATGTCTCTTTGTAGGTCTCTAAGAACTTGCTTTATGGATCTGGGTGCTCCTGTATTGGGTGCATATATATTTAGGATAGTTAGCTCTTCTTTTTGCATTGATCCCTTTACTATTATGTAATGCCCTTCTTTGTTTCTTTTGATCTTTGTTGGTTTAAAGTCTGTTTTTATCAGAGACTAGGATTGCAACCCCTTTTTTGTTTTGTTTTGTTTTTTTGTTTTTTTTTTTTTTGCTTTCCATTTGCTTGGTAAATATTCCTCCAGCCCTTTATTTTGAGCCTATGTGTTTCTTTGCATATAAGATGGGTCTTTTAAACACAGCACACCGATGGGTCTTGACTTTTTATCCAGTTTGCCAGTCTGTGTCTTTTAATTGGGGCGTTTAGCCTGTTTACATTTAAGGTTAATATTGTTATGCGTGAATTTGATCCTGTCATTATGATGCTAGCTGGTTGTTTTGCCCCTTAGTTGATGCAGTTTCTTCATAGTGTTGATGGTCTTTACAATTTGGTATGTTTTTGCAGTGACTGGTACCAGTTTTTCCTTTCTATGTTTAGTGCTTCCTTCAGGAGCTCCTTGTAAAGCAGGCCTGGTGGTGACAAAATCTCTCAGCATTTGCTTGTCTGTAAAGGATTTTATTTCTCCTTCATTTATGAAGCTTAGTTTTGCCAGATATGAAATTCTGGGTTGGAGATTCTTTTAAGAATGTTGAATATTGGCCCCCACTCTCTTCTGGCTTGCAGGGTTTGTGTAGAGAGATCTGCTGCTAATCTGATGAGCTTTCCTTTGTTGGTAACCCGACCTTTCTGGCTGCCCTTAACATTTTTTCCTTCATTTCAACCTTGGTGAATCTGACAATTATGTGTCTTGGGGTTGCTATTCTCGAGTAGTATCTTTGTGGTGTTCTCTGTATTTCCTGAATTTGAATGTTGGCTTGTCTTGCTAGGTTGGGGAAGTTCTACTGGATAATATCCTGAAGAGTGTTTTCCAACTTGGTTTCATTCTCCCTTTCACTTTTAGGTACACCAATCAAATGTAGGTTTGGCCTTTTCACATAGTCCCATATTTCTTGGAGGCTTGTTCGTTTCTTTTCAATCTTTTTTCTCTAATCTTGTCTTCACACTTTATTTCATTAAGTTGATCTTCAATCTCTGATATCCTTTCTTCTACTTGATCGATTCAGCTATTGATATTTGTGTATGCTTCTTGAAGTTCTCGTGCTATGTTTTTCAGCTCTGTCAGGTCACTTATGTTCTTCTCTAAACTGCTTATTCTAGTTAGTAATTCTTCTAACCTTTTTTCATGGTTCTTAGCTTCCTTGCATTGGGTTAGAATATCCTCTTTTAGCTTGGAGGAGTTTGTTATTACCCACCTTCTGAAGCCTACTTCTGTCGATTTGTCAAACTCATTCTCCATCCAGTTTTGTTCCCTTGCTGGCGAGGAGTGTGATCCTTTGGAGGAGAAGAGGCATTCTGTTTTTGAATTTTCAGCCTTTTTGTGCTGGTTTTTCCTCATCTTCGTGGATTTATCTACCTTTGGCCTTTGATGTTGTGACCTTCAGATGGGGTTTCTAAGTGGACATCCTTTTTGTTGATGTTGATGCTATTCCTTTCTGTTTGTTAGTTTTCCTTCTAACAGTCAAGCCTCTCTGCTGCAGGTCTGCTGGAGTTTGCTGGAGGTTCACTCCAGACCCTGTTTGCCTGGGTATCACCAGCAGAGGCTGCAAAACAGTAAAGACTGCTGCCTGTTTCTTCCTCTGGAAGCTTTGTCTCAGAGGGGCACCCGCCAGATGCCAGCTGGAGCTCTCCTGTATGAGGTGTCTGTTGAACCCTACTGGGAGCTGTCTCCCAGTCAGGAGACACAGGGTTCAGGGACTCACTTGAGGAGGCAGTCCTCCCTTAGCAGAGCTCGGATGCTGTGCTTAGAGATCCACTGCTCTCTTCAGAGCCAGCAGGCAGGAATGTTTTAAGTGTGCCGAAGCTGTGCCCACAGCCACCCCTTCCCCAGGTTCTCTGTTTCAGGGAAATGGGGGTTTTGTCTATAACCCTCTGACTGGGGCTGCTGCCTTTTTTTTAGAGATTCCCCTGCCCAGAGAGAAGAAATCTAGAGAGGTAGTCTGTCTATAGCGGCTTTGCTGAGCTGCAGTGGGCTCCACCCAGTTCGAACTTTCAGGCAGCTTTGTTTACACTGTGAGGGGAAAAACACCTACTCAAGCCTCAGTAATGGCAGGCGTCCCTCCCTCCACCAAGCTCAAGCATCCCAGGTTGACTTCAGACTGCTGTGCTGGCAGCAAGAATTTAAAGCCAGTGGATTTTAGCTTGCTGGGCTCCGTGGGGGTGGGATCTGCTGAGCTAGACCGCTTGGCTCCCTGGCTTCAGCCCCCTTTCCAGGGGGGTGAACGGTTCTGTCTCGCTGGTGTTCCAGGCACCACTGGGGTATGAAAAAAAGCTCCTGCAGCTAGCTCGGTTTCTGCCCAAACAGCCAACCAGTTTGGTGTCTGCCCAAACAGCTGCTCAATTTTGTGCTTGAAACCCAGGGTCCTGATGGCGTAGGCACATGAGGGAATTTCCTTGTCTGTGGGGTGCAAAGACCATGGGAATAGCATAGTATCTGGGCACCGTCCCTCATGGCTTCCCTTGGCTAGGGGGGTAGTTCCCCAACCCCTTGCACTTCCCTGGTGAGGCGACACCCCACCCTGCTTTGGCTCGCCCTCTGTGGGCTGCACCCACTGTCTAACCAGTCCCAATGAGATAAGCTGGGTTCCTCAGTCAGAAATGCAGAAATCACCCGCCTTCTGTGTTGATCTCACTGGGAGCTGCAGAACAGAGCTGTTCCTGTTCGGCCATCTTGCCAGCCACCCATTATTACGTATTATCTCCCACATTCAAAGGCAATTTTTACATAGCTATAACCATTATACAGACATATCTCATTTTATGCATTTTATTGCACTTTGCAGATATTGTTTTTACTAAAGGCTTGTAGCAAACCTGTGTCTGTTGGTGCCATTTTTCCAACAGCATATGCTCACTTCACGTTTCTGTGTCACATTTCGGTAATCCTTGCAATATTTCAAACTTTTTCATTATTGTTATATCTGTTATGGTGATCTGTGATCAGTGGTCTTTGATGTTACTATTGTAATTGTTTTGGGGCACCATGAACCATGACCGTATAAGATAGAGAACTTAATCGATAAATCTGCATATTCTGAACGCTCCATTGACTGATCGTTCCCCTATCTCCTCTGGCCTCTCTATTCCCTGAGACACAACAATATTGAAATTAGCCCAACTGATAACCCTACAATGGCCCCGAAGTGTTCAAGTAAAAGGGAGAGCTGCATGTTTCTCACTTTCGATCAAAAGCTAGAAATGATTAAGCTTAGTGAGGGAGGCATGCAGAAAGGTAAGATAGGCCTCTCACACTGTTAAAGGAAATTAAAAGTACTATTCCAGTGAACACACAAATGATAAAATGAAACAGACTTATTACTGTTATGGAGAAAGTTTTAGTGATCTGGATAGAAGGTCAAACCAGCCACCACTTCCTCTAAGCCAGGGATGTCCAATCTTTTGACCTTCCCTGGGCCACAGTGGAAAAATAATTGTCTTGGGCCACACATAAAACACACTAACACTAACAATAGCTGATGAGAAAAAAAAAATCGCAAAAAAAATCTTATAACGTTTTAAGAAGTTTATGAATTTGTGTTGCGTGGCATTCAAAGCCATTCTGGGCTGCGTGCAGCCCATGCGCCAGGGTTGGACAAGCTTGCTGTAAGCCAAAGCCTAATCCAGAGCAAGGCTCTAATTCTTATAAATTCTATGAAGGCCAAGAGAGGTAAAGAAGCAGCAGAAGAAAAGTCTGAAGCTAGCAGAGGTTGGTGCATGAGGTTTAAGGAAAGAAGCCATCTCCACAACATAAAAGTGCAAGGTAAAGCAACAAGTGCTAATGTAGAGGCTACAGCAAATTATCCAGAAAATCTATCTAAGATCATTGAAGATGGTTACACTAAACAACAGATTTTCACCGTAGACAAAACAACCTTCTAGTAGAAGAAGATACCATCTTGAACTTTCATAGCTAAAGAGAAGTCAATGTCTGGCTTCTAAGCTTCGAAGGACAAGTTAACTTCTTGTTATAGGCTAATACAGCCTGTGACTTTAAGCTGAAGCCAACACTCATCCATCATTCTGAAAATCCTAGGGCCCTTAAGAATTATGCTAAATCTACTCTGCCTGTGCTGTATAAACAGAACAACAAAGCCTTAATGACAGCATATCTGTTTACAGCATGGTTTACTAAATATCTTAAGTCCACTGTTGCGGCAAGACCCTCCCCCAGCAAAAACTTCACAACTCACGGAGGGCTCAGATGTTTGTCAGCGATTTTTAACAATAAAGTATTTTTAAATTAAGGTATATACATTGTTTTTTAGACATAATGCTATTGCATACCTAATAGGCTATGGTATAAACATATCTTTTATATGCATTAGGAAACCAAAAAATTTGTGTAACTCACTTTATTGTGATATTTGCTTTATTGCAGCAGTCTGAAACCAAAACCCACAATATCTCAGAGGTGTGCTTGTACACATACACACATGCATAAACCATTTTAGCATATGGTGTTTGAATTTCAAAATGATGTTTTCATGAAACAAAATCAGTATCTTTTATTTTAACCTTGAAGCCATGATGCTGTCTACTAATATGAAAATGACTACTAAACTGTATATGGGAGATAATCTGTGACTTCATGACATTCGAGATGTATTTATTAAGAGACATATTGTGATGATTTTGTATTATTTTTTGCACCATGCAAATAAGCAACTTTTAGGACCATGTGATTTCAAAGTAGAAAACCTATAGATTTTCAAGCTAACTTTTCACTCTAAGTCAGTGGTCCATAATCTTTTCGGCACCAGGGACCAGTTTCATGGAAGCCAATTTTTCCATGGACTGGGGTGGCAGATGGTTTCAGGTTGAAATTATTCTACCTCAGGTCATCTGGCATTAGGTTCCCATAAAGAGCACACAATCTAGATCCCTCACATGTGCAGTTCACAATAGGGTCCACACTGTATGAGAATCTAACACCACTGCTGATTTGATAGGAGGTGGAGCAGAAGCCATGATGCTTGCTCGCCTGCTGCTCACCTGCTGTGTGGCCTGGTTCCTAATAGGCCACAGTCCAGTACTGGTCTGTGGCCAGGGTGTTGGGGACCCCTGCTCTAAATGAAAGCCTTGATCTTTAAAAACTATTTTTCCATCGACCTATCAATAAACGTGTACTAAGTGGCCTGCTATCCTTTAAAAAAAAAAAAAGGACAGTCTCTTGCTGGATGAGGAATGCCAGACACATAAACAAGCACAAAAATGTTTTAGGCTGATTCATATAAAGCATATTCTGACTTTTAAAAATGACAGTTTCATGTGATTAAACCTAATATTCTCACAGACACATATGTATGTCACTATATTTACACACATACACACACACACACACACACACACACACACACAATGCTTAACTGTTATGGAGAATCAGAAAACGATTCCAAGAGGTAGAACGAATAAGACTTTGGAAACAGAGATGAATGAGCATTTCAGACAGAGGTAACAGCATGTCTAAAGGCATAAAAGAAGGAAGATCTAATGTATTCAAATAATTGCAGGTAGATCACAAGCCAGGAAATGTGCAGTGGTGTGTGTGCAGTGTGTATGTTTGTAGGAGGGCAGGATGGTGGGGAAAAGAATGGCAAGAATAGGTAGTATAAAACATACTGGATCCAGATTGTAGACTTTATCTTAAAGGCAATGGGAAGCTTTGAAAGCTTTTTAGCAAGGGAGTGACATGATTACATCAACATTTTAGAAAATTCATTCTGATGGCAGTGTGGAAAACAAATTGGAATCTGCTGAGGAAATGGTATCAGAGAAAGCAGTTTGGAGGCTATTTTAATAATAGTGAAGAAATAAAGCGCAGGAATTAAGACAAAGAGAGAGATAATTAAAGACATACTTAGGAGGTACACCCACAGTATAGCTGAGCAGGGTAAGAAAAAAAGTCAAGAACAACTTTCAAATGTTGCTAAAATTAAATAACTAAAGGAATAGCTATTAGGGAAATGCATATTAAAACCACAATGAAGTGATGTCAGCAAGATAGCTCACTAGAGACACCTGGCACCCATACTCCCCACCCACACACACAAGAAAGGACCAAGGCAATGAATAAAGAGCTAAGATTTCACTGGAGTGTTGCCCAGAGAGTGCTGGAGTGCAGTAGGGGAGTGGGGAGGTACCTATAGTGATTGGAAGCCCAGGAGGTACCTACAGTGATTGGAAGCAACGGAGAGACATCTAGCCTCTATGGCACTGTCTGCCATGCCTGGATCAGATTGATTTGTAGACAGGAGAGACTTTCCCTTTCAGGGAAATGGTAAGCAGAAGAATCTCATCAGCTCCTATTGCCACTGCAAATGCCCACAGTCATCCCAAGCCCCAGGTCCAGTTTGGAGAGCTGCTGGGAATTCATGCAACTACACTGCTCTGGATTATGAACACAAGGTGTGTACTCCCCAACCCCCACCTATCCTGTGAGCCATGCGCTGCAGCACAGTGCCATCTTGAAATTAGAGCCACCTCTGGAATGCGTCCTCCTCTGGGACCAGTAGCCATTGCACCTCTCCAGCACTGGGGTTTCATCTTCATTCCACCCAGCCCACAGATGGCTGATGCCATAACCCAAGCTGTGCAGAGCCTGGGTCCAGGATGGGTTGCAAATCTGGTCCCACACAGCAGGGAAACCAATTCCCACTGCATGCACTTCCAGCTGGAGGAAGAGTCTAGCAGTCCTACCCAGGGTGAACCCACTGCTGAGCCAGCTCAACTGCTGCACACTCTCCCCTAAGCTAAGCAAGAAAGGACTCGGGGCCACCAAGTAGCAGATAAGCAACCCCTTGGGCTGTCCCCCAAACAGGTGGAGCAGCTACAAGCCTAGGACCTGAGAAACAGCCCTGCGGCACCCACCCCTCCTGCTGACATACCTCTGGCCTGCCCAAAGGCCCCATGCCTGCAATCAGAGCCTGAGAAACAGATTCATGGGCTACTCCTAGCTCACCTGCCCCTAGGCCTCCAAGCTGCCAACATGTAAGTCTTGGGCCTAAGTAACAGCCCTGCAGGCTGCCCCTGGCTAGCATGCCCCCAGGCTGACTGAGTAGCTGTATGTCCACTTCCTAGGCCTGAGAAATAGCCCTGGGGGCTGCCCCTGGCAGACACACTCCCAGACTGAGTGGATGTGTGCCCAAGTCCTGGCCACATCTACCAGACATGCACCCAGGTCACCCAAGAAGCCACCCATGTCCTAGGCCAGAGAAACAACTCCAGGAGCAAACTTGAACAGACACACACCCAGGACAGCTTAGAAGCCATGCATCTGCATCCCAGGCCTAAGAAACAGCCCTGCGGGATACCCCTGACAGACATGCCCTCAGGCCAGCTGAACAGCTGTGCACCCATGTCTCAGGTCTAAGAAATAGCTTTGTAAGCCACCCCTGGCAGGCATAACAGACTGGCTGAGCAACCAGGTGCCTGTACCCCCAGCCAGAGTAACAACTCCAAGGCCCCAACCCCAGCAAGACTTCAAGTTGGCTGACTCACTGTGTAAATACTCACACCCTTGATCTGAGAAAAAGCTTCACTCTCAGCAAAGCCACACCACCACTGCCACACTCTCTCATCTTAGATTCCTGAGACACTCATAAATGTTAGTAGTGCAGATTACAGCTGAAGAAACTACATGGAGACTATACTACATGTTAATCTAGACCCAAAACCAAGGTACCCCACCAAACTGACACCCCAAGACCCATCTATATGTATAAGTCTTTCCATATAAAGCCTACTTCAGAAAATTGGAGGGGGCAATTGTTCTACCAAATGCACAGAAATTAACGTAGGCAAAAACAAACAAACAAACAAACAAACAAACAAGAAACCAACAACAACAAAAACATAGGCAGAAAAAGCAGGCAAACAGGACATCTTCAGAAGAACACAGTAATTCTCCAGTAAGATTCCAATCATAAGGAACTATATGAAATACCAGGAAAAGAATTCAAAATAGTACTCTTAAGGAAACTCAGTGAGATACAAGAGAACATAGATAGTCAGGGGCTGGGCATGGTGGCTCACGCCTGTAATCCCAGCACTTTGGGAGGCTGAGGCAGGCGGATCGCGAGGTCAGGAGATCGAGACCATCCTGGCTAACATGGTGAAACCCCGTCTCTATTAAAAATACAAGAAATTATCTAGGCATGGGCGGGCGCCTGTAATCCCAGCTACTCGGGAGGCTGAGGCAAGAGAATGGCATGAACCCGGAGGCGGAGCTTGCAGTGAGCTGAGATCACGCCACTGCATTCCAGCCTGGGTGACAGAGCAAGACTCTGTCTCAAAAAAAAAAGAGAACATAGATAGACAATACAATGAAATTTTAAAAATTGACTATTTAGATAAGAAATTCAATAAAGAAATAATATCATAAAAAAGAATCAAATAGAAATCCTGAAGCTGAAGGATTCAATTAATGAAATAAAAAATACAATTGAGGCCGGGCACAATGGCTGACTCCCATAATCCCAGCACTTTTGGGAGGCCAAGGCTGGTAGATCACTTGAGGTCAAAAGTTCAAGACCAGCTTGGCCAGTGTGGTGAACCCCTGCCTCTACTAAAAAACACAAAAATTAGCTTGGCATACTGGTGGGTGCCTGTAGTCCCAGGTAATTGGAAGGCTGAGGCAAGAAAACTGCTTGAACCCAGGAGGTGGAGGTTGCAGTAAGCCAAAATCACACCACTGCACTCCAGCTTGAGTGACAGAGTGAGACTCTGTCTCAAAAATTAAAAAAAAAAAAAAATGCAAGTGAGAGCATCAGTAAACAGACTAGATCAGCCAGAAGAAGGAATTTCCGAATGTGAAGACAGGTCTTTTGAAGTAACACAGGCAGCCCCCGACTACACACCCAAAAAAAGCCCTCCAAGATGTATCAGACATCATTAAGTGAACAAATATTTGCATTATGGGCATTCCAGAAGAAGAAAAGAAGGGGAAAAAAGCTAGTATTTCATTAAATATGCAGAAAACATATTTAATGAAATAATAGCTGAAGACTTCATAAGTTTTGGGAGAGAGACAGATATCCAATTCCAGAAAGTTCAAATAATCCCACACAGATTCAACCTAAACAAGTCCTCTTCAATGCACATTATAGTCAAATTATCAAAAGTCAAAGACAAAGAAAGAATTCTAAAACTGCAAGAGAAAAGAATTAAGTCACATATGAGGGAATTCCCATTAGTTTGAGTGGATTTCTCAGCAGAAACCTTACAGGCCAGGAGAAAATAGGATATAATCAAAGTACTGAAAGAAAAAAACTATCAGCAAAGAGTATTATACCCAGCAAAGATATCCTTCAGGAATAAATGAGAAATAAAATCTTTGCTTTCAGCCAAGCAAGAACTAAGGGAATTCATCACCACTAGACTGGCTATATAAGAAATGCTCAAGGGAATCTTACATACGGAAAGGAAAAGACAATTACCACACTCACAAAAACATGAAACTATTAAACTCACTGGTAGAACTGATATACACAAAGGAGAAAGAGAAAGGATTCAAACGATTTCATTACAGAAAACCAACCAACTGCAAAAATAAATAAAAGAGAAACAAAGGATACACAAAATAACCAGAAAACAAACATAAAAACAGGAGGTCCTCATCAATAATAACCTTGCATGCCAATGGATTAAATACTCCATTTAAAAGATATAGATTGGCCGAAAAGATAAAAAATAAAAACAAGAGGCCAGGTGTGGTGGCTCATGCCTGTAAACCCAGCACTTTGGGAGGCCGAGGTGGGCGGATCAAGAGGTCAGGAGATTGAGACCATCCTGGCTAACACGGTGAAACCCCGTCTCTACTAAAAACACAAAATATTAGCGGGGCGTGGTGGCAGGTGCCTGTAGTCCTAGCTACTCAGGAGGTTGAAGCAGGAGAATGGTGTGAACTGGGAGGTGGAGCCTGCAGTGAGCTGAGATTGTGCCACTGTACTCTAGCCTGAGGGACAGGGCGAGACTCCATCTCAAAAACAAAATAAAATAAAATAAAATAAAAACAAGAACCAACTATATACTGCCTATAAGAAACTCCCTTTATCCATAAAGACTCACATAGACTGAAAGTGAAGGGATAGAAAAAGATATTCCACAAACAAAAACCAAAAACAAGCAGGAATATCTATATTAGACAAAACAGATTTCAAGTCAAAAGCCGTACAAACAGAAAAAGAAAGACATTTTATAATCATCAATGGATCCATTCAGCAAGAGAATATAAGTCGTAAATATATATATGCACCCAGGACCAGAGCACCTAGATATATAAAGCAGGCTGTACAAAGAGAAAAAGAAACATTATATAATCCTCAATGGATCCATTCAGCAAGAGAATATAACAGTCAAATAAATATATATATAAATATATGTAAATATATATATATAAATATATATAAAAATATATATAAATATATATATAAAATATATATAAATATATATAAAAATATATATAAATATATGTAAATATATATGTAAATATATGTAAATATATAAAAATATATATGTAAATATAGATATGTAAATATATATAAATATATATGTAAATATATACAAAATATATGTAAATATATATAAATATATATAAATTATATATAAATTATATATAAATATATATATAAATATATATACAAATATATATAATATATATATAAATATATATAAATATATATTTATATTTATATATTTTATATATATATATATATATATATATATATATATGCACCCAGCACCAGAGCACCCAGATATATAAAGCAAATATTATTCGATTTAAAGGGAGAAACAGACTTCTATACAATAATAGTTGGGGACATTAACACCCACTCTCAACATTAAACAGGTCATCTAGCCAGAAAATCAACAAAGACACACTGGATTTAAACTGCACCATAGGCTAAATGGACATAATTTTCATAACGTTTCACCCAACAACTGATTTTTTTCATCAGCACATGGAACATTCTCCAAAACTGACAACATATTAGGACACAAAACAAGTCTCAAATTTTTTAAAAAATTGAAATATCAAGTATCTTATTTTACCACATGGATAAAACTTCAAATCAATAATAAGAGAAACATTCAAAACTGTACAAATACATGGAAATTAAACACCACCCTGCTGAATGACAATGGATTAAAAAAGAAAATAAAGAAATCAGAAATTCCCATGAGACAAATGAAAATAGAAACACAACATACCAAAACCTGTGGGACACAGCAAAAGCAGTATTAAGGGGCAAGTTTATAGTAATAAATGTCTACACAAAAAACTAGAAAGATTTCAAATAAACAATTTAATGATGCATCTCAAGGAACTAAAAAAATAAGAAAAAATCAAACTCAAAATTAGTAGAAGAAATAAAGATCAGAGCAGAAATAAATAAAATTGAGAGAAAAAATACAAAAGACCAATGAAATGAAAATTGGTTATTTGAAAACATAAACAAAATTGACAAATCAGTAGCTAAACTAAGAAAAAAGAAAACCCAGTCTTGTGGAGCCAAGATGGCCGAATAGGAACAGCTCCGGTCTACAGCTCCCAGCCTGAGCAACACAGAAGATGGGTGATTTCTGCATTTCTGTTTGAGGTACCGGTTTCATCTCACTAGGGAGTGCCAAACAGTGGGTGCAGGACAGTTGGTGAAGCGCACGGTGCATGAGCCGAAGCAGGGCGAGGCATTGCCTCACTCGGGAAGCTCAAGGGGTCAGGGAGTTCCCTTTCCTAGTCAAAGAAAGGGTAACAGATGGCACCTGGAAAATCGGGTCAGTCCCACCCTAATACTGCGCTTTTCCAACGGGCCTGGAAAACGGCACATTAGGTGATTGTGTCCCGCACCTGGCTTGGAGGGTCCTATGCCCACGGAGTCTCGCCGATTGCTAGCACAACAGTCTGAGATAAAACTGCAAGGCAGCAGTGAGGCTGGGGGAGGGGCGTCCGCCATTGCCCAGGCTTGCTTAGGTAAACAAAGCAGCCAGGAAGCTCGAACTGGGTGGAGCCCACCACAGCTCAAGGCCTGCCTGCCTCTGTAGCTCCACCTCTGGGCGCAGGGCACAGACAAACAAAAAGTCAGCAGGAACCTCCACAGACTTAAATGTCCCTGTCTGACTGATAGCTTTGAAGAGAGTAGTGGTTCTCCCAGCACGCAGCTGGAGATCTGTGAACAGACAGACTGCCTCCTAAAGTGGGTCCCTCACCCCTGAGCAGCCTAACTGGGAGGCACCCCCCCAGTAGGGACAGACTGACACCTCACTCGGCCGGGTACTCCTCTGAGACAAAACTTCCAGAGGAACTATCAGACAGCTGAATTTGTGGTCTCACGAAAATCTGCTGTTCTGCAGCCACCGCTGCTGACACCCAGCCAAACAGGGTCTGGAGTGGACCTCTAGTAAACTCCAACAGACCTGCAGCTGAGGGTCCTGTCTGGTAGAAGGAAAACTAACAAACAGAAAGGACATCCACACCAAAAACCCATCTGTACATCACCATCATCAAAGACCAAAAGTAGATAAAACCACAAAGATGGGGAAAAAACAGAACACAAAAACTGGAAACTCTAAAAAGCAGAGCACCTCTCCTCCTCCAAAGGAACGCAGTTCCTCACCAGCAACAGAACAAAGCTGGACGGAGGATGACTTTGACGAGTTGAGAGAAGAAGGCTTCAGACGATCAAACTACTGAGCTACGGGAGGAAATTCAAAACAATAGCAAAGAAGTTAAAAACTTTGAAAAAAAATTAGAAGAATGGATAACTAGAATAACCAATGGAAAGAAGGGCTTAAAGGAGCTGATGGAGCTGAAAGCCAAGTATCGAGAACTACGCGAAGATTGCAGAAGCCTCGGTAGCAGATGCGATCAACTGGAAGAAAGGGTATCGCTGATGGAAGATGAAATGAATGAAATGAAGTGAGAAGGGAAGTTTAGAGAAAAAAGAATAAAAAGAAATGAACAAAGCCTCCAAGAAATTTGGGACTGTGAAAAGACCAAACCTACATCTGATTGGTGTACCTGAAAATGACGGGGAGAATGGAACCAAGTTGGAAAACACTCTGCAAGATATTATCCAGGAGAACTTCCCCAATCTAGCAAGGCAGGCCAACATTCAGATTCAGGAAATACAGAGAACGCCACAAAGATACTCCTCGAGAAGAGCAACTCCAAGACACATAATTGTCAGATTCACCGAAGTTGAAATGAAGGAAAAAATGTTAAGGGCAGCCAGACAGAAAGGTCGGGTTACCCACAAAGGGAAGCCCATCAGACTAACAGCTGATCTCTTGGCAGAAACTCTACAAGCCAGAAGAGAGTGGGGGCCGATATTCAACATTCTTAAAGAAAAGAATTTTCAACCCGGAATTTCATATCCAGCCAAACTAAGCTTCATAAGTGAAGGAGAAATAAAATACTTTACAGACAAGCAAACGCTGAGTGATTTTGTCACCACCAGGCCTGCCCTAAAAGAGCTCCTGAAGGAAGCACTAAACATGGAAAGGAACAACCGGTACCAGCCCCTGCAAAAACATGCCAAATTGTAAAGACCATCGAGGCTAGGAAGAAACTGCATCAACTAATGAGAAAAATAACCAAATAACATCATAATGACAGGATCAGATTCACACATAACTATATTAACCTTAAATGTAAATGGGCTAAATGCTCCAATTAAAAGACACAGACTGGCAAACTGGATAAGGAGTCAGGACCCATCAGTGTCCTGTATTCAGGAAACCCATCTCACGTGCAGAGACACACATAGACTCCAAATAAAGGGATGGAGGAAGATCTATCAAGCAAATGGAAAACAAAAAAAGGCAGAGGTTGCAATCCTAGTCTCTGATAAAATAGAGTTTAAACCAACAAAGATCAAAAGAGACAAAGAAGGCCATTACATAATGGTAAAGGGATCAATTCAACAAGAAGAGCTAACTATCCTAAATATATATGCACCCAACACAGGAGCACCCAGATTCATAAAGCAAGTCCTGAGTGACCTACAAAGGGACTTAAACTCCCACACAATAATAATGGGAGATTTTAACACCCCACTGTCAACATTAGACAGATCAATGAGACAGAAAGTTAACAAGGATATCCAGGAATTGAATTCAGCTCTGCACAAAGTGGACCTAATAGACATCTACAGAACTCTCCACCCCAAATCAACAGAATATACATTTTTTTCAGCACCACACCACACCTATTCCAAAATTGACCACACAGTTGGAAGTAAAGCTCTCCTCAGCAAATGTAAAAGAACAGAAATTATAACAAACTGTCTCTCAGACCACAGTGCAATCAAACTAGAACTCAGGATTAAGAAACCCACTCAAAACCGCTCAACTACATGGAAACTGAACAACCTGCTCCTGAATGACTATTGGGTACATAATGAAATGAAGGCAAAAATAAAGATGTTCTTTGAAACCAACGAGAACAAAGACACAACATACCAGAATCTCTGGGACATGTTCAAAGCAGTGTGTAGAGGGAAATTTCTAGCACTAAATGCCCACCAAAGAAAGCAGGAAAGATCCAAAATTGACACCCTAACATCACAATTAAAAGAACTAGAAAAGCAAGAGCAAACACATTCAAAAGCTAGCAGAAGGCTAGAAATAACTAAAATCAGAGCAGAACTGAAGGAAATAGAGACACAAAAAACCCTTCAAAACATTAATGAATCCAGGAGCTGGTTTTTTGAAAAGATCAACAAAATTGATAGACCGCTAGCAAGACTAATAAAGAAGAAAAGAGAGAAGAATCAAATAGATGCAATAAAAAATGATAAAGGGGATATCACCACCGATCCCACAGAAATACAATCTACCATCAGAGAATACTACAAACACCTCTATGCAAATAAACTAGAAAATCTAGAAGAAATGGGTAAATTCCTCGACAAATACACCCTCCCAAGACTAAATCAGGAAGAAGTAGAATCTCTGAATAGACCAATAACAGGTTCTGAAATTGTGGCAATAATCAATAGCTTACCAACCAAAAACAGTCCAGGACCTGATGGATTCACAGCCGAATTCTACCAGAGGTACAACGAGGAACTGGTACCATTCCTTCTGAAACTATTCCAATTGATAGAAAAAGAGGGAATCCTCCCTAACACATTTTATAAAGCAAGCATCGTCCTGATACCAAAGCCTGACAGAGACATAACCAAAAAAGAGAATTTCAGACCAATATCCTTGATGAACATTGATGCAAAAATCCTCAATAAAATACTGGCAAACCGAATCCAGCAGCACATCAAAAAGCTTATCCACCATAATCAGGTGGGCTTCATCCCTGGGATGCAAGGCTGGTTCAACATACGCAAATCAATAAATGTAATCCAGCATATAAACAGAACCAAAGACAAAAACCACATGATTATCTCAATAGATGCAGAAAAGGCCTTTGACAAAATTCAACAACCTTCATGCTAAAAACTCTCAATAAATTAGGTATTGATGGGACGTATCTCAAAATAATAAGAGCTATCTATGACAAACCCACAGCCAATATCATACTGAATGGGCAAAAACTGGAAGCATTCCCTCTGAAAACCGGCACAAGACAGGGATGCCCTCTCTCACCACTCCTATTCAACATAGTGCTGGAAGTTCTGGCCAGAGCAATCAGGCAGGAGAAGGAAATAAAGGGTATTCAATTAGGAAAAGAGGAAGTCACATTGTCCCTGTTTGCAGATGACATGATTGTATATCTAGAAAACCCCATTGTCTCAGCCCAAAATCTCCTTAAGCTGATTAGCAACTTCAGCAAAGTCTTAGGATACAAAATCAATGTACAAAAATCACAAGCATTCTTGTACACCAATCACAGACAAACAGAGAGCCAAATCATGAGTGAACTCCCATTCACAATTGCTTCAAAGGGAATCAAATACCTAGGAATCCAACTTACAAGGGATGTGAAGGACCTCTTCAAGGAGAACTACAAACCACTGCTCAATGAAATAAAAGAGGATACAAACAAATGGAAGAACATTCCATGCTCATGGGTTGGAAGAATCAATATTGTGAAAATGGCCATACTGCCCAAGGTAATTTACAGATTCAATGCCATCCCCATCAAGCTACCAATCACTTTCTTCACAGAATTGGAAAAAACTACTTTAAAGTTCATATGGAACCAAAAAAGAGCCCGCATCGCCAAGTCAATCCTAAGCCAAAAGAACAAAGCTGGAGGCATCACGCTACCTGACTTCAAACTATACTACAAGGCGACAGGAACCAAAACAGCATGGTACTGGTACCACAACAGAGACATAGATCAATGGAACAGAACAGAGCCCTCAGAAATGATGCCGCATATCTACAACTATCTGATCTTTGACAAACCTGACAAAAACAAGAAATGGGGAAAGGATTCCCTATTTAATAAATGGTGCTGGGAAAACTGGCTAGCCATATGTAGAAAGCTGAAACTGGATCCCTTCCTTACACCTTATACAAAAATTAATTCAAGATGGATTAAAGACTTAAATGTTAGACCTAAAACCATTAAAATCCTACAAGAAAACCTAGGCAATACCATTCAGGACATAGGCGTGGACAAGGACTTCATGTCTAAAACACCAAAAGCAATGGCAACAAAAGCCAAAATTGACAAATAGGATCTAATTAAACTAAAGAGCTTCTGCACAGCAAAAGAAACTACCATCAGAGTGAACAGGCAACCTACAGAATGGGAGAAAATTTTTGCAACCTACTCATCTGACAAAGGGCTAATATCCAGAATCTACAATGAATTCAAACAAATTTACAACAAAAAAACAAACAACCCCATCAAAAAGTGGGCGAAGGATATGAACAGACACTTCTCAAAAGAAGACATTTATGCAGCCAAAAAACACATGAAGAAATGCTCATCATCACTGGCCATCAGAGAAATGCAAATCAAAACCACAGTGAGATACCATCTCACACCAGTTAGAATGGCCATCATTAAAAAAGCAGGAAACAACAGGTGCTGGAGAGGATGTGGAGAAATAGGAACACTTTTACACTGTTGGTGGGACTGTAAACTAGTTCAACCATTGTGGAAGTCAGTGTGGCGATTCCTCAGGGATCTAGAACTAGAAATACCATTTGACCCAGCCATCCCATTACTGGGTATATACCCAAAGGACTATAAATCATGCTGCTATAAAGACACATGCACACGTATGTTTATTGCGGCACTATTTACAATAGCAAAGAATTGGAACCAACCCAAATGTCCAACAACGATAGACTGGATTAAGAAAATGTGGCACATATACACCATGGAATACTATGCAGCCATAAAAAATGATGAGTTCATGTCCTTTGTTGGGACATGGATGAAACTGGAAAACATCATTCTCAGTAAACTATCGCAAGGACAAAAAACCAAACACTGCATGTTCTCACTCATAGGTGGGAATTGAACAATGAGAACTCATGGACACAGGAAGGGGAACATCACATTCTGGGGACTGTTGTGGGGTGGGGGGATGGGGGAGGGACAGCATTAGGAGCTATACCTAATGCTAAATGACGAGTTAATGGGTGCAGGAAATCAACATGGCACATGGATACATATGTAACAAACCTGCACATTGTGCACATGCACCCTAAAACCTAAAGTATAATAATAAAAAAAAAGAAAAAAGAAAACCCAAATAAAAAAAATCAGAAATGAAAAATGAGACATCACAACAGATGCCACAGAAATACAAAGGATCATAAACAACTACATGCCAATAAATTTGAAAACCTAGAGGAAATAGATGAGGTCCTAGATATATACAACCTACCAAGATGGAACCAAGAAGAAATGGAAAACCTGAATAGACCAATAACAAGTAATAAAAGTAAAGCAGTAATAACTGAGAACAGAGAAAAATCTAGGACCAGATGACCTCACCATTGAACTGTAATGAATCTTTAAAGAAGAATTAAAAGTAATTCTCAAACTCTTTTAAAAAAAAAAAAGTGATTCCAGCTGGGTGTGGTGGCTCACGCCTGTAATCCCAGCATATTGGGAGGTTGAGGCGGCTGGATCACTTAAGGCCAGGAGTTTGAGACCAGCCTGGCCAAGGTAGTGAATCCCCCTCTCTACTAAAAATACACAAATTAGCCAGGCACAATGGCCTACACCTGTAATCCCAGCTACTTGGGAGGCTGAGGTAGGAGAATTGCCTGAACCGGGGAGGGGAAGGTAGGCTGCAGTGAACTGAGATGTGCCACTGCACTCCAGCCTGGGTGGCAGAGTGAGACTCCTCCTCAAAAAAAAAAAAAAAAAAAAAAAAGGTGATTCTATGAGGCCCACATAACTGTGATAGCAAAACCAGACAAGAACACAATAGAAAGAAACTACAGGATAAATCCTCCAATGAACATAGATGTAAAATTCCTCAACAAAATACTAGGAAGCCAAATCCAAAATACATAAAAAAGGTAATACACCTGATCAAGTGGGATTTATGTCAGGAATGCAAGTATGGTTCAACATATGCAAATCAATCAATATGATACATTATATCAACAGAATGAAGGAGAAAAACCATACGATCATGTCAACAGGTGCATAAAAAAGCATTTGATAAAATTCAACATCCCTTCATAATTAAAAACTCTCATGAAATTAGGTATAGAAGGAAAATACCTTAACAAAATAAAGGCCATATATAATAAACCCACAGCTAACATCATACCGGATGGACTGGAAGAAGACAAAGATGCCCACTCTCACCACTGTTATTCAACATAGTACTGGAAGTGCTACGTAGAGCAATTAGACAAGAGAAAGAAATAAAGGGCATCCAAATTAGAAAGGAGGAAATCAAACTGTTCCTGTTTGCAGATGGCATGATCTTCTATATAGGAAAACCTGAAGACTCTACCAAAAAACTCTTAAAACTAATAAATGAATTCAGTAAAGTTGCAGAATACAAACATCAACATATAAAAATCAGCAGCATTTCTATACATGGATGATTAACTAAACTGAAAAAGGAATCAAGACAATCCCATTTACAGTAACTACAAAAACGTAAAATATCTAGGAATAAATTTAACCAAAGAAGTAAAGGATCTCTACAATGAAAACTATAAAATGCTGATGAAATAAATTGAAGAGGATACAAACAAATGGGAAGATATGCTCATGGATCAGAAGGTTTAATATTGTTTAAAATAATCATACTACCCAAGGAAACCTACAGATTCAATGCAATCCCTATCAAAATACCAATTACATTCTTTATAGAAATAGCAAAAGAAATCCTAAAAGACTCAGAACAGATAAAGCAATCCTGAGCAAAAAGAACAAAGCTGCAGGCCAGGCATGGTGGCTCATGTCTGTAATCCCAGCACTTTGGGAGGCCAAGACGGGTGGATCACAAGGTCAGGAGATCGAGACCATCTTGGCTAACACGGTGAAACCCCACTTCTACTAAAAATACAAAAAATTAGCCAGGCGTGGTGGCATACACCTGTACTCCCAGCTACTCAGGAGGCTGAGGCAGGAGAATTGCTTGAACCCAGGAGGCGGAGGTTGCAATGAGCCAAGATCACACCACTGCACTCCAGCCTAGGTGACAGAGTAAGACTCGGTCTCAAAAAAAAAAAAAAAAAAAAAAAAAGAACAAAGCTGCAGGCATCATGCTACAACTTCAAAATATACTACAAAACTGTAGTAACCAAAACAGCATGGTTCTGGCATAAAAACTGACACATAGACCAATGGAACAGAATAGAGAACCCAGAATTAAAGAACCCGTGCTTCTACAGCCACCTGATTTTTCACAAAGGCATCAAGGACACTCATTAGGGAAAGGACAATCTCTTCAATAAATAGTGCTGGGAAAACTAGATAGCAATACACAGAAGGATGAAACTAGTCCCCCACCCTCTAACCTTATAAAAAAAGCAACTCAAAATGGATTAACAACCTAAATGAAAAACCTGAGTCTATGAAACTACTGCAAGGCAACATAGGGGAAAGACTTCAGGACACTGGTCTGGGAAAAGATTTTATGAATAACACCTCAAAGGCACAGGTAACAAAGCAAAAATAAATAAATTTGAATCTCTAATTTAAAATCTTTCCACAAAGGAAACACTATGCCTGGATGGCTTCACTGGTGAATTCCACCAAACATTTCAGGAAAAAGAGATAACATTATACAAATTCTTTTAGATACTAAAGAATGAACATTTCCCAACTCATTTTTCTGAAGCCAACATAACCTTGATGCCAAAACTTGACAAGAAATTAAAGAAAATTACTATTAATCCTCATGAACACAGACCAAAAAAATCCTTAAAAAATTAGCAAATTGAATCTAGTGATATAGTAAAAGGATAATATATCATGACCAGTAGGGTTTATCAGCATGGTTGGTCTAATATGTGTGAATTAATACAATTCATCACACTAACAAAATAAAAGACAAAGATTATATTGTCACCTCAATAGATTCAAAAAAGGCATCTGATAAAACTTCAATACCCATTCACGAGGGAAAAAAAATCTCCACAAACTAGGGGAAATTGCTTAAGCTTATAAAGAGTATCTACTAAAAACCTACAATTAGCATCATATTTCACGTTGAAATATTGAAAGCCTTTCCCCTAAGATTAGAAACAAGGCAAATAAGTCCAATTTCACTATTTCTATCACCATTATACTGGAAGTCTTAACTAGCACATTAGGACAATAAAAAGAAATATAAAACATAAAAATTGGGGCCAGGCACAGTGGCTCACACCTATAATGCCAGCACTTTGGGAGGCTGAGGCGGGCAGATCATCTGAGGTCGGGAGTTCAAGACCAACCTGGCCAACGTGGTGAAACCCCGTATCTACTAAAATACAAAATAAATTAGCCAGGCATGGCAGCATGCTCCTGTAGTCCCAGCTACTCGGGAGGCTGAGGCAGGAGAATTGCCTGAACTCAGGAGGTGGAGGTTGCAGTCAGCCAAGATTGCACCACTGCACTCCAGCACTCCAGCCTGGGCAACAGAGCAAGATTCCGTCTCTCCAAAAATTAGCTGGATGTGGTGGCACATGCCTGTAATCCCAGCTACTTGGGAGGCTGAGGCAGGAGAATCACTTGAACCCAGGAGGCAGAGGTTGCAGTGAGCTGAGATTGTGCCATTGCACTCCAGCCTGGGTGACCGAGTGAGACTCTGTCTCAAATAAATAAATAAATAAAACCCCTAAAAATTGGAAAGGAAGAATAAAGCTGTAATTATTCACAGATAAATGCTTTCAATGGTGAAAGAAAATGAGCATATGTATGGCATACATTACTCAAGAAAAGCCAGCACACAGGGTAAACAAGAAGTAGAGAGGAGAATTACCCAGTAATAAGACTATATGCTAGGCACAGAGCCACCATGCTAAGAACAACACATTCTTAAAAATAACAGTAATTTAAATCAAGAAAAAGCTCAAGCTTTAAGGTTTGTTTCACACCACTTCAATAGAGTGTTCAAATATCAGTAGAAATAGACCAAAAAGATTTTCCAGTCAATTGGTTGAAAATACCCTTATCATACATTTAAGAATTGCCTTAGATGCTGACTTTGCAAGTCTTACAATATTGTTCGTTTTTGTGAGGCCTGACTCAGGGTACATCAGAAAAGAAAAGCAAAATATTGTATATAAAGCCACCAAGAAAACCACGGTAGAGACCAATAGATCTCAATACCCCCCAAATCTTGTCTTAGGCATTTAATAAATAACAGAATATTCAGTGTCAGGACCTTTCTGATTATTTTTAAAAGCTTTTGGTTTTAGAATTTAGAATAAACAAAATGAAAAAACTTCAGACTATTTTTCTAGAAAAATTATTTTGATCACAACCTGTCAGTATGTGAATAAGTAACAAACATAAAATCTTAAAAACTTTCTTTGAAGGCCAAATATAATTTTTCTATAAACTACATCCACAGAAAAATGTCTATTCTTCTTTGCCACATATTTTCCTTTGGTTGTTGTTTAAGCATCTCCTTGTGATATAAAAAGCTGGCACAAATGGCTATTACCATGAATTAATTTTTAGAAAGGCAAAAATAGAAAAGTAAAATCTTAAACCTCATATGATTAAGTCAACAATTGGAACAAAAAATTTTCTGAAATGATGAACAAAAACATTTAAAAGGACAACTGAAAGTAAAAGTAGATGTTCTGATATAAGGCAGTTAGAGTAAAATATCACTTTGGAAGTAATAAACATTTCCTAGCAGTCAGTGATGTAGAACTAAAATACTATCTTATTCAAAAGCCATGACTATATTGAACCTATCATACTGGACTCAGCAATTTCTTTCTGAAGACTTTTATTTGGTTGTAAAAGTTTGTAGCATTTCTTACTGCACGGGAAACCAATTTTCAGAAGATACTCTCTAATTATATTAAAGTGCAAGTCTTAGCTGTGCTGATATTCTACTCCTAAAAGTAAAATGTAAACTGGGCTATGTATCAAGAAGATGTCTGTCAATAGTAACACCTCAAAAATGCAATTTTACATGTGAATTGAACCAGCCTACTGTAAAAGTTTGTTTTGTTTTGTTTTTGTTTGTTTTTCCCCAAAAGCTTTTCCCGGCCAGGTGTGGTGGCTCACGCCTGTCATCCTAGCACATCGGGGGCCAAGGCAGGAAGATACCTGGAGGCCAGGAGTTCAAGATCAGCCTGGGAAACATAATGAAATCCCATCTCTATTTCAAAAAATAAACAAATAAGGCTTGCCCTTACTTCATATAACCATTATTTACTAATAGGACATCATGGTTAAAAACAAAAATGTATCTGACATTGTAGCATATAAAAGAGACTTTTATAATGGATCAGTTTAGAAAGCTTTAGGTTGTAAGTAACAGTCAACCCAGTTCACAATAGCATAAAAAAATATGGATAAATTTCTCACAAGACACAAAATCTTGAACAGAGCAACTGCTAAAGTTGGTTCACTAATCAATGATGTCACCAATATTTTCAGTATTTTTTCTCCACCATCCTAAGTGTGTTAACTTTTTGTACTCATTTTTATTGCCTAATGGTTCCAAGATGGTCACTTCAGCTTTAAGCATCACATCTAAGGTCAAACCCAGAAAAGGGGTTACCCCAGCCCTGTCTGACCCTTTTATCAGAAAAGAGGAAAGCCTTCCATGAAGTCCTCTAGCAGACTCATGGACTAGAATTGTATTACATGGCCACTGTAGCAGTAAGTTTAAAAAATCTAGTATTTAACTTTTCTAATTTTTATGGTGAAAGTAAGGAATAGATATTGGATTGGATAACCAATAGTGTCTGTCACAGTCCTCAACCCAACATGCACATACACACTTCTTCTCATACCTATGCATTAAACAGCACATACTCATTCTCTCCTCAAGAAAGACAACCCTACTATCTCATCCAATTACTGCAAACAGCTTTAAACAGAATCCCTGGGTGATTTTCTATCTGCTATATCAAGTCCAAATATGGCAATGCCTATCTGACCATCTGAATAGCTAAAAGATAAGATATTTATCTCTAAGCCGTCCTCCTTTGTTAATATAACTGTGAAAAAGAAAGAACAGAGTAACCCCATTAAAATTCCCATTCAGAAAACGGAATAATGGGAAGCACACATTGTCAACAGCCCACAATCCACACTGTTATCTTAAGGACAGAAACAGCAGATTCCTTGGCAGGCAGTAAGTTACTTGGTTAGTCAATCTGCTAGGTCCTGGTATAAGTCTCAGGAGCATCTGCTTTGTCATTGTCCTCTTTGGCAACATCTAAGGTAGTTTCTAAACAGACACCCTTCCCAGGGGCCCCACAGCTTTTGTAGCCCACTTCACACTGGTTTGACTTAGAGCGGTGGATATGAGAATTGCTTGGAGGGAAAAACTTCTGTTTTATTTGCTTCACATCAACTCCTTGTGTGAATAACCACAGCTAAAAAAAAAAAAAAAAAAAAAAACACTTCCAAATAATCTTTAGGCCTGGGGATTCTCATCTCTTAGCTGCTGACCTCTGAACTCTTACAATAGACTTGAGGCAATTCTAACAATAGCTTTAAGTAGAGAGGTACTACCGCTAATCCCTGCAAAATTCCAAATTATGAGGTTCTTAGTCAATTTAGAGCAGGAGCTAAAGGCAGAATACTTCTATGGTGAACTGTATCCCCACCACCACCACTGCGTGTTCAAGGCTGAGGAGCACTAATTTGAGTTCACCCCCTTCTATAGGATCCTACTGAAAAGTCACAAGAAGTAATTAATACATGCCAATATTCCAGATTTTTCCAATTGCCTCTCCTCATATTATAGCCTCCATTTCCACAGAGCCAGACTGCCATGGAACAGCAGGCACAAGTTAATCAAATGCCTTGCTGTCACATAACAAGGGTAATAACTTTCCTCTCATCTTTCTCTGTTAAGTCTGGAGGTAGGTAGTCCAAAGTCGGAACTGCTGTTCAACAATGCCCCAGTCTCTTTCTGTCCATCTACTCCAAGGTCCACAGCTTGTGAGAATATCTTAGCCTCATGCTTGTCATCTCATGGTTACAAGATGCCTGCTACAGCTCCCGGCTTCATGATTCCATTTAAGGCACAAAGAGAGGAGAAAGAGTAAAGTACCAGCCACCTCTGTCCTCTTTATCAGGAAAGCAAAAGCCCTCCCTGAACTCAGCAGACTTCCCTTCCTAATCACTGGCAAAGGGGAACAAGATTGTTATGACTGGTTTCAACTATTCAATTTTTTGTTTCAAGCTGGGCACATTGCTGCCCTAACAATATTAAGGTGCGCAATAGGGAATGGGTACTACGGAAGCCACTAAGAATATCTGCCACTTATGAATATTTATAATTTTAAGAAATCAAACTCTATTTGGTGAAATTTCAGACTCGGTAACAGAAGTGAAAAAAAAAAAAAGTCCCTCAGGCAGTGTTATAGAAATACATTTTAGGTACAGAAATCCCCACTCAAGCAAGCCCATCCTACTTAGGAGTCTATCCTTGAAATTAGCACCCTTTAGCAATTCTGCTTTTCATGGACTCTTCCTTTCCTCAATTCTGAACCTACAGATTCTCTAAAATACCCATGTTTATTAACAACTGTTTCTATGGCAGCAGAGTTCCTGGTGGTGGGGCCCTGGGGTGGAGGCTATTTAGAAGTTAAAGACCGACAGTACACGCCGATAGCAGCTATTATTGATGAAATACCTGAGATATTTCTGAAATAGATAAACGTTGTGAAAAAACAAAACAAAAAATATTTAAGGTGCCTGTTGCTCACCAAGAAATCTCTTGATCATAATTTGGGTTTCCCATCTAGGTCCACCAAGACTTGATCATTATGGTTCAATGACTTGAAAGAAATGACTTGATCATTATGGTTCAACTGGTTTATGTAACAGTTTTAGCTCCTAGTATGTTAATAAATTTGCATTCTGGCATTATGTATTAGGTTTATAAGGTTGTCAAACTACTTTAATCTTCTCTGGGGCACTACTGATCAGATTAGGTTTCTAAGACCAAAAGACTGAGTCAGGCCCTGGTAAAAATTTCACTAAGGTTCTACCACCTGATGTGGTCTTTTGAATAACAGCAGCCAGCCTGCTCCAGGCAATAGCTCCTCACATCACTGATTATATTGGCATAAACAACTTTATGTAAAATATTTAAGCAATAAATTTTTATTCCATATAGCAGCTCACAAAAGCTACTTTAACGTAAATTGTGCCACCTATAAATATACTCAAGTCACCAACCATTCAAAGTATCATCATTTCCCAGCAACCCTCGACTCATAGTTTTTATATATATATAAATATATGTAGTGTAGCTATACAGTATACAGAGAATGGGCTCTGGAGCCAGAAGGCTAGAATCCAATTCCCAATTCCACAGTAGAATGTTCCACCCTATAATGGGTGTGTGACATTGGGAGAAAAATCATTGTGTCTACTTTCTTCATCTATACGTGAGGGTGGAGTTAGAAGGGGACATAATGGTAATGCCTCATTCAAAGGGATATCTGAGTATCAAATGAATTTATACACGTAAAATGCCTGGAACATAGGAAGGATTCAACAAGTGCTAGCTATTATCATCACTCTTAATTGGGAAACTTAAATAGTGTATGACCACCTAACTCCTACTGAATGGGGAAAAATCAAATGCCTTTCCTCTAAGGACTGGAACAAGATAAGGATGTCCACTCTCACTACTGTTATTCAACATAACACTGGAAGTCCTGGCTGGAGCAATTAGACAGGAAAAAGAAATAAAGAGAATCCAAACTGGAAAGGAAGAAGTCAAATTAGCCTTATTTGCAGATGACATGATCTTATACATAGAAAAACCTAAAGACTCCACCAAAAAAAACTGTTTGAGCTAATAAACTCAGTAAAGTTGCAGGATACAAAAATCAATATACAAAAATCAATAGTATTTCTATACGCCAAAAGCAAACAATCTGAAAAAGAAATCAAAAAAGCAATCTCAAGGGGTGGAGCAAGATGGCAGAATGGAAGGTCCTACCAATCATCACCCCTGCAGGAACACCAAATTCAACATCTATACACAAAAAAGCACCTTTATAAGAACCAAATATCAGGTGAGCACTCACAGCACCTGATTTTAACTTCATAGTTCTGAAAGAGAAACTTAAGAGTAGGAAAGAGTCTTGAATTGTTGATGCTACCCCTCCCCTATCCCATCACAGTAGCCAAGTGGTGTGAAGAAATCTGTGTGCTTGGGGAGAGTAAGAGCACAGAGACTGTGAGACTTTACATTGAACTCAGTGCTGTCACAGTATAAAGCAAAACTGGGCTGAACTTAGCTGACACCCATCTACAGAAGGAGCATTCAGACAAGCCCTAGCCAGAGGAGAATCACCCATCCCAGCGGCTGGAACTTGAGTTCCAGCAAGCTTCCTCATTGTGGGTTGAAGTGCTCTGGGGCCCTAAATAAACTGTAAAGGCAGTCTAGGCCCCAAGAACTGCAAGTTTTAGTGTTGAGCTGGGTTTGAAGCCAGTGGACTTGCCGGTCATGAGACTTACTGAGACACAAGCCGGGGCACCTAAGGGAGTGCTTGCACTACCTGTCCCCCAACCCCAGGCAACACAGCTGTGGCTCCAAAAAAGTCACAAAAGAGCCACAAGCTGTGTTGCCTGGTGTTGAAAAGGGGGAAGTGCAAGCACTCCCTTTCTGCTTGAGAGGAGAGGAGAGGGAAGAGTAAAGAGGAATTTTGTCTTGCACCTTGGACACCAGCTCAGCCACAGTTGGATACAATACTAGTCAGAACTGTAAGGCCCCCATTCCAGGCCGTAGTTCCCCAGATGACATTTCTAGACACACCCTGGACCCAGAGGGAAACTGATTCCTTGAAGGGAAGGGCCTATTCCTGGCAGGATGCATCATCTGCTGGCTAAAGAGCCCTTGAGACCCTGAATAATCAATAGTGATACTTAGGTAGTATGGCATGAGCCTTGGGTGAGACTCGGAGACACACTGGCTTCAGGTGAGACCCAGCACATTCCCACCTGTGGTGGCTATGGTAAGAGATTCCTTCTGCTTGAGAAAAGCAGAGGAAAAAGTAGAGACTTTGTCTTGCATCTTAAGTACAAACTCTACCACAATGTGGTATGGCACCAATCAAGCTCTTAGGGTCCCTGATTCCAGGCCTTGGCTCTTGGATGGCATTTCTGGACATGGCCTGGGCCAGAGGGGACCCCACTTCCCTGAAGAGTGAATCGCAGGCCTGGTAGCATTCACCACAAGCTAACTGAAGAGCCCTCAGGCCTTAAGTGAACATTGGTGGTAGCCTGGCAGTACTCCCTGTGGGCCTTGGGTGGTAGTGACTATAAGGTGAGGGTCCTCTGCCTGTGAAAAGGGGAGGGAAAAGTGAGAACTGTTTTTCATGGTTTGAAAGCCCACTCAGCCACAGTGGAATACAACACCAGGTAGACTTCTAAGGTTTTTGACTCCAGTCCTTAGCTCCCAGATGGCATCTCTGGACCGGCCCAGGGCCTGCAGGAACTTGCCTCCCTGAAGGGAAGGACACAAGCCTGGTTGGCTTCACTAGATGCTGACTGTAGAGCCCTAGGGCTTTGAATGAACATAAGTGGCAGCCAGGTACTGGTTACAGCAGGCCTTGGGCAAGACCCAGTGCCGTGCTGGCTTCAGGTCTAACCCAGCACAGTCCCACTGGTGGTGGCTATAGAGGTGTTTGTGTCACCCTACTCCCAGCCAGAGGTGGCTCAGCACAGAGGAACTCCATTTGTTTGGGAGAAAGTAAGGGAAGAGAATAAGAATCTCTGCCTGGTAAACCAGAGAATTCTTCCAGATTTATCCAATATTACCAAGATGGTACTTCTACAAGTCTGCAAGAACCACAGCATTACTGGGCTTGAGGTGCCCCACAATGCAGATATGGCTTAGATCTTAGATCACAACACTCAAAGTCCTTTTGAATACCTGGAAAACCTTCCCAAGACAGGTGGATACAAACAAGCCTAGACGGAGAATACTGCAATGAATACCTAACTCTTCAATGCCCAGATACCAGCAAATATCCACAAGCATCAAGACCATCCAGGAAAACATACCCTCACCAAATGAACTAAATAAGGTGCGAGGCCAATCCTGAAGAAACAGAAATACATGACCTTTCAGACAGAGAATTCAAAATTGCTGTTTTAAGGAAACTCAAAGAAATTCAAGATAACACAGAGAAGGAATGCAGAATTCTATCAGATAAATTTAACAAAGAGATTAAAATAATTGAAAAGAATAAGTAAAAATTCTGAAGGTGAAAAATGCAATTGACATATTGAATAATGCATCAGAGACTGTTAATAGTAGAATTGATCAAGCAGAAGACACAATTTGTAAGCTTGAAGACAGGCTATTTGAAAATACAGTTAGAGATTAAAGCAAAATAAAGAATGAAGCACACCTACATTATCTAGAAAATAGCCTCAAAAGGGCAAATCTAAGAGTTATTGGCCTTAAAGAGAAGGTAGAGAGAGGGGTAGAAACTTTATTCAAAGGGATAATAAGAAATTCACAAACCTAGAAAAAGATATTAATAACCAAGTACAAAAAGGCTGGCTGGGTGTGGTGGCTAACACCTGTAATCCCAGCACTTTGGTAGGCTAAGGCCCCCCAAAGGTGGACCATTTGAGGCCAGGAGTTTGAGACCAGCCTGGCCAACATGGCGAAACCCTGTCTCAAATACAAAATTAGCTGGGTGTGGTGGCACACACCTGTGCTCTCAGCTACTTGAGAGGCTGAGGCATGAGAATCATTTGAACCCGGGAGACAGAGGTTGAGGCGAGCCAAGATTGCACCACTGCACCCCAGCCTGGGCAACAAAGTGAGACTCTGTACCCGCCACCCTGCCAAAAAAAAAAAAAAAAAAAAAAAAGAGAGAGAGAGAAGGCAAGCAGATTTAACCCAAAGAAGACTACCTCAAGGAATTTAATAATCAAACTCCCAAAGGTTAAGGATAAAGAAAGGATCCTAAAAGCAGCAAGAGAAAAGAAACAAATAACATACAATGGACCTCCAATATGTCTAGCAGCAGACTTTTCAGTGGAAAACTTACAGGGCAGGAGAGAGTGGCATGATTTATTTAAAGTGCTGAAGGTTAAAAACAGTTTACCCTAGAATAGTATAATATTATCCAGCAAAAATTTCCTTCAAACATGAAGGAGAAATAAAGATTCTCCCAGACAAGCAAAAGCTAAGGGATTTCATCAACATCAGACCTGTCCAACAAGAAATGCTAAAGGGAGTACTTCTATCAGAAGTAAGGATGAAGAAAAGAAAAATAAAAGGATGTTAATGAGCAATAAGACATCATCTGAAAGTACAAAACTCACTATCAATAGTAAGTACACAGAAAACAGAGACTTTTATAACACTGAACTGTGGTGTGTAAACTACTCTTATCTTAAATAGAAAGATTAAATGATAAACCAGTCAAAAATAATAACTATGGACCCAGCATGGTGGTTCACACCTGTTATCCCAGCACCTTGGGAAGCCAAGGCAGGCAGATCACAGATCATTTGAGGTCAGGAGTTCAAGACCAGCCTGGCCAACATGGCAAAGCCCTATCTCTACTAAAAATATAAAAATTATCCAGCTGTGGTCATGCATGCCTATAATCCCAGCTACTAGGGAGGCTAAGGCAGGAAAATCATTTGAACCCAGGAGGCAGAGGTTGAAGTGAGCTGAGATTGTGCCACTGCACTCTGGCCTGGGTGACAAAGTGAGACTCTGTCTCAAATAATAATGATAATAATAACTACAACAACTTTTCAAAACATAGACAGTACTGTAAGATATAAATAGAAACATAAAAAGCAAGAGGATGAAGTTAAAGTTTTTATTAGTTTTCTTTTTGCTTGTTAGTTTGTCTATGCAAGCAGTGTTAAGTTGTAATCATCTTAAAATAATGGGTTATAAGATAGTATTTGCAAGCTTTATGGTAATCTCAAATCAAAAAACATACAACAGATACACAAAAAATAAAAAGCAAGAAATTAAATCATACCACCAGAGGAAATCACCTTCACTAAAAGGAAAACAGGAAGGAAGGAAAAAAGGAAGAGAAGACCACAAGACAACCAGAAAACAAATAAAATGGCAAGAGTAAGTCCTTGCCAATCAATAGTAACCTTTAATGTAAGTGGACTAGACTCTTCAATCAAAAGACAGGGTGGCTGAATGGATAAGAAAACAAACAAACAAACCCCCCCCCCAAAAAAAAAAAAAAACACAAGTCCCAATGATCTGTTGCCTACAAGAAACACACTTTACCTATAATGATACACATAGATTGAAAATAAAGAGACAGAAAAAGATATTTCATACCAACAGAAACCAAAAAAGAGGAGTGCTATACTTATATCAGACAAAATAGATTCCATGACAAAAACTTTTAAGAAGAGCCAAAGAAGGTCGTTATATAATAATGAAGGGGTCAATTCAGCAAGAGAATATAACAATTTTAAATATATATGCACCCAACACTACAGCACCCAGATATATAGAGCAAATATTTGAGCTAAAGAAAGAGATAAACTCCAATATGATAATAGCTGGAGATTCAACACCCCACTTTAAGCATTGGACAGATCTTCCAGACAGAAAATAAACAAAGAAACATCAGACTTAATCTGTACTATAGACCACATGGACCAAATAGATACTTATAGAACATTTAATCCAACAGCTACAGAATACACAATCTTTTCCTCAGCACATGGGTCATTCTCAAGGATAGACCATATGTTAGGTCAAAAAACAAGTCTTAAAATATTTTTAAAAATTGAAATAATATCAAACATCTTTTCTGACCACAATGGAATAAAACTAGAAATCAATAATGAGAGAGATTTTGGAAACTATACAAACACATAAAAATTAAACAATATGCTCCAGAATGACCAGTAGGTCAATGAAGAAATTAAAAAGGAAACTGAAACATTTATTGAAACAAATGATAACCGAAACACATGTCAAAACCTATGGGATACAGCAAAAGCAATACCGAGAGAGAAGTTTATAGCTATAAGCACCTACATTTAAAAAGTAGGAAAACATCAAATAAACAACCTAATGAAGCATCTAAAAGAAACAGAAAAGCAAAAGCAAACCAAACCCAAAAATCAGTAGAAGAATAAAGAGCAGAGATAAAATTGAAATGAATAAAATACAAAAGATCAATGAAATAAAAAGTTGGTTTTTTGAAAAGATAAACAAAATTGATAAACTTTTAGCCAGACTAAGAAAAAAGGAGAGGAGACACAAATAAATAAAATCAGAGGTGAAAAAGGAGACATTACAACCAATACTACAGAAATTCAAAGGATCATTAGAGCCTACTATGAGCAACTACATGCCAATAAATTGAAAAGCCAAGAAATGGATAAATTCCTAGACATATACAACCTACCAAGATTCAACCATGAAGAAATCCAAAACCTAAACAGACTAATAACAACTAATAAGATCGAAGCCATATTAAAAAGTCTCCCAACAAAGGAAAGCCTGAGACCAATGACTTCACTGCTGAATTTTATCAAACATTTTAAAAAGAACTAATACCAATACTACTCAAATTATTCTGAAAAAGAGAGGAGGAGGGAATAGTTCCAAGCTCATTCTACAAGGTCAGTATTACCCTGATATCAAAACCAGATAAAAACACATTTAAAAGCAAGCTACAGGCAAATAGCCCTGGTTAACACTGATGCAAAAATCTTCAACACAATACTAGCAAACCAAATTCAAGAACACACTAAAAATATCATTTGTCATGACCAAGTGAAATTTATCCCATGGATGCAAGGATGGTTCAACATACACAAATCAATGTGATACATCATATCAAAAGAATGAAGGACAAAAATCATATGATTATCTCAATTGATGCTGAAAAAGCATCTGATAAAATTCAACATTTCATTGTGATAAAAACTCTCAAAGAACTGGGTATAGAAGGAACATAATTCAACATAATAAAAGCTATATATGACAGACCCATAGCTAGTATCATACTGAATGTGGAAAAACTGAGTCTTTCTTCTAAGATCTGGAAGATGACAAGGATGCCCACTTTCACCACTGTTATTCAACATGGTATTGGAAGTCCTACCTAGAGCAGTCGGACAAGAGAAAGAAATAAAGGGCATTCAAATTGGAAAGGAAGAAATCAAATTATCATTGTTTGCAGATTATTATGATCTTATAGTTGGAAAAACCTAAAGACTTCATCAAAAAATTTAGAACTGTTAAACCAATTCAGCAAAGTTATAGGATACAAAATCAACAAACAAACATTAGTAGCATTTCTATATGCCAAAAGTGAACAATCTGAAAAAGAAATCAAGAAAGTAATCCCATTTACAATAGCTACAAATAAAATAAAGTATCAAGGAATTCACTTAATCAAAGAAGTGAAAGCTCTCTAAAATGAAAACTATACCAATGCAAGAAATTGAAAAAGACACGAAAAATGGAATGGTATTTCATGTTCATAGATTGGAAGATTCAATATTGTTAAAATGTCCACACTACCCAAAGCAATCTACAGATACAATGCAATCTCTATCAAAATACCAATGACATTCTTCACAGAAATAGAAGAAACAATCCTAAAATTTATATGGAACCAGAAAAGACCCAGAATAGCCAAAGCTATGCTAAGCAAAAAGAACAAAACTGAATAAATCACATTACCTGACTTCAAATTACACTACAGACCTATTGTAACCAAAACAGCATGGTGCTGGCATAAAAATAGATACATAGACTAATGGAACAGAACACAGGACCCAGAAATAAATCCATACATGAACTCATTTTTGACAAAGGTGCCAAGAACATACTTGGGGAAAGGACAGTCTCTTCAATAAATGGTGCTGGGAAAACTGGATATCCATATGCAGAAGAATGAAACTCGACCCCTATCTCTCACCATATACAAAAATCCAAATCAAAATAGCATTACAGGCTTAATTCTAAGATGTCAAACGATGAAACTACTAAAAAAAATTGGGGAAACTCTCTAGGACATTGGAGTGGGCAAAGATTTCTTGAGTAGGCCGGGCGTGGTGGCTCACGCCTGTAATCCTAGCACTTTGGGAGGCCAAGGTGGGTGGATCATGAGGTCAGGAGATCAAGACCATCCAGGCTAACACGGTGAAACCCTGTCTCTACTAAAAATACAAAAAATTAGCTGGGCATAGTGGCGGGCACCTGTAGTCCCAGCTACTTGGGAGGCTGAGGCAGAAGAATGGCATGAACCTAGAAGACGGAGCTTGCAGTGAGCCGAGATCATACCACTGCACTCCAGCCTGGGCGACAGAGTGAGACTCTGTCTCAAAAAAAAAAAAAAAAAAAAAAAAAAGATTTCTTGAGTAATACCCCACAAGCACAGGCAACCAAAGCCAAAATGGACAAATGGGATCCTATCAAGTTAAAAGGTTTCTACACAGCAAAGGAAACAATCAACAAAAGGCTTCTCCACAGCAAAGGAAATAATCAAAAAAGAAACAACCCACAGAATGGAGAAAATATTTGCAAACTGCCCATCTGACAAGGGATTATAACCAGAATATATAAGGAGTTCAAACAACTCTATAGGAAAAAAACCCTAATAATCTGGTATTAAAATGGACAGAAGATCTGAACAGACATTTCTCAAAAGACATACAAATGGCATACAGGCATATGAAAAAGTGCTCAACATAATTGATCATCAGAGAAATGCAAATAAAACTACAATGAGATATCATCTTACACCAGCTGAAATGGCTTTTATCCAAAAGTCAGACATTAACAAATGCTGGAGGAGATATGGAGAAAGGGAAATACTCACATACTGTTGGTGGGAACCACTATGGAAAACAGTTTGGAGGTTCCTCAAAAAACTAAAAATAGAGCTACCACACGACCCAGCAATTGCTCTCTGAGATATACACCCAAAAGAAAGGAAGTCAGTACATCGAAGAGATATCTACACTCCCATGTTTACTGCAGCACTATTCCCAAGAGCTAAGATTTGGAAGCAACCTAAGCATCCATCAACAGATGAACAGATAAAGAAAATTTGGTACATACATACAATGGAGTACTATTCAGCCATAAAAAAAGAACGAGATCCTATCATTTGCAACAACATGGATGGAACTGGAGGTCACTGTTAAGTGAAATAAGCCAGGCACAGAAAAACAAACTTCGCATCTTCTCACTTATTTGTGGGAGCTAAAAATTAAAACAATTTAACTAATGGAGGTAGAGTGTGGAAAGATGGTTACCAGAGGCTGGGAAGGGTGGAGCAGGGGGCTGGTTGGGGGAAGTGGGGATGGTTAATGGATCCAAATTAGTTAGAAAGGATCAATAAGACCTAGTATTTGCTAGCACAACAGGGTGACTACAGTAAAAAATAATGTAATTGTACATTTTAAAATAACTGAGTATAATTGGATTGTTTGTAACACACAGGATAAATGCTTGAGGGGATGGATACCCCATTACCCTGATGTGATTATGCACTGCATGCATGTATCAAAATATCTCATGTAACCCATAAATATATATACCTACTATGTTCTCACAAAAATTAAAAATAAAGCAATTTCGTTTATAATAACTACAAAAATATATAAAATACCTAGGAATCAATCTAACTAAAGAAGTGAAAGATCTATACAAGCAAAACTATGAAACTCTGATGAAAGAAATTGAAGAGGACACACATAAAAAAGGAAAGATATTCCATACTCATTAATTGGAAGAATTATTGTTAAAATGATAAAACTACCCAAAGCAATTTACAGATTCAATGCAATCTCTATCAAAATGTGAACGGCATTCTTTATAAAAATAGGAAAAAAAAATTCTTAAATTTATATGGAACTACCAAAGACTTGGAATAGACAAAGCAATCCTGAGCAAAAAAGAACAAAGCTGAAGGCATCACACTACCTGACTTCATTTACTACAAAGCTATGGTAACCAAAACAGCATGGTACTGGCATAAAAACAGACACATAGACCAATGGAACAGAATAGAGAATCCAGATGTAAATCCACACATTTATTGCCAACTCCTCTTTGACCAAGGTGCCACGAACATACAATGGAGAAAGGTTACCAGATGTGGAAGAATTAAACTAGACCCCTAGCTGTCACCATACACAAAAATCAAATCAAAATAGATTAAAGACAAATATTTAATGCTGAAACTATGAAACTACAGAAGAAAACATTGGAGAGATGTTCCATGACATTGGTCTGGGTAAAGATTTTTGGGGTAAGACCTCAAAGGCAACCAAAGCAAAACTAGACAAATGGGATTACATCAAGCTAAAAAGCTTCTGCACGAGGAAACAATCAACAAATTGAAGAGACAGCCCACAGAATGGAAGACTATATTTGCAAACTATCCATCTGACAAAGAATTAATAACCAGAATATATATGGAGCTCAAACAACTCAATAGCAAAAAAAAAAAATCATATAATCTGATTTTTAAATGGGCAAAAGACTTGAACAGACATTTCTCAAAAGAAGACATACAAATGGTCAACATGTGTATTAAAAAAAACACTCAACATGACTAATCAGAGAAATGCAAATCAAAACCACAACGAAATATCATCTAATAATAGATACTGGTAAGGATGTAGAGAAGGGAAAGCCCTCATATACTGTTGGTGGGAATGTAAATTAGTACAACCTCTATGCAGAACAGTATGGTGGCTTCTCAAAAGCCTAAAAATAGATCTACCATCTGATCCAGTAATTCCACTACTGAGTCTACATCCAAAAGAAAGGAAATCAATATATCAAAGGGCTATCTGCACTCCCATGTATATTGCAGCACTATTAGCAATAGCCAAAATATGAAATCATCCTAAGTGCCTATCAATGGATGAATAAAGAAAATAGGATATACGTACGTACTGGAGTATTATTCATCCATAAAAAAGAATAAAATCCTGTCATTTGCAGCAACATGGATGAATCTGGAGGCCAATTACGTCAAGCAAAATAAACTAAGCACAGGAAGACAAATATCATGTTCTCACTCATATATAGAAGCTAAAAAACAGTGAATCTCATGAAGACAGAGAGTAGAATGGTGGTTACCAAAGGCCATTAAGGATGGAGGAGAGGGAAGGATAAAGGGTGAAAAAAGGAATATAAATATATTTATTACCACTAAACTGTATACTTAAAAGTGGTAAAGATGGTAAATTTTATATGTATATTTTACCTCAAAAAAAGTGAAAAAAAATAGTGTGTGGCTGCAGTCTCTGCAAATGTAAAATGATTTAATAATATTCACTTTATATGCTAAATATGAAATAACACAAATTCCCCAAATTAATAATTCATCAAGAATTAAAGTTTCGCCGGGCGCGGTGGCTCACGCTTGTAATCCCAGCACTTTGGGAGGCCAAGGCGGGCAGATCACGAGGTCAGGAGATCGAGGCCATCCTGGCTAACATGGTGAAACCCCATCTCTACTAAAAAATACAAAAAATTAGCCAGGCATGGTGGCGGGCGCCTGTAGTCCCAGCTACTCAGGCGGCTGAGGCAGGAGAATGGCATGAACCTGGGAGGCGGAGCTTGCAGTGAGCCGAGATTGCGCCACTGCACTCCAGCCTGGGTGACAGAGCGAGACTCCATCTCAAAAAAAAAAAAAGAATTAAAGTTTCAGCCAGACACAATGGCCTGCAACTACAATCCCAGCTACTTGGGAGGCTGAGGTAGGAGGATCACCTGAGCTCAGGAGTTCAAGACCAGCCTGGGCAACATAGTAAGACCATGTGTCCAAAAAAAATGTTTTTTAATTAGCTGACTGTGATGGCACAGGCCTGTAGTCCCAGCTACTCCAGAGGCTGAGGTGGGAGGATCCCTGGAGCCCAGGAGTTCGAGGCTGTGGTGAGCTATGATCTTGTCACTGTACTCCTGGGTGACAAGAGAAACTCTGTCTCAAAAAAAAGAAAAAAAAAAAAAAGTTTCAAAAGCTGGTTGGAGGCTGGGCATGGTAGCTCATGCCTATAATCCCAGCACTTTGGGAGGCAGATCACTTGAGGCCAGGAGTTTGAGACTAGCCTAGCCAATGTGGTAAAACCCCATCTCTACTAAAAATACCAAAATTAGCCAGGTGTGGTGGTGCATGCCTGTAATTCTAGCTATTTGGGAGGCTGAGGCATGAGAATCACTTGAACCCAGGAGGCAGAGGTTGCAGCAAGCTGAGATCAGGCCACTATACTCCAGCCTGGGCAACAAAACAAGACTCTGACTCAAAAAAAAGAGAAAAGCTAGCTGGTGAATGTGATTTATAAACTCTTAAGCTACTGCCACATGGCAATACCAAACTTTCCATTCTTTGCTGCCAGAAATAGTCTTGAATTATGCATGTCTCTAGAAAATGCTATAGCTCTGTAAAGAAATGTAAAGGAGAAAAAAATCATAGTGCTCCCCACCCTCACTACCCTAAGCGCTGCCTCATACATACCTTGGTCTTTCTAAAGATTTCCTATGCCCTTGAAGCCTAGAAACTCAGTCTACAATCAATATCCAAATAGAGGCCAGGTGTGGTGGTTCATGCCTGTAATCTCAGCAATTTGGGAGGCCAAGGTGGGTGGATCACCTGAGGTCAGGAGTTCGAGACCAGCCTGGCTAATATGGTAAAACCCCGTCTCTACTAAAAATACAAAAATTAGCCGGGCGCGGTGGTGCATGCCTGTGGTCCCAGCTACTCAGTGGGCTGAGGCAGGAGAATGGCTTGAACTCAGGAGGTGGAGGTGCAGTGAGCTGGGATCACGCCACTGTACTCCAGCCTGGGGGACAGAGCAATACTCTGTCTAAGAAAAAAAAAAAATCAAAATAGGATATGTCTGTCAACATTGTTCCAGGAAAACTTCTCTGAAATAAGAGGGTCAATCAGCCTAGTTACTTTTCATATGTGTGTGCCCTTCTCAGGCCTGGGGTAATTATCATCCCCTTCCACCTGCAACACACATACATACACACACAAACACACACACACACTGACCATTTTCCTGAGTATATTTCCTCAGTATACATAACTGGTCATCTTTAACATCTCCTTGCTTACAAAGAAATATTATCTTAAAGTTCCTAATTTTCCCTCAACTTGTGTCTATTTTTTCTCCTACTCAAATGCTTCTTTCATTTCCATTTTATTTGCTCACCCCATATGCACAAGCCTCTTTTTCCTTTTACCTCTGACCCTCCCATCCTCACTCTCAAACCCTCCTAAACACATTCACTCTACACCCAATTCTTCAACATCTCAGTCATTCTTCCCCTTCTGCCCTATTCATCAACAATATCTACTGGAAAGTCTATTTCTTTGAGGACAAACCCTTTTTATCCTAAATTTATTTTTCACTTCTGTGCAGTTCACTCTAATAAAAAGCTGGTTCTCTTTTAGATTACAAGGTGCCTTTTCCAATATAACCACTTACTTCCCTTAATTTCTCCTCTTTCTCTGACTCAGCAGAAAGAACAACAGCCCTTTCCTTGCTCCCACATGCCATTTTCAGATTACCATACTGTAGCCTATTTCTCATTGCTTGAAATCTCCACCCTATCCCACATTTTGGGGAACTATTCTTAATCCCACTTGAACACACTGTTCTTTAAATCTGTCCTTTTATCCTTCTCTCTAGTCTTGATAGAGATGATACATTAAGAGTCCACAATTCCATTTCTGTCAATGGTAACATATATGTACTCAGAGAGTATTACAAGAGCCAAGAAAAATTACATATGTTAATGATGGTCACACGGCCAAGAATGGAATAAATTGGATAAGACATATGACTATTTCTATGCTCCTAAAATAACTATCATTCTCCATAGTCTTAAAGTTCTATAAGTTTACCTATTCTATCATTAGAAATATATCATGTTAGCCTTAGACATAAATAACCGTCTGCATTTCAAAGTAAATCATAGCATCATAAGGTTAGAAGACCTAATGATGGGTGTATAAGTGGTAGATAAGCTTTTCTCAGCAGATGTTCACTACTTGGAAGATCTTCTAGAAAGAGGATTCTACAATTTCCCAAAGTAAATAACTACAACCTCAAATATTCTTAATTTCAAAATCTTTGGTTTTTCTAATCTATTTTTTCAGGCACCATCCTCAGTATGACAGCATCTCATCTACTGGAAAAGCACTATTGTCACCCTGAGCCTTTATTTATTTATTTTTTTGAAATGGAGTCTCACTCTATTGCCCTGGCTGGAGTACAATAGCACAATCTTGGCTCACTGCAACCTCCGCCTCCCAGGTTCAAGCAATTCTCCTCCCTCAGCCTCCCAAGTAGCTGGGATTATGGGCACTCACCACCACGCTCGGCTAATTTTTTTGTTGTTGTATTTTAGTAGAGACGGGGTTTCACCATGTTGGCCAGGCTGGTCTTGAACTCCTGACCTCCTGATCCACCCGCCTTGGCCTCCCAAAGTGCTGGGATTACAGGCATGAGCCACCGTGCCCGGCCGAGCCTTCATTTTTCTAAGCTCAACAACTTGGACTTTTCTCCAGACTCCTGTTCTCCAAAACTAATTTTTTTTTTTAAAGATACTGGGTCTCAGTCTGTCACCCAGACTGTGGCGCAATGGTTTGATCATAGCTCACTGCAGCCTCGAACTCCCGGGCTCACGCTATCCTCCCACCTTAGCCTACCAAGTAGCCGGGACCACAGGTGCGTGCCACCACGCCTACCTATTTTTATTTATTTTTTTATAGAGACGGGCTCTCACTCTGTTGCCCAGGCTGGTCTGGAACACCTAGGCTCAAGCGATCCTCTCGTCTCAGCTTCCCAAAGTGCTGGGATTATAGGCGTGAGTCACTGTGCTCAGCCTGAAACTTGAATTCTATTCATGTTATTTTTAAATCACAAAGACCAGACTTAAACTTAACCAGCAACAGCACTTTGTTGTTTCTACTTTTCTAAATAAGTAGTTAACATATAATTGAACAATCTTCTTTTTTTTTTTTTTTTTTTGAGACGGGCGTCTCGCTCTGTCGCCCAGGCTGGAGTGCTGTGGCACGATCTCGGCTCACTGCAAGCTCCGCCTCCCGGGTTCATGCTATTCTCCTGCCTCAGCCTCCAGAGCAGCTGGGACTACAGGAGCCCGCCAACACGCCTGGCTATTTTTTTTTTTTTTGTATTTTTAGTAGAGACGGGGTTTCACCATGTTAGCCAGGATGGTCTTGATCTCCTGACCTCGTGATCCGCCCACCTCGGCCTCCCAAAGTGCTGGGATTACAGGCATGAGCCACCGTGCCCGGCCTAACTGAACATACTTCTGTACATACAGTCTTCTCAAACAGAATTGAAACCCATAAAATTAAAAATTACAGAATTTTCCATATTGCAGAGACTACCTTATTGTCTCTTAGTTAAATGAAACCAATGATCTAGGATTATAATTAACAAATTATGGCTACATATATAGCCCCAAAACATTAAAAAGAATGAATACTTACCTGATCTGTCCTTGGATGGAAATTTTTCCTCTAAATTGCAGAATAGAGAAGAAACTGGTTCTCTTTTATGGTTCACCACTATTTCTTCTGCTTTAATAGAATTTGTGGCCACTATAAAGAAATAAGCAAGAACAGAATATTTATATAACAATTTTAGTAATACACAAAGAGAAGGAAAGTAGAATATATATGCAAATTTCATATGAATGTTTTTCTTTTACTTAGTGATACCTCAAAGGACTTTTTAGTAAGAAGCAGAAGTTTCACTTTGTTGACATGTTTAATTTTTCCCACTTTCACAACTTTTTAAGTCCCAGAAAAACTATCATTACTATTTCCAAATAAAAGGCTAGGAGTTGGGTTAAGAGGGCAATAGAATTTTATGAAAAGATCAGATGGTAGTGACGAGCCACTTCATACTATGCAAACAGGGATTTTGTAAGGACAAGGAATTACATTTCTTTTATTATGAAAGCTACTTTTTATGTTTTGTGTTCCCCAAGAAAAAAATGTTACACCTATTATCACAGACAGAAGCCTAATATGTCTTGTCATTTTAATAAGGTGGTAGTCTTTGTGGGAAAGAAGAGGAAAAAAAGTAGTATATGATCTATCTTCCACTTAGAAAGTTAATTTTCCCAAAGAGCTTTTACTTTATATGGCACTAAGATCAAGGCAATAACTCAGATTACCTTAATTATATCAAAGTGGCATATATTAATAATACGAATTTGTATTCCAGTCAATAGTTAGAATGCTACAATCAATTATTCAGAAGTTTATGGGCTTTCTGTAGTCATAAAAATAACGAACATAAAAGGTTTAAGAATAGTATATTTTTGTAACTACAAAACATCAAAAACTTATCTACCTTCAAATTTTATGCTGGTTATTTTTCTGATTCACTTTTAGTCTGTTAGAAAGTAAAAAGACAAATTTTCTCCTTTATGTAAAAATAATCATAGAATCATAAAAATTTAGAGTTAGAAAAAAACTTAGAGAAGTTCTAGATGAAGTAAGTACAAGTCTATCTAAATTAGAGACTTTGATTTATTTCCCTTACTCAAAGTTACGGAATGAACTGGAGCGGGAACTCTGGAATCCAGAATGTTTTTCCTACTACTTAATGATTCCTCAAACTTATTTAGGCACAACTTCATGTACAAACGTGAGGCAGTGAGGCACCAGCGTTGAATTTAAAGTCTCTGAATCACACTGCCCAAGTTTGAATCTCGGTTCCTTACTAGCTGTGTGATCTTGAGCAGGCTACTTAATCCCTCTGTGTCTCAGTTTCTTCATCTGTAAAATGACATTAATAACTATAACTCTCTAATGGGACTGCTATGAAAAAAATAAATTAGTATATATAAAGCACATAGAATGGTGTCTGATATATGGCAAGTATTCCATAAATGTCAGCAATTACTAGGATTCTATCAATAAATACATGGATATGTACTTGCTAGCTTTTATTATTTATTTTTTATTTTTTGAGACAGAGTCTTGCTCTGTCGCCCAGCCAGGAGTGCAGTGGCACAATCTTGGCTCACTGCAACCTCCGCCTCCCGGTTCAAGCAATTCTCCTGTCTCAGCCTCCTGAGTAGCTGGGACTACCAGCATATACTAACACGCCCAGCTAATTTTTGTATTTTTAGTAGAGACAGGGTTTCATCATGTTGGCCAGGCTGGTCTCAAACTCCTGACCTCAAGTGATCTGGGATTACAGGCGTGAGCCACTGCACCCGGCCTGTACTTGCTAGGTTTTAAAATAGCCTAATTATACCACAATTGGAATAGTGGATCATTTTTGTGTTTTCAATACATGTATATGCACTCGCTGATATTCCATTTTGGCACATGGATTGTATAGCCAAAGGAATGGTTCTTCATAGACTACATGCAAAATTCCAAATATTAAACACATAACTGAACTCACTCAAAAACTGAATACCACTCACTTGGTGATCATTTGGGCCCATTTATATACTTAGAACATCTGACATCCAGAGGGATTTTTTTCTTTTTTTGAGACGGGGTGTCACACTGTCACCCAAGCTGGAGTGTGGTGGTGCAACCTTGGCTTACTGCAAACTCTGCCTCCCAGGCTCAAGCCATCCTCCCACCTCAGCCTCCCGAGCAGCTGGGACCACAAGTGCACACCATCACATCTGGCTAATTCTTAAAATATTTTTGGTGGAGAAGGGGTTTCACCATGTTGCCCAGTCTGATCTTGAACTCCTGAGCTCAAGCAATCTGCCCGCCTCAGCCTCCCAAAGTGCTAGGATTACAGGTATGAGTCACTGCACCCAGACAGAGGGATCATTTTTGTTTTGTTTTGTTTGTTTTTTGAGATGGAATTCCGCTCTTATTGCCCAGGCTAGAGTGCAGTGGCATGATCTCGGCTCACTGCAACCTCTGCCTCCCAGGTTCAAGCGATTCTCTGGCCTCAGCCTCCTAAGTAGCTGGGATTACAGGCACCCACCACCATGCTCAGCTAATTTTTGTATTTTTAATAGAGACAGAGTTTCGCCACGTTGGGCCAGGCTGGTCTCAAACTCCGGACCTCAGGTCAGAGGGATCATTTTTTTATTACCCCTTCCTCTATGTGATAAAATTATTTTTCAGCAATAATCATGAAATGAAACAATAGGAAAGTGACAGTGGAAATTGTCTTTTATTCAACTCCGCTTATATACCAATAGAAAATAAAGTATTATAGTACAAAAAAGGAAATTGTAATGAAATTAACATTTTCAAAAAATAAAAAACATATGCCAATGTACTGGTTTGTTTGCAGTACTAAATAACATTACACCTCTTATTTTCTTGATCTCTTTTTTAGTTTTGAAGCAACTATTAACAATGAAAAAAGAAAAAAGTTCAAAGTTACATGTATTATTTGAATTCAGTTATTCAAGAGGGGGCCGGGCATGGGGGCTCATGCCTATAATCCCGCACTTTGGGAGGCTGAGGTGGGTAGATCACTTGAAGTCAGGAGTTGGAGACCAGCCTGGCCAACATGGTGAAACCCTGTCTCTACTGAAAAAAATACAAAAATTAGCCAGGCATGGTGCCGGGCGCCTGTAGTCCCAACTACTCGGGAGGCTGAGGCAGGAGAATTGCTTGAGCAGGGGAGGCGGAGGCTACAGTGAGCCCAGATTGTGCCACTGCACTCCAACCTGGGCAACAGAGCAAAGCCCTGTCTCAAAAAAAATTATTCAAGAGGATAATTCCATGAAACAAAAATATTATACCTCAAAGTTTGCACTATGTTTCACTCTTAAATTTTATAAACAAAAACTCTAAGTGGTCACATAGAACAATGTTGAAGTAATCAAGTACTGTTTCTTCATCCTTATAATCACTGTGCTACCATTGTTTACAAAGAATCTACTGTTTAAATGCAGGAATATGGACCACCAGGGTTGCGAACATGAACTGTGCCTTAAATCTTGAATTACCCTGAACTTTTATGAGTTTACTTGGAAATATATACAATAGCTGAGTCCATGTTTATTGAAGGACAATTGTATGAGTGGGAGTTCTTTAAATTAATTTCCATGTAGAATATACTGTTTATTAAAAAATAATTAAAATGTGCTGATTTGAAGTTTAAATTCATATACTAAAACTTAACACAGACTACAGAAATTGTTTAAAATCCAGATCCATGGGAGATTTTCCATGGAGGACTATTTTATTATTGACACGGTTTAGAATTACTGGTACATAAAAATTACTGGAAATAAAAAACAGACTTTTACTGGGTTTATTGTAGTTTAAATTCTCTACAGAAAATGAGAATTACTATTGTCCATACTCAAGATCTACTGTTCTTATTGCCCCACTCTTGGTATGCCATTCAAGGTAAAATCTGCTCTAAGTACTATCTTTGAAGATGGGCTTGCTGCATTAAGTATTCTTAACCTACTTAGGAGAAAACTTTACAATTAATTTTTATTGAGAGCCTACTAAGTCCATGATGTTGTGCTTCGTATTGTATCCACACAGACTGCATCCACATGAATGTCGCTAGTTCCTAATCATATTTATTTGCTAAAGCCATCGCAGCAGGATTTAAAAAACAAAAAACAAAAAACAAAACGACTTAGCAGCCAGGCGCAGTGGCTCACGCCTGTAATCCCAACCCTTTGGGAGGCCGAGGCAGGCAGATCACCTCAGGTCAGGAGTTCGAGACCAGCTTGACCAACATGGAGAAACCCCATCTCTACCTAAAGAAAAAAAAATACAAAATTAGCTGGGTGTGTTGGCGCATGCCTGTAATCCCAGCTACTCAGGGAGGCTGAGGCAGGAGAATTGCTTGAACCTGGGAGGCGGAGATTGCAGTGAGCCGAGATTGTGCCATTGCACTCCAGCCTGGGCAACAAGAGCGAAACTCAGTCTCAAAAAAATAAATAAATAAATAAAAATAAAAATAAAATTAAAAAATAAAAAACGACGTAGATATTGTATGTACTCAAATTTAAAATAAATACCACATAAAGTCACATATATTCCATTTTTCAGGATTTTACCAGCTCAGATTGGCTTCCTACCTGTACATTCCAAATAAGTGAGGTTATATTATAACATTTAGAAGAGCTTTCAAAATATTAACATTTATATCACATTAACAATTTAAGGACTTCGGGCATTATTCAAATTTTCACAAATCACATGGCATCAGATTCACTTGTTCTATTTTCAGAAGCAACTATCTCAAGAGAACAAAAGCTTTAACTCTGCTACCAATCTTTTTCAGACATTCACAGGATCAACGTCATCTCTAATCTATCCTCCCATAATCTTGCAGCTACATACATGTACAAATTTTCCATTTATATCATCCTGGTACTCTTGAAAAGGCAGTCTTTTTAACTAAAAGAAAATCTGACTTACCTCAAAAGGTACCTTGGTATGGGATAGAATGCCAACTACAGCTACGTTAGAAACAAACAGGTATGTCTGGCAAGAAAGTGATATACCAAGCTTAAACCCACAGTTCCACTTCTGCTTTACAGCTCTTATACTTTCCTGTTGCTACGAAGCTCCTTTACTCACAAAATTCCCTCTCATTAGTCACCTGCAGGGTACTGAAGCAGCACCTGTACTATTTATAGCTCTAGGATTCCCCCACCCTTTCCTGTCAATAAGAATCACCTGGGGCAGTTAAAAAAAATCACAAGTCAACCCCCTGATATTAGATTTCAAGGTGTTTGAAAGGAGGCTCCAGAATCCGATTTTTTTTTTTCTAATCAGCTGAATTTATGACTCACAGAATCTGATTTTAAGCAAGTGTTCCCAAGTGAGTCTTGTAAGCCAGTTAAGTTCAAGAATAATGCTCCAAGTGAAAGCGAGATCTGTGGCAGATCTTCACAGTTCCTCTAGACTGATCAGCCTCAAGGGCTAATCCTCCTCCGGTGTTAGGCCTCAGGGTATTTGAAAACAAGAGAAGGCCCAGTTTGAAGAGTGCAGAATGGCATCTCGTCCACACTTGATTTAAGTTTTCAATACCCTAAAAAATTTATCAAAGGGAGATTTTAGTTTGGGGAGGTGCTGTGAAGTAAGACATCACCAGGGGGCAGCATAAAGTTGACAAATTATACATGTTTTGGGATTTTTGACTTCACGCTACACCATGAAATGGTTGCACCTACAATTTCCATTAACTCGGATTACTCAGAAAAGGAAAAAACCCAGAACACTTAAAAGACATAGGTAAACGTTATTAGCATGTAATTTTCAATACAATGGCAATTATATTATAAATATATATTTATAAATACAAATATTTTCTACAATGGCTATTATATTATAAAGAGCCATTGTAGAAAAAAATGTTCCCGTGAAGTAGCATGAACCCGAATTCAAAAAAATTTTATTAGGATACAAAGATTCCTGGTAGAAATTTGAAGTGGTCTTCAAATTTCTCTCAGCAAGTTTCAAAATACTTGTCGTACTCTGAGAGTTAATTAGCGTTATAACTGGATGCTTCTCAATAGTTTCAATCAAATCTTAAGTAGAGTTCTACTAAGGTGGAAAATGGAGTGGATAACAATTTGGGCAAGCTATGCCAAAGCTTTTTCTAAAGAAAGTGTACCTAGTTAAAATGATGTCACCGACTGTCAGAAATCTATAGCTCCCCTCCCATGCATCCTCCATTAATTTTTCTTAACCCATCTCCACTTTCTCTTTTCTACTCCACATTTCTTCCGTCTAGAAACGTAGAAAAATCCTTTGGCAACCCAGGTAGCTTCTACAAGTATCATCTCCAAGTGTTTCTTCCTCTGAAATTCCACCATTAGAGATTAGAGTTGAGTAGGAAATGCTGAAAGGAGAAGGAGGATCTGAAGAAATTTTACATTTTTTTTCTCAGTTTGCCAGAAGTAGATGCTCCCTGTATAGATATTCCCGTATAATCCAGGGAAGGTATAATCCAAGACTGTGGGGCAATTCCAAGAGGTGGTTTTGAAGTCCTTCAACTCTACCATTACCATTATATCCATACTAAAAAAGCTACGGTAGGAAGAAAAGACAAAGGACATTCCTGGGAGGCCAACTGGACCTAATCAAATAAAAACACTTTAGAAGAGGTACAAGAATCAGAAATCAAGCCTATCTGCAGAGCCAAAAGCCATTCTGAAACTCTGTGTCCTAGAAACAAGGGTTTCCCATCTTTTCAAATATTTTAACATAAAAATGGCAACACCCTATAGGAAAATGGCTATATTTTTAGCAAGAATTGGTGGAGAAGACAAACGATAATAAACTACTATTAATCCAGAAGCTGCTTAAATGGCCGTATTCACAGCAGCCCTTGCAAACATTAATTAGAAAGAGTTGTACCCATTATGTGTGAGGACTTTTTTTTTTTAACCACAGACAATATCTGTGGGTGCATCCAGATTGCTCAGTGGCTCCGCTTAACCCACCCGGTAACTGGGAACCATGGCCCTAGGACAGGCTTCTCCACCGGGGCGATGCTGCCTCCAAGGGGCGCAATGTTACTTTTTATGCATCAAGCACAGATACACATACAGCACATAAGCAGATCGACAGTGTATCTGCGGTACTGGAATTTCATGGGGAAAGGAGATGGGGACGTGTAAAAAGCCTTTTTAAGAGTCAGATAACGAAAAACGGAAAAAGAGGAGAAACACGGTCCTACAAGGGTACTGAGCTGAGGCCATCAAATGAATGTACTGACAGGTATTTTTCTCCCAGGCAGCCAACTGAGAGTCAAGGGACTCTGACTGTGCTATGACTCCGGCCACACAGAAAGAGGCGTTTTCCCCTCGGTGGCCTCCAAGCGCAGGGGGCACTGCGTGCCGTCCGCTCCCTCACCGGGCGCCCCGCGCGGATGAAACGGAGCAACTGGGAAAGAGCTCTGGAAACTGCAAAGCGCTGCGCCAAAGCGACGGGAGGTTCTCATTCTCAGCTGTACGAAATCCCGCGGGGGTCCTCCGCTTCCCCGAGAGACGCCCTCGGCCTCCGCACTTGTTGCTTCTGCGCCCCGCCCGCCTCCCCGTCAAAGCCACCCTTCGCGGCCCCCTCGCCTCTCCACACCCTCGCACTCAGGCCCCGATCCTGCCGCGCGACCCCCTCACCCACGCCACGAAGCCCGCCCTGCGTGGCAGCCCCGGAGACGGCCGAGCCCCCGCCTCCGCCCCCTGCCCAGCTCGGGCCGCCAGCCCCTGCCAGCCGACGCCGCGGTTTCCTAGACAGCCGCGCCGCCGTTCCGCAGCCTCGGGAGCGCGCGTGCGCGCGGCCGGCGGGAGGCGAGGGCGCAGGCGCGGGCCCGGCCAAGCCGCCGGCGCGAGGCCGCGCGCGCGCCCCCGAGCGCGGTGGGCGGAGGGGCGGAGGGAGCGGCGGGGCCGCGAGGGGGCGGGGGGGCGGAGAGGGGAGCCCCGGGAGCGCGAGCCGCGGCCAGCACCGCTGCAGAGCCGAGCGAATCCCGAGCCCGGGCAGCAGGTATGTGTCCTCACAGCCGGCCGCGGCTGGAGCTTCCCCTGCCTCACTGCCCAAGTCCTGTGGTCGGGGCGGGGGGTGGGGGGACCGGTCAAGGTTTGCAGGATGCGTGCTCGGAAGGGCTGGGATCTTGCTGCTGACCTTCATCCCCCTGGCCGGGGGAGCCAGGCGAGGGTGCGTGGGGCAGTCCAGGGCTTCAGCTCCAGCCTGGGGACCTGCTTCTTGTCACATGCTTCTTATTTATTTTTGCAAACTGCCCTGGTTCGGGTCCAGCTGCAGATGCCTTACCTCCCATTCTTTGCCTCCGTGTGCCATCTTGCATTTATTAATAAAACATGCAAGCTGGAAGGGGGGGTTGCTGCTGGGGGGAATCCCATTGCAGTATGGCAAGCGGGCGCCTATTTTCGGTTTTCAGACGTGGTATAGAGGTGGAAATCCCACACCCTGAGGATTTGTGGCTTGGTTGGTCGTGACCACTTCCTAGTGGGCTTCCCCCGTTTGTCGGGAGGTGCCCCAGCGGCAGAATGGGCTGTCTGGAAGGGATGGTGGGTTTTCACCGTCAGGCCAGAATCCCCTTTAGGGGACAGGTGCAAGCTAGGGCAGGCAGTTCCCTGCTTGCTAACTTGCCAGGGAGGCTTAAACCTAGAAAATTGTCTCTCTTGATGGCCGAGAAAAGGCCTTCAGCAGAATCCCTGGGACTTGCATACTCAAACTCATTACGGTTTTGCATCTGAACATGACTAAAGCTAACCACCTGTTGGAAGTCAGACCCCATGAACCCCCCCCCCCCATAATCTAGCTCACCCATCCCTGTTTCACAGTCACCAATACTGAGCTAGCAATAGGCCCATATGGGTTCCTTCTATCCTCTTTAATGCTGCTTGGCTTTTGTTTCTTTTAAAATAAGACCTACCTATGATTTGATGCCCTATATGTTAGAGGTTAAAATTATATGATTTGTTTATATTCCATACACCTATCACATCATATCCTAAAGACTGAATTTCTCTTCAGTGCATGTGTTTATTTCCCTGGCTTTTCACCTTGCTTTGAACAACAGTGGGAAAATGGGATGTATATAACTGCTTACCTCCTCCCCCAAATACCTCCACCCTAAAATATTGTGATGAAAAGAGTAGTAAGAGCTAGAAGCAAAAAATGAAAATGGTTATCACAAGATGTTGGGATATGATAGCTGAACTGTAATTGCTTCTAAAATATGGTCTGAGTGTCACATCAAATCACGAGAAGGACATGTTTCTTAAATGTTCATATGTACCAGGTACTGAGCTAAAACTATTTGTGTATGATCTCATTTAGTCCACACAACAAACCTCTTACGTCCATGTTGAAGATGAACAAGCTAGGACTTAGAAAGGTTAACTAACTTGCCCAAGGTCACACAGTCAGGGACAGGGTAAGGATGCAAACTCAAGCGCATGGGGATACTGGAGGTGGGGAGCCCTGAGGGGGCTTTTCCTCCAGATGCGGCTGCTCCATGTACCTTTTCATTAAAATCAAGCTTATGCATGAGTACGATGACTTGGGTCTGATTTTCCATTTCATAGATTCCGCACCAACTTTGTGGCTTTCCAGTAAGAAAAGCTGTTGTTTCAGAATGGGTCAGTATGGAATTTTTTGAGGTGGCACTATACCTATAAAAAGTGGGGTCCAAGATGTGCTTCCATTTAATTCTCCCACACAAGGAGTTGAGTTTAAAAAGTTGTTTCCCTCCAGATTTAAACCCATAAAACGTATATGCATCAAGTAGAATGAATCACTCCCATTTTCCATTATTGCATCCCACCCTACACTCCTTGCTGCCCTGCACACTATCTTCTGGTCTCACTGCCAGTCATCAGAGCAACATTGTCTATCACACTTGCCTGTGAGTGCCTTAATGGGAGGAAGGAATCCATCCATACCAGCCGTGGATCGTAATCCAGTCTCTCTATGATTGTAGCAATTGTGCATTCAAAGTTCTTGGAATCTGTGCATTCAGCTATGGATGTGTATTTAATCATTTTTTAAAGTGCGTTATCATAATGCAGGTATTGGATTTTGTTAAACATTCCTAGCAGTTCTCATGGACTTAGAAATTGCTGTAGTTGCATCAGTGAAAATTCACCCAGTGGGGCTAATAGCTTTTCTACTCAGGTCACATAGATGAGATAGTGGTGAGAAAGGTATAGGTGAATAGAAGGAATTATTTGGAAAGTATATCCCATACAAATAACAGCTTTTAATTATAAATTGATGAATAATATTAAGTAGGAAATATAAGACTATCTCTTTTAATTTTATAAGCTCTGGTTTTACCTTGGTCAATGTGATTGGTTTTAGAGCAACATGATGTTACCTTTTTCATTACACTGTGTTCTTTTGAAACAGTATAGCGGTTTGTACATAGTATTCTTGCCTCGTGGAAAACACTGAGTTTAGGAGGAGCACATTCCCTGGTGTTTACAGAAATGCTGAGACAGGATCTTTCTGTCTTGGGGATTTCCAGTCTATGATCCGATAAACTCAAGATGAGTCCTGATGTTACTGGGCAAGAAGCAGAAAACGAGAGGTGTTACTTGATTTCTGGGGAGGAAATGAGTTTTCCTATGGGAAGCATCACTATCTTCTTCAGTTGGGAGTCTCATGATTGAAGAGTTTGAGAAACTGACTAGTCTGCTGTCTTCCATTCAAGCAGGATTTCATTTAATGCAGAGCTGAGAAGGCTTTATCGTGCAAAGGCCAATTCAGGAAATATAAAAATGTTTCTGGACTACCTTTTTTTTCTCTTGAAACATGTATTTAAACTGGGAAAGTCATATGGGAAACTATTAATGCTTAAGCATAATTTTTTTATTCCCTTCACGAGAGTTTTTGGGACAGTGGGGGAAAAGTTTTCCAAGCTATGAAACTCACATGTCTTGTGGTGACTGATTATAATGAATATTTTAGTACATTGTTGAATAAAACACTAAAACTGGGATATTTGTTTTTCCTTGATCGACCTTGTAAGCTACTTCATTGTGAAATATGTTTTTTCTTAAAGTATTTCTTAATTTAGTATTCTTTAAAATGAGATTTTTATTCAGTTGTTGACAATCTTGAATCACAAAAGAAGTTCAAAGATTACTTTGAAATATTTTATTTTCATCAGTCTCTCTTTCTTACTATGGCTGTCGTGTGCTGTGTCCTGTGATAGGAAGTTTCACATCCCATATTGCAGTGACCACTCTTTGTGGTCAACTGTTTATAGATAAGAAGTGGGGGAGCCCAAGGTATGTGACCTAAGGGGCAGGAGCCGAGATTTGAGCCCAAGTCAGCACAGCTCAAACTCTGGGCTCATTCCCTTTTGCACTCTGACTGCAAGATGAAGCGCTCTCTGCTCCATAGTTCTCTGGCCTCCCATCCTATTCTGCTCCATCCGCACTGGCTTCCTTGCTGTTACCCCTACCCCAGGCCCTTAGCACTAATGGTTCTCTCCCCTGGAATACTCTTCCCACAGATGTCTTCATGGTCCCTCGCCTCATTTCAGCTTTGCTCATAGTCTAACCACTCCTTTAAAACTACCCCCACTCCCACAGCATCCTATTCCTCCTCCCTGGTTTGCTTTTATTCATAGCACCTCCTAGCATACTATATTAATTAGTTGTTAAGTGTATTGCCCATCTCCCCCATGGAATGAATGCACCAAAGGGCAGGGGTTCTGTCTATTTTGTTCACTCCCCCAACTCTGGTACCGTGAAAAAAGAATCAACAAATCACTATGGCATCCTTGAATCTTTCCAGCTTCCCACACTTTTTGTTTTTGTTAGTCCTTACTGTTCTCTGTAGTGAGCAATGAAACCTCTAAAATGCAAAAGCTTTATGTGTTGTTTGGGGGAACAGCAAGAAAGTGGAGAAGAATCGGGAAAGATCTGGCTTACTCTTGAGCCGGTATTGGGGAGAGAGGAACCTGTAAAGATGGGGAAAAAGTCACCTGAGGGTTGGGATGTGTGACAAGGCAGCAAATGGTACGTGGGGAGATGGTCTGGGATGGAGAAGAGATCTGTGTGGGTTCCCTTATAATGGGGATGCATAATGTTTTTGAAGAACTTCCAAAGGAGACTCTGGATTCCTTCAGCCAACCATCAACTGTCCCAGTGGCCTGAGTCACTAGAAAGGAAAAGGAACCCACGGTCATTCCTACTGGCTTTTTACACAGACAGGTAAATCCTTGCACTGCCTGCATTATTAGCCTGTTGCATTTTTTTAAACATTAAATACCTGTTGGTGTCATCCCTGTTTGAGCCAGGGTCTGAGAGTTCATTGCCAAATCACTTACCCCATGTGTCTGAGAAGCATCACAGCCTGAGATCTCTTTGGTGTAAGCAGTCCCAGGAAGGACTCTACATATGTCTTTCATTCATCTATTGTTTGCAGTAGTTCTTGGGCCGCAGCAAAATCATAGGCACTTTGGGGACTGATTCATCTGTAGAACACTTTAGAATGGACTACACTGGGGTGCTAAAGGGAGTTCATGGTTATGGGAAGAAGCCTGAGAGAAACTGCTCCTCAGCCACAAAGGCCTCCTCTCCTCCTCCCGGATGGCTTTAATTGCTGCCCTAGGCAGTCTGAATTACCCGCCAGGAGAGGATTTCCCCTTCAAAAAACACAGCCTCCCTAAAACTGCTTCTGATTTGTAATAGAAACTACTTAGTAGCTAGGACAGAGGCTGGTAACTCCTATTCCCAGAACTCATTAAAACAAGGAATTTTAATAAGTATTTTTGCCCTTTGCAGCCCAGGTTTTTGGAAGTCCAGGCAGCTGTTCTCCAGATTTCACTGTCAAGCCGCAATGCATGCAATGCTTCAGCTTCTTTCCCTTGGCTCAAAACAGGTCTGAAGCAAGTTATTTTATCTACGATTCCCTCACACTATCCCACCCTGGTTACACAATTGCCATTTTCTCCAGCCAATACAATGCATAAGGCCAATTAACCTTCTGCCCATGACAGTTTCCTTTGAAATAGTCAAATCTTTGTACTTTACCTGAATTTGATGCAGGGCTTTTAAAAAACAATTTCTCTGACACTTGCTAATTCTCCTTTAACCATGACTCCTAAAATTTGTTAGCTTTGCCCATCAAAACAAAAGAACAAGGTGAAATATATTGCAATTCCTCAATAAAGAAAAGGTTCCATTGTTTTGGGACATAGTCTCAAAAGAAAAGCTTGGAAATTTCTCTTCCATCTCTCCCTGTCTTTTAACTGTCAGTTTCCATGCAAGGCTTTATCTGCTATCACTCCCCTTCTTGATACCCTGCAAGGAGCTCCTGCCCCCACCCCTCTACTGAAACAGAACTCTTAAAGGTCACCGGTGATTGCCTAATATAAATCCAATGGCTGTTTCTCAGATTTCGTTCATGATGGCTCAGCAACGTCTGACCCCACTGACTTCCTCTACTCTTTGAAATGCTGTCTGTCGGCAGCTCCTTCCTACCGGTGTCCGTGTCTATCTGGTCTCTCCTCTGCTGTCAAGCTTCCTGTTCTATCAAGAGGCAGTCTGAAGTGGTTAAGAGTGTGGGCTCTGCCTATGATGCGAATCCTGGCTCTAGCACTTGCTAGAGTAGCTTTGAGTAAGTGATTTAACCCTCGTACCTCAGTGTCCTCATCGGTAAAATGGGGGAAGAGTAGCTACGGCAGAGGATTAAATAGTATGCTTAGTAAAGGGTAAGCACCCAACAAATGCTATTTTTTTTTTTATCATATAACTTCCTGTGTACGTGCCTGTAACTTCAGAATAAAACCCTAATGCCTCCCTCTGGCCATCAGGACCTCTAAGATCCGGTTCTCATTTAGTTTGCTTATATCTCAGACCCTCCCCAGTGTGCGTCCACTTCTGAGGCTTTGTCCCTTGCACTCCCCACTCAACCACCCTCACCTCTTCCTATTCTGCCCCTCCTTCCCTGGCCAGAGGAGGGAAGAATGCCGAGGGCTGCCCCTGCCCAGGAGCCACCAAGCACAGCCTGCTTTGTAACAGAAGACAGCCTCCCTTGGGCGTGGAGCCTATCTCTCTCAGACAGAGTATGAATTACTTAAGGGCACCAGCTGTGATTTATACTTTTAAAAAATGTCTTCCTCAGTATTTAGCACTATAACTTTACACATAGTGGGAATTTAACTCATATCTTTTAACTGCCAAAACATTATAGTTTTACTTGGCCCTTCCAAAATCCTTTTTCCTCCTAAATTGAAACCTGTATTGATCAGTCCTGGAGCTCATGTAAGCTTGATATGGAATAATTTAGTCAACACCACAGGGAGAGTTACCCGTGTCAGAACCTTTTTGGAACGAGGAGGGATATATAGAAATAATTAAAATAATGGGAGCCCAGGGAATAATTTAATGCTTTTAAAAAGTAGCTTGAAATCCTACCAACCTATAAAGCTGTTAGAATTTTTAAGAAGTATTTAGAAGTTTTTTCTATACTCTCTACTCTCAGAATAAAATGAGCTGTAAAGCTGTGAGTATCAAATCTATCAACCCTTCAGACCTTGCTATAGGCCTGCTCTGGAGCCACTGTGTTCTAGTCCTGCTTGCTTTCTCCTTCCTGCCCTGGTGAAGAGGACATTGAAGTTGGATGAAAATCAAAGGAAGGGCTGCCTACTTAAAAAAAAAAAAAAAAATTAACCCCTTTATTGGCGGTGTGAGTTGGCCTGGCAAAGACAGCCTAAGATTTCATCGGCATCTGCTGTGTGTGTCCCTGGGGTCATGAAGAGTGCCAGAGCTGTGCTGCCAGTATAAGAGATTCCCACCCCACAACCCTGGAAGCCACAAAGGACCATATGCTTTGCATCTTGAGATTCTGTAGCAGAGTTTCTCAACTTCAACACTGTTGACACATGGGGCCAGGTAATTCTTTGTTGCAGGGGGCTGTCCTGTGCATTGTAGGATATTTAGCAGCATCCCCGACCCTTACCCACTAGATGCCACTGGTACTACCACGATTACCCCCCATCCTCAGTGGTGACAACCAAAAATGTCTCCAGAAATTGCCAAATGTCCCCTAGGGTGCAAAGTCACCCCCATTTGAGAACCATTCTCCATAGGATCAATACAGAAAACTCAGCATCTTTCTAGTTTGAAGAATACAGAACTTAGATAGTTTGGGTCAAATGAAGATGAAGATTGGGTTATAATATACATGAAAGGTAAATTTGGGTTTGAAATCACACAGACAAGGAAAATTTAGAGTCTATAAGCAGTTGTAGATTATATCATAAATAAGGAGATGTAAACAAATTACAGAAATGCAGACCATCTTCTTACTCCTAAAGGCCTCAGGTCTAGATGCAACAGCACATTCTGGGACTATTAAAATCATCCTTGGGGCTGGGTGTGGTGGCTCACACCTATAATCTCAGCACTTTGGGAGGCCAAGGAGTGCGGATCACCTGAGGTCAGGAGTTTGAGACCAGCCTGGCCAACATGGAGAAACCCCATCTCTACTAAAAATACAAAAAATTAACTGGGTGTGGTGGCACATGCCTGTACTCGGGAGGCTGAGGCAGGAAAATCACTTGAATCCTGGAGGCAGAGATTGCAATGAGCCGAGATTGCGCCATTGCACTCAAGCCTGGGTGACAGAGCAAGGCTCCGTCTCAAAAAAAAAAAAAGAAAAGAAAAAAATCATTCTTGAGTTGTTTTTTTTTTTGGCATTGTATTTAAGAGCTTAAAGTATGCAATAACACATCCTGTGACTGTTAAAATAATCCTTGGGGTATGTTTTTGTGGGGGGCATTGTAATTTAAGTGCTCAAAGTACTTGTCGGCCTTTGACAATAAGTATATCAAACCAAAAATAATTAATATTTCTGGAGAAATCTGAAATATTTGATTATGACTGGAGGGAATTATATTTGACCTGCAAAGGGCCAGCTCTCCCCACCAGAGCCTGCTTCTGACCATAAAGCCACTCTAAGACAGCACTTCCAGGTGCTGCATAAAGTAGAACTGACAAGGTACTTTGTGCTTTTGTGAAAGGCCACAATTGCTCAGTGATCTTCATGGCTCTTAGAAAATTTAGCTGGAGACTTGTGATTTAAAACCCACCTCCAATTGACAGTCATCATTATTTTCTTTCTAAATGCAGTAGCAGAAATTGCATGCCATACCCAAAGGCTAAAAGTGACAGTTAAAATACATACTTTCTGAAAAACTTTAAGGCCCCAACTTTGGGAGAGACCTGATTTGGCCAGAGATTACCTTTGGCTTGTTAATTGCCCTAGGGATGGAAAAGTGTTTACACAGATGATCTCCAAAATGTTCCCTACGAATAGTCTAGAAATAAGCCTTGTGCAGTTTCTCAAAAGGAGGCAAGGTAGAATTACTAATTCCATAGACAACTGTATCTTCAGTGTTCTAGACTTGTGCCAACAGGTGGAAGGAACTCCAAAGATCATATCCAGTACTGTGGACTGAGTTGTATCCCCTCCAGAAAGTATATATATATGTTGAAGCCCTAACCCCCAATGTGACTTATCAGGAGCTAGGGTCTTTAGGAGATAATAAAGGATAAATGATGTCATAAGGGTCGGTCCCTAATCTGATAGTACTGTACCCTTATAAAAAGAGGAAGAAAGATACTATCTCTCTCTCCTGCTTCCATGTGAGGACACATTGAGAAGGTGGCTGTCTGCAAGCCAGGAAGAGAGCCCTTACCAGAACTTGACCATGCTGGCATCCTGATCCAGGACTTCCAGCCTCCAGAACTGTAAGAAAATAACTTTCTGTTGTTTAAGCCACCCAATCTATGATATTCTGTTATGGCAGCCTGCACTAACTAATACATCCAGCATCCTTGTTGTACAGATGAAGAAACTGGATCCAGACAGGTAGACTTGCAAGAGGTCAAGCTACTAATGAGTGGCAGGGCTGGAACATGGTGCCTGTGCTTTGTGACTCCTAGCCTAGTGTACATTCTCCTTCCCACACTTTCTCCCGTCATATGGTCATCTTATTTATCATCTCTAGAACCTACAGCACATCACTTCTGTGGGCATCAGGGTCCTTATGCTTGCCCTGTTTATCTCAGGATTGTTGCAAGGATCAGTGACATAGTAGAAAAAAGGTAGTTTAAGTTTCCAAACTACAAAATATTTTACAAACATGCCATACTGACCTCAGATTCGGCCTAGTTAGCAGGAATCTATCTGCCTCTGGAAATTGTAAGTCTAGTCAAGTAGGTAGCTCTGTGCACTAGGCTAGGTCGACTCATGGGTGGGTTGGCTGTTGGCTTTAGGGAATAGATCAAAGGACAGAGGAGGCAGGAGGAGAAAGGGCCTGGTTTGGTGATGAACCATCTCAAGCGAGATGATTGCTCTTCTCTTTGGTTGAGTTGTAAAAGCTGAGGTTGATATGAGTTTGCATAGTAAGAGGAATGTTCCTCTTAAAGAGGATACACTATCAGAGCTGGAGGAGACCTTAAGAGCTCAAGGTACCAGCCAGAGTCTCTGGTGTTAAGCCACAGAAACATACCCTGGTGGGCCGGGTGTGGTGGCTCACACCTGTAATCCCAGCATTTTGGGAGGCCAAGGCAGGTGGATCATCTGAGGTCAGAAGTTCGAGATCAGCCTGGTCAACATGGTGAAACCCCATCTCTACTAAATACAAAAAATTAGCGGGGCATGGTGGTGCACACCTGTAGTCACAGCTACTCGGGAGGCTGAGGCAGGAGAATTGCTTGAACCTGAGAGGTGGACTTTGCAGTGAGCCAAGATCATTGCCACTGCACTACAGCCTGGGCAACCGAGTGAGGCTCTGTCTCAGAAAAGAAAAAAAAAAAAAAAAGAAACCTACCCTGAGGAACTTAAGCAGTAATGACAATTTATAAACTATAAGATATTGTACAACTGTGAATACCATTATCAGCTCAACTTTTATTGCATTTATTGAATATTATGCAACCTTTATTGCATTTATTGAATATTCCTAATATTGAAGTAGATCAGGAAGGACTGTGTTTATCTGGGAGTAAGAAAATCTGAAAAACAGTGACTTAAATAGGTGGGTTTCTTATTTTCCTTGTGTAAAAAGTCTAGAGGCAGAAATCCAGGGCTTGTCCGGCTGCTCAGGGCTGTCATCAGAGGCTGAGGTTCAATTTAGCAGTCTGTTCATGGTCATGGATGGTTGCTTCACCTCCAGGCATTTCATCTGTGTTCCAGTTAGGAAGAAGGAGGAAGGATGAAGATGAAGCATGAAAGCCTTTTTCCTTCCAGGTTTTGCCTTCATATTGGAGAAGGGACTTATTTCTTTATTTTATTCATCAGAACTGTATCACATGACTACTTCTGAATGCTAAGGAGTCTGGAAATTCAACTGTTTTGCTTTGGCCTCTAGAATACAGGGAGACAAGGAAGAAAGGAATTGAAATGGGGGCTGTGAGCCAAGCATGTTTATGACAGAAGAACATGGGCACTTCTGCAGAGTCATAAGGTCTTAGAGAACCAGTTCAGAAAATAAGGGTGGCTAGGCACAGCTCAAGTGCTCTAGTACTACTACTCTAGTACTCTGGGCTACCCACTCCCAGTCAACACTGCCATACCTCTGGAACTCATTCCACCGCAGCTAGGCTTTTCCATTCTTATTAAGGATTCAAAGTTCTTGGCTGGGCCCAGGTCACATTTCCATGCTATAACTACATGGCAAGGGTAGGGAGAAAGACAATATGTCCCCTTCCTCTTGGGCTTCCATAATGGGGAAGAGGGGACCTTGCCAGCCACTTATCTTGATATTCCTCCAAATACAGAGGGTCCTCCAATGCTAGGCCACCAAAAATGACAAATACTTACCCTCCCACTATTTTACAGATGTGGAGCCTGAGGCCCATAAAGAGGAAAGTGCTCAGTCAGTGCCACATAGTCAGTGAAGGACAGACTCAGGAGTTTGTCTTATCCTGACACACCCAGTCTGGTTGGTCCCAGGGAAGAAGCAACTTTCAGAGTCTTTTCCTTAGGCTCCTTGATGTTCCGTATGATAAAGGGGGTTGTCTGGGAGGCAGCCACTCCTTTCTGCAGAAGTTCCTGGGTAGATCCCTTGCTGGGGAACTTCCAGCAGCTGCTTCCTCTTTGTGTAGTGCCAAGGCTTTACAAAATTAAGAAGTACCTCCTCCTTGCAGACAACATTCAGGATTCCTTTCATGGGATGTCGAATGGGATATTTTGTGAAGATGCTAGGTGATAAGTATTCCCACCTTCTGCAGAGGAACAGCTAGGCACAACCCCACAAGATCTGTAGAAAGACTGGGGAACTGTTCTGGCCACCATTACCCACCTACAGCCTGTGTGAAGGAAAGATGAGGCATCCAAGGAGAGTTGAGTCACTGGGCAGTGTGAGGGAAAGTACGATCGTTTGTCCCTACTTCTCCCAGTGTGGGTAGGAGAGGGCTGTTTTTTCCCAGCCAAGAGTGAGGGCTCCAAGAGCACCTCTCCATTTGGTGCCCCTAACTCAGACCCTATGGAGATTCTCATAAGGCCTCTTGAGAAACCATAGCTGCATCCCATGGAACATTCAGCATTTGGACACTTGCAACCCAGAGAATGCCTTCAGCCAAGGGAGAGCTGCAACCAAGTGTGAAGACTTTTGCCCCTTTACTCTGCTCTTTGGTCCCCACCACCCCCACCCCAGACCCATCACTGACCCCGGAAAGCAAGAAGCAGTGGGGGACAGGGGGGAGGAGGAGAGAAAGAGCAGGCTTTCCCCGCTTCCTTGCTGCAAGACCTCGAGCTGTGCTCAGTCTTAGCCAGGGCAGGGGGAAGAGCTTTGAACTGGGTGTCAAGTTAAAGATTTGATTTAGACCAGATTCGGCTTTTTTTTTTTTTAAACACCTGAAAATTAACCTTAATTGAGGTTCTTGAAATTGTGAGTAACCAGAAAGCTATGAAGTCTGTCAAAGTTATCATCAAGGGGCGGGGAAGAGAGAACCAGCAGGGCCAGTTTGAAGACAAAGGTTGGAGAGAAATAAACGTATTTCCAGTTGTAACCACATTCAGATGGTTATTAGTTACTCTCCTTTTCCAAAGATGACATTCCAAGTTTTGAAAAGAAGTACTGGACCGGCTGGGCGCAGTGGCTCACGCCTGTAATCCCAGCACTTTGGGAGGCCAAGGCGGGCGGATCACCTTCGGTCAGGAGTTCGAGACCAGCCTGATCAACATGGAGAAACCCCATCTATACTAAAAATATAAAATTAGCTGGGCGTGGTGGTGCATGCCTGTAATCCCAGCTACTCGGGAGGCTGAGGCAGGAGAATTGCTTGAACCTGGGAGGTGGAGGTTGCGGTGAGCCGAGATTGCGCCATTGCACTCTATCCTGGGCAACAAGAGCAAAAAACTCTGTCAAAAAAAAAAAAAAGGCAGCAGCACTGGACTAAGGCCTCAGGACTTCCTGAGTCTAGTCCCAGCTTTTTCACAAAGTAGGAGTGAGCCTCTGGACAAGTCGCTTCACTTTCCTGGGTCTTCACTTTCCTGGGTCCTGGCATCCTCTCCTGTCCAATGATGGGATTGGGCTCTGTGGTTTAGGTATCCCAGAATAATTTCTCTACTTTTTTTTTTCTTTCTTTTTTTTGGGACGGAGTCTTGCTCTGTCACCAGGCTGGAGTACAGTGGCATGATCTCTCCTGAGAAGCTGGGATTACAGGCGCACACCACCATGCCCAGCTAATTTTTGTATTTTTAATAGAGACAGGGTTTCACCATGTTGGCCAGGCTGGTCTCAAACTTCTGACCTTGTGATCCACCTGCCTTAGCCTCCCAAAGTACTGGGATTACAGGCATGAGCCACCACGTCCAGCCTTCTTTTTTTTTTTGAGATGGAGTTTCACTCTTGTTGCCCAGGCTGGAGTGCAATGGTACGATCTTGGCTCACTGCAATCTCTGCCTCCTGGGTTCAAGTGATTCTCCTGCCTCAGCTTCCCAAGTAGCTGGGATTACAGGCATGTATCACCACACCCAGCTAATTTTGTAATTTTAGTGGAGATGGGGTTTTACCATGTCGTTCAGGCTGGTCTCGAACTCTTGACCTCAGGTTATCCACCTGCCTCAGCCTCCCAAAATGCTGGGATTACAGGCATGGGCCACTTTGCCTGGCCGTTTTTTGTTTTTGTTTTTGTTTTTTTTTTAGACTAAGTCTTGCTCCATCACCCAGGCTGGAGTGCAGTGGTGCGATCTCGGCTCACTGCAACCTCTGCCTCCCAGGTCCAAGTGATTCTCCTGCTGCAGCATCCTGAGTAGCTGGGATTACAGGTACCCGCCACCATGCCTGGCTAATTTTTGTGTTTTTAGTAGAGATGGGGTTTCACCATGTTGGCCAGGCTGGTCTCGAACTCCTGGCCTCAAGTGATCCACCCACCTTGGCCTCCCAAACTGCTGGGATTATAGGCATGAGCCACCATGCCAGGCCAAATTTCTCTACTTCTGTATACGGTGCAGTTCCTTAAAACAGCAGGACAAAATAATTCACACAGTGAGTTGGCTTTACAAATTGTACTTCGGTTATATTTGTTGGAAGAGTCAAGCATAGATGAATGGCATTTGGCAGAAGAAAACCTTAGTATATCTGAAACCCTTAATTATACACCGTAGGCAGCTTTGTAGCTTGGTCTGTGTCAAAAGACGCCACACTATCAAATGACACATCGTAGAAATATTCAGAATTTTGCAAGAGCTTCTTCATGTGTGGCATGATTGGCCTGTGTCAGACAGTCAACATCCGCATTTCCACCTGAGTCTGCATTTGAAAAACTGAATTCTCCTGGCCTCTTGTCCAGTTCCTGTGGAGATGAGGCCATTGAAATTGACCATACTCAATAGGACGTTTGAGGCCTGTAGTTTGTGACACATGTTTTATTTTCAGATTTTGTTTGTAGTTGAATACTATTGCCACATTGGGTATAAGTTTTATACACAGCTTTTCATGTGTTTTTATTGTACAAGGAATACATAAAAGTCGCACATAAATTGCATAATTCACATAATGCATAAATTAGAAATGCTTTTTTGCATTAAGGAAAAAAGTTATCTATAATCCTACCACACATAGATAATTATTATTCACCTTTTGCGCCTGTCCTTTCAGACTGGTTATTCACATGCACGTATCTGTATATGAATGATTTTTTATTTTTCATTTTTCATTGGGGTAAAATACACATAACATGCAATTTACAGTTTTAACCATGTTTAAATGTATGGTTCAGGGGTGTTAAGTACATGGATGTTGTGCAGTCGTCACCACCATCCACGTCTGGAATTCTTTTCACCTTGCAAAGTCAAAATTGTACCCATTAAACACAAAAACTCTATTCCTTTACAGCTTTGCCCTACCCCCACTTTATGATATTGACATCTCAAATTAATACTTATATAATATTTTATTTTATAATATGTTTTAATGTATTATATGTCCTCTTTGCTGAGAAGAGCAAAGAGGCCTGTGGAATGAGAATGTTGAGATTAAGGGGACAGGAGATAAACTGGAAAGGGAGAATTTAGGGCCTTGTAGACCATGGTGAGGATTTGAATTTCATAAAATTTACTGGGACACCTTGGAGTATTGACAGCAGAGGAGTGGCATGACTGAGACCGTTTGAGAAGAGTCACTTGGCTGTGATGTGGAGGTAGACCACATGGGGCGAGGAGACAGGAAGGCACTTAGGGGGCAGTTTCAGTAACCCAGGTAAGAGATGAGGTAGCTTGAACCAGGGTGCTGTCGGTGTGGGGCATGGGGTTGGATTCTGGATATATTTTGAAGGTGGAGCTGGTAGGATTTGCTGATGGATTGGTTGTGGGGTGGGAGAGAAAGAAGTCAAGATTAACTTCAAGGTTTTTGGCCTGAACAATTGGAGGGATAAAATTGCCATTTATTCCAGTGGAGATGGAGGAGGAGCAGATTTTAAGTAGGGGGAAATAAAGAGTTCTGTTTCAATCATGTTACATTTTACAATCTGTGAGACATCTAATTGAAGATGTCAAGTAGACAGTTGGATATGCAAGTCTGAAATTCAGGGGAGAAGATGGGGCTGGAGACAGAAATTTTAGAGCCAGGGTATGTGGATGACATTTTGAGCCATGACATTGAATGAGCTCACCTAGGCCCTGGGAGAGAAGGTAGATGGAGAAGAGAAAGGGGCTGAGTAATAAGGCCTGGGGCATAGCAACAGTTAGAGGTCAAGAGGAGGAGGAAAATCCAGAGGAGGAAATTGAGAAGGAGCATTCAATGAAGGGAGAGGAAAACCAGATGGTGTGGTCTCCTGAAAGCTAGGCAAAATAGTGTTTCAAGGAGCTGTAAGTAATCGGTTGTGTCTAATGCGCCTAAGAGGTTGCGTGTTTTACTTGGCAATATGAAGGTCATGGCTTATGTTCGAGATGAAGCTTCAGACACCAGGGTCTGTGACAACTTAATGATATGACATGTTGGGGACTCCTCAATCAGGCAGTTCCCCCTCAGTTTGTTGCTTCATTAATTCAGCGGACATTTATCAGACACTTTCTATGTGCTTCACACTTCTAGGCACAGAGAGTAACCAAAATGAATCACACCACAGCCCTTGCCTTTAAAATAGGTTAAGAGTCCAAGACTTAGCTATATAGGAGTGTCAGATCTGAGTCTCATGATTCTTAGGGTTCTTTTCTGATCTATCACGTACATTTTTAAATTGGGGCTGTATTTTGTCTACACAAATTATTCACCAAATTCTGGAGGAGAATGAAGGGAAGGCAGCTTTTTTTTTTTTATTTTTTATTTTTGAGACACAGTCTTTCTCTGTGTCCTGGGCTGGAGTGCGGTGGCACAATCATGGCTCACTGCTGCAGCCTCCATATTCCAGGACCAGGCAATCCTCCCTCAGCCTCCCGAGTAGCTGGGACCACAGGTACACACCACCATGCCTGGCTAATTTTTAAATTTTTCTGTAGAAACAGGGTTTCACTTTGTTGCCCAAGCTGGTCTCAAACTCCTCGACTCAAGTGATCTTCCTGTCTAGGGCTCCCAAAGTGTTGGGATTACAGGCATGAGCCACTGTGCCTGGCCAAGAAGACAGCTCTTCAAGCCTTCTAACGTTCCATCCTGAAGATCTGTGCCTTATTTCTTGATAGTAAATCACCTCTCCTGCTTCTTGATTATCTTTCTAGTTACCAGTTACATAAGAAAACTTTCTCTTCTAGCTGAATGTTAAATATCTCATCTTCCAGGAGACAAACATCTAACTTTCCAAATCAATTAACCCAATATAAATACCCTCCTTCTCTTGGACCCTCAAGCAATGGGTGCCTCTTTCCTGCCTGAGAGTAAACAACAGTATTGTTTTGATGTGGGCTCTCGCCTATGCTTAAATATTCACACGGTCCCTTTACATTCATAAACCAACAATTAAACAAAATTCCAACAATATGCTCTATTACATACATCGAGTCTTATTTGAGAAAGAAAATCCCACTCAGGAAGAGTTTACCAATTCCTAGGCAGAAGTGATACTCACAGGCCGAGCAAGAAGACCTCATAGTTAGGCAAGGTCATGAGCAGGTGTGGAGGGTAAGGAACTGTCATAAATGGTTCCTAGGAAGGTCGGGCATTAGGTGGGCCTCAAAAGGTAGAAAGGATTTGAACAGGTAGGGCAAAAGATAATTATGCAAGAGTATTTGATAGCATATTTAAAGATGATGCTGATTGTGATTACAATTTATAATAGGCTGGCCTGAAGAGATGGATTCATTGCCAGAAGTAATTCATTTTCAACTATGCACACATGAAATCCAGTCATGTATTGAGGATAAAAACTCTGAATAACCTTTTTTTTTTTTTTTTTTTTTTTTTGAGACAAGGCCTCACTCTGTCACCCGGCTGGAGTGTGGTGGCACAGTCTTGGCTCACTGCAACCTCTGCTTCATGGGCTCAAGTGATTCTCCAGCCTCAGCCTCCCAAATAGCGGGGACTACAGGTGCATGCCACCACACCTGGCTAATTTTTGAATTTTTTATAGAGACAGGGTTTCGCCATGTTGCCCAGGCTGGTCTCGAACTTCTGAGCTCAAAGTGATCGACCCACCTCTGCCTCCCAAAGTGCTGGGATTAGATGTGAACCACTGTGCCTGGCCGTCGGATAACCTTTTAGAGGGATGTCAATTATGCATAGTGACGGTGAGGTGCCTTTGAATTTGGAAATAAGATTGGCTTAATTTGCCTATTTATTTTCATTCATGTGTGAGACATTGAAGACATATCAACACGGATACAATCCCAGTCCTCAAAATCCACAAATGGTGGTTTGGTAAGTCAAAAGCTGGTCCTGTACAAGATATCCACACAAATCCCTGGAACCTGTGAATGTTGGCTTATCTGGAAAAGGGGTCTTTGCAGATGAGATTAAGTTAAGGATCTTAAGATAATTCTGGATTATCAGATGGGCCATAAATACAATCACAAGTGTCCTTATAGGAGAGAGGCAGAGGAAGATTAGCCTCAGAAGAAGTTGTGGCAGCAACATGACCGTGGATACAGAGACTGGAATGATGAAGCCACAAGCCAAGGAGTTCCTGGAGTGACCAGAAGCTGGAAGAAGAAAGGAATGGATTTTCCCCTACAAGCCTTAGAGGGAGCTAGGCCCTCACGACACCTTGATTTTGGACCTCTGGCCTCCAAAACTGTGAGAGAATAAGTGTCTATTGTTTGAAGCCACCAAGTTTTTGGTGATTTGTTTTAGCAGCCGAAAGAAACTAATACAGATGGTATTCATTCTTGTGGGAATAAGCACATGGTAAATGTGGATTTGAAAGAACCCAGTACTTTAGCCAAGGTGACCTTCTTTGTAAGGGAGGCAAGTCCAGAACACAGTTGTCATTTAGTATCCATTTGTTTAACATCCTGTTTAGAGAAAAACCGTGTGGGTGGAAGTTGGGCAATTGACCTGAGAACATAGAGAAGAGAAGCCAGAGAACTACAGATTTGCGGCAAATGTCGCTGACTCTGTCAGGCCTGAACTTTGTGGTGCTGGAGACAAAAGCTTTGTTGTGGTCCTGGAAGGGTCACTGGGCTTCCCCGTGGCCCGGATGGATCCCCTCAAGGTGCCCTGCCTCTTTGCTTTGATTCCATGCGACTTACAGTCACGGAGCAGCTTCCAGGTATTCTGACCTGGGGCCCCAGTAGTGAATATGAGCATTTTCAATACTGGAATAAAAGCCTCCTCTCTCTTTCTCACACACACACAGATGAATACATTTTCAGCTTGATTTTTATTTTTTGTGAGTCTGATTAGCACGACTTAGCTAATCATGCTACGTTTGACTCAACCTTGAGTCTGACAAAACTTGAAGCCACATCCTGACACTTAGTAAATTTGCCAAGCTAAAGCCACACGATGAAAATTGATACACAGCCTTTGGGTCTTCCAGATACTATCTAATGTCACCATTGATCTCTCTGTGCTACCTCAAGGGACATCACACTTCTCCCTCAATTCAAAATCTGGGAAATGTGTTTATTCAGCAGTTTTTTTTCTGGGCACTTACATATGAGGGTGAACTGAGGAACTGCCAGGGCTGGAGAGTTCCTTCCCTAAAGGGAAGAACAACCTCAACTCGTGTATGAGTTTCCCGTGGCTGCTGTATTAAAATACTGCCACAGACTGGGTGGCTTAAAACAATGGGAATTTATTCTCTCACAGTTCTAGAGGACAGAAGTCCAATATCAAGGTGCTGGCAGGGCCACACTCCCCCCATAGGCTCTGGGGGAAAATTCTTCCTTTTCCAACAAAGCCAAATTCCTTGGCTGTGGCAGCATAAAGCCAATCTCTGTCTCTGTCTTCCCAAGGCCCTCTCTTCTCTGCCCCACCCATAATCACTCTGGTTACCACCCAGGTTATTGCCATCTTGGCATTCGTATTCTGAGCTCAAAAGGTCACAGGGGATGTGCACGGGGGCTCACGCCTATAATCCCAGCACTCTGGGAGGCCTAAGTGGGTAGATCACTTGAGGCCAGGAGTTCGAGACCAGCCTGGCCAACATGGTAAAAACCCATCTCTACTAAAAATACAAAAATTAGCCGGGCGTGGTGGCACACGCCTGTAGTCCCAGCTACTCGGGAGGCTGAGGCTGGAGAATCGCTTGAACCCCAGAGGCAGAGGTTGCTGTGAGCTGAGATTGTGGCATTGCACTCCAGCCTGGGCAACAGAGCGAGACACCACCTCAAAAAAAAAAAAAGTCGCAGGAAGGCAGGTCTCCTGGTTACTCTTCTTCCTTATAAGGACACTTGCCATTGGATTTAGGGCCCACCTTAATCTAGTATGACCTCAACTAGTTACCTCTGCAAAGATACTATTTCTAAATAAGATCACATTCTGGCTGGGCATGGTGGCTCACGCCTGTAATCCCAGCACTTTGGGAGGCTGAGGCGGGCAGATCACGAGGTCAGGAGTTCGAGACCAGCCTGGCCAACATGGTGAAACCCCATCTCTACTAAAAATACAAAAATTAGCCAGGCCTGGTGGTGTGTGCCTGTAATCCCAGCTACTCGGGAGGCTGAGTGAACCCGGGAGGCGGAGCTTGCCATGAGCCAAGATCATGCCACTGCACTCCAGCCTGGGACAGAGTGAGACTCTGTCTCAAAAAAAAAAAAAAAAAATCACTATCTGAGGTTTTAGGTAGATATGAATTAGGGCGGTGGGAGGGGTGGGGGCAGTGCAGCAGGACATGAGTCAACCCACTATAGGTCGTAAGTTTGGAAAAGATGCCAAGACTAAAGTGAATCTTGATTATGGTAAATAAATATGAGGTCAACGACAGCACAGACTAAATAGACCTCAATTTGTAAGTGCAAGAGCTATAAGATAGCATAAAGACGCTTGGCAGTAATTGAGAGGCCACCTTATCTGTGTCAGCAATGACTTAACAGTGATGTTTCCTTTTAAGATCCTTCGGCCGGGCGTGGTTGCTCACACTTATAGTCCCAGCATTTTGGGAGGCCAAGGCGGGCAGATCACTTGAGGTCAGGAGTTTGAGACCAGCCTGGCCAATGTGGTGAAACCCTGTCTCTACTAAAAATACAAAAATTAGCCAGGCATGGTGGCAGGTGCCTGTAATCCCAGCTACCCAGGAGGCTGAGGTGGGAGGATTGCTTGAACCCAGGAGGCAGAGGATGCAGTGAGCCGAGATCGTGCCACTGCACTCAAGCCTGGGTGACAGAGCGAGACCCTGTCTCAAAAATAAATAAATAAAATAAATCCTAAAGGCACCGTTTCTTTTTTTGTTTGTTTGTTTTGCCTTGTTTTTTTGTGAGACAGTCTCTCTCTGTCACCCAGGCTGGAGTGCAGTGGCACGATCTTGGCTCACTGCAACCTCTGCCTCCCGGGTCAAGCGATTCTCCTGCCTCAGCCTCCTGAGTAGCTGGGATTACATGTGTGTACCACCACGCCTGGCTGATTTTTGTATTTTTAGTAGAGACGGGGTTTCACCATGTTGGTCAGGTGGTCTCGAACTCCCAACCTCGTGATCCGCCCCCCTTAGCCTCCCAAAGTGCTGGCACTACAGGCGTGAGCCACCGTGCCCCGCCAAAGTCACCATTTAAAACTGGGAACAACTACCTGCCCGCTGAGCCCTCCTGCCGTCCTCTCATTAGGATTATTTCCGCAGTACTGCTCTCTACAGATGGAGCTAGTTCCCATATCACCTGCTGGTCTTTGCTGGAGCGGCCACCTGTCTCCTAGCCCAGGGCCTTCACAGCTTTGTAACTCTGCATGGACATGCCACGGATTTTTTTTTCTTTTTTTTTAGGAGACAGGGTCTCGCTCTGCCACCCAAGCTAGTGTGAAATGGCCTGATGATAGCTCACTGCAGCCTCAAACTCCTGGGCTCAAGCAGTCCTCCCACCTCAGCCTCAGTGTAGCTAGGACTACAGGCGTGCACCACTGTGCCCAGCTAATTTTTTTTTTTTTTAATTCGTAGAGATGAGGTCTCATTATGTTGCCCAGGCTGGTCTCCAACCCTTGGCTTCAAACGACCCTTCCACCTGGCCTCCCAAAGTGCTGGGATTACAGGCATGAGCCACTGTACCCAGCACCCTGGGGATGATTCTGAAGGCCCCTTTCTCTATTGGGATAGATTCTTCTTCTAACAGCTGCCTCACCTATAATCACTCTCTCTGGTTACCACTCAGGTTATTGTCATCTTGGCATTCGTGTACTGAGTTCAAAAGGTCACAAGAAGGCAAGTCTCCATGTTACTTTTCTTTCATGCTATTGACTATGGACAAGTCATTGCCCTCATCTTTAGTTAGCTTAACCTGTAATGCACTCCAGTATTCCTGTCTTATCCTTCCGTTTCCAATAAAAGGATAATGTATTCTCTGCCAGAGTATTTACCTTCTGCATCCCCAAACTGCCTTATTTCTTAGTTCATTCATAGGAGACCCTGGAGGTCACATTATGAAAATTAAACCCCCCCTTAAGGCAAAAACTGCCTATATCACCTTGCACTGTGCCTGGGCTCACTAACGATGATGTTCCAGCCATACGAAGCAAAACCTCTAAAGCCAATAAGAAGGGAACCAAATGAATAGGCTTCCCAGTTGCCCTGGCTCCTCGCGGTTGAGTCCATTGGACCTAGGTTCCAGTTCCAGGTCAGACACTCACTGACAGTGTAGACAGTGGCAAGGTTCTTCACCTCCCTGAACCTGAGTGTCCATATCTGTAAATCGGGTCTGTATACTTGGAGGTTGTTGTAAAAATTTGGTAGATGGTGAATGTATGAGAAAGCTTCCAGCACTACCAGTTACATGGTCACCACACTGCAAATCTGCCCACCATGGGGACAATCCATGACACAGCTGGAAAAGAGTGCCTATCTGATGGCATCATGCAGATTTAGGAAAATGCCCCCTGGACCACATGACTGTAACAATGCCTCTCCCAGCGGTAGTGTTTTTTCCTCTAGAGCTTTCCCCATTTTCCTACCCTTTTCTCTTACCTCAAAGGAAGAATCGTTCTTCTTTTTCAAAACTAATGATCTTTGTATTCTCAATTCCATCCCCTCCCACCTATGTCAGAACCGTATTTCCATGCTTCATCTCTTCATCCTCTGTTGGCTGTATTGCGTCAACAAACTGAAGTCATGTCTTCGCTTAAAAACTCTTCCCACAACCCTGTAGCCTGCTCAAAATACATATAGTCGCTTTTTCCTTTAGATGTCAAATTTCTTGAACACTTCTAAACTTTATTAATTTAACAAATATATGTTATGCATGACTGTTTTAGTCCATTTTGCATTGCTATAAGGGAATACCTGAGACTGGATAGTTTATAAAGAAAATCAGTTTCTTTGGCTCATGGTTCGGCATGGCACTGGTATCTGCTTGGCTTCTGGTGAGGTTTTCAGTAAAGGTTTTCACGCATTAACAGTGGTAGAAGGGAGGGAAGAAGGGAAAGTGTATTCCAAGAGTTGGTCAGGTAGAGAGAAGAAAATAATGTATTATAATGCTTTGAACAGAGTATTATGAGGGAGTCAGGCCCTGTATGTTATTGGAGCACAGAATTGCAGCAATTAACTTGGGCTAGTGGGGGTGCAGATGTGAAATAATCAGTTAACACCTCTGATAGGATGCCTTTACTCATGGCAGAAGGTGAAGGGGAGGCAAGCGTGGCACATGGTGAAAGAAGAAGCAAGAGAGCCGCCAGGCTCTTTAAACAACCAGCTGTGTGGCTGGGCATGGTGGCTCACGCCTGTAATCCCAGCACTTTCGGAGGCCAAGGTGGGTAGATCACTTGAGGTCAGGAGTTCGAGACCAGCCTGGCCAACATGGTGAAACCCCGTCTCTACTAAAAATACAAAAATTAGCCAGTCATGGTGGCCGGCACCTGTAATCCCAGTTATTCGGGAGGCTGAGACAGGAGAATCACTTCAGCCCAGGAGGAGGAGGTTGCAGTGAGCAGAGATTGCACCATTGCACTCCAGGCTGGGCGACAGAGCAAGACTCTGTCTAAAACAACAACAACAACTAGCTGTGGCATGAACTAATAGAGCAAGAACTCACTTGTTCCCGTGGGGAGGGGACCTAGCCATTCATGAGGGATCCACCCCCATGACCCAAGCACCTCCCACTAGTTCCCACCTCCAACACTGGGGATCATCTTTCAGCATGAGATTTGGAGAGGACAAACATCCAAACTGTATCAATGTTCACGTGCTAGGTGCAATGACAAGCAGTGGGGAGCCGTCAGGGGTGCTGATACTCTTTTTTTTTTTTTTGAGATGGAGTCTTGCTCTGTTGCCAGGCTGGAGTGCAGTGGTGCGATCTCAGCTCACTGCAAGCAAGGCTGATACTATTAATACCAGTTTTCCTGCTCCTTGGTCTCGAGCAAGGTAATGACCAAATTCTTGGCAGCTCCTAGTCTGGCACTGGCCTGACACTCGTCCATCAGGTGAGGCCCATCAGTCTTTTTTCCCCAGGCTCACCGGCTTAATTTCTGTTTCTCGAACAGTCCCATATTCCCTTCCACCATAGGGAGGAAACATACTTCCCCCACTTAATTCCTGCATCTCCTTTAGCTCCCAGTTCAAACATTATTTCTTCAAAGAAGGCTTCCATGCCCTCACCCCCACACCATCTAGACCAGATTCTCCTTTTATGTGCTGGTAGACCCATCACTTCCTTTCTTCAGAACAATTGACTCAGTTTCTAATTCTCCATTTATGAGTGTAATTACTCGATTGTCTTTTCTGCCCTACCGTAAGTCTCATGGGAGCAGGGGCTGTGACTGTTTTAATTCACCGTTCTGTGTACATCACCCAACATAGTGTCTGTCCGGTGGTGGGCCATCATCAAACAGTGGTAGAAGGAAAGGAGGGAGGGAAAAGAGTATTCCAAGAGTGGGTCAGGTAGAGAGAAGGAAATAATGTATTATAATGCTTTGAGCAGAGTATTAGGATGGGGTCAGGCTCTGTATGTCATGGGAGCACACATTGTAGCAGTTAACTTGGGGTGGGGGGTGATGTAATCAGTAACACTCTGAAAAGATGAGCAGCCAGGCGTGTGGTCGCTCATTACAGGAATGACATCAAAGTGTTGGGTTGTCTGAGGCAGATGGATCACCAGAGCCCAGGAGTTCAAGACCAGCCTGGGCAACATAGCGAGACCCTGTCTTTATGAAAAATAAAAAAAAATTAGCCTGGTGTGGTGATACATGCTTGTAGTCCCAGCTACTCAGGAGGCTGAGGTAGGAGGATTGCTTGAGTCCAGAAGTTAGAAGCTACAATGAGCTGAGATTGCACCACTGCTCTCCAGCCTGGGCAACAAAACAAAGCCCTGTCTCAAAAAGAAAAAGAAAATAAAAGAAAAGGAAAGGATGAGTAGGCATTAACTATGCAAATAAGGAAGACGGTGGCATTCTGGCAGCAGGAAGGGTTTATACAAAGATGTGAAAAGACTTCATGAGTTAAGGGAACTAAGTGAGGTCAGCATGACAGGCATGAAGGGAACAAACATATGGAGAAATAGCAAGAGATGAGTTTGGGCAACTGGGACACAGGTCATGAAGGGCCTTGCCTATTTCTGATGGAATTTGGACATATTTAAGAGCCAGAGATGAGGTGTTTTTTTTTTTTTTTTTTTTTTTTTTTGAGACAGAGTCTCGCTCTGTTGCCCAGGCTGGAGTGCAGTGGCACAATCTTGGTTCACTGCAACCTCTGCCTCCCGGGTTCAAGCGATTCTTCTGCCCCAGCCTCCCGAGTAGCTGGGACTACAGGCTCATGCCACCATGCCCAGCTAATTTTTTGTATTTTTAGTAGAGATGGGGTTTCACCATATTGGCCAGGCTGGTCTTGAACTCCTGACCTCGTGATCTGCCTGCCTCGGCCTCCTAGAGTGCTAGGATTACAAGCATGAGCCACTGTGCCCGGCCCAGAGATAAGTTTTTAAGTAGGGAAATAGTATGATCAGATTTGTATTTTCTTTTTCTTTTTTCTTTTCCGTTTTCTTTTTTTGAGATAGAGTCTTGCTCTGTCGCCCAGTCTGGAGTGCAGTGGCGTGATCTCAGCTCACTGCAAGCTCTGCCTCCCAGGTTCACGGCATTCTCCTGCCTCAGCCTCCTGAATAGCTGGGACTACAGGCGCCCGCCACCACAGGTGGCTAATTTTTGTAATTTTAGTAGAGATGGGGTTTCACTGTGTTAGCCAGGATGGTCTCTATCTCCTGATCTTGTGATCCGCCCGCCTCGGCCTCCCAAAAGTGCTGGGATTACAGGCGTGAGCCACTGTGCCCGGCCTTTCTTTTCTTTCTTTTTTTTTTTTGAGATGGAGTCTTGCTCTGTCACCTAGGCTGTAGTGTAGTGGTGTGATCTCGGCTTACCGCAACCTCCACCTCCTGGGTTCAACCTATTCTCCTGCCTCAGCCTCCCGAGTAGCTGGGACTACAAGCATGCACCACCACACCTGCCTAATTGTTTTTATTTTTAGTAAAGACAGGGTTTTACCATGTTGGTCAGGCTGGTGTCAAACTCCTGACCTCAGTTGATCCACCTGCCTCAGCCTCCCAAAGTGCTGGGATTACAGGCGTAAGCCACCATGCCTGGCCCAGAATTGCATTTTCAAAAGACCACTTTAGGCAACAGAAACTCTCACACATGGCTGGTGGTGTTATAAAATGCTATAGCCACTTTGGAAAGTGTTTGGCAGTCACTTATAAAGTTAAACATACACCTACCCTACAAACTGGCAGTTCTACTTCTGAGTATTTAACTAAAAGAATTGAAAATATATGCCAAAAAAGGCATACAAAAATGTTCATAGGCTGGGCACGGTGGCTTACACCTGTAATCCCAGCACTTTGGGAGGCCGAGGCAGGTGGATCACCTGAAGTCAGGAGTTTGAGACCAGTCTGGCCAACATGGTGAAACCCCATCTCTACTAAAAATACAAAAAATTATCTGGATGTGGTGGCACACGCCTTTAGTTCCAGCTACTCAGGAGGCTGAGGCAGGAGAATTGATTGAACCTGGGAGGTGGAGGTTGCACTGAGCCGAGATCGTGCCATTGCACTCCAGCCTGGGCAATGAGAGCAAAACTCCATTTCAAAAAAAAAAAAATGTCCATAACAACTTTTTAATAAGAACCAAACTGGAAATGATTGAATTTTTCATCAACAGGTGAATGGAAAAAACAAACTATGGGATACCCATACAGTTGGATACTACTCAGCAGTATAAAGGAACAAACTACTCATAGATGCAATAACCTAGGTGAGTCTCAGACATTATGTTGAGCTGAAGAATGCAGGCACAGAATAATCCATGCCATAGGATCCCATTTTTAAGAACAGGCAGTGAAGCAATGGTGATAGAAATCAGGACAGCAGTTGCCTCTGGGTGTCAGAGGTTTAACTGCAAAGTCACTAGAGAACTTTCTGGGGTGATGGAAATGTTTTATATCTTTGTTACCGGTGGAGTATGTTCAGGTTCTTGGTGTCTTGAACAAAGAGTTGGACAAAATGCACAAACAAAGCAAGGAAAGAATGAAGCAACAAAAGCAGAGATTTGTGAAAAATGAAAGTACACTCCACAAGCTGGGAGCAGCCCAAGCAAGGGGCTCAAGAGCCTGGTTACAGAATTTTCTGGGGTTTAAATACCCTCTAGAGGTTTCCCATTGGTTACTTGCTGTAAACCCTATGTAAATGAAGTAGTGGCCCATGATCAGTCCGATTGGTTGTGGGAGGGCACTAATCAGAGGCTAAAGTGAAGTTACAAAGTTACACCCTATGCAGACGTCTGATTCGTTGCAGAAAGCAACCAATCAGAGGCTGAAGTGAACTTACAAAGTTATACTCCTATGCAAATGAAGACTTGGCCCACAACCAGCCTGATTGCTTGCAGGAGGGGACCAACCAGAGGTACTTCCAATTTTTCATCTGCCATGCAGAAAAAGGGAGCAGGTAGGGGGGTGGTGTTGCAAAGGGAGTACCCTCTGGTCCTTTTGTTACTTGGGCATGGAAGGTTGGGGCTTTCCTTTTGATTTAGTTCTAGGAAGTCAGCATGAATTGGCCTTAGGTTCCCTGCCTCCAGTCTCTCTTCTCCTGCCTCATCTTGACTGGGTTGGTGGTTCTTTTCAAATTCATCAAACTGTACACTTAAAATGTGTGTATTGTATATAAATTGTGCATCTTTTTTAAAGTACTAGAGAAAAAAGACTTCTTTGGAAGTGGTGTGGAGAAGGCTGAAAGAGGGGATTGAGACTAGACATGGGGAGACTGTAATAATGCAGCTGAAAAATTTTAAGGCTAGAATTTAAGAAGTGGCAGTGGGGATGGAGAAAGGGGATGAATTTCTAGATCTAGATGATAGAATTGATAAGGCTTAAGTGATTAGAGAAGAGGAAAGAGTTAAGAAAATTTGGGGTTATACCCTTTGGTAGTATAGGTATATTTGGTGAAAATTGGTACACAGGTTTTAGGGGGAGATTTTTGGTGGCAGGAGATGAGTTTCAAAAATACTGAGGTTGTTGCACATCTGGGCATCTACATGTCCAGTGGACAGAACTAACAGCTATGGGTCTGAGACTCTGGGAGAGTCCTGGGCTGGAGATGAGGACCTGGAGTCATCAGGAGGTAGGCATTGTTGAAATAATCATGAATGAGAGAGTGTATGGATTAAGCAGAGACAGAGCTAAAAACAGAACCCTGGGAAACCTTGACATTTAAAGGGCAGTAGGGAACACACAGCCCTTGAAGGAATCCTAGGAGACCTTAAAATGTCACATCATAGAAGCCAAAGAAGGGAAAAGTGATTAAACAAATGTGAGGGGCTGATGTCAAATGCTGTAGAAGTCAAGTCAAAAAGAACTGCTCCCTCACCACTCCCTCTCTCCTAAGCCCCCCTCAAATCTCAGCAGCTCCTTTCTCAGGCTACTGGAATGTCTTTTCCCGAAGGTGCACAGAGACTTCCAAGTCTCCAGAGCCAGTGATCTATTGACAACCTCATCTCTTACAACTTCTTTGCAACAATCAAATAGCTTCTTGAAATTTTCTGCTAGGCCTTTATGACTACAGGGTCCTTGTTACCCTCAAAGCACCCTCAGCAGGGCTCTTCTTCCTGCCTCCTGAACATAATCTTTCCCCAAAGTCCTGTCCTCTTTTCTTCCTCAACATCCACTGAAGTGTCTTCTAGTGGTTAGACCTATGCTAGGTGCTGATGATACCAATAAGTAAAACATAAGCCTGGCTTTTAAGGGGTTAATGACATAGCCATAGAGGAAGATGAAAATAGATGGCAATAAGACAGTATGATGAAAAGTTATTAGCAGGGTACTCTGGGAGTGTATAGGGAGCAACTGGGCCTGAAGAAGTTAGGAAAGAAACAGTAAATAGAAAAGCATCAGCCAGGCATGGTGGCTCACACCTACAATCCTAGCACTTTGGAGGCCAAGGCAGGAGGATCCCTTGAGCCCAGGAGTTCGAGACCAGCCAGGGCAACATAGGGAGACCTTGTCTCTATTGAAAAGAAAAAAAAAAAAAAGAAAAGTGGTTGGGCGTGGTGGCTCACGCCTGTAATCCCAGCACTTTGGGAGGCCGAGGTGGGTGGATCATGAGGTCAGGAGATCAAGACCATCCTGGCTAACATAGTGAAACCCCGTCTCTACTAAAAATACAAAAAATTAGCCAGGCATGGTGGTGGGCACCTATAGTCCCAGCTACTCGGGAGGCTGAGGCAGGAGAATGGCATGAACCCGGGAGGCAGAGCTTGCAGTGAGCTGAGATCACGCCACTGCACTCCAGCCTGGGCGACAGAGTGAGACTCCATCTCAAAGAAAAAGAAAAAAGGAAAAAAAGGCTGGGCATGGTGGTTCACACCTGTAATCCCAGCACTTTGTAGGCCAAGGCGGGTGGATCACTTGCAGTCAGGAGTTCAAGAGCAGCCTGGCCAACATGGTGAAACCCCATCTCTACTAATACAAACATTAGCCAGGCATGGTGGCACATGCCTGTTATTCCAGCTATTCAGGTAACTGAGGCATGAGAATCGCTTGAACCCAGGAGACAGAGGTTGCAGTGAGCTGAAATCATGCCACTGCACTCCAGCCTGGGCAACAGAGCAAGACTCTGTCTCAAAAAAAAAAAAAAAAAAAAGAGGAAAAAGAAAAGCATAGAGTCTTCAAGAGGAAGTATTACAGGGTGTGAGCAGGGGCCGTGATCTTCAGAAGTTTCTTTTATTTATTTATTTATTTAGAGATGGAGTCTCACTCTGTCACCCAGGCTGGAGTGCAGTGGTGCAATCTCAGCTCACTGCAAGCTCTGCCTCCGGGTTCACGTCATTCTCCTGCCTCAGCCTCCTGAGTAGCTGGGACTACAGGCGCCCACCACCGTGCCCGGCTAATTTTTTTGTATTTTTAGTAGAGACGGGGTTTCACTGTGTTAGCCAGGATGGTCTCGATCTCCTGACCTTGTGATCCGCCCGCCTCAGCCTCCCAAAGTGCTGGGATTACAGGCGTGAGCCACTGGGCCCAGCCCAGAAGTTTCTTACAGCTGAATTGTAGAATTTGTGGGGTTGAAGGGTGAGAGGGAGGGCTGGAAATGGAAATGGGGAGAGATTAATTGCAAAAGATTGTGTATGATACTAATAAGTTTAAACATTCTGTGAGCAGGAGGGAGCTAGCTAGGGTCTTAAATAGAGAAAAGATGTGGTCATGCGTTTTTTGTTTTGGGATGATCACTAACTGAATGAAGGATGGACTGACAGGAGAGGCGAGGGCACAGGCGAGGGCAGAGGGGCCAGTTGGGAGTTGTTTCAGTAATCCAAGTGAGAAATAATGAGGATCTGAATTAGGGTAGCAGTGAGAATAGAGAAGACGATAAAACGCTAGAGACATTTCTGAGAGATTTGAGAGGATTTGGCAACTGGTTGGGGGCTATAAAAGAGGGAAAGATTAAGGATGACGCCATGGCTCTTAAATGGGAAGATTTGGGTGGATGGTAACTTCACAAGACAAAATAAAAACCACAAGCATGGAAACAGCCTTTGGATAGAGGTAAGATAATCAATTAAGATTTGGATAGACTAATTTTGAAATTCGTGTGTGACATTTAGTGCTTTTTGTCATCAGATGGTGGCTGAAATCATAGTGCTAGATGAGCTATTTCAGAAAGCCCATTTATGAGAAAGACCATCAGTGGGTGGAGATGGGACATCAGAGAATATCAGTATTGAAAGGTTGGGAAGAGGGCCGGGCACAGTCTCACTCCTATAGTCCCAGCACTTTGGGAGGCTGAGGTGGGTGGATTGCTTGAGGCCAGGAGTTCAAGACCAGCCTGGCCAACATGATCAAACACTGGCTCTACTAAAAGTACAAAAATTAGCCAGGCATGGTGGTGCACACCTGTAATCCCAGCTGCTCAGGAGGCTGAGGCAGGAGGATCACTTGAACCTGGGAGGTGGAGGTTGCAGTGAGCCAAGATCACACCACTGCACTCTAGCCTGGGTGAGAGAAAGACTCTGTCTCAAAAAAAAAAAAAAAAGGTTGGGAAAAGGATGCAGAACCTCAAAGGAAACAAAAAGAGAGGAAAAGGGCAAAGGATGCACAGTGTCCCAAGAACCAAGGGAATTGAGAGTTTTAAGAATCAGAGGGTATCAACAGTGTCAAATTCTACAATAAATGGATAGGGTTAAAAGTGTCCACTAGGTATGGGAGCTAAAACAATTTGAGCTCATAGAAGTAGAGAGTTTAGAATTGTGACTATTAGAAGCTGGGAAGGGTGAGGAAGAGGGTAGGACAGGGAGAGGTTGTCTAATAGATAAAAAATTACAGCTAGATGGATGGAGTAAGTTATAGTACTCTATAGTACTGGGGGGTAAATATGGTTAACAGTAATTTATTATAATTTTCCAAAAGCTATAAGATAGTATTTTAATATTCACAACACGAAGAAATGATATATGTTTAGGTGATGGATATGCTAATTACCCTGGTTTAATCATCACACATTGTATACAGGTATCAAAATATCACTGTGTATCCTATACATATGTACAATTACATGTCAATTAAAAATAAAAGGGAAAAAAGTGTCCACTGGGTTTGGGAATTAGGAGATCCTGGCTAACATATCAAGATCATTTTTATTGGAGTGTAGTGAAAGCCATAGTGTTGAAGTAAGAGGAAAAAAATGGAGAAGGCATGATGCAGACCAAATTGCTTTCAGACATGTAGAGACTCAGAAGATTTTTCTATATAATTTTACGGAAAAAAATTACTTGAGGGTGTACTCCAGCAAAGATAAAACGAACTCAACAAAGAGGAAGACATGGGACCTCAGAAAAAAAATGGAGCCAGGCCAGGATGACAGTTATACAGCAGACCCACAGAGTAATGTGTCTTAAATTGACAGTTTAAGGGCCGGGAGTGGTGGCTCATGCTTGTAATCCCAGCACTTTGGGAGGCTGAGGTGGGAGGATATCTGGAGCCCAGGAGTTCGAGGCTGCAGTGAGACATAATCGCACCACTGCACTCCAGCCTGGATGACAGAGTGAATCCCCATCTCAAACAAAACAAAACAAAAATTATCAATTAACAGAAAATTTGGGGATCTTGAAGATCTTTCATAAAATGGAGAAAACATTTATTTCTGCTTCCTGTTTCTACTTTCTATAAGAAGTAGGCAATGAGAAATCACAGGAGGATAAAGAAAAACCTGTGGAGGCTGGGCGCAGTGGCTCACACCTGTAATCCCAGCACTTTGGGAAGCTGAGGCGGGAGGATCACTTGAGCCCAGGAGTTCAAGACCAGCCTGGGCAACATAGTGAAACCCTGTCTCTACAAAAAATACAAAAATTATCCTGGCGTGGTGGCACATCCCTATGATCCCAACTACTATGGAGGCTGAGGCAGGAGGATAGCTTGAACCCAGGAGGTCAAGACTGCAGTGAGCACTGATTATGCCACTGCACTCCAGCCTGGCAACAGAGCAAGACCCTGTCTCAAAAGAAAAAAAAAAAGAAAAGAAAAGAAAAGAAAAACCTATGGCAAAAGTCATGGATCAAATATGAAGCAGGCTAAAATATAGTATCATGTTGAGCAATATGATGGAGTATAAGAGAAAAAGAAATCTATATACTTGAACTTTCTCCATCCAGCAACATGGATATAATGAAATAGTACTATATCCCTTTCTGTCCTGATTTAACCACACTACCTGATTCTGCAGTGAATATACTGTAATTATAGCATAAATGCTGCTTATTGGTCTCCATGTTTTAGATTCAGTTTAAGAGCAATTTCCCAAAGCATGCTAAACTTCATATAGTTTCAGAACAGAACACAAGTTATTTAAAGCTCAACATGTAACAAAATATTGGTACAGCTAATCAAAGTTGGAATGTTGAGAAGGATATTAATAATCTAATAGCCGGGAATGGTGGCTCATGCCTGTAATCACAGCATTTTGGGAGGCCGAGGCGGGCCGATCAGCTGAGGTCAAGAGTTTGAGACCAGCCTGGCCAACATGGCGAAACCCTGTATCTACTAAAAATAAAAAATTAGCCAGGCTTGGTGGTAGGTGCCTGTAATCCCAGCTACTCCGGAGGCTGAGGTAGGAGAATTGCTTGAACCCGGGAGGTGAAGATTACAGTGAGCTGAGACTGTGCCACTGCACTGCAGCCTGGGCAACAGAGCAAGACTTCATCTCTAAATAAATAAATAATATAGCTAATAGTCACTGAATCTATACTATTTTCTAGTCACTATTCTAAGCCTTTATGGGCTATTGAATTCATGCCAATGCTATGAGTTAGGTGCTTTTTTTTTTTTTTTTTTTTTTTTTGAGACTGAATCTCGCTCTGTCACCCAGGCTGGAGTGCACTGGCACACTCTCAACTCACTGCAACCTCTGCCTCCCAGGTTCAAATGATTCTCCTGCCTCAGCCTCCTGAGTAGCTGGGATTATAGGCGTGCACCACCACACCCAACTAATTTTTGTATTTTTAGTAGAGATGGAGTTTCACCATATTGGTCAGGCTGGTGTCGAACTCCTGACCTCGTGATCCGCCCGCCTTGGCCTGCTAAAGTGCTGGGATTACAGGCGTAAACCACCTTGCCCAGCCACGGGCTGTTTTTATTTATTTATTTATTTATTCTTTTTTATTATTATTATACTTTAAGTTCTGGGATACATGTGCAGAATGTGCAGTTGTAATTACATAGGTATACACGTGCCATGTTAGTTTGCTGTACCCATCAACCTGTCACCTGCATGAAGTATTTCTCCTAATGTTATCCCTCCCTCTAGCTCCCCACTCCCTAACAGGCCCCGATGTGTGATGTTCCCCTCCCTATGTCCATGTGTTCTCATTGTTCAACTCCCACTTATGAGTGAGAACATGCGGTGTTTGGTTTTCTGTTCTTGTGATAGTTTGCTGAGAATGATGGTTTTCAGCTTCATCCATGTCCCTGCAAAGGATATGAACTCATCCTTTTTTATGGCAGCATAGTATTCCATGGTATATATGTTATTGATGGACATTTGGGTTGGTTCCAAGTCTTTGCTATTGTGAATAGTGCTGCAATAAACATACGTGTGCATGTGTCTTTATAGTAGCATGATTTATAATCCTTTGGGTATATACCCAGTAATGGGATTGCTGGGTCAAATGGTATTTCTAGTTCTAGATCCTTGAGGAATCACCACACTGTCTTCCACAATGGTTGAACTAATTTACACTCCCACCAACAGTGTAAAAGCATTCCTATTTCTCCACATCCTCTCCAGCATCTGTCGTTTCCTGACTTTTTAATGATCTCCATTCTAACTGGCGGGAGATGGTATCTCATTGTGGTTTTGATTTGCATTTCTCTAATGACCAGTGATGATGAGCATTTTTTCATATGTCTGTCGGCTGCATAAATGTCTTCTTTTGAGAAGGGTCTGTTCATATCCTTCGTCCACTTTTTGATGGGGTTGCTTGTTTTTTTCTTGCAAGTTTGTTTAAGTTCTTTGTAGGTTCTGTATGTTAGCCCTTTGTCAGATGCACAGATTGCAAAAATTTTCTCCCATTCTATAGGTTGCCTGTTCACTCTGATGATAGTTTCTTTTGCTGTGCAGAAGCTCTTTAGTTTAATTAGATCCCATTTGTCAATTTTGGCTTTTGTTGCCATTGTGTTTGGTGCTTTAGACATGAAGCCTTTGCCATTGCCTATGTCCTAAATGGTATTGCCCAGGTTTTCTTCTAGGATTTTTATGGTCCCAGGTCTTATGTTTAAGTCTTTGATCCATCTTGAGTTGATTTTTCTATAAGGTGTAAGGAAGGGGTCCAGTTTCAGTTTTCTGCAGATGGCTAGCCAGTTTTCCCAATACCATTGATTAAATAGGAAATCTTTTACCCATTGCTTGTTTGTGTCAGCTTTGTCAAAGATCAGATAGTTGTAGATGTGTTGTGTTATTTCTGAGGTCGCTGTTCTGTTACATTGGTCTGTATATCTGTTTTGGTACCAGTACCCTGCCGTTTTTGTTACTGTAGCCTTGTAGTATAGTTTGAAGTCAGGTAGCGTGATGCTTCCAGCTTTATTCTTCTTGCCTAGGATTGTCTTGGCTATGCAGGCTCTTTTTTGGTTCCATATGATTTTTAAAGTAGTTTTTTCCAGTTCTGTGAAGAAATCAGTGATAGCTTGATGGGGATAGCATTGAATCTATAAATTACTTTCAGCAGTATAGCCATTTTCACGATATTAATTCTTCCTGTCCATGAGCATGGAATGTTTTCCCATTTGTTTGTGTCCTCTCTTATTTCCTTGAGCAGTGGTTTGTAGTTCTCCTTGAAGAGGTCCTTCACATCCCTTGTAAGTTGTATTCCTAGGTATTTTATTCTGTTTTGGCAATTGTGATTGGGAGTTCACTCATGACTTGGCTGTGTTTGTCTGTTATTGGTGTATAGAAATGCTTGTGATTTTTGCACACTGATTTTGTATCCTGAGACTTTGCTGAAGTTGCTTATCAGCTTAAGGAGATTTTGGGCCAAGACAACAGGGTTTTCTAACCAGACAGTCATGCCATCTGCAAACAGAGACAATTTGACTTCCTCTTTTCCTATTTGAATACCCTTTATTTCTTTCTCTTGCCTGATTGCCCTGACCAGAACTTCCAATACTATGTTGAATAGGAGTGGTGAGAGAGGGCATCCTTGTCTTGTGCTGGTTTTCAAAGGGAATGCTTCCAGTTTTTGCCCATTTAGTATTATATTGGCTGTGGGTTTGTCATAAATAACTCTTATTATTTTGAGATACATTCCATCAATACCTAGTTTATTCAGAGTTTTTAGCATGAAGGGCTGTTGAACTTTGTCAAAGGCCTTTTCTGCATCTATTGAGATAATCATGTTGTTTTTGTCATTGGCTCCGTTTATGTGATGGATTATGTGTATTGATTTGCATATGTTGAACCAGCCTTGCGTCCCAGGGATGAAGCCAACTTGATCGTGGTAGATAAGCTTTTTGATGTGCTGCTGGATTTGGTTTGCCAGTATTTTATTGAGGATTTTCGCATCGATTGTCATCAGGGATATTGGCCTGAAATTTTCTTTTTTTGTTGTGTCTCTGCCAGGTTTTGGTATCAGGATGATGCTGGCCTCATAAAATGAGTTAGGGAGGATTCCCTCTTTTTCTGTTGATTGGAATAGTTTCAGAAGGAATGGTACCAGCTCCTCCTTGTACCTCTGGTAGAATTCGGCTGTGAATCCATTTGGTCCTGGGCTTTTTTTGGTGGGTAGGCTATTAATTACTGCCTCAATTTCAGAACTTGTTATTGGTGTATTCAGGGATTCGACTTCTTCCTGGTTTAGACTTGGGAGGGTGTATGTGTCCAGGAATTTATCAATTTCTTCTAGATTTTCTAGTTTATTTGCATAGAGGTGTTTATAGTATTCTCTGATGGTAGTTTGTATTTCTGTGGGTCAGTGGTGATATCCCCCTTATCATTTTTTATTGTGTCTATTTGATTCTTTCTTTTCTTCTTTATTAGTCTGGCTAGCAGTCTATTTATTTTGTTGCTCTTTTCAAAACACCAGCTCCTGGATTCATTGATTTTTTGAAGGATTTTTCTTGTCTCTATCTCCTTCAGTTCTGCTCTAATCTTAGTTATTTCTTGTTTTCTGCTAGATGCTGAATTTGCTCTTGCTTCTCTAGTTCTTTTACTTTTGATGTTAGGGTGTCAATTTTAGATCTTTCCTGCTTTCTCTTATGGGCATTTAGTGCTATAAATCGCCCTCTACACACTGCTTTAAATGTGTCCCAGAGATTCTGAAACGTTGTGTTTTCGTTCTCATTGGTTTCAAATAACATCTTTACTTCTGCCTTAATTTCATTATTTACCCAGTAGTCATTCAGGAGCAGGTTGTTCAGTTTCCATGTAGTTGTGCGGTTTTGAGTGAGTTTCTTAATCCTGAGTTCTAATTTGATTGCATTGTGGTCTGAGAGACTGTTTGTTATGATTTCTGTTCTTCTGCATTTGCTGAGGAGAGCTTTACTTCCAATTATGTGGTCAATTTTAGAATAAGTGTGATGTGGTGCTGAGAAGAATGTATATTCTGTTGATTTGTGGTGGAGAGTTCTGTAGATGTCTGTTAGGTCCACTTGGTCCAGAGCTAAGTTCAAGTCCTGAATATTCTTGTTAATTTTCTGTCTCGTTGATCTGTCTAATACTGACAGGTGGGTGTTAAAGTCTCCCACTATTATTGTGTGGGAGTCTAAGTCTCTTTATAGGTCTCTAAGAACTTGCTTTATGAATCTGGGTGCTCCTGTATTGGGTGCATATATATTTTGGATAGTTAGCTCTTCTTGCTGCATTGATCCCTTTACCATTATGTAATGCCCTTTTTTGTCTCTTTTGGTCTTTGTTTGTTTAAAGTCTGTTTTATCAGAGATTAGGATGCAACTCCTGCTTTTTTTTTTTTTTTTTTTTTTTTTTTGCTTTCCATTTGCCTGGTAAATATTCCTCCATCCCTTTATTTTGAGCCTATGTGTGTCTTTGCACGTGAGATGGGTCTGCTGAATACAGCACACAGATGAGTCTTGACTCTTTATCCAATTTGCAAGTCTGTGTCTTTTAACTGGGGCATTTAGCCTGTTTACATTTAAGGTTAATATTGTTATGTGTGAATTTGATCCTGTCATTATGATGCTAGCTGGTTATTTTGCCCATTAATTGATGCAGTTTCTTCATAGTGTCAATGTTCTTTACAATTTGGTATGTTTTTGCTGTGGCTGGTACCGGTTGTTCCTTTCCACATTTAGTGCTTCCTTCAGGAGCTCTAAGGCAGTCCTGATGGTGGCAAAATCTCTCAGCTTTTGCTTGTCTGTAAAGGATTTTATTTCTCCTTCACTTACGCAGCTTAGTTTGGCTGGATATGAAATTCTGGGTTGAAAATTCTTTTGTTTAATAATGTTGAATATTGGTCCCCACTCTCTTCTGGCTTGTAGAGTTTCTGCAGAGAGATCTGCTGTTAGTCTGATGGGCTTCCTTTTGTGGGTAACCCAACCGTTCCGGCTGTCTTTAACATTTTTTCCTTCATTTCAACCTTGGTGAATCTGACGATTATGGGTCTTGGAGTTGTTCTTCTTAAGGAGTATCTTTGTGGTGTTCTCTGTATTTCCTGAATTTGAATGTTGGCCTATCTTGCTAGGTTCGGGAAGTTCTCCTGGATAATATTCTGAAGAGTGTTTTCCAACTTGGTTCCATTCTCCCTGTCACTTTCAGGTACACCAATCAAACGTAGATTTGGTCTTTTCACATAGTCCCATATTTCTTGGAGGCTTTGTTCTTTCCTTTTTATTCTTTTTTCTCTAATCTTGTCTTCTCTCTTTATTTCATTAAGTTGATCCTCAATCACTGATATCCTTTCTTCCACTTGATTGATTCGGCTATTGAAACTTGTGTATGCTTCATGAAGTTCTCGTGCTATATTTTTCAGCTCCATGAGGTCATTTATATTCTTCTCTACACTGTTTATTCTAGTTAGGAATTCATCTAACCTTTTTTCAAGGTTCTTAGCTTCCTTGCATTGGGTTAGAACATGCTCCTTTAGTTTGGAGGGGTTTGTTATTACCCACCTTCTGAAGTCTACTTCTGTCAATTCATCAAACTCATTCTCCATCCAGTTTTGTTCCCTTGCTGGCGAGGAGTTGTGGTCCTTTGGAAGAGAAGAGGCATTTTGGTTTTTGGAATTTTCAGCCTTTTCCCACTAGTTTCTCCCCATCTTTGTGGATTTATCTACCTTTGGTCTTTGATGTTGGTGACCTTCAGATGGGGTCTTTGAGTGGATGTGCTATTCCTTTCTGTTTGTTAGCTTTCCTTCTGACAGGCCCCTCTGCTACTGGTCTGCTAGAGTTTGCTAGAGGTCTACTCCCGACCCTGTTTGCCTGGGCATCACCAGCAGAGGCTGCAGAACAGCAAAGATTGCTGCCTGATCTTTGCTCTGGAAGCCTCATCCCAGAGGGGCACCTGCCAGATGCCAGCCAGAGCTCTCCTGTATGAGGTGTCTGTCTGCCCCTACTGGGAGCTGTCTCCCAGTCAGGATACACGGGGACCAGGGACCCACTTGAGGAGGCAGTCTGACCCTTAGCAGAGCTTGAACACTGTTCTGGGAAATCCGCTGTGCTCTTCAGAGCTGTCAAGCAGGGACGTTTAAGTCTGCTGAAGCTGCACCCACAGCCGCCCCTTTCCCCAGGTGCTCTGTCCCTTGGAGATGGAGATTTTATCTATAAGTCGCTGACTGGGGCTGCTGCCTTTTTTTCAGAGATGTCCTGCCTAGAGAAGAGAAATCTGGCAGTCTGGCCACAGCAGCCTTGCTGAGCTGCAGTGGACTCTGCCCAGTTCAAACTTCCCAGCAGCTTTGTTTACACTGTGAGCGTAAAACTGCCTACTCGGGCCTTAGCAATGGTGGTCGCCCCTCCTCCCACCAAGCTAGAGTGTCCTGGGTCCATCTCAGACAGCTGCCATGCTGGCAGTGGGAATTTCAAGCCAGTGGATCTTACTTTGCTGGGCTGCATGGTGGTGGGACCCACTGAGCCAGACCACTTGGCTCCCTGGCTTCAGCACCCCTTTCCAGGGGGGTGAATGGTTCTATCTCACTGGCGTTCTAGGTGCCACTGGAGTATGGAAAAAAAGAACTCCTGCAGCTAGTTCAGTGTCTGCCCAAATGGCCACCCAGTTTTGTGCTCAAAACCCAGGGCACTGCTGGGGAAGGCATCAGAGGGAATCTCCTGATTTGCAGGTTGCAAAGACTGTGGGACAAGTGCAGTATCTGTGCTGGAGTTCCTCAGGCTCAGTCCCTCACAGCTTCCCTTGGGTAGGGGAGAAAATTCCCTGACCTCTTGTGCTTCCCAGGTGAGGCAATACCCCACCCTGCTTCAGCTCACTTTCTGTGGGTTGCACCCACTGTCCAACGAGTCCCAGTGAGATGAACTGGATACCTCAGTTGGAAATGCAGAAATCACACACCTTCCGCCTTGACCTCGCTGGGAGCTGCAGACCGGAGCTGTTCCTATTTGGCCATCTTGCCAACAATCCCAGGTGCTATTTTTAAACCCATTTTCCAAATAAGGAAACTGAGGTGTGAAGAGGCGAAGTAGCCTGCCCAGAGTCATGGAGCTGGAAAATGGATGCATTGAGATTGGCAGCCTGGTTGTCAGGCCCCAGAATGTACAGGTGTGCTCTGCTGTCCTGCCTTCATGAGAAAGGCAGGGAGACGTATTTGGGTGCCAACAGCCTGTATTAGTCCATTATTACAATGCTATAAAGAACTATTCTTACCTGAGACTGGGTAATGTATAAAGAAAAGAAGTTTAATTGACTCACAGTTCTGCAGGCTTAAGGAAACTTACAATCATGGTGGAAAGCAAAGGGGAAGCAAGCACATCTTACCACCACAAAGCAGGAGAGAGAAAGAGAGAGAGAGAGAGAGGAGAGAGAGGAGAGAGAAAGAGAAAGTGCCACACAAATGTAAACCATCAGATCTCATGAGAATTCACTCACTATCATGAGAACAGCAAGGGGGAAATATGCCCCCGTGATCCAATCACCTCCCACCAGGCCCCTTCCTCAACACATGGCGATTACAAGTTGAGATGAGATTTGGGTGGGGACACAGAGGGAAACATATCACTGCCTCATAGGACATTCTAGAGGGCAGGAGATACCCAAGTTGATGTAGTAAGACAAGTGAATTGTAAAAGTAACCCAAGGTGGTTTCCTCTGCAGGTTGGACTAGAGATGGGGGACTGGGAGGAAAACTTATATTTTCTGTTATTTTATATACTCCTGAACCATTTGAATTGTTATTACTATGTATATGGATTACTTTCATAATTTAAAAATCCTATCCCTCCTTCAAGGCCTTATTAAAAAGTTTCCTCCAAAAGCTTCTCTAATTCCCTCACTAAAAAATGGGTTCTCCATCCTCTGAGCTCCTGTGGAGTTTGATTTCTCCCCTCCTTAGAACCCACTACTTCTGACTTTACTGTAGTTGCCCTTGAAAATGTCTTGAGGACAGTCTTTGTCAGATTTTCCTGGCATATCTCCATAGCCTTGGTGCCATGCCCTGCCTATGGTAGGTGTTTGGTCAATGTTGAATGAGCTGGATGAGTGGATTTTGCTAATGCCAGACTGTATCCATTTCATTTCCTTCAATTCAGGGAACTCAAGACACAGCTTAGGTTATTTCCATGTGTCAGTCATTTCGCTGCCCCTGGGAAAGAAGGAAATGGAAAAAGAAAGAAGTGTAGAGTGGACACTCTGTCCCATCTGCCTATAAAGACAGAATCACAGAATATCAACACTGAAATGGATCTTAGATCATTGTGTTCAACCCCATCATTTTTATAATACAGGTGAGGAAACTGAGGCCAGGGAATGAAAAAGACTTGAAAGACCACAACTAAATTTCCTGTTCAATTGTAGGACTTGTATCAGCTTAGGTTTTTAAGTAGTTTTTCCTCATCATCAAAGCAATATGTGTTCAATGCTTACCTTGGTTTTTTTTTCTATATTTTCTCTATATTTCTACCTGAACATGGTTTTGAGCTTTTAATGGTGGTCTTTGCATATAATGTTGCAAGCTGGCACAGATTTTTTTTGGATGTCAGTAGATGATGGCTGGGTGAATGGATGGATGAATTAGTGACTTTCCCAGGATTACATGGCAGTCAGCAACGGAGCTGGAACTCAGCTCACCATCTTGCTGAGGGATGTCAAGTAGCTGAAGTACCTGGTGCAAAAGAGCTTCAGAGTTGCCATGACAACTACAGCAGTCTTCTAATTTCCATCATCTGAGTAAGGATCAGGACCAGAACCTTATTTACAGGCACAGAGGTTAAAGCCCAGTGGAAGAAAGGACTCTGCAGTAAGCAGTTTGTTGAGAACACCAGGACTGGTCTGAAAGATAGGCCAAGATAAATCATCCAGAGGACAGACACCGTTACCCAGGCAGTGCCCTGTCTGAAGAGATCCAGGAGGTAGACGCAAGTTCCAGAACTGGTGCAGGCACTGACTCACTGGGAGACTTTGGGAAGGTCACCACTCTGGGCTTTGGCTTCTTTACCTCTGAAGTGATATAGTGGGACTAGTTCCTGCATCATATCCAAGGATTCTTCTAGTAGAGAAATGCTCTAACCCCACAAGTGAGAAATGTCAGTATCTAGAAAATGCAATCCTATTGCTCCTAGGATTTCAGCCTCAGACCCACAAAGAGGGGATACACCGCTCCCACCTCCTTTATCACCCTCAGACTGCACTCCCCTCTCACAGCCAGAGCAGAGGGAAAGCACCCTGCAGGCAGGTCATTTCCCCACGCCTGGCCAGCTGCCAACACGGGTTGAGGGTGGATGCTCAGAGGTGGCTTGATATGCTTCAAGGACTGCCCTCCATTGGACGGGGCACTTGGGAGCCACTCCAGCTATGCATGGCAAAAAGCAGCGTCCCCAACTGGAATTAGGGGTGTGCCTTCCTCCTACCGCATACAGATGGAGGCTGTGGGAGGCCGAAGTACTGGGAGAAGCTACCTGGGCTGGAGGGCTAGGTGACTGGGCGACCTGCAGCGACTCTTCATCCACCCATATCCAGGCCCCTAACGTTATGTCCCCTAGTGTCTTCATGAGCCATCTATCTCTCCATCCTCTCTACCTTCTTATACTCTTCCTCACTTATACCTCATTCGTTCAACAACTATTTCTTGAGCACCTGTTGTTCTTGGTGCTGCAAAGACAGTTATCTTGAAAGGAAATCCCTTCTTTCAAGTAACTTACATTCTAGTGGGGAAGATCATAAATAATTATCATAAAAATTATAGAGATGGTGAGACATGTTCTGAAGAAAAATAAAGCTGGGAGATAGGGAATGTGGGCAGGGGTGGCTGCTATTTTAATTACAGTGGTCAGGGGAGGCTTTGTGAATAAGGTGACATTTGAGCAAAGACCTGAAGGAGATGAAAGAACGAATGTAAGCCATGGACACCTGAGAGAAGAGCATTCCAAGTGGAGAAAGGTCTCAGATAAGGGAGTGTGCTTGGCATGTTGGAAAAATGGAGTCAGGCCAGGCGCGGTGGCTCATGCCTGTAATCCTAGCACTTTGGGAAGCCAAGATGGGTGGATCACCTGAGGTCAAGAGTTCGAGACCAGCCTGAACAACATGACAAAACTCTGTCTCTACTAAAAATACAAAAATTAGCCAGGCACAGTGGCATGTGCCTGTAATCCCAGCTACTTGGGAGGCTGAGGCGTAGGTTGCAGTGAGCCAAGATCATGCCACTGCACTCTAGCCTGGGCAACAGAGTGAGACCCTTATCTCCAAAAAATAAATAAATAAATAAATGGAGTCAGTGTGGCTAGAGAGGTTAACACAAGTTAACACAGAGGAAAGAGGTGGGAGAAGCTGGTGAGGCAGCAGGGGACAGAGAGGATAGAACCTAGAACCTTGAAACCATCCATGCACTGGCCAGGATGGGAAGCCATGGGAGGCGGTAAGTGGGGAGCGAGTCATCTGACTTGGGTTTCTGCTATGTGGAGGACAGGCAAGGGGGGAAGCAGGGAGACAGGCGTCTATGGCAGTAATCGGCCGAGAGATAGTGGGGGCTTGGACCAGGATGAGAGAGGTGGTGAGCAGTGGTACAATTTGGGAGGTATTATGAAGGTAAAACTGACATACTTGCTAACAGATTGGATGTGGGGCATGAAAGGGAAGAGTCAGCCAGGCAGGTGGTTCGTGCCTATAATCCCAGCATTTTGGGAGGCCAAGGCAGGAGGATTGCTTGAGCCCAGGAGTTCAAGACCAGCCTAGGCAATGTCTCAAAACCCCGTCTCTGCCAAAAAATAATAATAATAATAATAATTAATAAATAAATAAATCAGCCAGGCATGGTGGTATGTGCCTGTATCCCAGCTACTTGGGAGGCTGAGGTGAGAGGATTGCTTGAGCCCAGGAGGTTAAGGCTGCAGTAAGCCATGATCACACCACTCTCTCTAAGGTTTTTTGGCCTGAGCAACTGGAAGAGTCAAGTTATTGTTTACTAAGATGGAAAAGGCCATGGTGGGGCAGACTAGACATCTAAGTGGAGATGTCTGGTGGGAGTTGGATCCACAAGTTTGGAATTTGCAGCAGTTGAGGATAAAAATGTGTATTTGGGGCCGGGCACAGTGGCCCACGCCTGTAATCTCAGCACTTTGGGAGGCTGAGGTGGGTGGATCACCTGAAGTTAGGAGTTCGAGACCAGCCTGACCAACATGGTGAAACCCCATCTCTACTAAAAATACAAAAATTAGCTGGGCATGGTGGTGCACACCTGTAGTCCCAGCTACTTGGGAGGCTGAGGCAGGAGAATCACTTCAACCTGGGAGGTGGAGGTTGCAGTGAGTCAAGATCGTACCACTGCACTCCAGCCTAGCAACAGAGTGAGACTCCATCTCAAAAAAAAAAAAAAAAATGCCAGGTGCAGTGGCTCAGGTCTGTAACCCCAGCACTTTGGGAGGCCAAGGCGGGCAGATCACGAGGTCAGGAGATCAAGACCATCCTGGCTAACATGGTGAAACCCCGTCTCTACTAAAAATACAAAAAATTAGCTGGGCGTGGTGGTGGGCGCCTGTAATCTCAGCTACTCTGGAGGCTGAGGCAGGAGAATGGCGTGAAGCCGGGAGGCGGAGGTTGCAGTGAGCCGAGATCGCGCCACTGTACTCCAGCCTGGGCGACACAGCGAGACTCCATCTCAAAAAAAGAGGAAAGAAAAAGAAAGTTTCATTCCACTTCACTACCCCCTTGTCAGCCCCATAAACCATGGTCCTCCAAAGCACAGCTTGGGGTCCCCCTCTGAGCCTTCCCTGGAACCTCCTCCCTTTCATCTCCCTGGTGTCTCCATACTTTGCTCATCCCTTTCTCGAATGCTGATCATGTCACTTTGTCATTATTTGCTGACATGTCTGTTACTCTAAGGCAGGGATCAGAAAAATTCTTCTGTAAATGGCTAAATAGTGAATAGTTTAGGTTTTCTAGGACACATGGTTTCTGTCGCACTATTCAATCTGCCATTGTAGGGCAAAAGCAGTCTGACAGTATATAAACGATTGAGCATGACTGTGTTCCAATGAAACACTGCTTACAAAAACAGGCAGTGGGCTGGTTGTGGCTTGTGGGCCATGATTTGCCAACCGCTGCTCAAAGAGATGGCAGAGATGATGTCTCCATTATCTCCATAGCCCCCATACCTGGTGTGGCATCTGGGTACCAGGTAGGGGCTCAGGAAATGTTTGAATGGATGAGAGCTGAATGGATGTGCTAGAGTAGGTGGTTAGGCCTGCCAAGATATGTACATTATAGACAGCGTTCCCTCCTATATACAGTTTCCAGCAGATTTGTCAATGGCCAGTTTTATTACAGTAACATTGTGTACAGGGAAGGTTTTCACATGGAAACATGAGCCTGGATACCCAGGAAAGATCAAAGGTGGCCTCACGTTCTACTGCGTCCATGCTAAACTGCCACCCTCTCTAGCAACCTGTCTCCTCCAGGTTCCCAGGTGCCAGGCCCCCAGTTTAGCGGGATCAGGCTTTTCACAAACAAGCCCTCTGTGTTCATCCTCCCTCTGCACTGTTTCTGTGTTCCCCTCTGCCTCCCATCCCCCAGCCCCTGCAAAGAATAAGTACTCATCAGGTACCACATGCAAGGCATGGTGGGAGAATCAAAGATCCCCACTGAAGGGGCTCACAGGCTGGTACATCCCACTGGGAGTGCCCTCTCCCTACCCATGTCATATTCACAACTGACTTACCTGCCCCCCAACCCGTCTGATTTCCCCCATCCTTTCTACTTTTTTTAAATTGACAAATAAAAATTATATATATTTATAGTATACAACATAATGTTTGTTTTTAATTTGTTTTGTGTTTTTGGTTGTGGGGGTTTTGGTTTTTTTAGAGACACGGTCTCGCTCTGTCACCCAGAGCTGGAATGCAGTGGTGCAATCACAGCTCACTGCAGCCTCAAACTCCTGAACTCAAGCAATCCTCCTGCCTCAGCCTCCCAAGTAGCTGGGACTTCAGGTGCTTGCCATCACACTTGGCTAATTATTTTATTTTTTATTTTTTTAGAGATAGAGTCTCGCTATGTTGCCCAGGCTGGTCTCAAACTCCCGGCCTCAAGCAATCCTCCTGCCTTGGCTTCCCAAATTGCTGGGATTACAGGTGTGAGCCACCATGGCCAGCCTACAACATGATGCTTTGAAACATGTATACATTGTGGAATGCTAGATCAAGCTAATTATCATATGCATTACCTCACATACTTATTTTGTGTGTGTGTGTTGAGAACACTTAAACTCTAGTAATTTTCAAGTATACCATCTATTGCTATTAACCATAGTCCCCATGTTGTGTTCTTTCCTACTTCTTCCAAGTCCTGCTCTCTAATGGGCTGTCTTGGGTATGAGTTGATGGTGGATATTATCTTCCCAACCACACATAAACTCACAGAGCACAAGGACAGTAGAGTATGCTTTTGTTTCTTCTAGACTATCTCTATCCCATGGAAATATAACATAAACCATGTATGCCATTTAAAATTTTCTAGTTAGCACATTTTAAAAAGTGAAAAGAAACATGTAAAAATAATTTTAATATCTTTTATTTAACCAATATATCCAGAGTATTATTATTTCAACATGTAATCAATAGAAAATATTTTCAATGAGATATTTTGCATTCTTTCATTCATACAAGGTTTTTAGTTTCCAGTGTGTATTTTACACGCACAGCACATTTCACATGAGCTAGCTGCATTTCAAGTGCTCAGCAGCCAGGCGTGGCTAGTTGCCCTCATACCAGAGTATGTCGCTCACACAGGGCCCATGGTAAATGTCTAATAAGTGACTGCATTGAGTACTTCCTGTGAGGTGCTTTACACTTACTTTCTAATCCTCATAGAACTATTATGAAAGAAACTGTTACGCCCATTTTCCGTATGAGCAAACTGAGAGTTAAGAGCTTTCTTGCACCCAACTGGTATGTAAGTTATAAAGCTCAGATTTGAACCCAACTCTGAGTCCAGAGCCTGTCCTTAAAATAGAATGTTCAAGCCCTGGAAGATTCTTTAGAAAATTATTCAACGTGTCAGCTCCGTAAATACGACTTGTGTTCCCAGCACCTAGTCATGTGTCAGCCATGTCCCAGGGGCTCAAATATAGTATTTGAATGAATGAATCTGGTCTCACATTACGGATGTGGAAATTGAGATCCAGAAAGGGAAAGAGACTTGTCTAGATCATTCAAAAGGAGGAAGTCTGCGCTAGAACCCACATTGCTGATTCCCACTGCACTACTCTTGTTCCATATCCTTCTTTCATCCCAAGAAACCATAGGAGTTCAACATCTGAAGGTTCATTTGCTTTGAGGGGAACATTTTAACAGGCACCCTCTTCCCTTTGTCCACAACCTCAGAACTTGCCATACATCGTCCTTTTTCATTCTCTTCCTTTCTCCTTACTCTGGCTACCCAGCAGCCTAAAGGGTGGCAGAGCAGCTAAGCCTGGCTACGTGAGGCTCCAAGCGAAGCCTGCACAAACAAGCAAAGCTCATTGCACATGGGCACCACCCCCAGCTTCTATCTCAGGGTCATCTCTGTCGTGACAACTTGAGCCATTTCCCTGGCAGGAGGGCAGCACGAATCTCCGAGAGGGTCACGCTAACCTGCAGCCAGTGGCTGCCTGCCATGCCTGGATGCCTGGCATTGGAGCCTGGTTGCTGAGGCACCCTCGGGCTTACTCAGTGCCCAGCCAGTCAGCAGCCTTCCAGGGAACTCCCAGCAGTCTCCTCCAGACAGGGTCACAAGAAATGTCATAGATTGTAGAAGCTTAGAACTGCAAGGGAATTTAAAGATCATTCATCCCAGCCCTTTTCAAAACTGTAATGTCTTATAAATCTCCTGGGGATCCTGTTAAGCTACAGATTCCTGATTCACTGGGCCTGGGATGGGGTCTGAGGATTTGCATTTCTAATGAGCTCCCAGGTGATGCCAGTGCTGCTGCTGGACCCGGGACACACTTTGAAAAGCAAGGATCTAAAAAATCAAGAAACACAGAGGGCTTCTTTGTGAAGAGCCTGGTCCACTGAACTGGGGGCCTGTGCACCTGGGAACCAAGAGAAGAGAGGTAGCTAGACAGGGTAGCAGCTTAGCATTGATGCAGCAGAAGGCGAGGCCATCTTTGATCTTTCCTGGGTATCCAGGCTCATGTTTCCATGTGAAAACCTTCCCTGTACACAATGTTACATCCTTGTCAGCCTTTTGTTAGAGGTGAGAAAACTTAAGTGTGGGGGAGATTAATTAAATTCAGGGTACAAGTCTCCTAAGTAATAACTATGGTACTAACTGTATTTACTATCTGTAGAAATTTTTGGCACTCATCATAGACTACTTTAATATCCTCTTCTTCCAACTAGACTTTTGGAAGCAAGGCTGTATCTTACTCTCCTGTGTATCTCCCTTTGGTCCCATCCGAGAGGCCACATGAGCTGTGGAAAGCACATTACCTGGGACTGGGTCACCTGAGAAGGTCTTTGTATCAGATGTTCCTGGGATCAGAGGCATAGTGGAATGAGCCCCAAGTTGGAACCAGAAAGACCTCAGCAGGTAGCAGACCTGAAGTGCAAGGTGAGGCTAGAAGTGGAAACAGAATGCAGGAATTGGCAAGCTGTCCATAGGGTCAGGTGGAGTTGTTCTGAACACAGTCCGTGGATTGAGAGGGAAGGCTGCTGGCTCACCTCATTATGTGGTGCCCGGGGCATGAGAAAGAGGCAGTGGGGCCATTTTTCAAGCAAGAAGCCAGGCCCAACACCAGGTTCCTCCTAAGGCTGTAGGATTTATTGAATAAATGCACAAAGAAAGGCCAAAAAAGACACAGCAGTGATAATTAAACATTTTTAAAGACTCCATGTGCTCAGCAATGATTACACACTTTCTGGCACACTTCAAAAGTGGCAATAGCCAGGTGCAGTGGCTCACACCTTGACTCAAATAAATTATAAAAGTGGCAATGACAAGCTTTTCTTTTTTCTTTCTTTCTTTTTTTTTTTTTTGAGACAGGATCTTGCTCTGTTACCCAGGCTGGAGTACAGTGGTGTTATCACGACTCACTGCAGCCTCAACTGCTGGGCTGAAGCGGGAGCCCGGCTAATTTTTTAAATTTGTTGTGGAGACAAGCTTTCACTGTTTTGCCCAGGCTGGTCTTGAACTCTTGGCCTCAAGCAATCTTCCTGCCTTGCCCTCCTAAAGTGCTGGGATTACAGGTGTGAGCCACCATGCCTGGCCAGGTTTTTCTATTTGAGTTAAAAGTCAATTTTTCTTTTCTTTACTTTCTTTTTTTTTTTTTTTTTTTGAGACAGAGTCTTACCCTGTCACCCAGGCTGGAGTGCAATGGCGCGATCTAGGCTCACTGCAATCTCTGCCTCCTGGGTTCAAGCAATTCTCCTGCCTCAGCCTCCCGAGAAGCTGAGATTACAGGTGCATGCCACCACACCCGGCTAATTTTTTTTTTGTATCTTTAGTAGAGACAGGGTTTCACCATGTTGTCCAGGCTGGTCTCGAACTCCTGACTTTGTGATCCACGCACCTCGGCCTCCCAAAGTGCTGGGATTACAGGCGTAAGCCACTGCACCATGCCAAAAGTCAGTTTTTCTTTAGATCAAGCTTATCCAACCCATGGCCCATGGGCCACATGCAGCCCAGGACAGCTTTGAATGCGGCACAACACAAATTCATAAACTTTCTTAAAACATTATGAGACTTTTTTGTGATTTTTTTCTTAAGCTCATCAGCTATCTTTAGCGTTAGCGTATTTTATGTGTGGCCTAGGGAAGCCAAAAGATTGGACACCCCTGCTTTAGATGTTAGTAGGTTGGGTTCTGTTCAGAGCAGACACAAAGCCAAGTCAAGCCCATAGACATGGACTGCCAAACAGGGTTGCTCAGTAGGTGCTGGAGGTCAAAGATCACCCTGGTGTATCTGTCTGCTGTGGTGCTTATTTTCCCAAAGGTAGAAAAAGAATATGATGAAATGACAAGCCACAGTCTGGGAGAAAATATTTGCAAAACACACATCTGATAAAGGAATTATGTCCAAAATATATAAGGAATTCCTAAAACTCAACAATAAAACCAATAGTCCAATTAAAAAGTGAGCAAAAAGTCTGAATAGACACTTCACCAAGGAAAATATACAGATGTCAAATAAGCATATGAAAAGATCTTCAGCATTGTATCAACAAGGAAACGCAAATTAAAACAACAGCGGGATACTATTACACCCCTGTTAGAATGGTTAAAATCCAGAACACTGACAACACCAGATGCTGGTGAGGATGTGGAGTAACAGGAACTCTCATTCACTGCTGATGGGAATGCAAAATGGAACAGCCACTTTGGAAGACACACTTTCGCAGTTTCTTTCTTTTTTCTTTTTTTTTTTTTTTTTTTTGAGATGGAGTTTCGCTCTTGTTGCCCAGGCTGGAGTGCAATGGCACGGTCTCAACTCACTACAACCTCCGCCTCCTGGGTTCAAGTGATTCTCCTGTCTCAGCCTCCTGAGTAGCTGGGATTACAGGTGTGTGCCACAATGCCCAGCTAATTGTTGTATTTTTAGTACAGACAGGATTTCACCATGTTGGTCAGGCTGGTCTTGAACTCCTGACCTCGGTGATCCGCCTTGGCCTCCCAAAGTGCTAGGATTACAGGCATGAGCCACTGTACCTGGCCCAGCCATATACTCTTGTGTCTGTTAACCTGTTAGCCAACCTTTGGCTACCCTCTCCCGCTTATCTTTGCTTGCCTCTAGTAAACACTATTCTAAGCCAATAGATCTTAAATGTTCTTACCACAATAAAGTGATTCTCCTGCCTTAGCCTCAGCCTCCCAAGTAGCTGGGATTACAGGCACCCGCCACCACACCCAGATAATTTTTATATTTTTAGTAGAGATGGGGTTTCCCCATGTTGGGCAGGCTGGTCTCTAACTCCTGACCTCAGGTGATCCACCCGCCTCGGCCTCCCAAAGTGCTGGGATTACAGGCATGTGCCACTGTGCCCGGCCAACACTTCGGCAGTTTCTTACAAATCTGAACATACTGTTAGCATATGACCTAGTAATTACACTCCTTGGTATTTACCCAAATGAGTTGAAATTGATGACTGTACAAAATCCTGCACCTGATGTTTATAGCAGCTTTATTCATAATTGCCAAACACTGGAAGTAACCAACATGTTCTTCTATAGATGAATGGGTAAACAAACTGTAGTACATCCGTACAATGCAATATTGATCAGAAATAAAAAGACATGAGCCATCAAGCCATGAAGTGATATAGAGAAACCTTAAATGCCTCTTTTGCATTTAAAGTGAAAGAAGCCAATCTCAGAAGGCTGCATACTGTATGATTCCACCTATTTGACCTTCTGAGAAAGGCAAAGCTACAGAGATAGGAAAAAAAAAGGTCAGTGATTGCCAGGTATTCAGGAGGAGGGAGGGAGGAATGAATAGGTGGAGCACAGGGGCTATTTAGGACTATAGCTCTACTGTTCTGTATGATACTCTAATGGTGAACATGTGACATTATGGATCTGTCAAAACCCATAGAAGTAAACAACACAAAGAGTGACCCCTAATATAAACTATGGACTTTAATTAATAATAATGTATCAATATTGGTTCATCAGTTTTAACAAACAAATGCAACATGTTAAAAATAGGGGAAACTGTAGAGGCTGGGGAAGGGTATCTATGGTAATGCTTTGTACTTTCTGCTCAATTTTTCTATGAACCTAAAGTTTCCATAAAAAATAAAGTCTATTAATTTTTATAATATGCTACCAAATTATTCCAAGAGAAGATCAGTTGCTGGACGATTGCTCAGCCACATTTCTCCTTAGGCACAAAGATGACCTTGCACATCTGCTGCGGATGGCACCTCCACCCAGCTGTCCCCACCACAGCATTGACTTGTCGAGAGCTGTCCTTTGAGTCTGATGGATTATTGAGACTTTTTGAATGCAGGAAGCACACTCGTGGGGCCATCCAAGGGCCTTGCATTATTTTTCTGCCTTTGAAAAGCCACTGAACTAAATTTGGCAGATAAAAATGTGCCTGAGAGATTTCTTTCTTAATTTGCTGATTATGAGCCCTGACCTTAAGGAGCTTACGGTCTAGAGTAGATGGTATGTGAGCATAAGCCACTATAACACAAGGTAAACTATGATTCATAGTCTGGGAGAGGTATAGTTGAAGTGGCCAGGAGAGAGAGGAAATCCAGCCCCTCCCCACTGGCCTCAAGTGGAAGCAGTGACACCAGTTCTGAAAGTTTGGATTGGAGGGCCAGGTAGGAGTGAGACTCCTACCCACTCCTATGAAATATGTTCTGGGCCAGGTGCGGTGGCTCACGCCTGTAATCCCAGCACTTTGGGAGCCCAAGGCAGGCGGATCACGAGGTCAAGAGATCGAGACCATCCTAGCCAACATGGTGACACCCCGTCTCTACTAAAGACACAAAAATTAGCCGGGTGTGGTAGCAGGCGCCTGTAGTCCCAGCTACTTGGGAGGCTGGGGCAGGAGAATCGCTTGAACCTGGGAGGCAGAGATTACAGTGAGCTGAGATCACACCACTGCACTCCAGCCTGGCGACAGAGCAAGACTCCGTCTCAAAAAGAAAGATGTTCCAAGCAGAGAGAATTCCATAAGCAGAGGCAGAGAGGTGAATAATTGTGTGTGCACATGCACTAGGAACAGATAGGTGGCTGGAGCACAGTGTAGGAAGAAGGATAAGGAATGGCTTAGAAGGCTGGGGCCAGATGGTGGAAGGCTCTGAATTCCTGGCCAAGGAATTGAGAGCGTGTTCAGTAGGCAGTAGGAACCTCTGCGGGTTTGAGTCAGGGAATGAGCAGATCACACTGCACTTCAGAAGAGTCACCAGGTGGCAGTGTATAGGATGTGCTTGAAGCGCCGTGCACGGTGGCTCACGCCTGTAATCCCAGCACTTTGGGAGGCCGAGGCGGGCGGATCACGAGGTCAGGAGATCGAAACCATCCTGGCTAACACGATGAAACCTCGTCTCTACTAAAAATACAAAAAATTAGCCGGGCGCGGTGGTGGCTGCCTGTAGTCCCAGCTACACGGGAGGCTGAGGCAGGAGAATGGTGTGAACCTGGGAGGCGGAGCGTGCAGTGAGCTGAGATCGCGCCACTGCACTGCAGCCTGGGCAACAGAGCGAGACTATGACTCAAAAAAAAAAAAAAAAAAAAAAAAAAGAAAAAGAAAAGGATGTGCCTGAAGCAAGATGCCCAGCGGTAAGAACACCCATCAGGAGGCTATTTCAAGGCAGTTACAAGGACCCAGACAGTTGGAAGCTGCCTCTTCTGCCTCTGCACTCCCACGACCCTTTATCAGTACTTCTCTTAGGTACTTACCAATTTTTACCTTATCTACATTTTTAATTAAAAATAGTTGTAGTTCATTATAAAGGAAAACTAGACAGTATAGAAAGATATAAATAGTTGTAATCCCACCATCCATTAAATAACTACTGTTGACACTCAGGGTGTGTCTGTCCTTTCAGATATCTTTCTATAGGCCAGGCACAGTGGCTCATGCCTATAATCCCAGCACTTTGGGAGGCCAAGGCAGGTGGATGGCCTGAGCTCAGGAGTTCAAGACCAGCCTGGGAAACATGGCAAAACCCCATCTCTACAAAAAGTACAAAAATTAGCTGGGTGTTATGGTACGTACGCCTGAGGTTCTACCTACTCGGGAGGCTGAGGCAGGAGGATCACTTGAGCCGGGAAGTGGAGGCTGCAGTGAGCCAAGATTGCACACTGCACTTCAGCCTGGGTGATAGAGTGAGACCCTGTCTCAAAAACAAAAACAAAAAACTCAGATATCTTTCTATATGCATCACACTATATTGTTTTGTTTTGCTACATACTTTTAGAACCTACTTTTTCAAATTACTGTATAGTGGACATCTTTCCTTGCCAATATATCGAGATTTTTTATAGTGGTAAAATGCACATGAAATTGACAGTTATGACATTTAGCACATCCACAGTGTTGTGCAATCATTACTACTATTTAGTTCCGAAACATTTTCATCGCCCCACAAGGAAACCCCATTAAAGTCACTCTCTCCCACCAGCCCCTGTCAACCACTAATCTGCTTTTTTATCCATTCTATTTCTTATAAATGGAATCACACAATATGTGGCCTTTTGTGTCTGGCTTTCACTTGCCATAATGTGTTCAAGGTTCATCAGGTCTAGATTTTTTAATAGAAATATCCCTTGTTGGCCAGGCACAGTGGCTCACGCCCATAATCCCAGCACTTTGGGAAACCAAGGCAGGAAGATTGCTTGAGCCCAGGAGTTTGAGACTAGCCTAGGAGACATAGTGAGACACCACCTCTATTTTTTTAAAACAGAAATATCCCTTGTCTTTTTAAAATAAAGCATGCTCATAGACAAAAACTACTGAGAGCTCCCCTCAAGAATGCCACCTCCCTAATTTTAACTGCTGCTAATTACCTAGGATCTAGCCATCCAGACCTTTTAGATGATTGGGAATTGATAGGGAACCGTCAAGTTGCTGCATTCTTCCAACATATTCTGTCTCCTTCGCTTTCCCATCACCTGATGTGAACGTGGGAAGATGTCTTAGCTTTTCTAGTCACTTTCAGGACTTAGGTTCATTTTCAGATGTTAAAACATCCCATCTAAATCAAAACTTTGGTCTCTCATCCCACTGGCAGACCAGTTCTTCTGCTCTGGCCCCATGCTCTCTGCTCTCTGGCTCCCGGAATGTGCTTTTTTAAGTTCCCGAGAAACCCACCGCCTGTGTCCTGGCCACTCCCAATGCCCCTGGGGAGGGAGTTGCATGCCCCATTCCACTGGACATTCTGCCTAACTTCTTGGGGTTGCCTTCAGTTCTCACTTTTGGCACTGTGTCCCTGGAATTCCCCTGGCCCCGGGAGGCCACCTTCTTGGGTGGGGGCCTGCCAATATGCCCAGTTATTCACTTGGCCTGTAGGAAGGCCTTAACTAGACAGGGCACTTTTCATATTTGTGGCCATCCTGCATCATTCAATGTGTATCCCTTCTATATTTGGGGAAATTCCCACATTTAGTCCATCTACCCATGTGCAGCCCGGATGCAGCTATGTGACCTCTGCCAACCAGATGAAGCTGTGTGCCTTTGGATTTGGAGGGAGATATTCGTGTGAGGCAGTGACAACAGTGATGTTTTTACTGGAGCAGTGCTCAGCAGATGCTCAGTGTTCCTGACTTTCTATGCCTGGCTTTCTCGCTCCCCCGCCCCGCCCCCCACATTCAGTGTTCTTTAAAAATTTATACTCTGTTTAAATTAACGAGTTGAGTTTTCACTAAGAACTAGCACCACATCCTTGCTTAGCCTCGCGGTTACAGGCAGCCTGCGCCCACTGCGGCCCTCTCTCCTCGCCCTGCCATCGCCCACTGTGCCAGCCAGCCTGGGAGTCTGGCATGGGTTCCTCTGCTTACGCACATCCCCAAGCTCTGGGAGATACACACGAAGCTTGTCTAAGATCCTGCTCCCTGTTCCTCTGCAGTCTTGTAGTGTGCTGGGCCGATAAGGCTCCGTAGCTTACCCAGAGGCAGATGCCAGACTCCCATACTGCACACAGCCTTGCATTGGCTCTCTTGGTTCTCCCCTAGCTTAAGAGAAAAGGTATGCACCCCTCCCTCATCCTCAGGGAAGGGAAATACTCACATTCTTTACTCCTACGAATCCCTTTCGGAGACACCGTCCTGTCCCTCCCCCTCTCCTCCTCTTCCCTCCATTCCCCTCCCTCTCCTCACTGATGAATCTCCGGCATTCTCTCCTGCACCCATCCGGAGTGGAGGTTGCTGGACCACCTTGACCATCATCAGTGTGTTCCAAATGGAGATGGTCTGGCATCTCTCTTTAGCAAGTGTGAGCTCTTACCACCTTTGTGCTTATCTTTAGGGCATCTGCAAAATTCTAGGACAACAGGAAAAGTCTCATTTCAAATCCCGTCTCACATATATTTTCTGTACATAGGGATTGTCAAACATATGTCATCCTGTAACCTGCTTGTTTATTTCCTATTATGTTACAGACAACTTTTCACATTAATGAAAATAGCACATCCTCATCTATTTTTAAAAATCAGCCATTTTGTTTGAAGTATAATTTACAAACAGCAAAGCACATCTTTTTTTTTTTTGAGACGGAGTTTCGCTCTTGTTGCCCAGGCTGGAGTGCAGTGGTGTGATCTCGGCTCACTGCAACCTCCACCTCCCGGGTTCCAGCGATTCTCCTGCCTCAGCCTCCTGAATAGCTGGGATTACAGGCATGTGCCACCACGCCTGGCTAATTTTGTATTTTTAGTAGAGACGGCATTTCTTTGTGTTGGTCAGGCTGGTCTCGAACTCCCAACCTCAGATGATCTGCCTGCCTCGGCCTCCCAGAGTGCTGGGATTACAGGTGTGAGCCAGCACACCCAGCCGAATCCATCAGGGTCTTACACTTGATGCATAAATTTGACGGTGTGTACATTTTTTTTTTCATTGACAAGCTGTTATTAAATCGACTTTGTACCTTATACTAATGGCTTCTCAGAGACAAGGTCATCACGTGCCATACCACCATGTTGTACACCAGCATCAAATGAAACACTATGGCAGTACCTGAGGTGGTCAGTCATTTTGTCTTTATTTACACGTGGCAAAACTGGGCTCCGACTAAGAGATTTGCCCAGTTTTACAGCTGCCCAGTCTGGGACCATCTCCACACCCACCTCCCACATGGCCTGGGTTGCTTATTAAGAGAGCCCAAGCCGGTGTTTTGATCAGTTTGGGTCTTAGAGTGGTTTTATTATGTTTCCTGACCCTGAATGCAAGCCCCGATGAGAATGTATCTGCAGTTTGTTTTGAATTGAAGGGAGATAAGAAAGGGCCACCGAAGCTCTAGGAATAGACTCAGGGCTAGGAACTTCTGGAGGTGGAGAAGGATTCTGTGAGAGGAGACAAGCTGGGAATGGCAGTGGGTCCACAGGAGGGTCAGCAGGAGAGGAGACTGGAATGAACTGAGGCCTGGAGGTGTTTGTAAAATTAAAGAGAACTTGATTGTGGTCCTTGAAGGAGGGACGTGAAAGTAGAGGCAATTTCAGGTGGGACAGTTACTTAGGCCAGTGATTCTCAGGTGGAAACGCAGGTTTCTGATCTCCTTGCTCAAAATCTCTAGGATGGCCCAGGAATCTGCATTTTAAACATGCTCTCCAGGTGGTTCTCAGGCCTGCCGCAGCTGGAGCCACTGGTAGATACCATTGGCCTCAAGGCCAGAAAGCTAATGCTCTTTTATGACCCTTGCCACTGACCAGATACATGGTTCGAAGTAAGGCCAGGTTACTGTACCCCTGGGAAGATCCACAGCCTTTTTGATTGTGCGGCCCACACTGACCTCCTCCTGGCTTAATCTTGTCCCATCTTCTCTGAGCCACTCAGCTGGCCTTCAGCACATATCATCTTCAGTCATTATTTACATCGTACTGCCTTGGGCCCTCCATTCTAATGAGATTGAAAACTAGAGGCTTGGTGTGGTGGCTCATGCCTGTAATCCCAGCACTTTGGGAAGCTGAGACAGGTGGATCACTTGCAGTCAGGAGTTTGAGACCAGCCTGTCCAACATGGTGAAATCCCGTCTCTACTAAAAACACAAAAATTAGCTGGGCCTGGTGGGTACCTGTAGTCCCAGCAACTCGGGAGGCTGAGGCAGGAGAATCACTTGAACCTGGGACGCGGAGATTGCAGTGAACTGAGATTACACCACTGCACTCCAGCCTGGGCATCAGACAGAGCAAGACTCTGTCTCAAAAAAAAGAAAGGAAGAAAACTTGAGGGCAAGGGTTGCCTTAGACTGCTTTGCATCTTAGTGCCCAGCCCCGTGCTCTGCACTTTCTAGGATCTCCGTAAATGCCCATTACCTAAGGAGTCCTAACCAATAAAGTGGCCATCAGTGATGTAGAGACCTTGGTTTGCTTTCCCTCCAGTTTCTACCCTTTTGGAGGAAATGATGTTGGTTAGAAGAAAGGAAGATCCTTCTGGCATCCCAGGAGATTTATGTAGAGTTTCATCACGTAGTAGCATCACGCAGGGGATGATTCTACTGTCATCACGTAGTAGCATCATGCAGGGGATGATTCTTCATGGAAGTGGGGAGCCTTCCATGAAGACATGGGTTCTTCAGAGGGAGGTGTTAGTGAGTGGCACTCCCTCAACTCCTAGCTTAAAGCAGGCCCTACCTGGTGCCAAGGGGCGTTGTGCCACTGGTATTCAAATGAAGCACTGCCAACACTTTAACCCTCGTCATCATGCAGAGACCTGTGATCTATGAGGGGAGACTGACTTCCCTGGGAATGAGGACAGGAAAGCACTACACCGGAGGGGCAAATCCAGGAAATCCTGGTGCCACCTTCCCAGAGTGTCTAGTACTATGTGGGCCACTAGCCTATATATTGATATACTAGTCATTAAAAGTGAATGACTCTTCCTAAAATTCTTCTCCTTTGATAATGATTTTTATCTACTTGGTCAGGAACAATATCGGACTTAAGCCTGCCATATTTGTACCCACTCTACTTGCCAGCTTGTAAGTCCTGGAGTGTTGGGAGGGGAAGGGCACACAAGGAAACCCAAGGTTTAATCTCAAGGTTATGCCATTGGTTTAGTTTAGGGGGTTAGGGTTTATGGAAAAAAAGAAAAGAAAAGAAAATAGGGTCTCAGGGGGACTAGCTGTTGCTGAAACAATTCATAGAAATATTGTGACAGGGGCCAGGCGTGGTGGCTCCGGCCTGTAATCCCAGCACTTTAGGAGGCTGAGGTGGGCGGATCACTTGAGATCAGGAGTTGGAGACCAGCCTGGCCAACATGGTAAAGCCCCATCTCTACTAAAAATACAAAAATTAGCCAGGTATGGTGGCGAGCCCCTGTAGTCCCAGCTACTCAGGAGGCTGAGGCAGGGGAATTGCTTGAACCCAGGAGGTGGAGGCTGCAGTGAGCCGAGATCGTACCACTGCACTCCAGCCTGGGCAACACAGCAAGACTTGGTCTCAAAAAAAAAATTAATTAAAAAAAGAAGAGAAAGAAATATTGTGACAGGGATAGTTCCCAAACTGGCTACATATTTTCTTTTGTGTAAGGATATCTGTTACTATTTTTGCTTTTGCCATTGTCCTCCATTTTTCAGATTTTTACTACAGTGCTCTGTGGGGAAGAGGGTATAATTAAGCAAGTATTTGAACTTAAATAGTCCACAGCCACCCTTCAGAGCTTGTGATTAAGATTCTCCCCTCAAAAGGGAACTTTCCTACTTTGCTGTGAAGTGTGAATTGTTAAAGCCCTTTAGAAAGCAATTTCATTTTAACTATTAAAATTTAAAATACATTCTCTTTAGCCCAGTAATGTCACTACTGGGAATCTATTCCATGCAAATGAAAATACCAGTATATAGTGAAATGTGTACAAGAATGTTTCTGATAGCATTTTTCACGGTGGCCAAAAAAAAATCTAAAAAGAAACTGTATCAATGGGGCAATTTTTAACTAAATTATGGATCATTCACACCATGGAATATATTATACAGCCACTAATAAAAGAATGAATTAGAGTTTTACTACCTGACTTGGGGGAGGGGGATTTCTACAAGATATTGTCAAACGGAAAAAGCAAAAAGCAGGTAAGTGTGAATAATATGTATTAAAAATATATAATGAACTATTTTTGTACATAATTATATAAGCACAAAGAAAAGTAAGGAAAGATAGGCCAGGTGCAGTGGCTCATGCCTGTAATCCCAGCACTATAGGAGGCCGAGACAGGTGGATCACTTGAGGTCAGGAGTTAGAGACCAGCCTGGGCAATGTGGCGAAACCCCATCTCTACTAAAAGTACAAAAATTAGCTGGGCGTGGTAGCATGTCCCTGTGGTCCCAGCTACTCGGGAGGCTGAGGCAGGAGAATTGCTTGAACCTGAGAGGCAAAGGCTGCAGTGAGCCAAGATCATGCCACTGCACTCCAGCCTGGGTGACAGAGCAAGACTGTCTCAAAAAAAAGATAAGTAAGGAAAGATATACACAGATTAACATTGGTATGTGTTTTTGCATGCATATGTATATTAAGGGAGTACAACAGAGGCAGGTAACGTGGGGGAAGCAGGAAAAATAGAAAAACAGACTCCGGCCAGGCGTGGTGGCACACGCTTGTAATCCCAGCACTTTGGGAGGCCGAGGCGGGCGGATCACGAGGTCAGGAGATCGAGACCACGGTGAAACCCCGTCTCTACTAAAACATACAAAAAATTAGCCGGGCATGGTGGCGGGCGCCTGTAGTCCCAGCTACTCAGAGAGGCTGAGGCAGGAGAATGGCGTGAACCCGGGAGGCGGAGCTTGCAGTGAGCCGAGATTGCGCCACTGCACTCCAGCCTGGGTGACAGAGCGAGACTCCGTCTCAAAAAGAAAAAAAAAAACTCCACTAAAACGTGAATTTCATGATAATCAATTTATATAAAGCTGTATATATGCATGTGTGTATATATCTGAAAAAGGAAATTAGAAAATACATAAATCTTCACTAACTGGAAGGGATGTCCATATATATTGCTGAGTGATAAAAGCAAATTGCAGGGTTGATTTTATTTTGTTCAACACAAACCCGCAAATATCAGCCTATAAATAAGAGTATATGCTTGCTTAATTCTGAGCAAGGATTTCTATGCCTGGGTATTGACATAGGGACCTCAAGTGAGGATGGAGCAAGGAAGGCGAAAGATTAAGGTGGAAGTTGCAGAGAGGTTTAACTTTTATATATTTATATATATGTATATAATACAAAGATATATATACCAATATATGTGATATAAAATGTATTATTTTATGTGTTGCAGTGGACAATTGTCTATAATGTATCAGTGCTCCATTGCCACAATAATCTCATATAACAAACCACCCTAAAAACTTGGTGGGCTTAACAAAACAAGCCTTTCTTGGTGTTCTTTTTTTTTTTTTTTTTTTATTTCTTCAAGATGGAGTCTCACTCTGTCACCCAGGCTGGAGTGCAGTGGTACCATATCAGCTCACTGCAACCTCTGCCTCCCAGGTTCAAGTGATTCTCCTGCCTCAGCCTCCTGAGTAGCTGGGACTACAGGCACTCACCACCATGCCCAGATAATTTTTGTATTTTTAGTAGAGACAGGGTTTCACCATGTTGGTCAGGCTGGTCTCGAACTCCTGACCTTGAGTGATCCGCCTGCCTCAGCCTCCCAAAGTGCTGGGATTACAGGCATGAGACACCACACCCAACCAAAACAAACCTTTAACAGGTGGCTGAAGCAAGGAAGGAGATTGTGCCTGCCAGCGTGAGGAATCATTAGTTAATAATTAGTTACAGAAGTTTACAGCTCTCAAAACACTCCTTGATAGTCTTTCACTATTCTCACTTCTTTGATGTAAATGTCTATCTATGCATCTGTCTCTACCACTAGCCCATGAGTTTTTGAGTGCTGTGATCATGTCTCATTTATCTTGATAACCTCAATGTTTAGTATAGTTCCTGGAACACAGAAGGTGCTAATAAGTGACTGAAGAATGAATTGAGAAACAAACCAAAAAGCCCTTTATTTAGATCATGAGTCTGTGGGTCAGTGATTTAGGCTAGGCACAGCAGGGTGGCTCTTCTGGTCTTGGCTGAGCCTCTCTCACACATGCCTGGAGGGCAGCCGTTGGCTGGCCTCAGTTGAGATGATGGGGGTAATGACCATCCTCCAGCAGGCCAGCCTGGGTATGCTGTCATGATGATGGGAAAGGTGCAAGAGAGGACAGGCCCAGTCATGTGAGAGTTTTCATGTTTCCTTATAATCTATTTGGACAAAGCAAGTAGATTTGCTTGGTCAACCAAATGGCCAAGGCCAACTACCGGGTAAAAGGGTAATGAAAAATTACATGACAAACGGGCATTGATACAGTGCAGGTAAAAAATGGGATCTTTTTTTACAGTCTTACCATATGTGGTATGAAAAGTATTGAAGAAAGAGGACTTTTCCCCTCCATTTGCAAAAGAATAGTTACTTGCCTGGTGCCATGTAGTATTCAATGGCAAATTATATCTGGATTCCTAACATATTTTAGTTAATAGCATGTAAAGCAAAAGATTAATTTGGGAATTTGCAAAGTGTTTGAAAGGTGGCATTTACACTTAAGATTTGCTTGATTGAGGGGAGGGTTAGAGATACTGGGGCAGCCACTGCAGCCCTAGCTCATTGTTGGTGGTTCTCAAAATCATAGATATTTGAGTTCTCCAGAAACTCTGCAGAATTCTGGAGGGAAAATGACATCAGGCTGGGGCTGAGGATTGCTTGCTGGGTGGCATTATTTTCAGCCTAGGCCAGCCAGGGGCGAGGAGCCAGTGGATCCTTTGTCAAGTGTTTGTTAGGGAAGCTCAAAAGTGGAAAAAGATATTGAGGGGAAGGGAAGAATTACGATAATTGTCCTTTTGGCTTTCTTAAAAGAGTAACTGAGTAATGATGGATGATTTGATTTTGCGTAATCTTGTTTTGTGTTTCCCATGCTGCATGAGACCAGTAGTAATTGACAGACTACATCACTAAGTAAGTGAAAAAGAGCAAACAATAGAAAGTTAAAGGGGTCCACAAGAGACCTTGGCTCACCTAGAGATGAAAGCCACTGTGGGCTCTCTGCCCATTCATTTAGCAGATTTGCAGCTAATAATTTTGCAATAGACTGGAGATTGGAGTAGGAGAATGCTCAGGTGTGTGATTGATTTTCTGCATTTTAGCTCCTTGTTAATGGAGTAAAATATTAGGGGGTCAAGGTAACAAGGAGGACCAGCATCTGTTGTACAGAAACCTTTCTCATCAAGCACAAGAAATACAACCTTCTCCTCCTGGGGGTGTGGAACATGATGTCCGTGAAACATGCCAGAGCTCAGTGGCTTCTCCCTAGGAGCAGATTCTAAAGCAGACTTTATGATGTCAGAACGAACCTCACATGCATGCAATGCTATCTCCACATAAAAGAACCCCAAGGTTTTGTGAGAGCACATGCTGCCAGCCAGTCACCAATATTTGGCCAGTCTTGTTTAGGGACCCAGAAAGCTTATCTCAGCTGAGCCTCAGAACCATATCAGAAGTGTCCAAACCTGGTCTGGCATACAATTAGTTACCTATGTCATAGTCCCTCCCTGCTTCTTCCTTGCTAAGACAACCGAGATTATGTTTATGGAAACAATATGCCTATCCCCAAGGGATGAATCTTTTTTTTTTTTTTTTTGAGACGGAGTCTTGCTCTGTTGCCCAGGCTGGAGTGCAGTGGTGTGATCTTGGCTCACTGCCACTGCAACCTCTGCCTCCTGGTTTCAAGCGAGTCTCCTGTCTCAGCTTCTGAGTAGCTGGGATTGCAGGCGTGTGCCACCATGCCTGACTAATTTTTGTATTTTTAGTAGAGATGGGGTTTCACCATGTCGGCCAGGCTGGTCTCAAACTCCTAACCTCAGGTGATCTGCCCACCTCAGCCTCCCAAAGTGCTGGGATTACAGGCGTGAGCCACCATGTCCGGTCCCAAGGGATTAATCTTGACTGGACTAGGCTCACATAGCACCCCTAACCCCCTTGGCCAGCTGCCTATTGGCCCAGGCTCCTTTGTAGCCCTGTCCTAGCTCTGCCCAGGGAGACATCAGGAAATGTTGTCTGGAGAGCTTAGAAAGATGCCTCCTGAATAAAAGATCAAAGCCTTGTAAAGAGAAAGCCTTTGATTCTTTCTTCTTGTTTGGGAGTTGGTGTAAGGATGTGCAAGCTGGAGCTGTAGCAGCCATTCTGCAACCACAGGGAAACAAGCATAAGGAATCCATCACACACAAGATAGAGGCATGGAAGGATGAGAAGAGCTTGGGTTCTCTGTACACTGAAAACTAGAAAACATTGTTGAAAGAAATTGTAGAATGCACAAATAAGTAGAACGATATCCTGTGTTCATAGATTGGAATAATTCATATTATTGAAATGTCCATACTGCCCAAAGCAATCTATAGGTTCAATACAATTCCTATCAAAATTCCAATAGTGAGTTGGGTGCAGTGTCTTGAACCTGTAATCCAAGCTATTTGGGAGTCTTAGGCAGGAGAACTGCTTGAGCCCAGGGGTTCCAGACCAGCCTAGGCAACATAGCAAGACCCCTAACTCTAAAAAAAAATTCAAAATCATCCAAGCATAATAGTGCATGCCTGTTGTCCCAGCTACTCTGAAGGCTGAAGTAGAAGGATCACTTGACCCCAGGTGTTTCAGGCTACAATAAGCTATGATTGTGCTGCTGTACTCCAGCCTTGATGATGGAGTGAGACTCTCTCTAAACAAACAGAAATTCCAATGGCACTTTTCACAGGAAAAAAAAATTCCTAAAATTTGTATGGAATCACAAAAGACACCAGATAGCTAAAGCAATTTTGAGCAAGAAGAAAAAAGCCAGAGGCAGCACACTTTCTGATTTAAGCTATATTACAAAGCTATTGTAATCAAAACCACATGGTCCTGACATAAAAACAGGCTGACCAATGGAACAGAACAAAGAGCCCAGAAATAAACCCATGCCTTTATGGTCAACTAATTTTGGACAAAAGTGCCAAAAATACACAATGGGAAAAGGATAGTCTCTTTAATAGAAAAACTGGGAAAACTGGATATGTACATTAAAAAATTAAACAGAATGCTTATCTTGCACCATACATAAAAATCAGAACTCCTAGAGGAAAACATATGGCGAAAGTTCCTTGACATTGGTCTCAACAATGATATTTTGGAGGCAAAACCTCAGGCAACAAAAGCAAAAATAAACAAGCAGGAATGACGTCAAATTAAAAGTTTCTGCACATCAAAGGAAACAACAAAATGAAAAAGGAACCTACTGAATGGGAGGAAATATGTTTTAGCAATATATCTGATAAGGAGTTATCAGATAAGGAGTTAAAATCCAATATATATAAGAAACCCATACAACTCAATATATAATATATAAGGAACCCATACAACTCAATATATAATATATAAGGAACCCATACAACTTAATATATAATATATACGAACCCATACAACTTAATATATAATATATAAGGAACCCATACAACTCAATATATAATATATAAGGAACTCATACAACTCAATAGCCCTGTTAAAAAAAAAATGGGGCTGGGCATGGTGGCTCATGCCTGTAATCCCAGCACTTTGGGAGGCCCAGGTGGGCAGATCACCTGAGGTCAGGGGTTCGAGACGAGCCTGGCCAACATGGCGAAACCCTGTCTCTGCTAAAAATACAAAAATTAGCCAGGCCTGGTGGCACACGCCTGTAATCCCAGCTACCCGGGAGGCTGAAGCAGGAGAATTGCTGGAACCCGGGAGGCAGAGGCTGCAGTGAGCCGAGATTGTGCCACTGCACTCCAGCCTGGGTGACAGAACAAGACGCCATCTAAAAAAAAAAAAAAGAAAAAAAAGGCGGTTGCGGGGGATGGCAAAAGTCCTGAATAAACATTTCTCCAAAGGAGACACACAGATGGCCAACAGGTTTATGAAAAGGTGCTCAACATCACCAATCATCAGGGGAATGCAAATCCAAACCACAATGAGATATCATCTCACACCTGTTAGGATGACCCTTATAAAAAAAAGTCAAAAGTCAAAAGATAACAAGTGTTGGCAAAGATGTGGAAAAAAGAGAACCTTGTATATTGTGGTAGGAATGTAAATTGGCACAGCCAGTATGGAAAACAGTATGGATGCTCCTCAAAAAACTCAAAATAGAACTACCGTATGATCCAGTAATCCCACTGCTGAGTATGTATTCAAAGGAAAGGAAATCACTATGTTGAAGAGGTATCTGCACTCTTATGTTTATTGCAGCACTATTCACAATATCCAAGATTTGGAAGCAACCTAAGTGTCCATCAACAGACAAATATGTGTGTGTGTGTACATACATATATATATGGTGGAATACTATTCAGCCTTTAAAAAAAGCTCAATAATATTGCCACTTGCAACAAGATGGATGAACCTTGAGAATATTATGCTAAGTAAGCCAGTCACAGAAAGACAAATACTGCACGATCTCACTTATATGTAGAATTTTTTTATTTTTTTCTTTTTTTTGAGACAGAGTCTCACTCTGTCGCCCAGGCTGGAGTGCAGTGGCACGATCTTGGCTCACTGCAACCTCCACTTCCTGAGTTCAAGCAATTCTCCTGCCTCAGCCTCCCGAGTAGCTGGGATTACAGGCACCCACCATGCCCGGCTAATTTTTGTATTTTTAGTAGAGATGGGGTTTCACCATGTTGGCCAGGCTGGTCTCGACCTCCTGACCTCAGGTAGTCCACCTGCCTCGGCCTCCCAAAGTGCTGGGTTTACAGGCGTGAGCCACTGCACCCAGCCTATATGTAGAATCTTGTTCTTTAAAAAAAACTTGAACTCATAGTAACAAGAGAGTAGAATGATAGTTACCAGGGGTTGCGGGGGTGGGTGGTGAGGGAGAAGACGAGATATTGGTTAAAGGGTATAAGTCTTCAGTTATAAAATGAATACATGCTGGAGACCTAATGTATTAGGTCTGTGACTAATAATGGTTAATAATAACCACCATAGTGACTAATAATGGTCAATAACAACATATTGTATGCTTAAATTTGCTAAGAGAGGAAATCTCAAGTATTCTCATTACTACCAAACAAAAAAGGTAATTATATGATGTGATCGATATGTTAATTACCTTGATTGTGGTAATCATTTCACAATGTATACATATATCAAAACATTACAGTTTATGTCTCAAATATATACAATTTTATTTGTCAGTCATACATCAGCTATGCGGGGGGAAAAAAGAGCTTGGGTGCCACTTCTCCAGTTCTGGAATCATCTACCTCTAGTCTTTTTTTTTTTTTTTTTTAAATTTAAGACAGTGCCTTGGTCTGTTGCCCAGGCTGGAGTGCAGTGGTTCAATCATAGCTCACTGCAGCCTCATACTCCCGGTCTCAAGCAATTCTCCCACTTGAACCTCCAGAGCACCTGAGACTATAGGTGCAAGCCACCACACCCAGCTAGTTTTTGTATTTTTAGTAGAGATGAGGTTTGCCATGTTGGCCAAGTTGGCCTCTAACTCCTGATCTCAAGTGATCTACCCATCTCGGCCTCCCAAAGTGCTGGGATAACAAGCATGAGCCACCACACCTGGCCTGATGTCTTCATGGTCTAAGTCACTGCTAGGTATTCTGTTGTTTGCAAACAAAAGTATTTCTAACTGATATACCCTATCTCTGGGTCTTCAGCTTGGCCAGCATAGCTTCTGCTAATTCCAACACAATAGCTTTGCAACCAGTTAACTTCATCTGCAAAATAGGGATAAAAATAAATACTTTACCTTGAGCAAACTTTCTGATTCAGTAGATCAGAGTGTGGTCGGTGGGTGAGCAGATCAGTATCCTCTGGGGATTTGTCAGAAATGTACATTTTCGAACACTCCAGACATACTAAATTAGAAATTTCATGGGCGGAGCCAGCAAGCTGGGTTTTAATAAGCCCTTCAGGTGATTATTCTGGTACATGAGAACGTTTGAGAACCACTGATACAGAGGTTCAAGTGGAATGGTTACATGTCAGAAACACCTGGGGAACTTAAACAGCTTCTCAAACTTCACCTGCAGAGTTCTGATTTAACATTTCTGCAGTGCACCTATGAGTTTCTATTTCCCCAAAGATCCCCAGGTGATTCAGAGTAAAACCAGGCATGAGAAACACTGAATTGGGTATGAAAGCAGGTCATGTGTGCCATGGGGTTGTCACTCAAGTAAGAGGTGATGAACAGACCTGGGGGCTTCTGGGGACAGGTGAGATGAGTTCTGCCTTTTTTCAGGGGACTGACTACTCGATCTTAGCAGCCTTTTTCAGCCCTAAAATTCCAAGGATATTAGCTTACTAAGGTTGAACTTGGCAGATCTCGCTGAAACACATATATGGGTTCATGACCCATATAGACTCATGACCAACAAGTGGAAGAGACTGGAATTTGACTAAAGTCTTAAAAGCGGCCTTCCCACCCACCCAGTAAATCCAAAACAGGTTTTATCTTCCACTTTTACCAGGTTTATGAAACAGCAGGTTGGCACTTCGGATGTTCATTTTTAGAGTGCTAGACTACGCCTGCTTCGTGCTAGGCTTGTGTTTTGAGGGTTATTTTGTTTGGGAAATATTATTTTTAAATAAACAGGCTCAGCGTTCCCATCGTCATAGGGAATTTTGCCTTCTAAAATGTGCTGCTTGTTAAGGATTAAAACCTCCAGCTGAAGCCACCTGCTCATTGTCCATCTAAATATGATTTTATCGTCTTTTCCTCCCTCATCTTTGCCCTTGTACCAGAGAGGCCAGTCGTTTCTTCCCCTCTCCCATAGCTCCTTCCCAGGAAACTGCTGCCACTTTTTCAGGGAATCTGCTCCTCCACTCAACCCATGCTGAGTGAATGAATGAATCCCTGGAGCTGCTTAAACAACCATAAGCACCTCGTTGATCATTTTGGAAGATACCAAGATGCTAATTCATTATTTTGAAAACAAATAAAGGGGAGAAAGTTAAGCATTTTCCTTCTTTCCTTATATAAACCATACTTTAGGCTAATCAAATAACTGAGGAGGGAAAGTCTGTCTGAATAGAAGCTGACCAATGAAAAAGGGACAATAAAATTAAAATATCACCATTTTGCAAACCTTAATGAATTAATTGATCTAGGAAGCAATTATCAATGGCTGTTAGTATCATAAAAAGAGGGACAAGAAGACAATATGTATCTCCTATTGAAGTTATGGCACCACCTATGAAATCTTGCAAAAAAATTGAACCTGAATCTGATTAAAGTCTATAAACTAATTAAGATTTATAGGAAATATAGGGGACAGAGAAACATGTTAGAAAACTGCTAAGGAGGCCAGGCGCGGTGGCTCACGCCTGTAATCCCAGCACTTTGGGAGGCCGAGGCGGGTGGATCACGAGGTCAGGAGATGGAGACCATCCTGGCTAACACGGTGAAACCCCGTCTCTACTAAAAATACAAAAAATTAGCCGGGCGTGGTAGCGGGCACCTGTAGTCCCAGCTACTCAGGAGGCTGAGGCAGGAGAATGGCGTGAACCCGGGAGGCGGAGCTTGCAGTGAGCCGAGATCGTGCCACTGCACTCCAGCCTGGGTGACAGAGCAATACTCCATCTCAAAAAAAAACCAAAAAACTGCTAAGGAGGCTGGGCGCAGTGGCTCACAACTGTAATCCCAGCACTTTGGGAAGCCGAGGCAGGCGGATCACCTGAGGTAGGGGTTCGAGACTAGCCTGGCCAACATGGAGAAGCCCTGTCTCTACTAAAAATACAAAATTAGCCGGGCGTGGTGGCGCATGCCTGTAATCCCAGCTACTCGGGAGGCCAAGGCAGGAGAATAACTTGAACCTGGGAGGTAGAGGTTGCAGTGAGCCAAGATCACACCATTGCACTCCAGCCTGGGCAACAAGAGCGAAACTCCATCTCAAAACAAACAAACTAAAAACAAAACAAAAACTGCTAAGGAAATACAATCACCATAATCCAGACTGTGGGAAACTTTGTCAGACAAATGACTCAGTTTTTCCAATTAACTGCAAGGGAAAAAATGAGGTAGAGGAAGGGGAAACCTGTAGATTTAATGAGACCTAAGAGTCATATTAATCATAATGTGTGGCCTCTTTGGCTCCTGATTCAACAAACCTTTAAAAAAAAATACAGGACAAATGGGGGAAATGTGAACAATGCCTGGATATTTAATGATATTAAGAAAATCCTGGCCAGGCATGGTGGCTCACTCCGGTAATCCTAGCACTTTGGGAGGCCAAGGGAGGAAGATTGCTTGAGCCCAGGAGTTCAAGACCAGCCTGGGCAATATACTGTAGACCTCCTCTCTACAAAAAATACAAAAATTAGCCAGGTGTGGTGGCTTGTGCTTTTCAGCTACTCTGGGGGCTGATGGTGGGGGGATCACTTTTAGCCCAGGAGTTCAAGGCTGTAGTGAGTTTCCATTGTACCACTGCACTCCAGTCTGGCCAACAGAGTGAGACCCCGTCAAAAAAAAAAAAAAAAAAGGCCAGGTGCAGTGTCTCATGCCTGTAATTCCAGCACTTTGGGAGGCCGAGGTGGTTGGATCACTTGAGGTCGGGAGTTTAAGACCAGCCTGGCCAACATGGTGAAACCCCGTCTCTACTAATAATATAAAAAAAAATTAGCTGGGCTTGGCGGCACACGCCTGTAATCCCAGCTACTTGGGAGGCTGAGGCAGAAGAATTGCTTGAACCGGGATGTAGGGGTTGCAGGGAGCGGAGATCGTGCCAGCACACTCCAGCCTGGGTGACAGTGAAACTGTGTCTCAAAGAAAAGATTGTTGACTTGGGGACGATGATAGTTTTGTGATTACTTCTTTTAAAAGGAATCCTTCTCCTCGTTATCCTTAGAACTACATATTGAAATACAGGTGAATGAAATGGCATCTAGGATTTATTCCAAAACAGTCATGAGCGGTGGAGACAGGCAGGGATACAGAGAAAAGATTGCCCATGAGCTGATAACGTTGACGTTGGGTGGTGGGGAATTAGAGGTCTATGATACAATTCTCTACAATTGTATATATTTGAAATTTTCCTTCCTAAAAAGTTAAATTAAAAAAAAATTTCATAATCTTCACTTCTTTTTTGTATATGTTTTATATTGGCTATATTAATGTGGTAATTAATGTTTATTATTTATAAATATAGATTTGTGAATTTTTACTTGTTCTTCACTACTAGAAATGTGCAAAAAGTTTGGAGTTTTGTATTTTTTAAATTTGCCTGCCCAGAGAGACAGGAAGGTCCATGAAAGTAATGACCTTCCCATTATGTCCCCGACAGCGCTAATACCTTGTGTAGCATGTAAAATACCAACTTGGGGCTAGGCATGGTGTCTCACGCCTGTAATCCCAGCACTTTGTGAGGCTGAGGTGGGTGGATTACCTGAGGTCAGGAGTTTGAGGCCAACCTGGCCAACATAGTGAAACCTCAAAATACAAAAATTAGCCGGGCGTGGTGGCAGGCACCTGTAATCCTAGCTACTTGGGAGGCTGAGGCAGGAGAATTGCATGAACCCAGGAGGCGGAGGTTGCAGTGAGCTGAGATCATGCCTCTGCTCACTGCTCTCTAGCCGGGGCAACAAGAGCGAAACTCTGTCTCAAACAAACAAACAAACCAACCAACCTCATTTGGGAATACAACTTGTTGTTAAAACACCATTCTGGAAAGAAGGCTTGCTCACCTGGCTTCCCATTTATGGATATCTCAATCCTGACTTCATTGTCAGTTGGGTTTAGACACTCTATGTCATCAGTCTTAGTCTCAGAAGACTTTATTAACTGGAGGTTTTATAAAGAGAACATAAAAAGATTGATACTGATTAAATCTATGTTATGGAATTTTATAAGACTTAGTATAAAATGGATATGAAATCCCAAATACTATAGAGGACAGTTCTGTTTTTCATGCTTAGACCCTCCTTACTAAGGAATACTAAGGGAAGATGAAGCCCTTAGTAAGATGTGGTTACAAAACATCTGTCCATTTCTCCTTGGTGTTGGCTCTGAGTCTTTGTCCCTTGCTTCTATTGCCCCACAAACATCTGGTGTGGATATGATTGGTGGCTTCCTCCTTGGCTGCCCTTCTGCTTTTAGAGAGTTCTCTGTCTCTGTTAATTCCAGTTGCTCTAAGTTCAGACTTTCCCAGGATTTCCTTAAGTTTCTTTAACTTGAGCACTCTCTTTTCTTAATTACACATTGCTTAAAGGAACTTCCTCGCTCCTTTAAGAACCTGGGTTCTGAGTTATTTTGTCTGCATATCTTCTACTGGGTTGCCCTGTCTCCCAGAAGACTTCTAGATGGTACTGTAGCACTGGTTGATAGGAAAGTATATGCTGTTTACCGATCCATTTTTTTTTTTTTTTTTGAGATGGAGTCTTGCTCTGTCACCTAAGCTGGAGTGCAGTGGCGTGATCTCGGCTCACTGCAAGCTCTGCCTCCCAGGTTCCAGCAATTCTCCTGCCTCAGCCTCCCGAGTAGCTGGGACTACAGGCATCCGCCACCACGCTTGGCTAATTTTTTTGTATTTTTAGTAGAGACAGGGTTTCACCGTGTTAGCCAGGATGGTCTCGATCTCCTGACCTCATGATCTGCCCACCTCAGCCTCCCAAAGTGCTGGGATTACAGGCGTGAGCCACCGCGCCTGGCCTACCAATCCAGTTTTTAAGAGGAAATACTATATTCAGCCATCTAAATGTGTTGGAATATACTCAGGTTCAACAGACTATGCCCTTTTAATTTATAAAAAAATAATTATTATGGGCGGGGCACAGTGGCTCATGTCTGTAATCCCAGCACTTTGGGAGGCCAAGGCGGGCGGATCACTTGAGGTCAGGAGTTTGAGACCAGCCTGGCCAACATGGGAAAACCCTGTCTCTACTAAAAATACAAAAATAGCTGGGTGTGGTGACGCATGCCTGTAGTCCCAGCTACTCAGGAGGCTGAGGCACGAGAATCACTTTACCCAGGAGGTGGAGGTTGCAGTGAGCCAAAATTGCGCCACTGTACTCAAGCCTGGGAGATACAGTGAGACTCTGTCTCTCAAATAATAATAATAATAATAATAATAATAATTATTATTATTATTACTGGCCAGGCACAGTGGCTCACACCTGTAATGCCAGCACTTTGGGAGGCTGAGGTAGGTTGATCCCTTGAGCTCAGAAGTTTGAGACCAGCCTGGGCAACATAGCAAAACCCCAACTTTACCAAAAGTCCAGAAAATTAGCTGAGTGTGGTAATACGTGCCTGTAGTCCCAGCTGAGGCTGAGGTGGAGGGTCACTTGAGCCCAGGAGGTCAGGGCTGCAGTGAGCCAAGATCGCACCACTGTGCTCCAGCCTGGGTGACGGAGTGAGACCTTGTCTAAACATAAATAAATAAATAAATCAGGCCAGGCGTGGTGGCTCATGCCTGTAATCCCAGCACTTTGGGAGGCTGAGGTGGGCGGATCACCTGAGGTCAGTAATTTGAGACCAGCCTGACCAACATGGAGAAACTCCGTCTCTACTAAAAATACAAAAACATTAGCTGGACGTGGTGGTGCATCCCTGTAACCCCAGCTACCTCGGGAGGCTGAGGCAGGAGAATCACTTTAACCCAGGAGGCGAGGTTGCAGTGAGCTGATATCATGCCATTGCACTGCAGCCTGGGTAACAAGAGTGAAACTCCATCTAAAAAAATAAATAAATAAAATAAATAATAATAATGAACTCCAACACTTACATAGTACTTACTAAAGTGTCAGGCACTATGCTAGTGTCTTACAGGCATGACCTCATGTAGTTGGTTCTGTTATTATCCCCATTTTTCAAGTGGGGAAACTGAGGATGGGCGTGTAAGTAGCTCACACCAGGTCACAGAGCTAGTAAGTGGGAGTGAGGCTCTGACTGTGGCAGCCCAGCTCCAGGGTCTATTCTTTCTCTCTGCTCTTGGAATGAGCTGAGAGGAGAAGAAGAGAAAAGCCCGCACGAAAAGACGGAACTACCGGAAGGGAAAGGGAAGTGGGAGAAAAAATACTTGGAAAACATTTGAGATTTTTTAGACAAACCTTATTTTGAAGCCTCTCAAAGCTGCAGTATAAAGGGATGCTGTTTTGGGGGGCACAGCAGTTTAGTGGGAAGAACTGTGGATGAGAAGTCAGAGAACCTGGGCACTAACCTGGCTCCTCTACCATCTCTGTGACACAAAAAAGTCATTTTGTCACTCTGGCCCTGTTTCCTCATCTAGAAAAGAGAAATTATGCTATTATTACCCTTCCATAGGGTAATTGTAAGAATCTATTCAACATTACTTTGAAGAAAAGTGCTAGATGGAAGAAAGTTCTAAGGACTCCCATTTTTAGATGAGCTTAGGAGGACTTTGGTTTGGCATCTGAAGGTAATAAGTTCCTATTTTTGTTTTCAGGGCACTATATTTGTATGTGTCTTGTAGAACCCACGCTTGGAAATGCTGACAGCAGGCTTCAGGACAGCTGAGCCCCACTAAACACCAAGAAAACCCATGGCTCTGGCTGCATCTTTCAACATGACCAATCCACAGTAAGTAATGCTGGGATCTGCTCTCTGGATCCAGAACTGTGGCTATAAATCTCCCAGAAGATGAAGATCTTCTAATTTAGGCAACCACTATGTACATTTCCTTTAGCAGGAGGCCACAGAAAATGGAGAAACCTTTCGAAAGCAAGACTCAAGACAAGATTAGGAAGCGCTGAAGGTGAATTAACAAAATGGGAATTGCAAGGAAATTTAGAAATCTGAGAGGGTTTCTAAAACCAGGCTTTATGAAACCTGGGGCAGAATTCTTAAGGGAGAATTGCTTTCAGTTCCCAAAACCTGAGATGCCATATGAACCAATCACTTAATCTTACCAAGCACCTGCAAGGTGGTCACTTATTTTGTGTTTTGCAACTGGTTGGTATGAATACTAAGATGAAAACAGCACTCATTCTATTACACCACACTGTCCTGGCCTATCTAGATATGGGCCTGACTGCTCTGTCATCTGGAGTATGAATCTGTTATCTGTTGACACAGTAATGCTGTGTAACAACCAACCATAGAAGCTTAGTAGAATACAACAAAAAATGTTTATTGCTCACATGTCTGGGCTACTCAGCTAGACAGCTCCTCTGATCTTGGCTGGGATGACTTTTAAATGTGGGTCATAGCTGGCTGTCAGCTGATCTAGAGGAGGCTGGACTCTGCTCCACGTCTCTTATCCTCCAGTAGGCTAGGCTGCTCACCCTCTCATGGGTGATGTTGGAGGTACAAGAGCACAGGCAGAAATTCACAGAGCCTTTTCATGCCTTTGCTGGTGTCTAACCTGGCTCTTCTACCATCTAACATCTTGTTGGCAAAAACGAGTCACGTGGCTGAATGCTGAATCAAGGGTTAGGAAAATACACTCTTCCTTTTGATGGAAGGAGCTGTGAAGTTATATGCCAATGGGCACGGGCTCAAGGAGAGGTAAATAATAGAACCATTAATACATTTTTGTCCACCATACCATTCTTTGTATCTAAGGAAAGGGTGTAGGCTAAATATAGCCTATACACTGTGGGACCTTCACTTCACCAGAGGAGGCCTTGTCTCTCTGCTGAGATGACCACCACATGGCCAGAGATGGTGCCGGGCCACTGTGACTACTGACGGAAGGGGAACGTGAGGCAGAAACGTTGGAAAGCCAGAAATAGTTTGTTCGCACTTCTCAGAGCCATATCCTGTTAATTTCCCTCCATGAACACCTTATTGATCAGAAAGTTCTCTTTGTTTAGTTCAGTGATCCATAGTTTCCTTGAGTAGTCCAGAAGAAAAGAGAATACATTCAACTGAGCATCTGCTTTTTGGGAAACATCTGGGGGAGCTGGGATTCCCCCCATAAACACCCACACTTTTATATCAATTGTTGAGAAACATTGAAACCTCATATTCTGTTTCGTTTAAAGATCTTGAGTCATTTTGTAAATGTCAAGCAATGATGAGTACTATTATCTGTGCTTGACAGGTAGCAAAAAGCAAAGGTTTAAATAAGGCCTACAAATGAGAATTGGACATTAGAAATTACTTGGTGAATTCAGGTGGTCTAGGCAGCCAGTCTGTGGCATTCAAATAAAAATCCCACTTTCTCCTTAGTTAGCGGATAATCCAAGCAAAAGAGAAATAGGTAGATTAATCTCTGAACTTCCAGGATAACTGCTGCTGTGGGTTTTTTTTTTTTTTTTTTTTCTTTTGAGACAGAGTTTCACTCTTGTTGCCCAGGCTGGAGTGCAATGGCCTGATCTCAGCTCACTGCAACCTCCACCTCCCAGGTTCAAGCGATTCTCCTGCCTCAGCCTCCCAAGTAGCTGGGATTACAGGCATGCGCCACCACATCCGGCTAATTTTGTGTATTTTTAGTAGAGACGGTTTCACCGTGCTGGTCAGGCTGGTCTTGAACTCCTAACCTCAGGCGGTCCACCTGCCTTGGCCTCCCAAAGTCTTGGGATTACTGGTGTGAGCCACCGCGGCCGGCCTGCAGCTGTGTATTATTGGTTAGATTTCAAGGTTGTTGGAAAAGTTTAGAATTTAGAGCTCCCACACAAGTACAGGGACTTGTCACTCTAGAGCTCCTCCAATCTTCTCCGTATGTCTGTTATCTATGTCAGATCATAGAGTGAGAAGGAACAGCCCTTAGGAGTATTCTGTTTTACCTCCTCATGTTCTGATTGGAGAAACTGAGGTTCAGGAGGAGCCCTGCAGAAGTTGGCATTCAAGCCAGCACCAGAGCCCAAGAGCAGTTTACAGCAGACAGGACTGCCATCTCAGTATTAAAACTGGGCCCTCATTACCCTGGGCACTGACCCTCAATGTTCCCTCCAATATTTAAATTTTACTCCTTGCCATTTTACTATTGTTCCTTTCTAACTGTCATTGTTTGGACAGAGGCACAAGACTGAGCCCCTCAGATTCTACAGGACGAGATAGGGTCAAGGACATATGGACGGACCAAAGATGGTGCCCCAGGAAGCTAAGGGAAAGTTTCCTAGTCCAGCATCTCTGGACAGGGTTGCTGTGGGTGTGTGGGCAGGACAGTTTTTAGTCGTTGTTGGCACATTGCAGGATGTGTAGCGTCCCCAGCCCTACTTAAATGTCAATAGCAACCACCCGTGGTCATGGTGGCAACCAAAAATGCCTCCACAAATTGCCAGATATCCCCTGGTAGATTGGGAGGTGGTACTGCCCTGGCTGAGATGCCTGGGAATGCCACTGGAGTGGTGAGTTATTGGCAGTGCCCAAGGTGAGCCTGACAGTAAGACAGGAAGAGACCCACAACCCCTCAAGACATTGGATCAAGTGACTCCCATCCCCTATTCCCAACCTTAAGAAGAGACATATGGTAGGACCAGTTCAAAGAGGAAGGGAGTGGCTACCAGGGACAGCTGGAGCCTCCTGTCCTCACCACCCCAAGGCCCACTAGGTCTCTACAAGTCTCCATGTAGGCTCCTCTATCACCACAGTACATCCAGTTGTGAACAGAAACCTGTTTTCTTTACAAAGAAACTTTACAAAGAAACTCAGGAGACAAAAGAATATCTTACTCCCATATAGAGTCCAGTGATCCAGAGTCCTGAAAGTATAAGCCATAGTTTTGCGGGCTGGCAGTTATCCATCTGGGTCTTTACCTCCCCTGCATGAAGGACTCTGCCCCACTGAAGCTCATATTTCCAGGTCTGAGCACTTCCTCTTCCCATTCTCCCACTTTTCCCCAACCACTGAAAGAGATGGGACTGTTAGGGCCTCAGTCCAGTCCTTGGGTGCCCAGCAGGGAAGAGGGGCAACCTTAAACTTCCTCAGCCCTCCACTGGCATAGCAGCCTTCTCCCTCCTTTCCTTGAGGAATGGAAGAATTTTTTGGCCCTTGAAGATAACTCTTTCCCATTGTTCCTCCTCTCCAACCCAGGCCTGCCATAGAAGGAGGAATTTCCGAAGTTGAGATCATCTCCCAACAAGTAGACGAAGAAACCAAGAGCATTGCTCCTGTGCAGCTGGTGAACTTTGCCTATCGGGACTTGCCCCTGGCTGCTGTTGATCTCTCCACGGCGGGCTCGCAGCTCCTGTCAAATCTGGACGAAGATTACCAAAGAGAAGGGTAGGTCCTGGGACCATTGAGCTAGCTAAGAAGTCCCTGGGTTAGGCTAGGCGTGGTGGCTCACGCCTGTAATCCCAGCACTTTGGGAGGCAGAGGTGGGCAGATCACCTGAAGTTGGGAGTTCGAGATCAGCCTGGCCAACATGGTAAAACCCCGTCTCTACTAAAAATACAAAAATTAGCCGAGCGTGGTGGCGCAGCCCTGTAATCTCAGCTACTCAGGAGGCTGAGGCAGGAGAATTGCTTGAACCCGAGAGGCGGAGGTTGCAGTGAGCTGAGATTACACCATTGCACTCCAGCCTGGGCGACAAGAGTAAAACTCTGTCTCAAAAAAAAAAAAAAAAAAGTCCCTGGGTTTCTATGGATATCTTCCAAGAAGCAGCAGCCAAGATGAGAGATGCTAACTAGTGAGACAGCAGAGGTTCACAGCAGACCACTCAGGCCCTTTTCCTATTCACACATTACTTGCTCAGAAAAAGGCACTGGACGTAGAAAATACCTGCCAGACAACCTCTTAGGTGACCTCTTAGGAGAATCATAAAATTTATTTTAGGACCGAGTCACTCCTTAGTGACCCATCCAATCCCCTCTATGTACACTAGCAAAGAAGCAGACCCACAGTGATTAGGGACTTGCCCAAGGTCCCAGAGCCCATAAGGGATGGACTTGAGCTGCACTTTCCCTTTATGAAGCAGACTCTCACTAGGAAGCGACCAGGAAGAATGTACCCTACATGCAGGAACATGCTTAGGATGTAAAGGAATCTAGAGAATTCAGCTAGGAGCTCTGCAGACATTAGGGCACTCCCTTTCCAGGGAAGGCATGCGGAATATGTGGGTCCGCAATTCAAAAAGGTGGTCCTTACCTCCTCCTACTTAGCTTGTCAATCAGCTTGGATGCCTTCGTTTCCCAATTCACTTCTCATTAGCGTGGTCTGTCTTACAGACATACTTCCTGAAGGTGAGTGGTAGACGGCAAGAGCTGGATGGGGCAGGGGAGACACACCAGTTCGATGTCCTTGTTTTCATGGGGCTTGGTGGTATAGCTAAAGGCCAAAGAGGGGTAGGAACAGGTCCTAGGGTCACACAGCAGATCAGACTTCCGACTCCAACAAGGGCTTTCCCTAGCCTCACCCTGTGGCTCTTAGACACAGAATTGTAAATACTGGCAGGACCTTAGGAGCCAGTTCTGGACTTTTCTTTCCTGGGTGCCGGTAAACACTTCGGAACATGCTGGCTGCTTTGAATATAAAAATGAAGGGTTGTCAGGTATTTTAGAAGCAAATGAGAAGCCTTGGCTAAAGATAAATTGGCAGAGCTTGGATTCCCTGGGCTTGTTTCTGGAAGGAGCTTCCCCACTTCCTGAGATAAACCGCCTAACAATGGTGAAACCACACACCTTTTTTTTGCAGAAACTACACCCAGTGGCTTTCTCTGAAAATATAATTTTTCCAAGTATTATGCATATTGTCATCAGGACACTGGACAAAAAAGGATAGGCAAGCAGGTCGGAGGCAGCTAAGGGACACCTGCAGTGGCAGCGCTGTCCTGAGCTCTGTCAGGTCCTTACCATCTTGAAGGCCGGGCTAAAACCTGAGGCCCCTGGGCCAGGGCCAGCTTCATGCACATGTGACCTGTGCAGTAGCGCAGAGCCCCGTGCTTAGAAGGGCCCCAACACTTGGCTAAATGTTCTGCCGCTGCCGTCTTGAAATTCTTAAGGAGCCCCACATTTTCACTGGGCTCTGCAAATGATGTAGCTCGTGGGTCCTTCTCTGAGCACCCAGCAAGTCACTGCGTCACTGCTCTCTGGTGGTCAAAAGCAGTAGTGCAGCCTTCTAACATGCCGTAGCTATTTCGGAGAATTCATTTTCTGCCCCCGGCCTGAGCCTGTGTTAGGCCCTTTTCACGTGGAGAGTAGGATGGTATGGAGAAAAGTGGGGAAACCTTCAGGGATTCTGCTTCGGAGCAAAGCAGTGTCCACATGTGCCCCCTGTGCGTGTTACGGCACCGCGGGTGGACCTTGCTATGGGTGTTCCCCCACCAGGTGTACCACCCTGTGATGTACCCCTTTCAGGGGTCCTGTGCTGTGGTGTACCCCTTTCCAGGTATCCCCTGTGTATCACTCCCTAGCTTGAACCCCAAGGCTGGCAGAGGCTTTGCCTTATCGTTCAATTTGCCTCTAAATTGGGCCTTTGCAAGGTTTCTTCCCAAACAAACGAATCCAAATGAAGCGCCTGCAAGGCAGAGAGGCCTTTGATTTGATTTGAATCTCCAGGTGTGCCCAGGAAAGCTGTTCCCGTTGGGTAAATAGGAAGCATCCCGGGGAAGGGATCTGCCTCGCTGCTGGAGCTCTCAGCTGGGGGCCCCGATTGGCAGCCAGAGGGCTTCCTGGAGGAAGGAAGCGCAGGCACAGGACCGAAGCCAGGGGAAACTGAAGCGAAGCAAAAACACACTGCGAGGGAGGAACGGCCTCTCTCCACGAGGCTTCTTGGCTCTTGCTGCATTTCCTGGGGTTTTCCCAAAATGTCCAACCCGGCCCTTTCTGGGGCAATGGAAAACAAAAGGAAGAGTCCTCATTTACAGCTCTGAGCTTGGCTTCAGTCTTGTCCAAGATGCCTCTTCCTACAAAGGCCAGTGTTATGTATAGGAATGAACTTCTCTGTAGAGAATGAAGAGACCTCAGGGAGCCTGGCAAGAAAGTGCTCCGTGGCCCCGCTGCCCGCCTCTCAGTGCTCTTGAGCTCCGTTATATTTCAGGGCTTTTCAATTTCCCTGAACCTGAGACCGTTAGAGCTGGAAGAGGCCTAAACGCATCCATTCTAGACATTCTCAAAGACAGCAGGGCCCAGGGAGTACAAGGAACTTGCCGAAGGTCACACAATGACAGAGACGGGGGCGGGGCGTGCTAGTTTATGCCTGTAATCCCAGCACTTTTGGGAGGCTGATGTGAGAGGATCACTTGAGCCCAGGAGTTCAAGACCAGCCTGTGCAACATGGCAAAATCCCATCACTACAAAAAAAAAATTAGCCGGGCATGGTGGCATGCACCCGTCATCCTTGCTGCTTCAGAGGCTGAAGTGGGAGGATCACTTGAGCCCGGGAGGTCGAGGCTTTAGTGAACTATGATTGCTCCATTGCACTCTAGCCTGGGCAACAGAGTGAGACCCTGTCTCAACAACAACAAAAAATGACAGAGACGGGAATAGAGCCCCATCTCTGTGATCCTGATCCCTTGATCCTGGCTAGCAGCACTGGGCTTCCACTTCTCAGCCGTCCCTTTCCAATATCATGGCTGTGACTGTGGGTAACATGCATTGCCAATGTGATTCCACTTCTAGCTATCCTGCCTTTAACTTCTCAGTATACTTTTTTTTTTTTTTTTTTTTTTTTTTTTTTTTTTTTTTTTTTTTTTTTGAGACAAAGTCTTGCTTTGTCGCCCAGGCTGGAGTGTAGTGGCACGATCTTGGCTCACTGCAACCTCCGTCTCCCGGGTTTAAGCAATCCTCCCACTTCAGCCTCCCAAGTAGCTGGGATTACAGGTGTGAGCCACAGTGCCTAGCCTCGGGCTCACTTTTTTTTTTTTTTTAATGTGGTAAAATACATGTAACAAAATGTACCATCTTAATCATTCCTAAGCGTAGGCTTCAGTGGCATTAAGGACATACACATTGTTGGGTAACTATAACCAGCATGCATCTCCAGAACTCTTCTTCTTGTAAACTAGAAACTCTATACCCAGTAAACAGTAGCTTCCTGTTCCCCAACTCCTCCAGCCACTGGAAACCATTATTTGATTTTCTGTCCCTTTGAATTCGACTACTCTAAGTGCCTCCTATAAGTGAAATCATGCACTATTTGTCCTTTTATAACTGGCTTATTTTGCTTAGTATAATGTCCACAAGGTTCATCCATGTTGCAGCATGTGTCAGAATTTCTTTCCTTTTTAAAACTGAATAATCGTCCACTGTGTGACTATACCACACTTTGCTTATCCATTCATCTGTCAGTGCACACACCCCACACTGGACTGTTTTTTCTCAAATGCGTCCATATTTTAGCTACTGTGAATAATACTGCTATGAACATGCCTGTACAAATATCTCTTCAAAACCCTGCTTTCAGGCCGGGTGCAGTGGCTCACGCCTGTGATCCCAGCACTTTGGAGGCCGAGGTGGGCGGATCACCTGAGGTCAGCAGTTCGAGAGCAGCCTGGCCAACATGGCAAAACCCCGTCTCTACTAAAAATACAAAAATTAGCCGGGGGTGGTGGCGTGCACCTGTAATCCCTGCCACTTGGGAGGCTGAGGCAGGAGAATCACTTGAACCTGGGAGGCGGAGGTTGCAGTGAGTTGAGATCACGCTGCCACCGTACTCCAGCCTGGGTGACAGAGCGAGACTCTGTCTCAAAATAATAATAATAATTAGTAATAATAATGCCCTGCTTTCAATGCTTTTGGGTATATATCCAAAAGCGGGAATTGCTGGCTCACAGGGTAATTCTATTTTTGACTTTTTGAGGAACTGCCATACTGCTTTCTCCAGTGGCTGCTGCACTGTTTTACATTCCACCTAACAGTGCATGAGGGCTCTGATTTCTCCTTGTCTTCACCAACACTGGCTATTTTCCATTTTGTTGATAGCAGCCTTCCTAATGGGTGTGAGGTGGTTTGATATGCTTTAAGTCCATGAAAGTCCTATGGGGTGAGGAAGAAGGAGCAGTCGCCTTGATATGAAGTCAGAGCCCCATCTTGGCCAAGCCCCTTGACTTGCCTAGAAGCCCTTTGTCCTCCAGATAGCTGCTTAGCAGAGCCCAAACGGCAGAGCTGTCTGCTGCTCCTGTCTTCACCTCTGCACTCAGGCTGCTGATGGCTCAGGGAGGAAAATCATATGACTGTGCAGACTGGCTGCCTCCCCAGACTCAAGGTCTCCAGCCTCAACTTGATTCTCAGTTTTGCCTGGCAGTCCTCCTCTGCGGTCCTGGTTAGTCCCAAGGTGGCCAGTTCTGATCGCTTGTGTCTGCATCAGGTCCCCTGTTTCTTGCCCTCAGCAGATGACCTCCTCTCCCAGTACCCTCAGAAAGTAGGCACAGTCGTGGATGGGCTGCACCGCACCCCGTTCTCTTCTTTCCTGCCTTTTAGGACCTGCCCCATTCCTTGAGCTCTGATTGCCTTCCCCTCCTGCCTTCTCAGGCACCTGCTCCATCAGTTACCTCCTCACCCCATGTCATCACACTCCAGTCTCGTGTCCTCCCCTGACTCCACGTCCCTGCTAGCTACCATTACCTCTCTTTATCTTTGAAGTCAAACTTCTTGAAAGCCTCGCGACACTTGCCGCCTCCCCTTTGGCCCTCCCATTCATGTCTCAACTGCTGCAGTCCAGCTTCAGCCTCGTCTACACCATGGAAACTGTTCTCAAGGGCATCGGCCACTTCCTTGTTGCTATGATCCTTATTGTCCTCTGTCCAACATTTGAAACTGTCGGCTACTCCCTCCCTCTCCAGCCTCCTTGTGTCTGCTGTTATAACCATGACCTCCTGATTTTCTTTCTTATTGAATTTTTAAAATAGAGACAGGGTCTCGCCATGTTGCCCAAGCTGGTCTTGAACTCTTGGGCTCAAGCGATTCTCCCGCCTCGGCCTCCTGGAGTGCTGGGGTTACAGGCATGAGCCACTGTGCCCAGCCCTTGTCCTGATTTTCCTCCTCCTCCTCTGGCTGTTCCTTCCAGGCCTTTTAAAAATTGTTTGAGGTTCCTCTGCTTGTTCTTTAAATGTTGGGTTCTTTGTTTTCTGCCTTTGGCCGTTTTCACTCTACTAATTTTACACACTGGGTAATTTCATCCATTCCTATTAATTAATCTCCTTCAACTGGTAACATTCAAAGTAGTGTCTCTAGCCTAAATCTCTCTCTCTCTCTCTCTGTCTCTCAAACTCCCGACTTACATCCAGCTACTTTCCTGGACTTATTCACAGGGATCCCAAACGTATCTCAGAATCCTGATGAGTGTCTGTGGAATGATCTATTCTTCTGCCTCTGAGTTGGCTGCATACTTGAGAGGAGAAATGTTTTTGTCTCACCTGGGTCGTTGCTAAAAACTGCCTTTGCAGTGACAGCATTCAGCCTGAGGAACCATGGCCTGCCTGTCCTGGCCATCTCAAACCCAGCAAGCCCTAGATTGAACTATCTTTTCTCAATATGTATTTTCTATGACCCCTAACCAGTAGAATCTAGACCTCACCAACCCATTACTACCAAAATGAGCCATGTGCATTTCGGCTCATTAACAAGCACCTACGTCTCTTTCCTGCTGCAGCAGGTACCAGTGGGTTCCAAGATGCCCCAAAGCTACATGAAGCCTGCTGTGGTCACCTCTAGTCACCTATAGTCAGCCATAGTCACCCTGGAGTCTGTGTTCCTCCTCCCTTGCTCTGGCTCCCTCCTGACCATGTCCAGTGCCCATGAAGCTACTGCTGCCAATGGTGTCCCTTCTGGGAGTGCTAGTACGAAGTTGAGGGGCTTCAGAAACCCAAAGCCCATGCAGTGTGGGCTCCATGCAGAGTGAGGAAGGAAAGCTACCCCCATGCCAAGCCTGTACCATGCCGTCAATGCACGGCTTATGGCCCCAGCTCCAGTCCTATGCGCTTCTAGCCTTCACCACCCTACACCCAGGTCACCAGTTCAACCCAAGAAGCTGGGCTGGCACATCATGCCTGCTGCATCATCTGCCTCTCCCTCCCTGCCTCTCCTTCCCTGCCTCTCCTTCCCTGCCTCTCCTTCCCTGCCTCTACCCCCACCCCCAACCAGGTGCCTCCCTCCCTCAATAGTGATCACACAAAAACCTTCATGTGTGTCCACAGGGGTGAATAGACACTCAGGAGAAGGGGAAAAGGGGAACAGGGGAGGTATCTGCACCCCAGCTGAGCTGCCCACAATGCCCTGTTGCATGGATAACCTCAGGGACCAGCTCAATATCTTCTCCTTCATGCCTCTTACTCCATTATCTCCAAGTCTTGTAAATTTCTACTGCCTTAATATCTCTTCTCTACACCATTCTCATGAAGGATTGGTAATTCCATCAGCCAGTTGCTTTGGACTGCATGTAACAGAAAACCCATCTCACACTCACTCATCCAGGTACCATGGGGTCCAGGGCAAGGGTGGCTTTGAGGTTGGTCCAGAGACTCACCAGTGCCAACAAGAACCAGATTCCTTTCATCTCTGCACTCTGCTGGCCGCAGTGTCGGCTTCATCCTGATGCTGTAAATTTCATCCCATGGCTTCTGAGAGCCATGTGACCCCTAACGTGTGGAACCTGGACCTCACCAACCCATTACTACCAACATGAGCCACATGTGCGCTTCGGCTCATTTACAGGCACCCCAGGCCTCCTTCCTGCTGTGACAGGAACCAGCGATTTCCACTGGAAATGGTGATTCCCACTGGTTCCTTCCGAGAGTGCTGCCTGTGGTCATGAGGCCACATCCTTCCTCGTTCATGTCTGGCAAGTGAGAGTGGCTGCCCATCACTCTCTTCTAAGAACAACAAAGAATTTTCCCAGAAGCCTCCAGCAGCTCTCTCCTACATGTATGTTTGGCTAGAATTGGGTCGCATGGGAAGGCACGGAGGAAAATCCCCAATCAGGCCTACCCCTTGAACTGTATCATTTCTCAAAGTACATTACTGTTACTCCAGTGGGATGGGGTAGTGTGAACATTAGAGAGAGAATCATCCACAGCTTTTAAGGAAGCCAGTTCTCCTTTCATAGCCTTCAGTCTCAAATTAGCTCTTAATTTCATCCAGCGTCGCTAGACATTGTTTGGTTTGGGAAAGCTCTGCCTTCTTAGGCTGTTTCTTCAATGACTTGGTCAGTTGATGCTTTCATTCCAGTGCAGTTGGACCAGTGTCCATTGTCCTGGTGGACAGTGCTGGGGCTTTGTGTTTGCACATAACAGGAGCCCCTGATTCCTTGTTCTCATTCTGTGATGTTCTTATCAGATGTCATCCGACTCAGCGGTGGAAAAATGAAGTACAGAAAAGTGAGGCTCTCAGTGAGGCTGTCAGTGAGCCAATCATCTATCTTTGGAAGAGTGACATTGAGTTTGCAAGAATCATGGTGCAGAATGGAAGTTCTGTTTTCTCTTAACCAAGTACAGTACATTGAAGGTCTGGTTAGTTTTCAGGGTCTGGGTGAGACCGCAGGCAACAAAAGAGAAAATTCAGAGAGACCAGAGTCTCCACCCTAGAGAGGCCCACAGCCCTGTAGGAGAGATGGTGGTGCAAGGCGGGGGTCATCATCCCCACTTTATAAATGACACTCTGTGCTCACATAAAGATGCTCCCCATCTTTTTAGTGAAAAGAGGGTGCAAAGATGGTCATGGATGAGGAAGTGGGATAGACTTTGTCAAAAATAAAAATAAAGTAAGAAATGAAAGATATTCAGTGTTTAGTAAGACAGTTATTTATATCTTAGGATTCTAAAAGGCCCAGCCTGAGAGGTCGGGACTGAACTCCTAAGCTTGGAGGAAGTTTGGGTCTTGGGCAGACATAAATGGATGTTATTACTTAGAGATGATGCCAACAGCACATTTCTGCCAGAACTTTACACTCAGAGGAAAAAAACATAATGGGGGCACAGGGATATTTTTTGAGATGTCAGGTTAGAAAAATAAGACAGACCTAATATAGCAAACATCTCTAAATAAGGACTGAAATAATTTTAGATATGCCAGTGAGCAAAGACTGGGGACAAAGAGAAGGGAGGGGTAGGGACCTACTAAGCCATAGCCCAAAATACCCTTCTCTCTTCCTGTACTGTCTGGCTTGAGGGCCACAGCCTCCAGAAAGTCTTCTGTCCTCCAACCCCACCAGGCTAGGTCCTCAGCTCAGCGTATGCATAGCACCTTGCCTACTTCCATCACCACACCCAGTGACAATGAGCTCTGCTCCTCTCTTTACAAGTCTGTCTCCTGTACTGGGCCAGGAGCTTCCTCACGGCAGGGATCAGATCACTTGAGCCTGGAACAGGGGTGTTGACTGATCAAGGAATGACTTGAATGAACGAATCAGTGAGTGAATGGGTGGGGCTGCATGCAAATAAGGATTAGAAGAGAAGGGGAAGCCCAGTTCGTTTTGGAGTGTTTGGAGGGAGTTGGGAGCTGGTCCCTAGATCTCTGTGGAGTTGAGGAGGAGCTGCAAGGGAGGCCCCAGGCTTCTTATGCCTCAGAAGTTACTGCTGTGGTTGTTGGCTGGCTCACCTCTGAGCATCCCTGCTAATTCCATGCCTTCTCCACAAAGTCACCCTAGAAGAAGGAAATCAGATTTGCCTCAGAACATGCCAACTTCACTTAGGTTTTAACATCCTGGTAGAGGAAGGAAAAGCCTTTTGGGGTTCAGGGTTATGAGGCAGATTGATCCCCGCTATGGCCATGCAACTGCAGAGTCTGGAAATTCGGCATCATATGATTTAGGACGGCTTTGCATCCTTTTTTTCTCAGGGAGGAAAAGAAAGGAGCTTCAGTAATCCACTTTCTTGATGCCAGTGAGATTTGTCTACAATGAAACACCACCCCTTTCTCTAGCAAGTCAGCTGTCCCTGGACCCCAGACTGACACTGTGACCCCTCACTCCCTTGATGTGATGTTTTTAGTAGGCTCCGGTTTCCAGGAGAATTCTCGATGCCCCAACAACGGAATAAAAGTTTAATTTAGACGAAAACATTTTTCCTGATGAGCACTGGTTAGCTGCCTTTCCTGTAGTCCAGGAACCCCAGAGAAGCTTCCTTAAGAAATCAATTAAGTCCGGTTTCCGTGGCTCACGCCTGTAATCCCAACACTCTGGGAGGCCGAGGCCTACGGATCACTTGAGGCCAGGAGTTGGAGACTAGCCTGGAGTGTGAGAACCTCTCTCTACAAAAATTTTAAAATTAGCCAGGCGTGGTGGTGCGCTCCAGTAGTCCCAGCTACTCAGGATCGCACCAATGCACTCCAGCCTGGGCAACAGAGTGAGACCCTGTATAAAAAAAAAAAAAAGGAAAAAAGGCAATACATTCACAGATGTATTATTTCTCAGCAAAATATCCGTCCGTCCCCACCTGCTCTCAAGGCACAGGGTGTACAGCGGCGGGTGACCGCTAGATGGCGGCGGAGCACCTCTGACCACCTGGGTCGGGGGTGGGTCTGGGACGTTTCCTGGAGAGAGGGGAGGAAAATTTAAATGCGTGGCCACGTCCGGCAAGGAAAGTTAGGTGAATTTATGGTGCTGGGATGGAATGGGAGTCCCCAGTCATCTGCAGAAGCACCTGAATATTGACTTTGGCCAAATAGAAGGAGGGAGATCATGGCTGACCCAGGATTTGCCAAACCACAGCAAACCTGGAGAGAGCTGGTGGGTGGGGTGCCCATTTGTTCCCTCGTTCTCACCCGGTAGGAAGCTGACCGCCTCCAGGCCAGCCCTGTCCTCCAAGCAGAGCACAAGGAGATTCTCAGACTTGGGGCCAGTTTCCAGAATTGAGGACTTCAGGGTGGCGGGGACCTTATAGGCACTTCATCCAACAGCACCTCATTCCCACCCCTAAGTCAACCTTGAACCCCTTGCCAAGGACTTGACAAGTGGCTCCTGAGCACAGCCCACCTACGTGGCAGCGCTTCTGAGATGTATGGTCAGTGTCCTTGGTCCCCCCAAGAAGGGACAGACAATCCATGGTGTGTGTTGGCCACTGTGCCCTGGGTGGGGGTTGCCAAGTGTATGGCAGTTTCCCCCACCCCCTCACCCCCCACCCTGAGCTCTTGCCACCACACCCTACTGTTTCCCAGCGTTGACATTTCTGAGGATGCAAGAAATCTGAGATTCTGGGACAAGCAAATGTCAGACTTTGGCGACCCCAGCTGCACACAACCCTCCTCCCTCTCTCCCCACAAGGCAGCAGGGCTAATCTTTAGCTCTGATTGAGGAACTGAAGCTGCCGGTATGGAAACTTCAATTTATTTAGTTATCCCAGAGTGCTGGGAGAGTCACCTCTCACCTCCACCCTGAGAGTTCTGGTTTTGTGGTGTCTGTTTATGAGCCTGCATCTTGGAGTCTGTGTGCTGCTGTGGCTTGCGCCCTGGAATTGGGTACAGGGAACAAAGGGGAAGCATAACAGTGTTTTTCCTGTGGTTCTGGTTCTCCCTGGGTGAGAAAGAAGCCCCACTAACAATTTCAGATGTTTTGTAAAAGGGCGTCCATATAGGCATTGGGGTTGATGGTTCTCACAGGTTGAGATTATGTGTCTCTTTAGGTACATCATACACAGTGAGCCCATTTCTTTCCTGCCTTTTTCCTCCCCTTATTTATTTTGCCTTTTGAGTGGTCTAGAACTAGGAACGCATTGGATCATCAGAGTTCATGTATAATGCTGTAGGCTCCGTGAGGATGAAGGCTCTGACCACCCTCCTGGGCCCAGGACCCAATACAGTGCCTGGCATTTGGTGGGCATATGAGAACCATGCCTGGAATGGAATGAATGTTGAGACTTACTGTGTTGAGTTTATTTATCCCCCTTCTAATGACTGTGTATCTAAATCATCACCATAGATCATATGATAAACACTGTGTTATGGGCTTGACATATGTTATTTTTAATATTTTTAAATTTCACAACAACCTGTCAAAGCAGATATCTCCATTTCAGGGATTAGGAAACTAAGGCTCAACGATTGCACTCAGTTCAGCCAATGGTGCGACTGTGATTTGGAGACAGTAGTTGCCAGCAACAGCCAAACAGATGGAAAAGTCTGGCTTTCCCCTCCGTGACAACAGAGAAAAAAGGACTTGCCTTTTAAAGCAACTAGACGAGTTAACATTTGTAAAGTGCTCACAACAGCTCCTGGTGCACAATATGTATCTTAAGTGTCTGTTTAATCAATAAAACTAAAGTCCATGTCAATGACACAAGTTACATTTCAGTCAGCCTCATGGCTTTCTCCAATATTTTAATCATCTGGAATAAATATAGTAAAGTGGGACCCAGGAGTTTTGCTGACCGTCGAAACCATTGGCAAAGTCAGCTGTGACATCCAGGACACAGGTGTTCAGCATCATACAACTGGCACGAGTGGAGCTAGGTGGGGCCTCAAATCACCCAATCCTGGGGCTTTAACCTGGAGCCTGGGTATTGTTAGATGATCCATCAATGAGATTCAAGGAGTCCATGCACTCCCTGGAATTTTATGCAGAGTGCTGTAGTTTTGTGCATTTTGGGGGTGTAGGGGCATAGCTTCTATCCACTGCTGGAGAGCTCTCCAGTCCAGAAAGCTTCTGAGCCCTTGGTCTAGCTGTGCCTTCCTGAAGGCAGAGTGACGCAGCTGGGGAAGCCCAGGGCCCCAGGCAGCTTCCAGTCTCATTTTGATCACCTCCCTCAGCTCCTTCCTTGAGAACTTGAAGGATGAAAATCTCAAAGTAGCGCCGACAGGGTTAGGTAGTTTGGCTGCCTTCAGGGAGATGGGCTGATGCCGTGACTCTCCACTGCCTGTGAGCCCCTTTTAGGACACCTTGAGGGTCTCCACGGTCCCCCTGCTCTAGCCACTCCCCAGCTTGCACCTCAGGAGACAGTGCAGTCATTCCCCTCTCCGCTACCACGCGTCCTCCCAGCCACAGCCAGCCTGGCAGCCACTGCAGACCAATTGCATAGTGGATTGTGGGGTGGGAGAGGCCAGGCCCCACAGAAGCAAGCGCAGCCCTCCCCATCCTAGTGCCACACGGCTCTACTTCCCCTTCCAGATTGGAGCTGTTTCAATGCCAGGCTTGGGAATGCTGCCTGACGGAGCAGTGACTTGAGCCAGCTCCTTCCAGGTCACCCCTGTGGCTTTATCACATATAAAGCCTCCGCCGGAAGTTTGTCAGTTCGTTTTCATATTCTAGAATTTATTCTTTGAAATTTTTATGCAAACACCTTAGACTATGAAGCAGAAGCAGTGAAGGTACTCAGCCTCCCCTCCCACCCCAGGATTTCTCTGAGGCCTCAAGAGTAACTACCTTACGGTGGAATACTCGCCCACCTGCCAGGACATGCCATCTGCTTGTTGATATTTGCAGACTCTGGCAGCCCAAGCTGGGCCCCTGGAGCTGTACCCTCCCTACAGCAGCACCGAAACAGGAAATTGGGAAACGCCTGCCCTCTCATGGCAATTCTGGGGATAACACCACCCTGAGAACCAGCCCTGGGGCCTTGATGGGCCGATGCAGAAGACAGAAGGAAAGCACCTTCTCTCATTAAACAGTCAACGCTGATTTCCCCTTTGGCCCACTAAGCCCCTTGAGTCATTACTGAACCACTCAGGAATCTTTTGAGATTGGTCACATTCTATTTCGCTGCTACAACACAGTCTTCTAGGAATGTCCGAGTCGTCTGAATTTCAGATGAAATTTTATTAGCAGCTTGGGATTTTCAAACACTGGTCAACCAAAAGCCTGCGGCTTCAGCCCAGCCTCCCAGCCCCCCACCCACCCTCCGGGGCCCTGTTCTGGAGCCCTGGGGTCTGTGGTCTTGCAGTCTAGTGCAGCCCTGCCCTGTGTTTCTGCTCTTCACAAAGGAGCCCAGAACCCACCTGAACACTCTTGCCCCACCCCACACACACAGCCTGCCTGCACCATTTCCTTGATGCCCCAGGGCTGCTTGACCCTGGCTTGCCTTCTTTGTCTCATCTCTCCTGCTCCCAAACTCCTTTGCTATGCCCCCTTTACCTTCTGTGATACCCGTTACCTCTTAGTAGGCCGCCAGAATCATTTGTTCTCACCCAAAGCACCTGGGATCTCATTGAATTGTAGACTCAAATTCAGCGAGCACGGGGAAGGGCTGAGATGCCACATTCCTAACAAGCGCCAGGTGATGCTGATGCTGCTGCTCTGTAGATTCCACTGAGTATCGAGGACCTGGAACAGCGGTTTTCCATCTACCTTGATTGCACACTGGAGTCATCTGAGGAGGCCTGGGTCCTCCCACAGAGGTTGTGGTTCAGGAGGTCTGGTGTGCAGCCTGGGCATTGGAGTTCTTAAGAGCTCTCTTGGGTGCTCTAGTGTGCAGCTTGGGTTGAGATCCACTGGCCTGGAGGCAGATCCCACCCCCAGTCTCCATGGCTCCCTGGCTCCCTGCCTCCCTGCCTCCCTGCTCCAAGGCAGCCAGGCCTCACCAGCCACTGTATCCCCTGGATACCATCGTTTCCTTGATGGTGGTCTTCTGTCCTTCCACTTCCATCGAGTCACCCCCATGTGCCTTGCCCTGGGGTCACCAAGAGGAGGGGGTGCACAGAGCAAGATGCAAGTGGCACCCCCAACAAGGAGGCCTGCACGAACTCTCCCAGACTGGTACGGTGGAGGGGTGGGTCACTGAGGGCAGAGTGTAGGCAGGGGACAACGGAGCTGGCACGAGAATAAAAGGACAGGCCCAAAGCAGCGTGGCACAGGCGCGATTGTGCAGCTGCCTGGGGGTTCTTGGGTGCTGTGTGTTGGCTGTGCCAAGGGCTGTGGCTCCACCAGCAGCATCTGCCCTAGATGGTGGTGGGCGGTGAGCTATACCCACTGCTGAAGGGGGAAGCCCTATCCTCCTCCCGGCCCAGCTCCTGGCTTCCATCACCCTGGTGTTTCTCATGCTGGAGGTACTTCGGGGCTGAATAGAATTTTACCAGAAACAGTCCCTATTTAGTGTACATTTCAACCATGCCTGGATCACTCTCCCCTCACCCCCATTAGCTTTCTCACGTTGCTTTCTCACTGAGGCCTGCTCTGACCACCATATTTAAAATGTCAACTCATCCTTTACCCAACCTAATCCCTCCACCAGCTCTGTGTCTTCCTTATAGTACCCATCGCCTTGTAGCACACCACAACCTGTTGTATTGATTGCCTGACCCTCTCTCCCACTAGAGCGTAACCTGCCCAAGAGCAGGGATTTTCGCCTCTCTTGATCACACTGCCTACCTTAGCTCATGGTGGGGGTGGCGTTCATTTGACTTCAAGGCCGTCATCCCCTGCCTGGCGTTCGAATCCTGCCATCTGCCCGGTTCTCTACCTGGCTCTTCCCTGAGGCTGAGGAGTATGCTCTGGTGTCAGGGCCAGGCCAACTATGGGCTGACTTCAGACCACAGGTAACTCCAGACGCCCACCTCCTGCAGCTTCCAAACCACCTGATATGGTTAGTAAGTTTCTCTAACAAAAGAAAGAAAAAACGACATTTTAAACAGCAATATAAATTGGCTTTTCCTCCCTTGGAGGCAGGTCAATCTGAGTCTCCTGTTGACAGGGAACTGAATATATGGAACTAGTGCTCCTGCCTACAGTGCTTCGTTTCATTCCCTACTCCCTTTGGGACCCTCCTCTGGGGTAGAAGGAGCAGTGTCTTAGGGATGTCCAAGGCACAAAGGTGAACAAATGCCCGGCACCTTCTGTGGCACGTGAAGACGAGGCTTCCTGCTGGCCAGCCCAGGCAGATGGCCCTGGCAGCTGCCCTTTTTATTCATAACCACCTGAAGGTGCTTGGCTCAGATTTCAAATGACAATGACATGCCATCAGTTTTAGGGGCCAAAGACACAGGAATGGGCACTGGGGAGAATGTGGAATTGGAGCCGGGTGTCCTTGGGCCCTAGAAAAGACCGTGCTAGAGCCATGGGGGAGGAGTGAGCAGGCAGAGGGCAGGAGGGGAACCGGCTTCCAGGGGCACTGAGGCGGCTGGAGGCTGGGGGTGAACTTGGGCTGAGAGGTGTGAAGGATGAAAATGGGGCTGGCGGAAGGGGAGGCAGGAATGTCACATCGTGGGAAAAGAAGCAGGCAGAGTAGGTGAGGCCAGAAGGAAGAATCAGGAGGTGAGGAGGGTGGCCAAGTGATGATAGCCAAAGATATCTTAAAATGCAAAGGCTCATTAACGGATGGAAGCGCCGTGCCGCTGGCACTGCTGCAGGCAGCAGCTTTAGGCTTCTGGGAGCCTCCAGCCCAGCAGGGCCAAAGCTGTCATCTGAGCACCTGGTTTCCCTGGCCAGGTCCCTCCTTCCTGCCCCTTCGGGACAGATGGCCTTCCCATGCGCTTTTCCCCAGCTCATCCTGGCTTTCTGCCTGCATCCCAGGGTTCCCATGCATTCTCTGATCAAATCACAGCTGCCCTCACCAGGCCCCCTCTGGACCCCTTAGCTTTTGAGTTTAGGGCTGCCAGCTTTAGCAAATAAGAATACAGGATTCTCAGTTAAATTTGGATTTCAGATAAGCAACAGATCATTTTTTAGTATGAGTCTATTGTATGCAATGTTTAGGGTATACTAGAAAATTGCTCATTGTTTATGTGAAGTTGGGATGTAACCGGACATCCTGCGCTTGATCTGGCAACCCTCCCGAGCTCCTCCCAGTTTCAGTCTGCGGTTTCCTCTGTAGCCGCTTGCTTGGGGATTGGCCCGTGTGCCGGCGTGAAAGCAGAAAGATGTGGTTCTGCAATGGACTTCGAAATCCACTGGAGTGGGCGATGAGGCTGTTCATCGATGGCCTTCACCATCTGGCCCCCACAGACTGTTCCCCTCCTGTTTTCTGCTTGTCCCTTAATGAAAAACCCTCTCTTTTGACCTGGCTGATTTCCTCATCTCTTGCCCCATACTCTTGGACCATGTGGGGTTCACATCGACCACCCCCATCCCCATCCAAAAGGGCCTCTTCCTCTTCCTCATTTGCCTGTTGATGTCCTCCTACCTGTCTTTCTGGGAGCAGCTACCTGAGTTTGGGGACTGAACACCAGTCTTTGCATTTCCCACAGAGTTGAGGACGGGGACCTATCATTCCCAGAGGTGTGAGAAAATATTCAGAATGATGTGAATAAGCCCAGTCTCCTGCCAGGCTTCTTGAAGAGCTGTGAGCTTTGTCTGTCCTTCCAATGGTGGGGGACTCCTTCAGGCTTTCACTGGATGGACTGTGAGGAAGAAGTCTCCTTGAAGCATTCACGTTATTCCTTCCGCGAGAAGGGGGTGCCTCAGGGCAGAGCCCTCTTCGCAACCCCATGTTTGGGCCATCAGATATTTTATCATCATTGTCGTCATCATCACCAATCCATTTCAGCTGCATTGTCTTTACGGGGCAGATCAGTTCCCTCATTTAACTTTAGTGACCTGTGAGTTCAGGAGCATTATCCCTGTTTACACATGGGGAGGCAGAGGCAGAGGCCACAGTGGTGAGGAGCCTTCACACGGGGCCCCATGGTGGCCGAAGGCAGAGCCAGAAGTGTGGCCTCCCAGGCTGGTGCTGTGGCTGCCACTTCAGGATGCCTAGCTCTTCCTCAGCAAGGGAGGCAGGCAGGTCCTGTTCGTACCTAAACTACCAAGCAGGTGAGGTTTGACGTCAGCTCCCCCATCCCTGTATTCCCCAGGTCCCTCAGAGGTGCCTTTCTTGTGCTCCTGAGAGGAGGGTGTCTAGCGCCCTGCGGAGCCCACCCAGCTCAGATTCCATGACCCCTCCCACCTCCAGACCTGCTCAGGAAAGCTGTCCTCGGAGGCCTCACCTCTGCTGTGATGCCCAGCATCATATAGTCAAGGGTTTCCCTGAAAGTCCGTGGAACTCTAGTCTCGCCAGATTCTCACTCTGTGACAAAGGGTGTCATGGTCCAGCAAGTTTGGGAAGCCCTGATTCTGCAGTCTCTTTGGGACCATGATGATGCATAAGAGCATATTGAAGGCCCTAAAACGCCCCACAGAGAAAAATATCCATTTAACTTCATTGGACCCACATTTCCCAAAACGTACCCAACCATGGAAACTTTTGCATCAAATAACAACTATGAACATTCCGTGGAACTAGCGTTCCACTCAGCCTACTTTGAAAAACAGCGATCTGGTTCAAATCTGCCTTTTTATAGCTGAAAAATGGAAAATCCATTCAGTGATTCATCGAGCATTTACTAAAGGCAAATTGAGATGCTCCCAAATGCCAGAGCCCACGTCACCGCATTCTGAGATGCACGGAAGTGCAGTAAGAACACATTGTTTCCACGCTGCACTCGCCGCATAGGCCGACTGTCCACTAACCCACCAGATGTTTGTCTCATACCCTTTTCAACTTTGAGAAGACTGAAGCACAGAGCTGAATGAGCTGCAGGTTTGCATATAAGCCCAGCTGTGAGCGGTGGCTCATTCCTGTAACCCCAGCACTTTGGAAGGCCGAGGTGGGTGGATCACCTGAAGTCAGGAGTTTGAGACCAGCCTGGCCAACATGATGAAACCCCATCTCTACAAAAATACAAAAATTAGCTGAACATGGTGACACGCACCTGTAGCCCCAGCTATTTGGGAGCCTGAGGCAGGAGAATTGCTTGAACCTGGGGGACAGAGGTTGCAGTGAGCTGAGATTGCACCACTGCACTCCAGCCTGGGCAACAGAGTAAGACTTCATCTCAAAAAAAAAAAAGGAAAAAGAAATGGCCAGCTCCATTTCTTAATGAGACATTTTCACCCTTTATGATGCTCCCCAGCCTCTTGAATAAGGTTGTGTTTCGCCGTGAAGCCTAGAGCCAGGGAGACAGCCCAGGAAGAGTGATGCTGGTGGGTTTGAGAGCAGGGCTTTGGCCGGGGTCCACCCTCTTGTCCCCTCCCACCCTGAGCCTCTCTTCTCCCCACTTTTGTCCCCACAGGTCTAACTGGCTGAAGCCGTGCTGTGGGAAGAGAGCAGCCGTGTGGCAGGTATTTTTGCTCAGTGCAAGTCTCAACAGTTTCCTGGTAGCCTGTGTAATATTGGTGGTGATTCTCCTGACTCTGGAACTTCTAATAGATATAAAGCTTCTCCAGTGTGAGTAGCAAGAGAGATACATATGCCAATACATATGATGTCAATATTCAATGTGCATCTGCATTCATCAGGGGTCCCCAACCTGCAGGCTGTGATCTGCCCCTGCCGATGCTGCTGCCCAGCCTCAGGCCCTGGGACTCGTGGGGATGGCCACTGGGGAGGAAATATGTCTGGCAGCTTCTCTCTCTGTCACCCCCAGCCTGTTTGCCCCTCTCTGCCCAATGTGGCCTCTGCAGTCCCTTCCCCAGCATTCCATGATCAGAAACTGATGAGATGAAAAACGTTGGGGACCCCTGTATGCATTTTTTTTTAATTGCTCCCATTTGGAATTTTCCAGGTTGGAATTTTCTGTAGTCTAAAGAGGGTTCCCATTTACGGAGGCATCTCAGCTTATAGTAACTAATTAGGGCAGCGACCACAATGATGATAAGATTCCCGGTATTTTTATCCAGCTGTGAGTTGGCAGTGTGATTTATATGTATCATGATAGTTTTTAAAGCATTTTTCCGCACATTTGACACTACAGTAACCCTGTGAGATGGGCGAGATGGATATGATCCCGTATTCTAGATGAGGCAAATTAAGATTTGGAGAAGTGAGATACTTGCCCTAAGTAAGAGGTATTGGAGCTGGGACTTCAAGGCACCAGGTCATTTAACTGCTTGGCCAGTTCTCTTCCTCTTGGCATTTGTCTCAGTTTCACATTAAACCTTGTCTTCCACCTCTTCTGTCCTGGATGTCCCATAGTGACATGGCTGTCCGAATGGAGGATCCACCGCTTACCCCACAAGGCCTACCCCCCACCGTTTGTCGCACCAGAGGGGCAGGAGCAGGTGTCTTGCCTCTTGACTTTGGATGAGTGAGTGGTTTCTGGTGCAGTTCCTGGTTCCCTGTATTGCCCTGACTCAAAAGGTAGATCCTTCAAATGCAAATTTAAAAAGAGGCACAGGCCAGGTGTGGTGGCATATGCCTGTAATCTCATTTGGGGAGGCCAAGGTGGGAGGATCACTTGAGCCCTGGAGTTTGAGACCAGCCTGGGGAACATGGCGAGACTCTGTCTCTATAAAAAAATTTAAAAATTAGCCTGGCATGGTGGCACATGCCTGTAGTCCCAGCTCCTTGGGAGGCAGAAGTAGGAGGGTCGTTTGAGCCCGGGAGGTTGAGGCTGCAGTGAGCCGTGATCACGCCACTGCACTCCAGCCTGGGTGACAGAGTGAGACCCCATCTTAAATAAATAAATAAATAAATAAATAAATAAATAAATAAATAGAGATACAATTATCAGCCCCAGAGAGATTTCTTTTCCTTCCATTGGCAAAATCCAGGACTGTAGATCCAGTCACCCCCAAACCCATTCAGATGTCTTGGGCTTCCTTTCTCAAATGCCCCCAATTCCTTTATGCGATCTTGTGAACTCAGGGTCTGTCCAAGCTCCCTCCAAGTCACATGAGCCTTCTCTGCTCTCTGAGAGAGGATGAACGGTGAGCACAGAATTGCTTTTGTCTGATAAGCCTAGTTGGGTTTTATGTAGCTGGTGGCCCCTTGGTTCCAGTTAAAGGATCTTCCAGCATAAAGTGACTGGTACTGGTTTTACACTCAACCTGTCTTCAATTAAACCATGTTGTATACTTTCCCTCCCACTCACCCATACCGTCTGCTTTTTATGAGACCTGCCCATAACAGAGCCTTTCTTTCCCCGTGGCAGATTGTCCTCGGAGCCCTCAGCTGCTCGGGCTGTGACAAGGTATAGAGGGGAACTGAGAACCCAGCCGACACTGGAATTTTGCTTAAAATTAAGTATCTAGGAGATTGATTTTGGTGGGAGATCCAATAGCAGCTCATAAAAGGCATCTTAAATTCCATAAAATGCACAATCATAGATTTATTGCTCTTCTAAAGCAAACCGTAAAAAAAGGCACAGGAATTCATTTGAGAAATAATGGAGAGAGATTTTATGTTTTCAGAATCATCTGGAGGTCTTCTTGGAGTCACACAGGCCTCAGCCTCTTCGTTCCCACTGGTATTCATGTGGCCTGACTCCGGGCTCATCTTCTAAGGGTTGCCTTGGCCCAAAGCCAGGGGGCCTCAGAGTCTCCCACCTGGAACCTGGTTTTGCAGCCGTCTTCCCCTGGCTCTGCTCTGTGACCTGATTTCTACCCACCCCTAGGGTCTGCGGATCCCAGAGCTTCGGGAGAGGTTGTGGGTTCCTCTGTTTCAGTCTGGCCCTCCCTGCTGAAGGCACTGGGCACTTTCCCTTGGTCCTGGGGGCGTTCTGAGCAGTGTGCCAAGCAGGCCTGGCTGCAGTCCACGAAGGAGGCAGAGCAGGCATGTTCTCAGCAGCATTCCTGCCCCTCACCCCCTCTCAGCGCTTCCCCAGTATCCCAGAGTATCCCACCAGTATTTCTTATAGGCCTCTGGGGAGCCCTCTACCCTCTGGGGCGATCCCTTCCACCCAGTCTCCATCAGAGCTCACCTGACCCCTGTCCTGGGCCCCAGCATCCTGTTTTTGGCTCACTGGCTAAAAACCATGCCATGCCAGGGTTCGAAGGCTGGCTGTAGCTTCATGTATTTTAAAAGGGCTTTCCAAAGAAAATGCCTTAACTCTAAGGAGTGGCTGGTGAAAGGTGGGGTGGGAACCCTCAGGGGCTGATGGCTACCCTCACTCCCACTCCAGAACCTGGGGGCAAGTAGGGCAACGTGGAAGTTTAGCAGACCCCATCCCGCTGGCTCTGCCAATCTAGGGAGGGAGGCAGACACCTCCGCCCCACGCCCGGCTCCCCTGCCAGTCCTCACTGCAGCCTTCTCTCTAAAACACACTGGCCGACACCACCATCTCTGCCACTCGGTTTCCAGAATGAAAAGTCACAGTAAGCTCACCTAGAGTCCCCTGACTGTGCACAGCACTTTGGGGGTGAACTGTGGGCTGGATTTCTAAAAGCCCATCCAGCCTCAACTGACGCTGCCTACACAGCCCAAAAGCCATGAATGTCTTCATGAACCCCTTCTGGAGGGCTTCTTGCCTAGGGTCTGGCTACAGCCAAAAGCCCACCAAGACCAAGCAGGAGCTGAGAGAGGCGGCCTGTGGGGGAGAAGGAGGCAGCCCCTTGTGTTGAAGGCAAGAAGAACAGCATCGTTGGCTGACAAATCTACTGCCTTCACTGCAGACGCCAGCTCAAGCTGCCCTTGCTCTCTCACCCGACTTCCACCAGATCTAAACGTTCATGCAGGCGGGCCCTGGGGTCCCAGAGGTCCGGACGGATGCTGCGAAGCCCCCATAGCAACTCACCTAATTCCTCGCTCCTAAAATTGGTCCTTATCATGTCCATTGCAGTTTCCAGCGCGTTCCAGTTTGCTGGCGTGATTCACTGGATCAGCCTGGTCATTCTGTCCGTGTTCTTCTCAGAGGTAGGTGGAGACTCTGGCCCTGTCACCTCCTCTGTTGGGTGACTCCTGTCCTGGGGAAACCAAGGTCTGCTTCTCGAAATGGTTTCTAGCATCAGGTCCCCTGCTAGCCCTTGAGGCTGCTGGGAGGGAGACACAATATAGATAGATGAGCTCTGTGGGGGGAGATGGTACAGGGGTCCAGACCCAGCTAGGGGGGTTTGGCCCTAGCAGGTGATTCCTGGGAGGAACCCCAGTGGATGAGCAGGTGTTCTCCAGGTGAGGGGTGGGCGATGACACTGGTGAAGGTGAGACTGAATGTGGTGTCAAGGGGCAGCTGGTGTTGGGTGCGGCCAGTAAGGAGCGGGCGGGAGGCGAGGCTGAAGCCAGGTGCCCACACAGGGAAGCTCTTGGGACGCTGTGGCTGTGGTCTTGGGCCCACAGTTGGCCGGACCTTTGGGGCTGAAGCACGCAGGGGTTGGGGGAACGGGGTCACAGGGCCAGGCAGTGGACCCAACATGGTCCTGCAGGGGCCCTGGGTCTGACGGGGCCGAAAGATGTGCCTCTCAGTGTGAGTGCGAGGCTGTGTTTCTGACGTGGGGGCTCAGGGAGCACGGACCCCCGTCAGCGTTGCTGGAGTCAGCTAGTAGAGACCAAGTGCGAATCTCTGGTGAGGGGAGGGGGAAAGTTTACGGAGATCCGCAGGACCCTGGGCTTGGTGCAGAAGCTGACATGTCTGGGCAGCACATTCCCCTGTTTTTGCATGGGGTGAGTGACACTTCCTTTGAGCAGTTCCCAGGCTGTCCCAGTGAGACACTGGCCTGCATCTGGGTGTGGGAGGAATTGGCTTGGGCCTGCTGCAGGCAGGGCTTTATCCTGTCCTGTGCACACTGGAGGGTCACTGAAGGACAGGAGTTTCATGTGGAAAACTGGTTTCTCCTAACAGAGCCTAGGACTGGCCCAAGTCAGCGGGCCACTGTGTCACTCCACCCTTGAGCATCCCGTCCCTGCTATGGGTACATATTAGCCCATGTGGAGTCCCATGGGCCTTTCAGCATGGCTCAGCAAACCCTCAGGGAAAGGCAGGAACGAGTGAGGCACAGCACCTGCTGGGAACATACGCACATCTCACACCAACGGGGGCTGCTCTACCTGAGGCACGGGGGCTCTGGGACCTCGAGACGGGGGGCCTTGAAGGGAGGAAGGATGCTGTGGGAGAGGACTGTGTGGGCAGGGGCACTGAGGTGGGGAACCCCGGGAGTCAGGAGTCCCATCATCCTCCTGTGGGGCCCCTCTGGCCTAGCTAATGGCTCTGCTCTCTCTCTCTCTAAAAATCAGGAGGGAGCTGGGCTTTGGGTCTTGAGTCCAGAATCCTGAGTCCGGGTGTGGAGTGTGGTGGGCCGGGCAGCAGGCATTCCAAGCATGGAACATTCCCTTTCCTGGGCCTCGCCTCCTACAGCCCATGGAGCTGGCTGGCGAGCCTGGGCCTGAGGCTCAGATGGAGGGGCAGATCGCAGCACTGCCCTCCCAGACGGGGTCCTAACCACCTCCCTGAGACCATTGCCCTGGAGGTACCTCTGCCCCACAGAGCAGAGTGCCTGCTCCCCAGCTTACAGCCTCACGTGGGTCTTGCCCTCCCTGGCCCCTTGTCTCTGCCTGGCCAGGATTCCCTCCCGCAAACACATGGGCCGTGGCCAGATGTCTCCTTGATGCAAACCTTGGAAAATGTGCCATGTGTCTGTGACTGCCAACAAAAATGTTTAATCAGTTGCTGCGGTTCTTCCCCTCTATCCCTCTGCTTTGGTTTTATTGGCTTTTGCAGAATTTATTGCCCAGCGTTAATTTGGCATTCCCTTCCTGTCACTGCCGGAGACGAGCCACCTGAAACAGACAAACCCCTGTGCACAGGAATCGCAGCCTCAGAGTCCCCCATAGGCGCCCCCAAACCAGGGAAGGGGCTGGGTCCTCCCACAGCTGAGCGGGGAGAGCAGGGTCTGCAGGAGACTGGGGAGGAAGGGCGGGCTCCATTACCTTGACCTCGTCAAAGATGGTGAGGCGGTGGAGCCAGGCCGCAGGTAGCAGGGGCCGCCCCTGCCAGTGTCCAGCCTGAATGGAGGGCCGGTGCATGGGGATCAAGTGATGAATGAATGAGGCACAGAACCTGCGGGAATACACACACAGCTCACACCACACTAGCAAGCACAGATTTCCGTGGTCTTGCTGCGTGCCCATAAGAACCGTGTCAGAACCTTGTTACTAGGAAGGTCTCATGGAGGTCCCCGGCCCCCGGACGGTTTGGAAACAGGCGAGCATGTCTGTGCCCCTCACAATGACTGGGATGCCCAGTAGGAAAGGCCAGGAGAGCCCAGTGTCCATCAGCGGTGGGCCAGCCTGCATGTTTGCCCACCATACCAGTGGCATCCATTCAAACTACTGCACAGACAAGGAGAGCAGCTTAGGGTTACGCGGCCACTTAAGATCAAAACTGGACCCAGGGCTCTGGGCTCCTAAGCTGGTCTCTTGCCCCTGACCACATCCTTCGGAGGCCCTGAAGCTGGCAGGGTGGGAAGGGACCAGGGGTCTCTGGGAAGGACCTGAGAAAGAAAGTCCGACCAAGTGATCACTCAGACCACAGGCCCAGGGCAACTGGCACCCCCTCATCAGCTGGGAGAAATGAGTGCCACGTCTTCAGGTCTGCCAGTTCTTTCCTGGTTAATACCCAGGGATGTGGCTGTGGGCCGAGGGTGGGGTGGCACTCCGAGCCTCCTCGGCTTTAGGGAGTGGGCATTACTCCACAGGAAATTCCAAGAAGGTCACCCCGCCAGGGCTTCTGCTGTCCTGGAGCCCTGGGCCTGTCCTGAGCAGTTCTCTACCCCTCCTCTCAGCTGAGCCTTAGGACAGTCCTGAAAGGTGGGTAGGACATTTTATGAGTTGTGAAACTGAGGCCTGGAGAGGTGCGGAAACCTGCCCAGGGCCTGCAGGAATGGCAGGCGGTCCCAGGCGCAGGCCTCTGGGTGGGTGAGTGGGCCTCTGCCCCGGCCTTTGCCCACCCTGGAGCTCTGCAGGCTGCTCTTTGAAGATGGGCTACTTTGCTCATCTTTGACCCACGCCACAGAGCTAGGCCCAGAGAAGGGGAGTGTGAGGCTGGCTTGGGCTCCGTTTGAGGACATCTGTTCAAATGGGCCAAGCTGCTTGACAGTGAGACAGATGCTGTCAAAGCAGTCAGAGTGGGTGCCCCTCATCAGGCAGGCTGTGCAGGGGTCCCTGCAGGGGTCCAAGGTGACAGTGGATGCCTGTGAGACTTCCTGGGCCCCAGTCTTCCAGGTCATGCAGGGTCACTGCGCTTCACGTGGCCCTGCAACACCAAGAATATGCAGGGCCTTGCAATCCAGATGGAGAATTGTGCAAACGTTCCTCCAAAGCGCAGCCCCACCCTTGGCTGAGGCCAGGCCCAGCTGGCTACTTGGAACTGGGAAGCCTGCTGCTCCTGCCCCGAGACTGCAGGAGTCCTTGGGGCCTCCTGGCCAAGACCAGGCCACCCTGCAGCAGGGCCCAGTGCAGGCCGTGGGGTGTTGGCCTCGTCCCTGGGGTCTAGAAACGCCCAGGCAGCCCCAGCTCTTTCCCTGGGAGAAGAGAAAGCGGAGCCGCGGCTGGCCTTCTAGACAGGAGCCTCAGGCAGTGGTGGCAGCAGCTACTGACTCTCCTCTCCCTCTCTTCCTCCTCCCCCTCTCTTCCTCCTCCTTCTGTTGAGGTGAAATTGTCTTCACATAACCCTTTTACAGTGGGCAATTCCGTGGCATTTAGTCCCCACACAGTGATGTGCAGCCGTCACCTCTACCTGATTCCAAAGCACTTGCATCACCCTCAGGAGACCCCATACCCAGTAGCAGTCACTCCCCCTTCCCCCTGTGCGGCCGCCCCTGCCAGCTAGTAATCTGCTTTTGTCTCGGTGAACTTAACTCTTCCGGATATTTAATGTAAAGAAAATCTTACACTATGTAGTCTTTTGTGACTGGCATCTTTTATTTAGCATGTTTTCTCGGTTCATCCACGATGTAGCACTGCGCACTTTCCTTTTTTCTTTTCGAGACAAGGTCTCACTCTATCACCCAGGGTGGGGTGCAGTGGTCCAATCACAGCTCACTGCAGCTGCAACCTCTTTGGCTCAAGTGATCCGCTCACCTCAGTCTTCCGAGTAGCTGGGACCACAGTCGTGCACCACCACACCTGGCTAATTTTTGTATTTTTTTTGTAGAGATGGGGTTTTGCCATGTTGCCCAGGCTGGTCTCAAACTCCTGAGCTCAAGTGATCCTCCCCACTTGGCCTCCCAAAGTGCTGAGATTACAGGCAAGAGCCGCTGTGTCCAGCCCCAATTTTTCTTCTCCTCACCAGTGTGAGACAGGTGACAGTGTCAGCTACCACACAGATCTTCACATTTCTTATTTTGGCCTTGTAGTTGGATCCTGGAATCCACGTCTTCCTCTTGCCATTGTAGTTTAACCCCAGGGAAAATTTGTCCAAGGGCAGATCTGCTTCTTAAGGAAGTGCCAGGGGTCAGCCCCCAGCGCCTGGTACCCATGGTGGCTGTTCCTTAGACCAGCCTGCTCCCCTGAGCCACACACCACCCTACGCCCCCAACCCACTGCTGGCAGTGTTGGGAGGCCACGGGCTTGGGGCTAGACACGGCTGCTCCCTTCTCCCTGGCTGGTGGGCCCCACATGCAGATGTCTCTGCAGGGCACAGGGGTGTCCAGCCCCCATTCTGCTCACTAAGAGGTGATCTGGGGATCTCCCTCTGCCTTTTAAAAATTTGCACAAAGCCAGCTTATAGACTAACAGCTACTTCTGCCTACATCTCCCAAGGTTTCCAAACTCTGGCAGCCTCATCAGGCCCCTCCCCAGGGAAAGATGCTGATTCTGCTGAGGAGAGGGCCTCGGCCTCAGGCAGCAGGAAGGGGCAGGAGCCCTTTCTGTCATTTGGCTGAGGCAGGGCCTGGACCAGGTGCAAGGCTTGGGACTTCCCACTCTCCCCTCCTGTGGCCTGAAGCCTGGACCCCTTCCTTCAGAGAAGTCAGCTTTTCCTTCCCTTGGAAGAGATGAGGGGAGTCCCTTCTTGAGAGCAGGGCTTGACCAGGAACAGAAGATGAGGGCACCTGAGGCAGAAGGCAAGAGGGGTCCGGGGACCAGAAGGTTCACCTGCCACTCTTCACACCTCAGTTTCTGTGTCTCTCAAATGGTATAAAAACTTTGCTCATAATACTCAATAAATGGCACCATCCTTGAGTGTTTGCCAAGGCTGTAACCTACACTGCTTATCAGAGCAGCCTCCTGAAGGCAAAACTGGGATGAAGGAGGCTGAAAACCCTTAGCCCCAGGTGGGAAAGGAGGAGGCTGAAGCTGGGGACTCCAGCTCCCTCAGATGCTCCTTCAAAGCCCTTTGCAACTTTTAGGGGCCAGTATTGCAAGGCCACCGCCCTGGGGCTGGGGCTGGGGCTATGGCTGGGGGTGGTTCATCCCTCATCGTCACCCTGCTTTTTTAGTGAGCCGTGTGCCTCGCTGAGCTCTGGAGCAGCTCTGAAGGAGGCTGCAGGAGGGGCGTGGATCTGCTTTCAGTCCACATCTGTCCAGAGATCCGGCCAGTGTCAGGTGGTTAGTAAGGAATGGTCGGAGCCAGAAAGAGGACTAGACTCTTCACTCCCCAACTAACGCCCTTTCTCGTTACTGCTTGTGGGCCTGTGGTCTCCTGTTGTAACCCGGGGCAGGGTCGCCTCACACATCCCTGCGGTTCCGTCGGGTGCTCCAGGGGAGTTTGTTTAAAAAGCATATTCCGCGGCTTGTGCCCAGAGTTTCTGATATCCTGGCTCTCCACGAGAGTCCAGGAATCTGCGTTTTACATAAACCCCCTGATGCTGCTTCAGCGGGGCGTCCTTGGCTGCACACTGAGAAGCACAGGCAGTCAGTGGGTTAGTCCAGCCTGTGTTTTCGGAGGTGTAAGTCTATGCTCGGTCTGTGCGGGGCAGGGCAGTGAGGTTCTGTCCCTGCCTCCGTGAACAGTGGGTCTCGGTAAAGGTGTCTGGGGAGGGGAAGGATGCTGCGGGGGAAAAGCCAGCAGGTGGGGTGTATCAGCGCCAGGGTCACTCTGGCCTTGACCCTGACCTGGAGCCACCGCTTCCCCATCTCTAGCAGGAGGCCTGGCTGGGAGGTGTTTCCCGAGCCCTCTCCGCAGTGGCCTCTTGCTGTTCTGTTTCCATGGGCTGAGCTAAGAAGGAAAGGCTCCCAGAAGAGTGGGGCTTGAGCCAGGCCTCCGAGGATGGTTCCCCTGTGGATGGGCCAGCACAGAGCGAAGGCAGCAGCTGGGATTCTAGCTGTTTCACCTGCTTCCCTGGCACTGCTCTGGTTCATAAAGCCATTCAGCCCCTTTCCTTCCCGGGGCACAGAGGCTCTGGGTGTGCTGTCTGCTGCCTCCTCTTCCTGCTCAACTTCTGCTGGCTGAGTCCCACGCCTGGCTGGCTCCCTCCACCCCTCACTCTTGGGCCTCTGCCTTTTCAGCTACGAAGAGTGTTGTTTCTAAAGAAGCATGATGATTCCTTTTATTTGAGGATCCTAAAGGAGTCAGATTCATAGAGACAGAAAGTAGAATGGGGAGAGGTAGAATAGGGCGTCACTGTTCAGCAGGTACAGAGTTTCAGTTTGGGAAGGTGGGAAAGCTCTAGAGGTGCATGGTGGTGGCTGCACAGCAGTGTGAACGTACTTAACACACTTAGACATTTCAAAATTGTTAAGATGGTGTGTTTTGTGTTATGTGTATTTTACCACCATTTTAAAAGGAGAAGAAGGGGGAGAAAGAGGAGGAGCAGTTGCCATAGCAGAAATTATATTTGCACCAGGCCCTGTTCCCATCTTCCCAGCCTGGACTTTTGTTTTGGATGCCCCAGAATTGAGAGTTCAGGATAGATATGGCTATTGTAGCATTTCAGAGGAGACAAACACGAAGTTTCAATCTCAGCACAATTAGAGGGGTTGCGCAGCAACGAAAGAAACCATATGGCTGGGCGTGGTGGCTCACGCCTGTAATCCCAGCACTTTGGGAGGCCGAGGCGGGTGGATCACGAGGTCAGGAGCTCGAAACCATCCTGGCTAACACGGTGAAACCCCGTCTCTACTAAAAATACAAAAAATTAACTGGGCATGGTGGCGAGCGAGACTGTCTCAAAAAAAAAAAAAAAGAAACCATATTATTATGTGGTGTGTGTGTTTTGAGACCGAGTCTCTCTGTCACCCAGGCTGGAGTGCAGTGGCATGATCTCAGTTTACTGTAACCTCCGCCTCCCAGGTTCAAGCAATTCTGCCTCAGCCTCCTGAGTAGCTGGGATTACAGGTGTGTGCCACCACACCCGGCTAATGATTGTAGTTTTAGTAGAGATGAGGTTTCACCATTTGGCCAGGTTGGTCTTGAACTCCTGACCTCAAGTGATCCGCCCGCTTTGCCCTCCCAAAGTGCTGAGATTACAGGTGTGAGCCATCGCGCCTGCTTGTTACATGGTGTTCTTACACAGCTGAGTACACTCTGCAGAACCAGAAACCTCTGGGTCCAAATGTTGCCTTCATTCCTGATTGTTGTGTGGCTATGGGCAGCTTCCTTAACTTCTCTGACCCTTTCTGTAAAATGGGAATCACATGTTAGGAGGGCTGGCCCAGGGTCTGGCACTCACAGACATATAGTAGATGGCAGATATTATTCTCATAAATATTTGGAATAATTATAACTTGTAACCCACCTCTCTGCCAGGAGAAACTGAGGCCAAGGGACGGAATTTGACTTGCCCAAGGCCACACAACCAGCCCATTATTGAGCTATGATCTCAAGACATTGTGGCCACCCCACCCAGATCTCTTCCCACCCCTGCAAGCTGTCTTGCAGTTAAGCATGGGGCCACCCACCCAGAGACCAGGAAGTTATAGCGGAGCGGACTTCGGGCTGCCACATGCTCCCCTCTGTACTCGGAGAAGGCAACATGACTGTCCCCCACGAGCATTCACCTTCCCATCCCTTCAGAGAAATCAAGATTGTCCTTCACGAGAAAGAGCTGGATTTTACCAGCCAAACCTTTCTGTGGCATAACAGCTGTGGGTGATGATCCTCCAGGCAGCTTCGCAGGGTTCAGAAGGCTAGGCTTGTACTACAGGCATGCGGAAGAGGGGCACCATCTGGTGTGAATCACTGTGAATTAAAGTCATCTTGGCTCAAGGAAGAGCCTGCAGACATTGCACCGGCATCTTACGAGACCAGCATTTAGAGGCTTCTTTGGAGAAAGATGTCCTCTTGGTGAGGAAACCGCTCCTGAAGGCAGCACCATTCAGGAATTATTCATTCATGCACTCATTGTTCATCTGTCCACAGTGCATAATCGCCTGGTGGCTACTGTAAGCCAGGTGTTAGGGATAAAAGAGAGAAAGCAGACCAGGTCCCTTGAGCCTCCACTTGGGGATGGGGAGGGAATCAGCACAAGGTACTGTTGTGGAGGGTGACGCCCAGAGACCATAGGAACACCCAGGAAGGAGGCGTCAGCTGAGCCGGGGAGTGTGCAAGAGCTTCATGGAGGTGACGTTTAAGCCAGAAGGACAGGAAGGGGAAAGCCCTGCTGGCTTAGGCACAGGCCAAGCTGCTGTTACAAGAAAACCAAAACACAGGAGCTTAAACAAGGCAAGGTCCATTTCTCTCTCATGGAAAAACACATTAAGTGATAGGTAAGGCTTGGGGCTGTTGGGGACCCAGCAGGCTTCTGTCTTGTGGCCTGGCCCTTCTTGGTTGAAGATGGCACACCACCACACTTCTGCACCCAATTCTAGGCCTCGGGAAGACGGAAGGAGGAGGAGGAGCCTAATTCATTTAAGGGCTCGACCTAAAAGTTGTACTGGGTGCTTCTGCTTGCTACCCATTGGCCAGAATGTAGTCACATGGCCACTCCTAGATGCAAGGAGGGCTAGGAAATGTATTCTTTAGTTGGGTGGCCATGCTGGAGCTTCAGTTATGCTGGAGCTTCAGTTACAGGAAGGAGGGAAGAGATCTGGGGTCGGGGAGTGGAGAAGGGAGTCAACTGCGTTTTTGCCACATGCAAGACAAGGCCATGAGAGAGAGAGCTTGTATGTTTGAAGATTCGTAAGTGGTTTGCAGCATGACAGGAGTGGCAAAAGATGACACAGAAGAGGAGGCAAGGTCCTAAGTATCCTTCCAAGGGATTTGGAGTGTATTCTGTGTGTACAGGGAGCACTGCAAATGGCATCAGGAGTGCCCAGGTGATGGCACAGAGATGGGGGGTCTGAGCCTGCAGGCAGAGGAGCCAGCAGGAGGCACGGCCACCATGAAGGCTGGAGCTGGGGCACTGGCAGTGGGAGTGGAGAGGGCACAGGGGCCGAGGAATGCTTAGGGGATGGCGAAGACCTTTTCCTTTTACTGAATGCGGAAGCAGAGCTCTGAGTGCTGAGCTCTGGAATCTTCTCGGCTGGAGGAGGACCTGGAGAATAACCACTTTCTCACTTCCTTTCCTCAGACTGTTCTACGGATTGTGGTGCTTGGGATCTGGGATTACATCGAAAACAAAATAGAGGTAAAGACCAATGTCCACCCCCAAAGCCCCCACTCAGCCATCCTGGAAGCTGGAAAACGTCATGTCCCACCCATCCCAGGGTGGACACCATCAAAAAGGCTGGCTCCTTCTCCCACTTGACCTCTGTGGCTGTGCATGTTGGGTGGGGCAGGGAGGGGAAACTCAGACTGTTTCCAGCAAAGGAATGTTCTAAAACATTCGTTTAGAATGTTAAAAGGAATGCAGAACTCCTTGAAGTTCTGCAAAATTTTACAATTTGAATCAATTTGAAAAGGTTTTGAAATGTGTTTTAAAATAAACCTAAGTGGAAAGCTGAGCGGGAAACTGTCAGCGTGTTTCTCAGGCTGGGTTTCCGTTCTGCTTCCCGCCACACGGGTGGGGTGTGGTGGGTGGGATGAGGTCAGGGAGGCCTGGCTGTCGCTGGCGGTGGCTGTCGCTGGCGGTGTTGTGCACACAGACAAGGCAAGGCGGTCAGGATGTGCTGCCCACTCCTTCCTCACCTCTCCATCTACATTTCAGCCTCTTTGGCCCAGTGCTGGGATCTGACACAGTGCTGGGATCTGACACAGTGGGCCTGGCCGATGGATGGCTCAGAACACCGCCAGGCTGGGGCAGGCAGATGGAAGGGCAGGACCCCAGGCTTCATTGTGCAGGCTGGGCCCACTCCTCGCCTAGCCCTGCCCCCCTGGAGGGTTAGAGACTCTGCACTGGATAGAGCTGAGATGCCAGTTCCGGGCTCCTGTTCCCCCTGGGGAAAGAGGCACCCTGAGCCTGCCTTCAGCCCCTGCCCTGCCAGGGAGGGATCCAGCTTGGCCTCTGCCCAGGGTCTGGGATACCAGATGCAGGCCCTATCTTGAGAAGGGGCAAGACAGCCCAAGGCCATCTGAACTAAGGGCTGGAGATGGGCTGAGGTCACTTGGAGGACAGAGTGCACTCAGGAGAACATCTAGGAGGAGGAGGCCCCTAAAGACTCAGAAGAGTCAGGAGGGGCCACCAGGGGTGGGGTGGCCTTCTGGTGGGGGCCCGGGCTGCTGGAGCAGTTGGGCAGCACCAACTGCTTTGCCTGACTGACCCCTGGTCCCGGACACGCAGCAGGACCCAGGGCACTGAAATGCGCCTCCTCTCACAGGTGTTTGACGGGGCTGTGATCATCCTATCTTTGGCTCCGATGGTGGCATCCACTGTGGCCAACGGACCCAGGAGCCCCTGGGACGCCATCAGCCTCATCATCATGCTCCGGATCTGGAGGGTGAAGAGGGTCATTGATGGTGAGTGGCCTGAGAGGGGTGTGGTCAGTGGGGCTGCTCCAGAACCTGGGGCTTTCAACTGAGAGAGGAGACGCCGTGTGATGGGGGTACACCCTGCTGGCGTCAGGACGGAAGGTGAAACTGTCAGTAGGGAGAGGGGCCAGCTGTCCCTGCTCACTTGCCGTCACGCATTCACGCACACTGCCAGGGTGTCGCATGTACACGCTGAGCTTCCCACTTCCCATTTAGGGGCCAGGTGTTCATTCCCATGCAGCTGTTTACTGTGAGCCTGGAGGGCCAGCCTCCATGCAAACCCTTAGAGCAGGGCCTGCCATTCTGGAAGGAGCAGACTTTTACACCCTGGGTGTCTCGATGCACACCTGCTGCTGGCTCCCCCGATGGCCGCCAGCCTCACCACTGGCTCTATCCAGGTCTTCTAGTCAAGGCCTTGCTCCCTGCAGGCTTTGTCTCACCTTTGAGTCCACCAAGGACAAGCTGGCTGCCCACAAGCCCATTGACCTGCAAACAAGTAGAGAAGAGAGCTGCTGGCAGGGGCTGGCTTTTGGCCTGTGCTTCTGTCATCTTTAGTGATATGCCTTTCCATCCCTGGGTCTCCATTCGCAGAAAGCATCTGGTCTACTCCTTTGTCATTGCTTTATCATTGCCTCCCCACTGGGCCACTCTTGTCTGGAAAGCTGTGCCCTGACCTGGGTGGCTCCTATGTTTCCAGAAGGTGGTGACAGACCAGAGTGTGTGGCCCAGAGGACATGGGGGACAGAAAACCCACCCCTGAAGAATGGTGCAGGATACTTGGGGTGGGGGGTGGCCCAGAGGATGACAACACAGGCAGAACACTGAAGTCATCTTACGGAAGGGGGAAGACTCACGTCGCTGGGCTCCAGAGGGTGTCCTTGGTCCCTGAGGACAGGAAGAAGAGGCCCACCCCACCTCAGCCAGATAAGGAACAGAGCCACTCAGTGGGCTGGTTAGCCTCCAAGAGAGCTCCCCCTAGAGTGACCAGGAGGTTGTACGGACAGTGGTTCCCAGCATGTTTTGTTGGTTTGGTTTGGTTGACAGCAAAGCCCTTTCTTCAGCAAAATCATACCCGATCTGTAAAAGAGATTGCAAGTGGAGCTGTTTTGGTTGACTTGGAGTGGAGGGGCGTCACAGCCCACCTACTTGCCTTCTCCCTTGCCCTCTGAGGCTCCTCTAAGGAACTGCCAGGCCTTCTGGAGCACAGTTTTAAAACCACTGGGATAGATGCTATGGTCTTTTCCAGCCCTGAATTTTGATTGCAGATGATAGAAATTGTAGCCATGAGAATATTCCGCCAGCATTTGCCCAGCAGGTGCAAGGCAGAAGCTGTCATCCTCAGGGTGGGCTCCCTCTCCCTGGGCCTCACCCTGTGTTCCACCCTGCGAACACTGTGGGATTTGGTCTTGATGAAGATGCTGCCATCTTGTCAGGGATCCCCTAATAGGGAATCTTCATCAAACTGGAATGTGTTTAGGTCTCACTTCAGAAGCCTTCAGAAGGCTGGGGAGGCTCTGGGACATCACCTGGTTCACTCCCCTCATTTGACAGATGGGGAAACTGGGGCCAAGAAGGATGAGGGTCACATAGTGAATCAGGCTCAGAACCAGAAGTGGAGCCTAGGACCCCTGACACCCACCAGCGCTCTTTCGGCTGCTCACTCCCTGCAGTCTGCTCAGGGCCCTGTTCTTGGCTCTGTCCATGAGAACATCCACCCCCCCTCAGGGCAGGAACAGCGCCTTCTGGGTCTTTCTTCCAGCTGTGGACAGCTGCACACCCTCAGACTAATGGATTTTGAGACCCCCCTTTGTGATGCTCTTCCCAGCTGTCCCGCCCTTTTCCTGACACATCAGGCATCACGGAGCCACTGGGAGCCTCAGGAGAGAGACTTGCTGGTGAACAGATGGGCGTTAATTTGCTACTCTTGCAAATTAACCCTGGGTGTGAACTGGCTTCAGCAGAGATCTGAGGAGGCAGCGGCAGCTTGGGGCGGCCTCTGGACCTGGAGATGGGTCTCATGGACACATGGCCGGCCCTCAAGTCTGGAAGCAAGCAGAAAAGTCCCAGTGTCTCTTCTCTGCTGATTCCTGCAACAGCCAGGAAACATCTGGAAGTGCAGACGCTGTGGGTGGAAAGGAGACTTGGAGAGAGGAAATGTGGAGGGTTCTAGAAATCAGGAGCAAGAGAGGCATGTGACCGAGGCTTCTGAAGAGTCAGGAAGGGCTGGGTTTTGAGGGGTATGGGAACAGTGTGAGGGGAAAGGCTGCGTTAAAGTCAGGAGTGGACACAGACTTCCCAGGAGCCCAGAGCTACTCTGAACCCACAGAACCACCAAGGGAGGTGTCCATGGGACTACTGCTGGCTGGTGGAGCACGGGGCCCTCAACCTCAGAGGCCAGGCTTTCTCTTCTGGGTCTCACTATATCAGTTATAAATAGGATCATCTGAGTAACAGAGACTCAGAATAACAGTGTCTTAAACAACACGGAAGCGTATTTCATTCACGTGAAAGTCTGCAGGCCGGGCTTGGTGGCTCATGCCTGTAATCCCAGCATTTTGGGAGGCTGAGGCAGGCAGATCACCTGAGGGCAGGAGTTTGAGACCAGCCTGGTCAACATGGTGAAACCCCGTCTCTACTAAAAATATAAAAATTAGCTGAGTGTGGTGGCGCATGCCTGTAATCCCAGCTACTCGGGAGGCTGAGGCATGAGAATCGCTTGAACCTAGGAGGTAGGGATTGCAGTGAGCTGAGATCGTGTCACTGCACTCCAGCCTGGGTGACAGGGTGAGACCCTGTCTCAAAAAAAAAAAAAGGTCTGTAGGAAGGTGGCCCAAGACAGAAATGGCTTTGACTACAGTCACTTACTCCCTGTAGTCAAGAGCCCAGTCTCCTTCTGTTTTTCTGTTTTGTTGCTCTGCTGCACTTAGCCTACTTTTCAAAGTCACCTCATGGTCCAAGATGGCTGCTTCCATGCCAACCATCACATCCTCATCCTAGCCAAGAAGAAGGAGGAAGGGAAGAGGATAAAGAGGCAAAAGGAAGGCCCACTGCCTTCTCATTTTAAACACTGTTATCCAAATATAATTCACATGCCATAAAATCCACCCATTTAAAGTCCACAATTCAGCCAGGCATGGTGGCTCACACCTGTAATTCCAGCACTTTGGGAGGCTGAGGCGGGTGGATCACTAGAGGTCAGGAGTTTGAGACCAGCCTGGCCAACGTGGTGAAATCCTGTCTCTACTAAAAATACAAAAATTAGCCAGGCGTGGTGGCGGGCACCTGTAATCCCAGCTGCTTGGGAGGCTGAGGCTGGAAAATCACTTGAACTTGGGAGGTGGAGGTTGCAGTGAGCTGAGATCACCCACTGCACTCCAGCCTGGGTGACAGCAAGATTCCATGTCAAAATAAAAGTTGACAATTCAGTGGTTTTTAGTATATTCATAGAGTTCTGCAGCCATCACCAAAAAATCTAAGTCTGGAGTGTTTTCATGACTCACTTCCCATAACCGCCTCAGCCCTAGGCAAGCACTAAGCTGCTTTCCATCTCTATAGAGTTGTCTGTTCTGTTCCATTACATTTCATATAAATGGAATCATGCAACATGTGGCTTTTCTCTGCTGGCCACTCTGATTTAGCATCATGTGTTCGAGGCTCATCTGTGTTGTGGCTGGTGGCAGGACTGCACCCCTTTTCATTGCCAAGTAGTACTCCACTGTGTGGCTAGACCACAGTTTATTTACGCATTCATCGGCTGATGAACATTTGGGTTATGTCTACTTTTTGGCTATTAGGAATAATGCTGTTATGAATGCTCGTGTGCGAGTTTTTGTGAAGACACATGTTTTCCTTCCCCTAAGGTACCTAGGAATGGAATTTCTGGGTCATATGGTCACTCTCTGTTTAACACTCTGAAAAACAGACAAACCGTTTCCCTAAGTGGTTGCACCGTTTTGCTTTCCACCAGTGTGTGCAGGCTCCAGGGCTGCCCCATCCTCACTGGCCCCAGCTCCTCTGTGAAGAAGGCTCCTGCAGCTGCTGCATGCCACCTTCACTAGCATCCTATGGTCCAGAGGGTGGTCTTGTGGCCACCCATAGCTGCAAAGGAGGCTGGAAAATAGTCTTTATTCCAGGCAGCTGTGCACACAGCCCAAAAGTACGGGATCTAGCACCATGGAAAACAGGAAAACAGCTACCCTGGACACCATGAGTGGAGGTTGTGGCCCTCTGTACTTTCTGGATGCTGTCGGGTACCTGGACATTTCCCCTTCTAGATCCACAGAAATGGCCCAGGGCCTCGAACCTGCTGCTGGCTGAATGCTGGGCCTGCCCTTCCCCAGTCCAAGCCCTGCCACTTCTGAATTCTTTACAGGGCTGTCTCTGTCTTCCAGCCTACGTCCTGCCAGTGAAGCTGGAGATGGAGATGGTTATCCAGCAGTACGAGAAGGCCAAGGTCATCCAAGACGAGCAGCTGGAGAGGCTGACGCAGATCTGTCAGGAGCAAGGGGTAATGCACTGCCACTTTCGGCTCTGTCCGTGGTCTTGCTGGGGACACTAGTAGTGCCTAAAGCCAGGGGTTGCTAGAGCTGCAGGGGCACCAGAGGTCAGGGAGTTCCTCCAGCCCCTTGTTGGACTCATGGGGAACCTGAAGCCCAGAGAAGGGGACACATCTCCAGGGTCACTGATGTATAGCCCAGCCAGGCATGGACTCAACCCAGACTCCCAGGCCAGGGTTCTTTCCACTGTAGCATGGTGACTCTTCAACTCCCCCAACCTGAGCCTGCCAGGTCACCCACTCAGTTCATCAGAGTCTTCTCGGAGACATGGTCAGTCTCTAAAGCCAGTGGCTAATTCTGTCTGCTGAGGGTTGCTGGGCACCATGGTATGCCCATTGCCATGCGGGATGCCCAGAGCCCCAAAAGGTGCTAGCAGTGCTCTCTACCCTCCAGGAGCCATGATGAAGACTCAGAGAGGCAGGTGGTGGGCCCTGCAAGGATGGGCTCAGCAGAGGCAAGGGGGACTGGCAGCTGGGCCGGGGGCACCCTGTCGGGAATCCAGAGACCTGCATTCAAGGCCTAGCCCTGCTGCTCCCACCCCCGCTGGACTCTGGCCAAGTCAGGCCACCCCTCTGCCCTCAGTTCCTTCCTCTGTAAGATGAGGTGGCTGCTCCCATGTGAGTGGGACAGGGGAGTTCAGAGGAGGGGGATCGGGGTACTCAGGAGCGGGTGGCTGCTGGATCCTGCAGCAAGGCTGAGAGCTCTGCAGAAGTGCAGCTCGGTGTGCAGGGAAGGGTCCGGTCCCAGCCTGTAAGGTGGGAATGCTACTGAGGGGACTGGCAAGGTGGTGGGAATGTGGGGGATGGGCCAAATGACATGCATGGTCATTCCCATTCTGCCTCATGGATTCTGGGGAGAGGACAGGGCCACTGCCCCCAGCTGCACAAGCCAGAGACGCTAAGCCTGTGGCTCTCTGTACCCAGGGCCAGGCGCGTTCTTCATGGGCGGTCTTCCAGCCCATGTCCTGCCAGTGAAAGTGGAGGAATGCCTGTGGCCGCATATTGATGTGGGCACTGAGCCCTTCTGGCTTGCAGTGCAGTGAGGATGGGCACCCCTGGGCTCCCTATTCCTCCCCCATTGCTGGGTGCCCAGGCAGTCTCCAAGGGGGTCTCAGGGTTGAGGTCTCACCTGGCGTACGGGCCCACTGTGTGTCTGCCCGTCCCATCAACCTCCTCTCTCATGTGTCTGGTGCATAAACACCCTGATTGTGCCAAGTGGAGTCACCTGTCATTTTGACAAGCCCTGTGCCATTCCACCTCTTGGGTTTTGGTTGCACTGTGCCCCTTGCCTGAATCCCTGCCCCTTGCAAGCTCTGTCTGTCTAATTCAAGTCCTGGCCTCTCTACAGAGCATGTTCCCCCCGCCAGTAGCCTCTGCACCTCTTCCTCCAGCCCTGCAGCAGCCCTCACTTGTCCACATTCACAGGGCACTGGGCACTCACTGCCATGGTCAGTGCTCCTTTATGCCTGGGGCAGCTCTTCCCACTGAAATGGATGCCCCCTGAAGGCAAGCCTTGTCCAGCTCACAGCCAGCCCCAGCCAGCACTCTGCGCGTTGGAGGTCTCGGTAAATGTGTATTCAGTGTATGTCGTGGGTCTTGGTAAATGTGTATTCTGTTGCGGGTCTTGGTAAATGCATATTCACTGTACCTCTTGGCTCCTCAACCAACCCCAACGTCTCACAGTTTTGGGGTGGGGGACACGTCTGTGGAATGTCACTACAAAGTGATCCTGGGAAATGTCCCCCCAGGAACACGCACACAGTGTCTTCAGAATCATCCCCTCGGAATGTCTGTCAGGAAACCAATCTTTTTATCTGCTTTGGGAACACTATGACCTTTCGTTTCGCACAGAATGCCTGTGCGCGACAAGAGGGGTCATCAGGGGACACGGCCCTCAGGGGCAGGTTGTCCAAGGTGTCCTGAGAGCAGGGCAGGCTATGGAATCCTAGACTAGGAAGAGAAGCGTTCCCTTCCTGAGGAGCTGGCATCAGCTTCATTCATTCTCTTGCCATATTGCGTGGTCAGCCAGCAGTGTCCAGAGCTGCTCTGTGCTGGGCTTGTGCCGGGCATGCGGATGCCACCTAGGACAGGGCGTGACCCTCATCCTCACGGGGCTCTGGGTGACTCAGGGGGTTTGGCAGCCCATAAATAGGCAGTGGAAATCTGGTGCAATGCCTGCATCACACGGGCATGTCCCGGGCTCTGCAGGCCAGGGTGGGGAAGGCTTTCCAGAGGAGCTGACGTGGAGCAGAGCCCCGGGGAGAAGGCTGCCAGGCAGAGGGAACAGTGTGGGGTGTGGGAGTGGGTGCAGTGCCCCGGGGGTTTGGGGCCATTTAGAGGGTGAGCAGAGGGAGGCAGCGGGATTGGGGACAGGCTTGGGAAGGGGCTCTGTGGCTGACCAGAGAGTTTGGGCTTTATCCTGCTGGGACAGAGGAAGCCTGGAGGATTAAAAGCAGGACTGGGGGATCTGCTCAGATGTGAGTTGTTGATGGAGCCTTCTGGCTGCTGTTGGAGGCTGGATGGAGAGGGCAGGGTGGAGACAGGCAGACTGGGGACAGAGGCTGGAGAAGAAGGTGAGAGAAGCTTGGCTTTAGGCAGAGGGGGCTGCAGGGAAGTGGGGAAAGGAAAGCGCAGGGTGTCATCCAGAAAGCGGCTGGAAGCCGATCAGGCAGTTCTCATTCTGCTGTTGAACAGGAAAACAAATGCTCTACTTCACTGCAGTTGGCAACATGAAAGACATGGACACAGGGCTGCATCCACCCCTCATAAATTTGCAGCCCAGCAGGGAACGCGCTGACCCTGCCACATGCCTCACCTCAACCACACATGCGCCACGTGGCCAGGAGAAAATCCTAAAGGCAACCCCACCTCCCAGGGTTTCCACCATGACCTCTGTCCGGAGCCCCCCAGGGACCCCAGGTTCCTGCCGTCCTGGTTCAAGTCACCTCCACTTGTGGCCTCCTTCCCGGGGGTCTCAGCCGGAGGGAGACTCCCTTGCATTCTGCACAGGAAAGAGCCAATAAATAAAGACAGATTCCCTCTAGGTAGTGACATCTGGAAAAGAGATGAACAGAAACGAACCATTTTAATTTAAAAAACACCTGAAGCCTGTCATCTTAGTTAAGACAGCAGAAAGGGCCAGACAGGCTGGACTCCCAGTGGGGCTGCCGGGGAGGGTGGGGGGCTGCCTGGCCAGAGGGACCAGGAGGGCTGCTCTCCTGGAGTCTATGGTGCCTGCTCCACAGAGCGAAGCAGACAGACGCCTCACTCGCAGCTGTATTTTCAGACATGGTTTGAGACTTGACTGGGTAACAGATACCCTGGAGGAGATGAGACTGTGGGTCCTGGAATGTCAGTGATGGCTAGACCCTTGGAGACAGCAGCCCATGGAATGGTTGAGAATAAACTCGGTTCTAAATAGACTTTGAGTTGGCTTCGAACCCAGGTGTGTCTCTCTTTAGAACACTTACTGGCCTTGTGGCTTTGGGCATTAATGGGACATCTATGGGCCTTGGTTTTCCTAATCTGAAAAATGGGTGTAGTAATAGAATCCTCGAAGGATGGCGATGAGATCGTAGCCTAAAGCCTGACACGTGATGGGTAGCAGATGGGACCCCGCAGTCCACCAGCCGCGCCACACCTGCCCCACACACCCATTTTACAAATAAGAAAACTGAGCGGTGGTGGCTCGCCTTGGGGGCACACAGCTAGTCCAGGGGGGCATAGAACCAGGCGTCCTAACTGTGAACACTGTTCTTTTCCAGCCTATCACGTTGAGCCTCCTTTTTCCTACTCATGGCACTTCTTAGCACTCGGCAAAAGCATTGATCAGATGATGCATGAGGTATTTTATACTGCAGGTACAGACCTGGCTCCCCTCAGCTGTCTCAATGGCACCCCCCAACCCTGTTCCAGGACAGTCTAGTATTCTTTGTGACAAACTCTTGCTGTCTCCTTGCAGGAATTCTCAGAGTATAATGAAGCCATTTCCAAACTGAATTCACATATGCTGTCTGAAAAATTGACATTTACCAATGAAATGTGTTAGGGTCCCAGTTTAAATACAACACCTGGCCTGGTGCGATGGCTCACACCTGTAATCCCAGTGCTTTGGAAGGCTGAGGCAGGAGGACTGCTTGAGGCCAGAAGTTCGAGGCTGCAATGAGCTGTAATGATGCCACTGCACTCCAGCCTGGGCCACAGAGCAAGACTCTGTCTCTAAAAAAAAAAAAAAAAAAAAAAAACCACTTTCCACTCCCTTGCTCTCTTGCTGGGGTGTGTTTGTACAACTATTTGCCACAACTTCACCCAGCTGTTTTTAAAAAAATGAACTTTATTTTTTAGAACAGTTTTATATTGATCAAAAAACAGTGAAGCAGGTGCAGAGTTCCCTGTATCACCTGTGCCTGGCTGCCCGTTATTAACATCATACACTAGTATCATTTGTTACAATGAACAAACCCACATTGATATGGTACTCAGGTTTTCTTAGTATTTAATCTGTTATGTCCTCTATTTGCTCCATATCACATTCAGTCGGCACGTCTCCTTAGGCTCCTCCTGGCTGTGGCAATTTCTCAGACTTTGTTTCTGATGACCTGAAGGGTTTTGGGGAGCACTGGCCGGGTGTTTTTGTTTTATAGGATGCCCCTCTGTTGGGATTCGTCTGATGTTTTCCCCAGGGTAAGCCCGGGGTTGTGGGTTTTGGGAGGAAGACTGCAGAAGGAAAGTGCCATTCTCATTGTCTCACATCAAGAGGACACACTGGCCATGTGACTTCTCACTGTGATGTGACCTGGATCACCTGGCTGGGGCAGCATGGGTCAGGTGTCTCCACTGCACAGTTACTCTCTGTTTCTTCATCTTAACTTTTTTTTTTTTTTTTTGAAACAGTCTCACTCTGTTGCCCGGGCTGGAGTGCAGTGGCGCCATCTTGGCTCACTGCAACCTCCGCCTCCCGGGTTCAAGAGATTCTCCTGCCTCAGCCTCCCGGGTAGCTGAGATTACAGGCGCCCGCCACCATGCCCAGCTAATTTTCGTATTTTTAGTAGAGATGGGGTTTCACCATGTTGACCAGGCTGGTCTCAAACTCCTGACCTCAGGTAATCCACCCGCCTCAACCTCCCAAAGTGCTGCGATCACAGGCGTGAGCCGCCGCGCCCAGCCCATCTTAACTTTTTAAGAAAGATTACGTTGCTTCTTACCATGACCCTGTGGAGACTCTCAGATGAGCCTGTTGGCCGGTTTCTTGCATGAATATCTGATTCATTTCATCTTCTGTGCTACGTGGCAGTTCATTTCTTGTCACAGGCCCACACCCAAGGGGCTCCAGAACCACCTTCTATAACAGATGAGAGGTCCCTGGGAGGGCAGCTGGCCCAGTCTAGGATTTGGCAGATGGGGCATCTGAGGCTCAGGGAAAGGGAGAGGTGGGCCCAATGTGGCACAGCAGTTATGAGGCCAGGACGAAAACAGGTCTCTTGTCGCTCATTCCAGTGCCTTCCCTCCTGGATCACACTGGCCCTCTGGCTTTGACAGGGAAACAGGCTTCACTGCTTCCCTCATTCCTATGATCTCTTCTTGTTGTGGACACGCCTCATCCTTAACAGATTCCTACCTGGGGAGGGGTGCCTAGAGGATCCTGGGAGGGGAGGAGGACTCTCTGCTGGTCAGTCATACCATTCCAAAGCCCTGGCCATGCCTTCTGTAGTCCCTTCCAGACTCCCCACTGCTGTGATAGAAGCACATGGCTTCTGATCCCTGAATTCAGCAATTCCTTAGGTGGAAGTTCTTTTCCATTCTTTTTTTTTTTTTTTTTTTGGTGAGAGGTGGATCCTGGCCAGAATTTCATTATGAGTTAGGCTCGCTGGTACACAGATGGATTCCAAAGTCACGATGCTAGAGGCTGCCCTTCAGAGAGACAGTGTGGACGCCTTGTCTCTCTCTCTCTCTCTCTGTCTTGGCTGCTTCAGAAACCAAAGCCATTTTAGATGCAGCAGTTGAATCAATGCAACAATATACTCTTCTGACTCATCTCACGAAACCACCTCTGAGGTTTTATGTACCTCCATGAGCGGGATCTTGCTGTAGTTCCGAAACACATTCTGAAGTCTCCGTTACACCCGCTCTTTCCCCTTTAAGCCTGATAACAGCTTTTGGTACAAAATAGTACGATCTGACCTGGCCCACTGTGGAAGTTAGTTTCTCTTCTCTGAAGTTCTCCTTCCTCAGCACCATTCACCCTGAGATCATTGGCAAAATACTGAGGGTACGAGGCTCAATCCGGGGTGACTCAAGGTCCAGCCTCCAAGGAGACCAGTGGGACCTGTGAGCCCCTTAGGACATCCTTAGACCTTGGGAAAGGTGAGTCCCTTGTCGGGGAGCTTGGAGGAGTGGAAAGAATCCTCTTATTCGGGGAGCCAGCAAGCCAGATTCAAACCTCAGCCCCACCAGTGACCAGTTGTCTCCCCTTTAACCCCTGAGCCTCAGCTTCTCATTGGGAAAATTGGAGGTAACAAGGCCTATATCGTGTGGATGCCATATGCATCAAATTAAATCTGGCCTGCTGGAGGCTCTCAGTAAGGGTTAAAAAAAAAAAGGCCGGTGTGGTGGCTCACACCTGTAATCCCAGCACTTTGGGAGGCCAAGGCAGGCAGATCACGAGGCCAGGAGGTCGAGACCATCCTGGTTTACACGGTGAAACCCCGTCTCTACTAAAAAAAAATACAAAAAATTAGCCGGGCGTGGTGGTGGGTATCTGTGGTCCCAGCTACTCGGGAGGCTGAGGCAGGAGAATGGCATGAAACTGGGAGGCAGAGCTTACAGTGAGCCGAGATCATGCCACTGCACTCCAGCCCGGGTGACAGAGTGAGACTCAGTCACACACACACACAAAATAATAATAATAATACTAAATGTATCTATATGATGGTTGCTCATTCACAAATGCACTGTCAATGTTTTAGCTCATTTTTCCTTTGATGGTGAAAGTTGGCAGGCTGGGTACTATTAATCCCTTCACATGGAAAGACTGAGGCTCAGAGAGGCTGTTCTTTGGCCAGATCCTTTAGTTTTTCATGGAGGGACTAGGAAAGAAACCCAGCGCTTCAGTGTCCATTTCCCTGTGCCAGAAAGAGACATCTGCCTGAGTCACTGGTAGTTAGGGTGAGTAACACCAGCTGTTGCATCCAGCAAATCCAGAAATCTGTGTCCTAACACAGGAGGAGTACATTTGTCACTCTCATCATAGTCCAATGCAGGTTGCAATGGGACAGGGTGGAGGGACCCTCTGTTCCACACAAGTCACTCAGGACTCCAGGCTGCTTCCATTTTGTGGCTTTTTTTTTTTTTTTTTTTTTTTTTGAGATGGAGTCTCGCTCTGTGGCCCAGGCTGGAGTGCAGTGACATGATCTCGGCTCACTGCAACCTCTGCCTCCTGGGTTCAAGTGATTCTCCTGCCTCAGCCTCCTGAGTAGCTGGGATTACAGGCATGTGCCACCACGCCTGGCTAATTTTTGTATTTTTAGTAGAGACGGGGTTTCACCATGTTGGCCAGGCTGGTCTCGAACTCCTGACCTCAAGTGATCTGCCCACCTCGGCCTCCCAAAGTGCTGGGACTACAGGTGGGAGCCACCAAGCCCGGCCAATCCTTCTTCCTCCAAGTCCTCTGAGTCTTCTCCAGTCAGTGGATAGGAAAGTGAGGCTGAGGAATTGGGCACAGCAGGTTTTTATTGGCCAGGACTGAAAATGGTGACATTGCTCTGCCCCCGTTTTATTGGCAAGAGTCAGTTGCACAGTACCAACTAGGGGCACCAGATGCTGTCAGAAGTGGTCTTTATGCCCAAGAAGAAAACAGTCACCTGCACAGTCACCCAACCCATAAAACAAGGCCAATGGGCTCACAACATTCCCTACCCTTTCCCCGGTTCCACTACAGCAGGCAGCACAGCCACATTTATCAAAGTCCTTCCTGGGGGAATGCCATGTCTCCCTGGCCTGTTTCCTGAAGAAACAAGATGATAATCTTGACCCTGCAGGCTGTAGGCATTTCTGATGGAGGAAGATGTGGGAAGAGGAAGCTGTCATGCCCCTCCCTCCATCCCCTTCGCTGTCTTTCACATGGAGGAGCCAGAGCAGACGTGGGAGGTGGTGCGTGGTCTGATTGGGAGCCAGGGCCCATCTCTCCATCCAGGCCTCTCGCTGGACCCCATTGCCCCCTGGTTTTCTGGACCCCTGAGAGAATGCCAATGGCTCTGCCTAGGTCACTTGCCTCTGAGGCCGGGCTAGCAGCTCAGAAAACGGGCCAAAGGGCAGGAATAGCAGGAATAAAGCCATGGTTCCATGCTGGCTCTGGGGACGGTGCTTGAGGCTGGCTCATTCCAGAGAGCTCCTTCTTTTCCTACAGAGGCCACAAGTCCCCGGCTCAGCACAATAGCCTTTGTTACCTGGATTATTCAGGATCTCCACTGTGGGAAGTGAAATTTTTTTTAAGATGGGAAGTGATTTGTAAAACAGCCGATAGCTTTAATGACAAGCCTATTTAGCTGATAAAATTAGCCATCAGAGGAATAACTTATGTTATCCTTTTGCCATAATTTAAATTTATGGCCAACTACCAGTCATCTTCACAGTGGATGGAAAGGGGCCAAGGTCGATCTCAGCTTTACTCTGCTCCTAAATCATTAGTTTGCAACTGTCTCCTGATTTTTATTGTTACCAACAATGGCGAAACTAATGGAAATAAACATTGGATGCTATCCCAACAGCAGATGGGTTTGAAGGCAGGGCAGTCTGTGCGGACAGCACTAATAGGATGGAGCAGAATTACTGCTATTGCATTAGATACCATCGAGCTTCTGGCCAAAGTGTGCATTGATCAGGACAAGGCCCGTGTCAATTGGACTCCGCAACTGGACCATTAAAGTCGGAGAAGCGCTGGGTGTGCCCGTCCTGCCGCCCCGGTGGGTCTGACCCTTCCTGGGCTTGCATTAAAAGCCCGGCCCCAATGGAAGGGGCCAGACTCACTCCAGTAATGCATACTGCGGGCTTCCCTGTGGATCCCAGATGATCTGGGCAGGTTATCTGATTAGAAATACTTAAGCTAATGATGTGCACTAAATGGGGCTGTGACTGCACTTTAATTCTTCCCAAGCCTAGGGATGGTCTTTTTTTCCCACCGGGCCCATTTGCCAATGGAAGATTTGCTTCATCAAAGCCACCATGCACCTTCTTTTCCCAAGGCACAGGCCCGTGTGAGCACTGGGGAGCCCCGTCCTGTTGTGTTTCTTCCTGTTGTCAGCAGTTTGACTGCAAGGTGCTTCCGTGTGGGTTTCTGTGGGGTTTTTTGGTATTTATTCTGCTTAGGAGTTTCTTAAATTTGTGGATTGATGTTTTTTATTAGATTTGGGAAGTTCTTGGCCATGGTTTCTTTATTCATTGCACCTGTCTCATTCTTCTCCTCTTGGAGCTCCAGTTGTACCTGAGGCCATTTGGTTATGTCTCACGTTTCTCTTAGATCCTACTCTGCGCCACTATTCATTCTCTCTCTCTCTCTCCCTCTCTCCTTTTTTAATGGCTGTAAGTTTTGATATTTTTCTATAGACCTGTCTTCAACAACCCTACTATGTCCAATCTCCTGTTAAACCCATCCAACCAACTACTCAATTTCAGATACTGTATATCAAGGTTCTAAAAGTTTGATTTGATTCTTTTTATAGAGTCTAACCCTCTGCTGAAACACTACGCTCATTTTGTCTCTTTCTCCCCTATTTTTGTTAACATATTAATTGTAGTTATTTTGAAGTCCTTGTCTGTTCACTCAAATATTTACCCAGGTCAGCTTCTATTAACTGTTTTATGGCTTGATAACCAATCATGTTTTTCTGCTTATTTGCATGATTAATGATTCTCATGGTATGCTACACATCATTGATCATGCATTTTAGAGGTTGTGGATTCTGTTATCCTTCTCTGAAGAGATGGTTCTCTGGGAATGGGGCATTTTGGCAGGGAGGAGGGGATGGCCCTCAAGACAGCACCAAGCCTTAACTGCACTTACACTTCATTCCCTCCAGGTGGGGTCCTGGAGCTGGTACAGAGCTCGTCATTGACTTGGAATTCAGTGAGTCCATTTGCCTTATTGGACACACAGTGAAACTGAGGCCCAGGGAAGAAAAGAGGCTCACCCAAAGTCAGGGCGAGGGAGGGGTGATGGGCCAAGAGCTCAGCCTCCAGCCCCTGCTTTTCCCTCTGGTGACTTTCTGTTCTGGCCCCTGCTACCATCAAGCTGCCCTGGATTCTGTTGGGCTGAGTCACTTCCATCTTGCCTATAAGGCTGCAAGTTCCCTGGCTCAAGGTCTTGGGGGCTGGAAGCCAGGGGCGTGGGCTGTGGCCCCTGCTTTGCTTCTGAAGCACCATGTGGTCCTGGCCTTTCCCCCACCCTCCCAGCACAGGAGGCTCCTTCCCACCTCTGGGCCTCAGTTCCCCATCTGACTCATGAGGCCCCAATGTCCTAGCGCCCCTGGGAAACATTGCGGAGGCACATGTGGTCATGATAAGCATAGGAAGAGCCAGGAGCCCAGCTCTGAGGGTCCTGCTAGCACCTCCTGAAGCCCCCGTGGGCTGTCCCAGCCTGTGACTAGGCCGAGAGCCATTTGGCCCATGTGCGCTTCCCCTCTGAGGAGTCAGTCATTCCTTCTCAGGGCGAGATGGACAGCATCCAGCCACCCCACACCCTCTGGATGTGAAGCTTTCCAAAATCTGTCCCCTAAGCAGGTTGTCCTCTCCCTCACCCCCATTCCAGTCCACGCCATGTGCTGATATCGCACTTCCAAGGTAATTCTCTTATCCCTCCTCTTATCTCCATCTCCACCTTCGTCCATACCTGCTCGTCTCTGGCATGGACTGCTGCAGTAGCCTCCCAGCTGGCATTCCTATATCCACTCTGGCCCCATCCAATCTGTTCTCCATTCTGCGGTCAGCATGGTCCTTTCAAAATGCCCATCTGGATCACTGTGCACCGCCACTCCCACCACGCCACCCTTCTGTTTAGAGGATTCCAGTGGTTTCTGGTTGTTCTTTAAAACATCTTACTGTGGCTCCAGGCTCTGCCTGGTGGGGCCCCGGCTGAGCTCCCCAGCCCCTTACCTTCTGGCCCTCTGGCCCTTGTACACACCATGCCTCCCCTGCCATAAGTACCACCCCAAGGCTGTGCTTGGCTCTCAGAGGTGACTTGTTCCCTGCAATGCAGCTGACAGCCCCACTTGTTGGGGCTATCCAGGTTTTACCTGCAAGCTGAGGAAGGCATTTTCATTCCAAAACCTGTAACAGAATGTTAACATTGCCCCACCATGGTTTACTTGACTTCCTACTGAATGAATGAACGTGAGAACTGCCACACACTTGGAGTTCATCTCTTTAGCTGAAACTTGCTTCTGTGTATGTGCCTACATCTGCACATGTGGGCCTGGGGCTGGGCAAGCCCTGGCCTCTGGCTGTCTGGCCTGAATTCCAGCGGGACACTCTTGGGCAGCTCCATATCAATTACAAGCCATCAATAATGCATCCCTTCAGAGCAGCCAGGAAGCCATTAGCTAGCCTGCAGGCCTCGATGAGTGGCCTTGGAGAAAGTGGGCTGGGTGTGCCCATGGGAGGTTCAGATCAGCAGGGCAGGAGGGGCTCCCCCAGCAGAGCTTGGGAGGGTTGCCTTATGGGCCCTCAGTCGCCTCTGAGACCTTGCTGCCAGAGGGTTGGCTTGCACCCTGTGAGCTAGCCTCGCTTTCTCACTCTGTGAGCCCTCCAGCCACCTTTGAGTGTTTTAAGTGCTGGGTTGTCGAGGTTCAGTGTCTGAGCCCAGTGTGAGCCCAAAGTTAGGGCTGAGTCTGTGACCAGCATTGGGCTCAGTGTGTGACCAGGGTCAGGGCTCAGTGCATAGCCAGCATGAGGCCTCAGTCTTTGTCTTAGCTTTGGGACAGGGGTGCAGCTCAGTTGATGGTTGGATTTAGGGCCCAGTCTGAAGCCAGGGAGTTGAACAGGCTAACTGGTTTCATGCATTGATTTGTTCGTGTATTCAGCAATGTTTATTGAATGCCTCTTGCATACCAGGCAACACAACAGACAAGACCCCTGTTGGTTCGCAGATGATATTCCGAGGGTGGAGGGTGGCAGGGGTGCGCTGGAGCTCTCACTTGCTCACGAGAACCCATTGTGCACATTTCCCCCAGGGTGTCTGGTTGGTAGCTTGAAATCAGCCATGCTAGGAGTATGCCTTCCCCCCCAACCCTGCCCCACTGGAACACCACTGGGGGCTGAACAAGAGGTAAACTGATAATCCTTTGAAAATGGTGGTTTGTTTTCACACTGCTAATAAAGACATACCCAAGACTGGGTAATTTATAAAGGAAAGAGGTTTAATTGACTCACAGTTCTGCAGGGCTGGGGAGGCCTCAGGAAACTCACAATCATGGCAGAAGGGGAAGCAAACATGTCCTTCTTCACATGGCAGCAGCAAGGAGAAGTGTCAAGCAAAAGGGGGAAAAGCCCCTTATAAAACCATCAGATCGAGGCAGGCAGATCACAAGGCCAGGAGTTCAAGACCAGCCTGGCCAACATGGTGAAACCCCGTCTCTACTAAAAATACAAAAATTAGCTGGGCGTGGTGGTGCATGCCTGTAGTCCCAGCTACTTGGGAGGCTGAGACAGGAGAATCACTTGAACCCATGAGACAGAGATTTCAGTGAGCCGAGATCATGCCACTGTACCCCAGCCCGGGTGACAGAGCAAGACTCTGTCTCAAAAACAAACAAACAAAAACAAAACCATCAGATATTGTGAGAATTCACTATCATGAGAAAGCATGGGAGAAACCACCCCCAAGATTCAATCACCTCCCACTGGGTCCCTCCCACGACAAATGGGGATTATGGGAACTACAATTCGAGATGAGATTTGGGTGGGGACACAGCCAAACCATATCAGGCATGATCACAAATATTTATCTGATTTCCTTCCCCAAACCCCAATGGAATGATAGTAAAGAACAAAATCATAAATGCGTAAGAATTAAGAAACTATCTCTTGGACAAGTACAGTGGCTCACACCTGTAATCCCAGCACTTTGGGAGGCTGAGGAAGGTGGAGGATTGCTTGAGTCCAGAAGTTTGAGACCAGTCTGGGCAACATGGCAAGACCCTGTCTCTACAAAATATAAAAATAAAAAAAATTAGCCGGGCATGTGCCTGCAGTCCCAGTTACTCAGGAGGCTGAGGTGGGAGGATCACTTGAGCCCATGAGTACAAGGCTGCAGTGAGCTATGATCACGCCACTGCACTTTAGTGTGGCAGACAGAGTAAAACCTTGTCTCAAGAAAGAAAGAAAAAGACAGAGAGAGAGAAAGGAGGGAGGGAGGGAGGAAGGGAGGGAGGGAAGGAAGGGAGGGAGGGAGGGGAGGAAGAGAGGGAGGGAGGGGAGGAAGAGAGGGAGGGAGGGGAGGAAGAGAGGGAGGGAGGGGAGGAGAGGGAGGGAGGGAGGAAGGGAGGGAGGGAGGGAGAGGAAGGGAGGGAGGGAGGGAAGGAAGGGAGGGAGGGAGGGAAGGAGGGAGGGAGGGAAGGAAGGGAGGGAGGGAGGGAAGGAAGGGAGGGAGGGAGGGAAGGAAGAGAGGGAGGGAGGGAAGGAAGGAGGGAGGGAGGAAGGGAAGGAAGGAAGGAAGGGAGGGAAGGAAGGAGGGAGGGTAGCTCTCTGTCCATCATGACAAACTTGTCTCAAAAAAGAAAAAGAGAGGGAGCAGAGAAAGAAGGGAGGGAGGGAAGGAAGGGAGGGAGGGAAGGGAAGGAAGGAGGGTGGGAAGGAAGGAAGGAAGGAGGAAGGAAGGAAGGAAGGAAGGAAGGAAGGAAGGTTGGCTCTGTCCATCACGACAAACCTTGTCTCAAAAAAAGAAAAAGAGAGGGAGACAGAGAAAGAGAAGGAAGGGAGGGAAGGAGGGAGGAAGGAAGGAAAGGAAGGAAGGAAGGAAGGAAGGAAGGAAGGAAGGAAGGAAGGAAGGAAGAAAGAAGGAAGGAAGGAAGGTCTCTTTGAGTCTTGTCCATCAGGACAAAGAGGAAAGCGATTTTAGTGAATTGAGGGGAAATGGAGACTAGACAAGAAAGTGGTAACTGATTGAACAGAGTGGGGAATGTGTCACTAAAGTGCTCACAGAGGAGGACAGTGTGGGAAATGGGGTACTTTTCCCCTCGGAACCCCTGAGAGTCTGGGAGGAAGGGGGTGTACTGTGAAGCTGACACTGGATGGGGGTGGCTAAAGGTCTGCATGCATAATATTTGAGATCCCAAGACACCCTCCCAAATCCTGCATGACCAGGAGACTGAGCTCCCCCACCCTGCAAGAGTCAAGGGGTTTGTCCTTGGGAGAAAATGAACCAGGGGGCTCTGCATGTGGGCACTGGGTTAGGCAGGGACCTGCGGAAAGGTGGAGGGCTGAAAATGAGGATTAAATGAAAATCTTTCCCCCTAAAAGTGGGACCCTCTGCCTTATTCCCCTGCCCTACTCCCAGCACAGAGGCAACCAAAATTATAGCCTCAGGCAGGAAGCTGAAAACCTGCAGTCCCAGAGACCAAACCTGTAGACACTGACATTGGGAGGCTGTCCAGTGCCAGGTTGCTGCCTGGCCACCCTGTGGTTGGTGAATGCTTTTAGTTGTATGTGTTTTACTTTCATAAAAGTAAAATCAACAAAATATTAAAATAAATACACAATAATATCAGAAAGTGATAAGTGCAATGCAGAGAATTCAGATAGGCTGATGCGACTGAGTGCCTGGGGGGCTGCCCTAGGTGGTGGGTCAGGGAAGGCCCCTCTGAGGGGGGGCCACCATGTGATCTGGGACAGAGGAAGCAGCTGAGAACGCGGCCCTGAGACCAGCGCATGCTTGGTATCTTTACAGAACCAGAAGAAGGACTGTGTCTTGGGGTCAGGTCACGGGAGAGAGGATGAGATGAAGTTGGCCAGGTGGGCAGCGCCGGATGGTGCACGTGCTTTGTAAGCCAAGGCTGAGGAGCTCGGGCTATCTCCCAGGTGGGGTGGCGAACCATCGAGGTTTATGGACAGGAGTGTCATGATCTGACCTGGGTGTGGGAGAGTCCCCCTGAGTCCTGTTGGAGCGATGGCAGAGGGACGCAGAAGCCACGGCTGTAGGGGCCAGAGCTGGCAGTGGAGGTGGAGGGAGGCGGGATAGCTGCTGGACTTGGGGGATGGATGGGATGTTGAGGTGAGGGAAAGCGAGGAAGCAAGGAAGGTGATTGCATTTTTGGCTCCAGCTAAAATGAGATAAAAACACTTGAGGAACAGGTTTAGAGAGACAGTGAGGAGTCCTGCTTTGACCAGATTGATTTTGCAACTCCTGTGAAAGTGATACTGTCATGGAGGCATTGGCAGTGAGAGTCTGACACTCTAGTTTGAGAGGTCAGGGCTGGCGAGGTGCATTTGGGCGGCATTGGTAAGTAGGTAACCTCCTAGGCAGGGCGCCCGGGCGTGGTATTCTGTCCGCCCTCCCCACTCGCTCCGTTTAGAAGCGGTGCGAGGCATGCGGGGAGCACTAGGTGGCGGTGAAAGCCCTCCTTCCCGCGAGCCCGTGGCCAGGACCTGCAATGTCAGACCCAAACTTCTCATTGGCCCAGATGTCCCATGAAGGCCCTGGCGTGTGAACAGCCATCTCAGCCACAGACCCAAGAGGTATCTGGAAGCCTTTCCAAGAAGCTTTCCCCAACAGAAAGTAAAACAGAATTAAAATGTGTGCAGCTTTTACAAGGCGAGGTTGCTGCCTGGCCACCCTATTGTTCATGAATGCTTTCAGTTGTGTGTGTGTTTTACCTTCGTAAAAGTAAAGTCAACAAAACATTAAATTCACAATAATATGAGAAGGTGATAAATGTAATGCAGTAAATTCAAATAGGCTGCCACTCCACCTGGTAAAAAACCCTTAAGTGGAAGCAACCCAAGTCCTCAAAGAGGTGAAAATCCCATTTTACAGAAAAGGAAACAGGCTGGAGAGGTGACGGGACTTGCTCAAGGCCACAGGGCCAGGAAGCCACACGGCTTGGACTGAATCGGTCTGGTCCTGGGTGCCTCCTCGTGGGGAAAACGAGCCAGTGTTCAGACCAGCGGGCAGTGACGCCAGGATGGGGTCCCCAGGCTGGGACGCGGGCCCTGGGTGTCCTGAGGTTTCCTATTCTGAACGAGGCTTTCATGTTGTCAAGCACCCCTTGGGGTCACACATCTGGGCGAAGAGCTAGAACTGAATTTGCACCCAGGGCTCCTGACTCCCCGTCCAGTGGCCTTTCCACAAAGGAAACACATTGTGTTTCCTCTCCCGGGCATCCGTGAGATGGGGGCCAGACTGCAAGGCACCTGAGACGCAGGATCGCACAGGTTGGAAAAGGCTCCGCAACCCTAAGAAGCTCTTGCGAACCGCGATGCTGGGAGATTCCTAAGGAATCATCCAGCTGCGGGAGGCTCAGCTCAGTCCTCCCCACCCCGCCCCCATGCAGGAGCAAAGCACCCGGAGGTCAGGCTGGAGGCCCCCGCCGGCCCCTCGCCGCTGATCCAGCCCTGCCCGTCTCCCTCCGCAGTTTGAGATCCGGCAGCTGCGCGCGCACCTGGCGCAGCAGGACCTGGACCTGGCTGCGGAGCGTGAGGCGGCGCTCCAGGCCCCGCACGTGCTCAGCCAGCCGCGCAGCCGCTTCAAAGTGGTGGAGGCCGGCACGTGGGACGAGGAGACGGCGGCCGAGAGCGTCGTGGAGGAGCTGCAGCCCTCGCAAGGTAAGTCCCGGTCTCCACCCGGCCCCAGAGTGTCACGACCGGGGTCCGCCTCGCCTCCCTCTCGCGCCCCGGGACTGTGCGCAGAGTGGATGGGGTTCCTTGCAGTGTGTGCCCCTCCTTCAATCGTGATTGGGGGACACGCTCAGATCAGTAGCCTCGGTACTGCCTGTCAGAGCCCAGGAGAGTGCATGTAGTCCAGCCACCGACCCAAACTAGAAATGACTCGTCCCCATTTCATGCCTGTGGCCACCGGCGTGCATTGTGTGCGGTGACTTTCTTGTTGTATGGTTGTTGTATTTCCTGTTGTATGGCTGAGGAAACCGAGACCCAGGAAAGCCGTCCAAAGGCGCATCGCTAATAAGTGGCAGAGCCAGGCTTCCAGACAGAGGTCTGGAAGTCCTACTGGACTACCACCTACTGGGGCCCAAACAAGTCCAGGCCCGGGGCCACAGCAGCCCAGAGCCCGAGCCTTGTAGACGGTGAGAATTCACGGGACGGTGATGTTAGTGGAGATGGGAACACGAGCCATAGCCCAGGGTAGGGTCCTGTATGGAAGGGAGTTATTTCGAGATTCAAATCCCAACTCTTCTATCAGCCAGTTATGTGATGGGACTCTCTTGGGGCCTTAGTTTTGCCAGCTGTCAAATAGGAGCAGTACTGAGGCTTCCTCACAGGGCTGCTGCGAGGCTCAGAGGTTTTGGGAATTGCACGGGGCCACCCAAGCCAGGAAATGGCGGTGCTGGGCTGCGAACTCGGGCCGTGGGACCCAAAACCCCAGCTTCATCCAGGAGCCACTCTGCCTTGGCATGCCGTGTCCCCTCCAGGGCAGTGAGGACACAGCCGGGCAGGCTGAGCAGGTCGGGAGGCAAGAGGTCTGAGCTCCAGCCTCTGCCACTCCTCAGCTCCATGACTCGAAGCTTGTGTTCCCTTTTGTAAAATGGACTCGTAACTCCTGCTCTGTCTGCCTCACAGGACGTATGAGGAACCGATGGGTGTGAGAAAGCTCTGAGAGCTGTAAGGCACTGCAACACTGCAAACAAACAGCTTTTGGGAAACGGTTACTTTTTTTTTTTTTTTTTTTTTTTTGGAGACAGGGTCTCACTCCTGGAGTGCAGTGGTATCATAATAGTTTACTGCCACCTCAGACTCCTGGGCTTAAGTGATCCTCCCGCCTCAGCCTCCTGAGTAGCTGGGATCATAGGTGTACACCATCTCACCCAATTAATGTTTTTATTTTATTTTTGTAGAGATGGGGTCTTGCTATTTTGCCCAGGCTGGTCTCAAACTCTTGGCCTCAAGTGGATCCTCCTGCCTCAGCCATTGAAAGCGCTGGGTTTATAGGCATGAGCCACTGTGTCCAGCCACTCTTTTGAGAGATCTTCAGATCTTAGAAACATAGGATTTGGGGGCTAGAGGGGACTTCTGGGTCCAGCCCTTCAGCTGATGTGAGAATCCCCTCTATAACTCCCTGCCATGAGCCATGCAGCCTCAGCTCGCCCTCCTCTAAGAATAAGTTCTTCATACCTCCCTGGGGAACCCACTCCACCTCCACATGGCTCTGCCTGTAAGAAGATTCTTCCTCAGACTGCACTGAGGCCTAGTCCCCTGCCCCTGCCTCCCCACCAGCCGTGGGTTTCACGCACAGGCAGTGCCATCCCAGCTGAGACTGTTTAGAGATGTTTCTCCTCCAGGGACCGTCACCTGCATTGCCACAGCCAATCTTCAGGGGACGTGCTCTCCAAGTTCTTGCTGTACTGCCTCCTCTCAGAGCTCTCCAGTGTTTTGGTCCCTCTCAGAGTAATATCCACAACTGAATGCAGTTACTGGGGCACTGCAAGCCCAGGGCAGAAATGTTGAGGGGGCCACTACTGCTTTTTTTTTTCTAGACCCGGGTCCCCACGATGCAGCTAGTAGGCTCCTGAGTTTGTGGGGACCACTTGGCTGAGCTCATAGCTGACCCAGCCTCACGTGCTACCCACACAGCTCAGCTGAGCCACGTGTCCCAGCAGCCCGGCCTTGGGCAATAGGCTTTTTGTAGCCTCGTGCAGAACTTCGCAATCATCAGTGTTCAGCTGTAGCTTGATTCCTGCCTTTACTCCAGGGCTTGGTAGGTCCTGATTCACAACCCATTGCCAATTCTTGATTAGTTGAAACAGCCCCCTTCTTCATCTTCATCGTTCAGCCTTTGTTATGTCTGGACCTTGCCCAGCTCCCTGCCCTCTGCAGTCTCCCTTCCCGTCTGCAGTCTCCCCTCCCCCACCATACCGTGATTGTTCCAAAATCTTTCATGCCACTCCCTGACTTCCGCCTTTCCTGGTTCCCTGTGTCCCTCAGGAAAAAGCCCATGCCCCTTAGGCTGGTGGATTAGTTTGCTAGGACTACCATAACAAAATGCCACAGACTGGCTAGCACAAACTACAGAAGTGTATTGTCTCACAGTGCTGGGAGCTGGAACCTGAGATCAAGGTTGGGCACGGTTGCTTCCCTCTAGGGGCTGGGAGTGAGAATCCGTCCCAGGCCTCCCTCTGGCTCCTGGTGGTGGCTGGCAATCGGCGTCCATGGCTTACAGTAGCATCACCCTGCTGTGCCTTCATCTGCACATGACATCCTCCCTATGCACATGTCTGGTTCTAGATTTCCCCTTTTTATAAGGGCCCCAGTCATATAAGGACCTCATCTTAACTAATGACATCTGCAACTGCTTTCTTTCCAAGTAAGACTACATTCTGAGGTACTGGGGGTTAAGGCTTCAACATATGAATGAACAGGGGGTACCCATTCAACCCTTAAGAGGGGGCAGGCACATAAGACCCCTGATGATCTTGCCCCAGGCTGCTTCCCCAGCCTTATCTCCTTCCACCCCAGCTTGCCGTTCATTCTAGAGGAATGGAACAACCTTTAGTTCTGTAAATGTGCTGTACGGTCTCTGAGTCTCTGCATGTTGTTCATGGGATGGCCCAACCTGCCTACCAGACTTCTCTTCATGCTTAGAACCCATCTTAGAGTAAGCTCCCAGATCTCCACACCCTTCCCTGGCAACCTTACACTGACTCCCAGGTCCAGATCCTGCCCCGCTGCCAGAAGCGTTTGTGTGTGTCTCCCCTCTAAACTTACTAAAGGGCCTGCCTCAGCCAGGTCTCCATAGAGTTTGTTGCATTGAATGTAATCTTCAAGCTGGTAACTCATCAAAGAACAAAATAAGGCTCTCTGACATCACTTGTTCTGGTGTGGAGCCCTGCGTCTTCTCTGGGAGCTGAGGCCAGTCAGCAGTAGTCCACCCCAGAAACCCCACTCTTGGCTTTCAGCCCCTAGGCTGGTGCTTATGGAATCCATCTTCTTATTCTTTTTGAAAGTTCTTCTGGAAGGTGGGAACAACTTTTGCCCACTTCGCCTGGCTTCCTAAGGATGAAAGGAGCAGATTTACCATCTCACAGCCCATTTTTGGATCTTCCTCTGTGACAGCCTCCTGGCTCTGCCCACAGCCCATCTTGAGGCTGCACCTCACCTGGGGCTTGGGCCTGCCCCGTGTTGTTCTTTCGGCGTGTCTAAGCGCTCCCGGTACAGCCGCTCTCCACAGCAGCTCCTCTGTCTCTCTCATCAGGGTCACTGGCTTTAGAGCTAACAGCACAGCCCTTTGTCCCTCAGCCAATGACCTACAAGACCCTGAACGCCAGATGCCACATTTGAGCCCACAGGGGAGCCAAGATCTGGGCTTGGAGGTTCCACAAACAAAACAAGCCTTTAAAATCCTCCTGTACATTCTAGGAGTGCTCTGAAGCTTTCAGTCCTGCCTGGCCCTCCTGCTCCCCCTCTCTCTGCAGCCCCCATAGTGGGCAACTTCCAGGAGGAGGAGGAGGGAGGCAGGGGCAGAAGGGAGAAAGCGGGTCAGAGTCGAAGGCCACTTGGGGGAAACTGATCAGCTATGTGTCACCAGCAGGATGTCACGGGGGCTGCAGTGTCCCTGCTCACCCTCCTGGAAACTAAGGTAGGGGATATCTGGATAGGGCAGGCCCAGGCCTCCCATAGAGGTGCCAGACATGCACCCTGGGAGCAGGTGCAGATGCTTCTCCATCCAGCCCTGGGGTCCCCCTGCCCACTCTTCCCTGCTTCTTCTGGGGTGTCCCCTGGGTACCTCCCTGCTCTGTGGATGCTGTCTGCCCCAGCCTAGGCACACTGTTTCACAGCCAGCCCCAGAGCATCAACAGCAAAGCCAGTGCCTCCAAGGCAGAGGGCAGAACACAGGGCTGACAAGGGGCACACGTGATTCACAGCCTTGCATGATCCAGGAACACAGGGCATCCCCCAGCTGATCTCTCCTTGACCAGGAACTGTGTCCAGGGAGGGATTTTCATGACATTAGAAATTATGGCTGGACAAGCTGAGAGCACTGTAGGCTACTCTGGAGATGAAGTAAGGGCAGTGCTTGTTGCTAACTAACTGTGACCTTCAGGCCAGCGAGGCTCTGAGGCCCACCTCGTGCACAGGACACAGACAATCCAGGGATTAACCTACAGACATGAGCCGTGAGTCACAGAGCCTCGGGAGGGCCGTGTGTTTTGCAGGGTGGGGGAGGGCAGCCCAGGAGGGCGGGGTGCCAGCCCCAGCCGTGAGGAGGAAGCGGCTCCACAGTCTCAGCAGTTGCCAGCAGGTCACAGTCAGACAACGCCAAGCAGCTTCTGTTTAGACTTGCTCTAGCACAAATCATTTTTAAAACCTAGGCTGCAGAGTTCCAGGCTTTGGGGCCTGCCAAGTTCACAGTGCCCCTGTGTAGTCATTAATACTTCTCTCCCAAATTTATTAGTCTTGAAGCTCGCCCATAACTTATGAATTACAGCCCCTGGTGGGAGTGCCACGGATTTCACCATATATCAGAGGGAACCTTCGCATCCCCCACGCTGCTGCAGCATCCAGAGACACTGCCGCAGGGGTGCATGTGGCCAGCTTGCTCTGTGCCTGCCCTCTGCTAGGCAGCCCCAGTGGAGGGAGCTGAGCTGGCACCAGTGCTTGTCCTTGGAGAGGAGCGGGCCTGGCTAATCATGAAGGCGAGGCTCTTCACTGGTCTCCAAATGTGTGGGCCTGACCCGGACATGGGGGACCTCAGGAACCCCAGGGCTGTAGGACTAGATCTGAAAGAGCCTCAGACGAAGTAGCATTTGAAGCAACCGGAGAGACATGGGTTTAGGACTGAGGTCTGGGTTTGAATTTCAACTTGGCTTTGAACAAGTTACTTCTGTGATCAGGGCTGGCTTCATGGACGCATGACCTGTGTGGTCATACAGGGCCCTAACTTTGGTTCACTGCTCTGCTGTTACCCTCTTGAAATTCTTAATATGTTTTAAACAAGGGACCTAGAAATTATGTAGCTGGTCCTGTCTCAGTTTTAGTGTTTCCAAAATGAAACAGGTGCAGAAGTTCTTCATTGAGAAGGATTAAGTATTTAGTCATATGCACAGCTCTCATCCCTCGTATACAGTAGGTGCTCAGTGAATATTAGTGCCCTCCCTTGGTGAGGGCTGCCAAGCCATGGAAGAGCAAGTTGGAGTTTAGGAGCAGGAGCCCAAACCAGGAATCAGGGCCTTGCCCTGGGCTTTGGGGCCTGGGTCTGCACAGGGCATGTGGTTGGCGCCCCATGCCCCTCTGCCACACCACAGTCCATGCAGCCTGGCCAGTCCCCACCACCTCCAGGAAGCCTGGCGCAGCTGACTCACCACCCTTTCTCTCCACCTCTGCCTCCTTGCTAGGCAGGTCGGGGGCTCCACCCAAGGAGTAAAACCCATATAATGAGTGTTGGCACCGCTGCACTTGACGGGCTTTAGGAGGATTAGTCAAGTTGGGTTTGCAAAGTGCTCATACCCTGGGAAGAAAGGCGCCGGGCAGCAGAGAGCAGCTGCCACAGAAAGCACTGAGACTTTGGAGCCAGGGGTTCACGGAGGCAAGGGATGGCCCCGGGCTAAACATTCAGGATCTCAGTGAGTCTTTCCTGTTCACCAGCAGAGTAGGCATTTGCTATCCCCATTTTATGGATGAAGAAGCTGAAGCTCAGAGTGGCTAAGGGATCTACCTAAGGCCACACAGCACGTGCCCTGCAGAGCCGAGTTGGCCCTGCGTCTGTTTTGTTCTGAAGCCTGTGTTTGTGCCCATTCTTTCCTGCCCCTCCACGGGCTGCACAGCGCAGTCCCCTGTGGGTTCTTCCTGCATGTCTCTAGGGCTTCTCAGGGCTGAATCAAAGCAAACCCCCGGGGGCAGGGGCTTATTCTTAGATGGAAGGTGGGCAACCCCGTGTGAGGCCAACAGTGTGGCTCGTTCCCGGCCATAAACATCTGTGTCTGCCTCCCCTGCCACCCCTTCGCTCCCAGACCCCCCCGTCTCTCTGTAGGAGGAACCAGGGTGGGCAGTGAGACTTCCTGCTGAGTGTGTGATGGCTCCGTGGCTCCCTGGAGTAGCGGTGGAGGCTGGGAAGTCCCACAGGCCTCTGATCCAACCATAGTCTTCTGTCCAGTCCAGCCTAATGGCACTCAGCATATGCCAAACTCCATGCCAAGCACTAGGGAGACAGTGAGTAAAATGTGGCTTCTGCCCTCCAAGGCCCTTGGTCCCCCTCTGTGGGTGAAGACAGAACCACAGCCCAAGTGTTCAGTTCTGGAAGAAGAGGATCCACCAGCCTGCGTGACAGACAACAGGCGGGCCTGGCATCAGCACCGTTAGAGAAGTGCAGGCCAGCCTGGCTGTCAGACTCAGGCCTTAAAGCTCACTCCGAGGCCCTGTGTGGGTCCAGGTCTGGAGCCGAGGGAGTAGGGACAGGGAGAGCAAGTGCAGACTGAAAAGACCCCTCAGGGCCACCTAGGGACCTCAGCTCTGTGTCAGGCAGATCCTGGGAGCAAGTGATCTGATTCATTAAACCCACAGGCAGGGCAGGAGTCCAAAGGGTAAACCATGAAGTCCGATCTAAGACTGGTCACGGGGCCAGGGGTCCCTCAACTGGTCACAGACTTGGTGGAAGTTGTTGGTGAGAGACAGGCACTAAAAAGTGCCAGGAACGAGTCACCAAGATGGAGGCCATGGAGGAGGATGGAGAAACCGATTTCTATTTTGGACATGTTGAGTCAGAGGTAGCTGGAGGCCAGCCAGGAGTTGTCCAGGGACGGTCGGCCAGACCAGTCCGAAGCTCAGGAGGGGTGTCTGGGCTGAAGGTCACCTGGCTTAGGTTATTTTTATCAACAGCTTGCATGAAGATGTGAGCCTCCTCAATTATGTAGGCAACATAGAGAAAGGAAAACGATCTAATACCTTGGTAGACTGAGCCAGGACTCAGGATGTCTCCAGCAGGCTGACCCTCTGGGCTGAGCCCAGCAAGCTGATGTTTGCCCAGGGTGATGAGCCCTCCTTGGGGGTTACAATGAGTACAGGGTGGGGAAGGTCTGGTCTGGCCTCAGCTCCTGCAGAGAGGACCTGGGCGTCCGTGCTGGCCATAAGCTCCACATGAGTTGGCAGAGGAGGGCAGTTTCTGAACATGCTCGGAGGATGTGAGGGTGCATTAGGGCAGTGTGATCACATTGGATCTCGGGGCACTTGGCACAGTCTATTCAATAATCACGGCCTTGCAGCACAGGGGCAGGGAGATCAGTGTGTGAAGTGTGGACTCCTAGGTCTGGAGCTTTGAGAGTAAACACTAGTCCCTCCCTCCCTCTGTCCCATTCTGGTCACAGCTGGAGCCCATAGTGAAGCCTTCAAGGTGGAAAGGCTGGGAAACTAGGGAGGGGTAGAGAATGCACAGGGGCTTTCCAAGGAAAGGAGACTTCCCAGGAGGGATGTGAGGGGCTTTTTAGGTGGTGGAAGGGCTGTCATATAGACCGTGAGTAGAAATGGGCTTGTCCTTGGTACCTGTGTGGAAGGCAGGACCAGGACCTGTAAGCCTCACACATAGTAGGCATTTCCTGATTAAATGCTAATGGGCCGTTTGACCGGGAGTTGACGTCCCCAGGAGGCCCCAACTGCTCCCCGAAGGCAGGGACTCCTGGGCTCAATACATGGCAGGTGTGGGCTCACTGTGACTCCACTGAGCACAGATGAATGAGAAGCTGCCCAGGAGCTGATGACCAGAGCTGCTCCACAAAGAGGCAGGCGTGCCCTTCCTAGAGGTGTGCAGGCTGTGGTGGAGACAGCCCTCTCAGGCTGGTATCCAGGGGACTCCTGCACTGGGGACTGGCCAAGATGCCTCCAGTCCCTTCGCACTCCGCTGTGACTCTGTCACCTCTTGGAACTTCAGAACCATTGCCTGGCCCCATCACAATCTGAAAGAGCCTCGCCAGCGCCATCGGGGTACAGATGAAGAAACTGAGGCCCAGAGAGGGGATGGGACCTGCTTGAGCCCCCATGGCAGGCCAGTGGCAGCACAAGGACAAGAACTCAGCATCTGGGATTTTCTCATTTACCCTGGCCTCCTCCTGCAAGTGGCTCTTGGGTTAAAGTTTCGCTGGTCTGTGGATACTTTAGCTGAGCTCATTGTCCTACTCACGTCACATGGCCCTCTGGAGTCCCTGCAGGTGTAGTCTCAGGATAAAACCAAGATTGACCAGATCCTCCAACCTGGCCCACAGGGCCTGGGGGTCCTGAGCCTCCAGCTTGCAGGGATCAGTTACCCCTGGCTTCCCAGGGCGGCAGCCAGGCTAGACAGCATTGGCAGTACACACAGCGTACGGATGCCCAGCTGCAAGAAGAGTGTAGCTGGCTGATGAGAAGCAGGGCCTGGAGCCAGCCCGGGGCCCTCCCTCAACCCCAGCATTAGTGCAAAACACACCTCTGACTGCAGGCATTTAAAGATCAAAAGAGGCCAGAAAAGCTTTTAAGAGCCAGGCCCTTCTGTGCTGCCTCCAGCCTCCCAGGGTCAGGGCAGACTGGCTTCTGCAGCTCACAGGTGGGCCTGGGAGGGGCCCTCAGAACACAGTGGGTCTGCTGACCCCATTCTTCAGAGAAGCTCCTGGGGGTGCAGACTCGGACTCTAGGGGCAGCCCTGGAGCACTTCCAGACTTCCACAGGAGAGGGAGGACAGCCCTCCCATGCTGAGGGCTTTCCGGTGCCTGACCCCACCCTGGGCATTGCAGTCTCTGGTCTTCCTGCCACACCTGACCAAGTTCAGACCTTCCTGTGGCCCCTCACTGCCCTTGGAACAAGGCCCAGCTCTTAGGATGGCTTTTGGGGTCTCCCAGCACCTGGCTTTCCTCCCACTCTCAGGCCACTTTGAAAATCTCAACTCTCCTCCCATTCCCTCCCTGCTCCTCTCAGGAGGTGAACCAAGATTCCTTATTTACTTATTTATTTGGAGACAGGGTCTCACTCTGTCACCCAGGCTGAAGTGCAGTGGTGTGATCACAGCTCACTGCAGCCTCAACCAATCCTCCCACCTCAGCCTCCCTAGTAGTTGGGACCACAGGTGTGCACCACCGTGCCCAGCTAATTTTTAAAATTTTTTTTGTAGAGATGGGGTTTCCCTATGTTGCCCAGGCTGGTCAATATTTAAGACCCTGTTCCCACCCCCCTTGACATGGACAGCTTTTCACCTCCCCTTCTGTTATTTGCTCAGTAATTATGTACTGAGTACCTACTATGTGCAGGAACAGTGCAGGTGGTAGAGATCCCCAGCACCCCACCTCACCAGGTCTGTTCCTATACTGCATGGAAGGCTGGAGCCCTCAGGTGGATGGAGCCACAGGGGGGCTGTCTGGATGGCCCCTCAGCCCTGTGGCTGGCCGTGTATTCCTGCAAATGGGATTTCAAGGCTTCTCTACTGAGGGCAGTGTTTCCAGTGCCCTTGAGAAGTTTAGGCAATGAAGGCTCAGGCCATCCAGACAAGGAAAAGCCCTGAGAAATTATTTCCATACCCCTCATCTCAGAGATGGGGAAACTGGGGACAGAGGGGAAGGGGTCTGTCCAGGTCAGTATTAAGGCAGATGCTTCATCAGAACCTGGGTCCCCCAGCACCCAGTGCAGTCCAGCCCCTGGGGCAGGTGAGACAGGCGGTCCCCATGGAGAACCAGGAGGCAGCTCCCGTCACACACACCAAGGGCTTCTGTGAGACAGCTGCCTTCTCTTGTGGCCGTGGGGGTGGGGACAGGAGTATAAGGGGTAGAGAATGAACTTGATGCACTCACCCTTCTCGGTTCCCACCTCTGTAGAAGCCACGGTGAAGGACGACATGAACAGCTACATCAGTCAGTATTACAATGGGCCCAGCAGTGGTAAGTCTGGGTTGGGGCTGTTCTACATGTGCCAGAACCCCAGCAACCCCTAAACCCAAGAGCAGAGACAACTCGGCCTGGCTTCAAAGCATGCCTATCACCTGGTGCCTGTGAACCATAACTGCAGGCAGTGCTCAAGGTTAAAATATCGGAGCTTCAGCTTCCAGCAAACTCCAGCACTGGAGCTAGGGGTCCCCAGGGGCTGAGCCTGCAGGTGCCAGGATAGGGGTGCTCTGTGATCACCCATAAGAACTGCATGTGGAACCCTGAAATTGGAAGGGGGTTGGAATCCAGAACTCCAAGTGACCTCAGTGCCCCCCACCTGCACACACGTCAAGGTGGGCACAGTGGAGGCTGAGGTGCCACAGCACCCCTGGGCATGAGAAGCAGCAGGTCTTGGGTACATTCCTGCTGGATGTTCTTGCACTTGAAAAAAACCTCAGGGAAGCCCAGTGGTTTTTACTTATGGGAAAAATTGAATTTTAAAATAATGCTGAGGCCTGTGGTGTCTCGTTTCTCCATAGCCCCCTTTCCAGTTCTGGGTTCCGCATGCAGTTCTTGAGTTTGAATTTCACAGCCCCCAAAACCTTGTATGCTCCACTGTAAGGCTAGAATATTATGTTGGCCATATGAATAATGCATTTGAATTTTTTGTTTTCCACAATTTAGCCTCCCTAAGGCCTCATCCAATATGCTGGTTTAAAAGACCACCGTCTCCAGCCCAGACCTCTCTCCCAGTCCTCCACAACTTTGGGGAGAAACCTCCCCACCCTGCACCCTCTGTAGGTCAGCCCCGTGGTATATCTCACCTAGAGCAAAGAGCTCAGAGCATCCTCTGATCCTGTGATGCATGCTAAGCAGGCTCTGATCATCCCACCCTGCAGCCCCCACCCCTGCCAGTCCATCTGAAACTGAGTCATTCCTCAGACCATGGAATCCAAGTTCCCTGCCCTGGCACACCAAGCTTCCTGAGTTAGGATGGGCTAGGTTAGGCAGCTGTGGCAAATAACCCTGCATCTCGATGGTTTAAACAAAGCCACAAAAGCCCACTGCAGGTTGCCTGGGGGCTCTGCTCCTGGGTCATCACTGTTAATCCAGCACCCAGTTGACAGAACAGTCACCATCCTAGAACATTTGCCAGGGTAAAGCACCAGCTCATAAAGCTTCTGCCCAGAAGTGCCACAGGTCACTTCTCATGGGTGACTGGCCAAAGACAAAGCGTGTCACATGCCTACACTTGAGTTTAACAAGATGAGGCATAATTCCCCCTCAAAGCAGGGCAGTGATGTTGGAGAACTGGGAGGGAGTTCTACCAAGGCCTCCCTCTACAAAGGCACGATCTCCTATAGCCTAGCCACACTCACTGCCCACCGCCCGGCTCAGACCTGCTCTCTTCAGGGCCCCCAGGTGTGGCAGAGGTTGAAGTGTGACCAAGATCCCCTCCTACCTTGCAGACAGTGGTGTCCCAGAGCCAGCTGTGTGTATGGTCACCACGGCCGCAATAGACATCCACCAGCCCAACATCTCCTCGGACCTCTTCTCTCTGGACATGCCCCTCAAGCTCGGCGGTAATGGCACCGGCACCACCTCGGAGAGTGCCTCCCGCAGCTCGGTGACCCGGGCCCAGAGTGACAACAGCCAGACGCTGGGCTCCTCCACGGACTGCAGCACTGCCCGCGAGGAGCCATCCTCTGAGCCTGGCCCTTCTCCCCTGCCGCCCCAGCAGCAGGTGGAGGAGGCCACAGTCCAGGACCTGCTGTCCTCCCTGTCGGAGGACCCCTGCCCTTCCCAGAGGGCCTTGGACCCAGCCCCCCTCACCCGGCCCAGCCCAGCGGGCTCGGCCCAAACCAGCCCTGAGCTGGAACACAGGGTAAGTCTGTTCAACCAGAAGAACCAGGAGGGCTTCACTGTCTTTCAGATCAGGCCTGTCATCCACTTCCAGCCCACTGTGCCCATGCTAGAGGACAAGTTCAGATCTTTGGAATCCAAAGAGCAAAAGTTGCACAGGGTCCCTGAGGCCTAGAGCCTGCCATGGGCTGGGTGGGAGGAGGGGAGACAGCCATCTCAAAGCTCTCCTGGGACCCTGGAGGCTGCCAAGGGCCACATGCGGGGCCCAGGAGCCCACCTGGCCTCCCTCAGGGTGCTGCCTGCCTCCAGGGAGGCGACGCCAGGCCAGGAGGCCACAAGCTTCAGACCTCAAAGCCCAGAGCTGGCGCCTCTTCTCGCCCTGCTCAGGGGAGGGTGGTGCTCGTGGCTGGGTTTTCTTTTTAACCATTTTTACAAAAACCAGCCTGTGGCCCAGCTTCAGCAGGGTAGAGTGCGGGGGGGCCAGCTCAGCCTCTTCCGTTGCCTTCGTTCCTGACACCCACCCCGGACTCTAGGGAACAGCACTGTGAGCAGGGGCTGTCCAGCCCCACCCCTAAGCCGTCTTTCCCAGGAATCCTGGGTGGAGTCCAACACAATCATACGGAGACCACCATCTGAGCCTATGTCATTTGTCCTCATTCTCTCATTCCAGCATGAGCGTTTCTGAGTCTCTTCAAGACAAATCTAGTTTTCACCTTCACAGGATATAAAGGGATCAATCTAGAGGTGGGTGGGAGGGTCCTGGGGGCAGAGGGACAACCATTTTCCAACCTTGGCTTTAATAATAAAAACCAGCTGCACTGAGACTCCCAGTTGGTGGAGGTTTTCCTTTGCTAGCCCAGGTGAGGCATCCAGAGTGGTTCCCAGCCAGGGCACCACCATCCACCCAGTTTCAGATGCGCCCTATGAGCAGTCGTGAATCCTGGTCATTCCACCCTCCAAATTGCTTGCCCCTGGCCCCCCTCACTGCCTTGCTGAGACCCAGGCCCCTTGCTGGACTGGACTGCAGCGGCCTCCTCTTTGCACAGCCTCTGGTTTCACCCTCCCCAGTTTATCTTCCCAGGCAGCTAAGCCTCAGCGCCCCTGCTTAAAAGCCTCCAAGGGGTTTTGTGTGTATGACCATCATGTTTTCTTTTATATGGGGAGGGGGAGGGGAGTAGAGAAGACATAATTTTTTTTTTGAGACGCAGTCTCACTCTGTCACCCAGGCTGGAGTACAGTGCTGCAATCTTGGTTCACTGCAAACTCCGCCTCCCGGGTTCATTGCCATTCTCCTGCCTCAGCCTCCTGAATAGCTGGGACTACAGGTGCCCACCACCACACCCGGCTAATTTTTTGTATTTGTAGTAGAGACGGGGTTTCACTGTGTTAGCCGGGATGGTCTCGATCTCCTGACCTTGTGATCCGCCCGCCTCGGCCTCCCAAAGTGCTGGGATTACAGGCATGAGCCACCGTGCCCAGCGAGAAGACGTAATTTTTTAAAGGGCTCCCATTGCCTCGAGAGAACATTGAGTGTGACTCAGCCCCTTCGTGAGCTGGCTTGCTTGCCCCTCTGGCTGTCCTCCCATGCCTCTGTCCAGCCTGTTCTTTCTCCCCTCTACCTTGGTCTGGGTTATTCTCACCGTGAGAGTGTCCTTCCTGCCCTCACTAGGCTGGGTGTCCTTGGAGCTCCTGTGTCCCCCCTGGACTCACCTGACAGTGCACCACGTCCCTGGCTTGGTCAGCATCTGCTTCCCTGCCTGCCTCCCAGGCTGGTCCTGAAGAACAACAAGCAGGCCTGAGCCCCATTAGAACCCCAGAGGCCTGGGCATGGAGCCACTTGGGAAAGATGGCTGAATTGGAAGAAAGGGAAGGAAATTACCACGTGCTGGCAAAGAGCACCCTCCTGATTCATGGGGTGATGAACAGTTGTCAAAAAAAGTGCTAAAGGTGGCAACATCCAACTGAGTCACTCTTGGGATGTAATTAGAAGACCTACCAAGGGGAAGCTTTTGCAAAGGGCAAGAGTGGCTGTCCTGAGGCATCACCAGCAGCACTGTCATAGCGTCCATCACTGGGCACTGGGCCAAGGCCCCTACTCACATGGGCTCCTTTAACCCTTCCAGTGATGCTGTGAGGCAGGTATCACTAACCCCATTTTACAGTTGAAGAACCTGAGGCTCAGAGAGATTGAAGAAACTTTCTGAGGTTGAACTCTAATGACAGGCCCTGAAACTGGGGCCCAAATCTGCTGGCACCATGCCAGGCCCTGGGGTTCCCAGGGTTTAGAGCTTTGGGAAGCAAAGCAGTCACTTGGCTTTTGCCATTTGATGGGCTGGAGGGCATTACATGGTTTGTAATCTGTAGGGCAGAAGCCAGTGGGCTCCTTAACTGGTGATCTCCACCCACTGGACTAGAAATGGCCACCCTCCTCCTCCAGGCTCACCTTGCTGAGCTGTGACTGGCCTTCTGCAGAGCTCCATTGTCCCAGCTCTTGGGCTAGTGCTGCTACCTCACAGGCACATGAACCTGGCCCCATGCCAGGGGGAGCTGCAAGGCCGGCTGCCAGCACTCGCGTCTGCTGGGGACTCCTACTCCAGGGAAGAACCACAGGATGGGGAGGGATACCATGGGAAAGATGCTAGGCAAGTGGCAGCTGTTCTCTTCAGTTTGTCCTCTAGGAAATGGGTCTCTAGAGAGCTCCACTTTTTTTTCTTTTGTTGTTTGTTGTGTTTTGTTTTATAGGCACTCCACTTTTTTTTTTTTTTTTTTTTTTTTTTGGAGACAAAGTCTCACTCTTTCGCCCAGGCTGGAGTGCAGTGGTGTGATCTTGGCTCACTGTAACCTCCACCTCCCAGGTTCAACCGATTCTCCTGCCTCAAGCCTCCCAAGTAGCTGGGATTACAGGCGAGCGCCACCATGGCCAGCTAATTTTTCTATTTTTAGTAGGGATAGAGTTTTACCATGTTGGCCAGGCTGGTTTCGAACTCCTGACCTCAGGTGATCCACCTTCCTTGGCCTCCCAAAATGCTGGGATTACAAGCGTGAGCCACCATGCCCAGCCTTTTTTTTTTTTTTTTTTTTTTTTTGAGATAGGGTCTTGCTCTGTTGCCCAGGCTACAATGCAGTGGCGTAATCATGGCTCATGCATCCTCAACCTCCCAGGCTCAGATGATCCTCCCATCTCAGCCTCTCAAGTAGCTAGGACTACAGGTGCATGTTGCCATGCCTGGCTAAATTTTGTGTTTTTTTGTAGAGATGGGGTCTTGCCAAGTTGCCTAGGCTGGTCTGGAACTCCTGGGCTCAAATGGTCTGCCCACCTCAGTCTCCCGAAGTGTTGGGATTACAGGCATGAGCCACTGGGCCCGGCCAGAACTCCACATTTAAAAGCGGATTTCTTGGGGTATTTACAAGTTGCTGTGAGGTGAGACCCTGCTGAGCACTTGTTGTTGCCTTCATGTTGTGTTGGAACTGCCTCACAGATAGAGGCTGGGGACAGAGATAACAAGCGGTCCCCAAGTCCAGAGTCCACAACAGTCACAGCGTAAGACAGTACACACAGATGGAGGAAGCAACTTACTTGCCTGGGGACATCTGAAGGCCTCACAATGGAGGAAACATTTAAAGGCGATTTTAAAAGAGTAAGTATACCAAATCAACTCTTCTGTTTGTCGTGGAAAAGGAGAGCAGTTTTTAGGGGTAGTTTCAACAGTGAGCTACAAAACTGGCCCACTTCAGAGAATGTGAGCAGGGAATTTTTGATTGTCTCCCTGACTTAAAGTCAGTTGTTAAACCACTTAAAGGGGAAAAAAAAGGAAGGAATGTCAGGAGGAGGGTGGCGGGACAACAGTGCAAGCAGAGGAACAGCAGTGAGCTAGACAGGGAACAGGGTTTGGGAATAGGGAGAAGTTTGGTGTCAGGAAGAGGATGGCATGGGTAGGAGGGGGAACAGACCACATGACAGCAACCTGGAAAAGGACAGGTGAGGCTGCTCACCAGAGGCCTTGGATGCCAGGCCGAGCCAGATGTTCTCCCTAGAGATAAAGCGCTATGGAAGGGCTACCACAGAGTCTTCTGGTAGTTGCAGAGGAGCAGCCAGAGGGAGGGGCCCGTGCCTAGAGGAGAGGGAACAAGGCTGCACATGGGCAGGCAGGATGAAGGCAGCGGTGGTGGAGGAGACGCTGGGGACACCTGACTGATGGGACTTGGGGGAGCTGAGCGTTGGAGGAGATGCCACCATTTCCAGTCTGTGGTGTCTGAGCATGAGACATCAGGAAGGCTGTGCCTGGCACCAAGAGCATAGAGAAGGATGCCAGAGCCACGAACATGACAGTCCTTTCTGCAGACTCAAGAGCCTTCCTCCAGCCCATCCCACAGCAAGTCCTACGGTGGGGCCTGCGGGCCTGAAGTGCAGGAGATGGAGGTAAAAGCTTCGCCTTTCATGGCTCCCCTGGGCACCATATCCTACAGTTATGGCTGGCGGGCAGCTGGGGGCTGAGGGAGATGGAGCCTGAGCACTCCCTGGGAGGTTTGCAGCTCTGGGAAATGGCTCCCTGTTCTTCTGCACCCTCTTAGAGAACCCACTCTGGTGGCCCAGAGGAGTCATCCGGCTGTCCCTGAAGGGAGGGTCTGGTAACAGCCACTGTCTCCTGCTAGAACAAGAGGGTGGTAACAATAGTGACTCCCACATCGGCATTGCCTGTTGTGACAGGTGCTCTTCACAGGCTTCCCTCCTTAGCACAGCCCTGGAAAGTGGGCGCTGTCTTCCCTGCTTTACAGAGGAGAAAACAGCCATGGAATGACTCATTCAGGGGCTTGCCCAAGGGCACACAGCTAACTAGTGAGCTGTAGTGGCAGGATTCAAACCCAGGTCTGGCTGGTTTATGTGCCATGCTAGATGTGAGATGAGCTGCCCAGAATCAAACCAGGTGCCACCAGGAAAGCCAAAGTAAGAAATCAGGACTCAGAGCCAGCAGTGCTGGTGACTGGCCCACCGGGGAGCTGGGCCAGAGTCTGCAGCCCCAGCCTGAAGCCCACCCAGGATGAGGGAGCCATAAGGCCTTTCCTGAGTGGCACAACAGGCCCCTCTCCAGCTAGCCCTGGGCAAGGTTCCCAACCAAAGTGTGGCTTTTCAGATCAAGTCCCACAGACAGGAGTATTGGGATGGAACCTGTGTGGCTAGAGGCTAGTGGCTTGGAATTCTATTTAGCATGGTGGGTGTCCACCTGAAATTCAACTCAGGAGCTCCTTTCTCCTTCCGAGACAGCTCTTGACGGAAGCCAGAGTCGAAGAGCATGGCTCCCGCCTTGGTGCTGCCGCCACGCTCCTCCCTGGTGCTATTCAGTTACCTCTAAAGAGAGAAGACAGAGTTGGGGTCCCACTCTTGGAGCTGACAAATTATCTGGGCCCAAGGAATCCCTCTAAGAAGCTGACAGTACCCTGTGCCCCACTCAACACTTGTGTGGAGTTGCTTCACAGGGACCCCCAACAACTCTGGGGGCTGAAACAGCCAAACCATGGACATCTCAGGGCTGGAGAGAGGTCTGCTCATCCCACTCTCTCCCATGCCTCCCACCTCAGGTGCCGCTGTACCTATGCACAGGATGTGGCAGAGACTGGATTCTCAGCCCAGCCCTGTTTCTGGTTAGCTATGAGGCTCCAAGCAAATCCTTAGACCGGCTTCCTCCCCGTGTACAACAGGAATGATCTTGTGCCTCCCACCCCGAAGGCTGCTGGGATAGCTAATGATGTAACAGAAGGGAAAACCCTTTGAGAATGTTTCAGGGGAGACACAAACAGAAAGCATCCTTACTAAAGAGAAGCCTGGGATGTTTTACTGCCAGCACACGCTCAGCACTTTTGAGGTCAGCTGCCCAGGAGACGCTCTTGCTGCTGCTGATAGTCTGGTGTGGGAGGGCCGCAGTGAGCCCCGCCCCTAGTCCCAACAGCCAGACTAGCCACTGTCTGCTCCTCTCCTGAGTGCATCCCTGCTCGCACATACCCATTTGTTCCATGCCTGTATTCACTCTGAGTGAGGTAAGAGAGCACTGTTATCCTCTAGACAGGAGGCGCCTTATCTTCCTTCCTCTCCCTTTGGTCAGTACTATTAGAGTACTACTGGAGTACTTGCCAAAAACTTGTATTTCCCTCACATTAACTAAGTGAGGAATTCATCACTATTCTGAATATCTTTGACTCCACTGCTGAAAAGTTTGGTATTCTCTCCTGGTGAATAGTTAATTATCCAAGGAAAATGATGAAACATTTGCTGCTAAAATTTATTGCAAGCTACCAGGAGACAGTGCTGGCATAATTTTATGCAGAGCCCCAGGCTGCAGCATAGGGAAGCAGGCTGCCTCTTCATCCTGAAACAAGCAAATGAAATTGACTACCCTGGAGATCAATCAGGACATTAAACACTGTGATGGATGTGGCAGAATTCTTCACTGTCTGAGATTTATGGGTCACCCTTCACCAAGCACTCTAGGAACCTCCCCAACATCAATTAGGCCTCATAACTAGGTATGCTCACCTCCACCTCCACTGATTAAGGAAGGGATGGGGGTTCTGGGACCTGCACCATGCTAAATACCACAAAAGGCCAATGAGCAGACTGGATCCAGATTGCAGTACAAAGACCCCTGCTTCCCTGAGCAAAGAGTGGCTCAGAATGGAGGAGTGTCCGGCTAGAAGGGGACTCATGCATCGAAGTCTAGACCTTGCATTTTCCAGAGAAAGCAGCTCAGTGTGTCATGTTCCTGGGTACTCCTGTTCTTTGTCCATGCTGGCCTTCTGCCTGGAATGCACTTCTTCATCTGGTTGATTTTGCTGCCCCTTCTGAACTTGGTGAGGCCTTCATATCTTGCTGCCCTGCACTGCAGCCCACCCCAGTCAGGCTAGATTAGGTCCATCCTCTGCACTCCCACTGAGGCACTTGGGATATAGCATGTGGTTGGGAGCAGACTGGCTTGTGGTCACCATTTACTAGCCATGAGTCCTTGGGCAAGTGTTTTAAGCTGTGTAGGCTTTAGTTTTCTCATCTGAAGAAGAGTTGCTGATAATCCTTGGCTTATAAAGCACTTTCATGTATGTCACCCCATCAGTGGGGAGTAGGAAACATTCAAGAAATCAGAATCTCAGGAGAGGAGGCAGTTTGCCCCAGGTCAAACCTACACCTTGTAAGGTTATGAGACGTAAATGAGATGACGTATGTAAAGGGCTCAGCACACCATCTTGGGCATAAGAAGCCCTCAAAAACAGTATTCACTGTCTCCATCTACTCACCTCGTATGACACTCACCAATACACTCATAGGTTAAAGCTTGTCATCTAGAAAGATCACCTAGTTCACATCGCCATTTTACAGATGATGAAAATGAAACCTGAAAGGAGGGAAGGTGACCAGGGAGCCTCTGGGGCAGTAACAGGAACAGGATGAGAACCCAACGCTCCTGTTGACCAGTCCACCCAGTGGTCCCCAGGTCCCAGACCCAAATGTCCCCTATGCAGCCCACGCTGGGAAGGAAACATAGCTGGAGTTGAGCACACAAAAAGAAAGCACTCACCCGTCTTTAACCACATGCCCAGTTAGTTGCAGCAGATGAAGAAGGCAAAGGCCACGCAGATAAGCCACCCCAGGGCCTCCCTCTCACCAGTCCCAATTCCACAGGAAGTAAATGCCAGCTTACTTCACAGAAAATCCCTAATTCCATCGGTGTTCCTTGCTTCTAATGACAAGCCTGCTGTTTTGAAGCAATGCAAACCAGAGGAGACAGTCCTGGAGAGAATGGGAGGACCACACTCTAGTGCACAGGCCAAGTTTTCCAGACCTGGAGTCCAGTTCAGGTCCCACATCTCACCAACTGCCTCTGGTCATCTCTCTGCTCATTTCTTCATCCAGAAGGTAGGCGTGATGATATGCACTTTAGAGGTGGTTGTATTAGAAGGGTATATAATGTACCCAACACACAGGGAGTTCTTAATAAGTAGTATTTGTCCAAAGTTCTGTTTGTGTTCCAGTTCTATCACATGTGTTGTGACCTGGGGCAAACTGCCTCCTCCTGAGAGTCTGATTTCTTGAATGTTTTCTACTCTTTCCCCCACTGATGAGGTGACATACATGAAAGTGCTTTATAAGCCAAGGATTAAAAGCAACTCTTCATTTGCTCCCCACAAAGATTTTTTAAAAACACCAGAGCTATAAGAAATTATGGCAGTGTATCATCCTACATGGACTTTTCACAAGGTTATCAGTCAAGCCTCCTTTAGCTCAGCAACAGCTAACCAAATCCATCTGTTACATTCAATGGTGTTCTCTGGGTTTCCCAGCCTCTTCAGCCCACTTTTATGCAAACTCAAACAAAAACCCTTAGTGAAAGACAGCGTGAAATGCAATCAAGCTGACCCTCCCTTTCAGAAAGAGAGCAGAAAGTGCACCTAGGGCTGGGGTTTCCAGCCCTCCAGCCCAGCAGACATGCTCAGGCTCTGGAGGCAGCAGGGCTCCCACTGCTATCCTGGGAGGAAGAGCCCTGCCCTCTGCCAGCCTTGCCCACAGCACTGGACCCATTTTCACAATCTCCAGGAGCCCATCCCCAGCCAAATTCATCTGGAGCCAGAGGATTCAGCCCCTAATGGCTTCCATCTTCTCCTCCTCCCTCCTCCTGTCCTGCATACACCACAAGTTATAGGCCTTCCTCAAAAACTGTAAATGGCTCCCTGTTGCCAGCGGTGTTTCTTAAGACTTGTTCAGGTGGCACAGTAAGTCATACAGTTTTTATGGGACACTCTTAATATACTGACATATCTAATTCTAACAAACAAGGAACAATTACCAACTAGCAGAAAGTATTTTAAATATTCAACAAAATCCCTGATACGTCCCAAGACAAAAACAAAAGCTGTGGTGGGTCAGTGGCTGCTGCTCTTTGTTCAGATCCAGATTGCTACTGTCCAGTCACCTTGGAATCTGCTCACATTCTTAAGACAAGGGGTAGCAGCTACCAAAGGTTTAGAAAGAAGTATGCAAGAAGGACTTAAGACTGGGAAACTGCTGTTGATAAATGTTTCCTGCAAATCAGGAAAAGTCCTGTATGGTCTAACTTTCACAGTACCATCGCTGGTCCAGTGGAAATGGCAGTGTTCCTTGAGGGCAAAGTTTGAGAACCATTGACCTCTAATTAGGGAAAAAGGCCTCCTCAGCCTGTGAGTCAATGTCCTCTCCAATCTGGCCTCAACTACCTACCACCCTCAATCCCCTCCCTGACCCCAGTGTTTCTGCCCCTCACTGCCTCATGCACCTGAGCTCTGATACCATTTTCCACTTCTGCTCTCATACACCAATTGAACAGCCCCTGCCTGCAAGGAATGGCCATGCCAGCCTCCTGAGGAGCCTTCTCTGTATATGCTGTCCATCCTGAGACCTGCTTTCTGCTTTTACTGATGTCTCATCTCATCTTTCCTGGTAGCTGTAAAATCCTTCAGGGCGGGGGCTGTGGCTCCAACAGCCTGTACTCTCAGAATCTGGAAGGATACCGTCCTCCCTGTCAAGACCACAAGCTACTTCGGGGCAATGGCTGGACCACACACTCTTCTAGGTATTTTCTTCAGAGTCCCAAAACAGCACAGCTGGTGAGCCAGAGAACCCAGCAGGGAACATGTCCCCACAGAATTGCTGAGAGCGAGTGGGACCTGGGAGAAAGCTGATGCTGTCCCCTCTCAGCTACTAAGAAGCTAGGCCCAGGGCCATTACTAGGCCTCAGGCCTTCTGCAACTGAAGAGGCCATCAGCTTCAGCTCACGGACCTACTTGGTTCTGCCCTCAGAGGGCTGCCTTTCTAACATGCCTATTTCTGCCCTCCCAGGGACTCGGTGTTCTGCCAAAATAACCAGGCCACCAAATTCCCAGAGGCTGTGTGAGGTTAACCAAAGACCTCAAAGAAACTAGGGGAAAAGGCAGGAAACCTATACGCAAGCATTAAAGAAAGCTACCCCTAACACCTTTCCCCCATACTGTTTCCAGAGCTATTGCTCTGGGTGCTAAGACTGGACACAGGCGCAGAGTCAACAGGAACTGTTCGGTTTCCAAAAAAACAGATTAAAAGGGCACATTATATATATGTGCCTCTTGCATATATAATAGTTTTAACAACTTGCCTCCACCTCACATGGCTGCCTTTTTACAATAAGCTCTAAGTGGGCACTCAGAGGGACTTCTGAGTTGAATAAAATCCCACTGGAGGGACTATTCCAGAACGCGCATCCCTCCTTCTCAACCAGGGTCCTAAATGTGCCCCTCCCACCCAGCATGAAGTACTTAGTGCTCTTTACCTGAGGCTGCTGTGCAGTCGCACTGTCCCTTGAGCTGAGGTGAGGGAGCATCACATCCTTAATGAAGTTACCACTCTGAAGCCAGTCTGCCTGGTTTCAAATCCTGACTCTCATTTATAAGCTGTCCGAATTAAGGCAAATTATATGACCTCTTTGAGCCTCAGCTTCCCCATCTGTAAAAGAAGGATAATAATAGCATCTAACTTACAGGGTGCTGTGAGAACTGAAGGGGTTTAATACGTATAAAGTGCTAGAACAGTGCCTGGTATATAGTAAGCATTATACTTAATGCTATGATGATGATGAGCTGTAAATACTAGTCCAGTGAACAGCTGCTTGGGGCTGACGCAGGGCAGCCATGACAGGAGGGAGCAAAGGGAGAAAGACCAACCAGTTCAACTCTGAGCCGAGGCACCACCTGGGATGTCCCTCCCTGAGCCAGCACACCTTCTACTGGGGGTGCCTCTGCGGCCGTCACCTTTGCCATTTCTCCTGCCCCCCAGTTATAGCATCCAACAGGGATGAGGGGTAAATGGAAAAAATCCTGAGCAAGGTTAGCCCTCTTAGGAAGAATCTCAAAGATAAAAACAAGACATAGGAATTACTCTCCCAAAGGTGATTCAAGCCATGTGGCCTTGGCCAAGTCACTTTACCTTCTTCACTTCTCTGTGCTTCAGTATCCCCATCCATACAACAAGGGGTCTGACCAGATGATCACTGGGCTCAGACATTCTAGGATTCTTCTATTCTAACAGACATTACTTGAAAAGAGGCATCATTCTACTGCTCTCCTCTCATCTCATTAAAAGAAGACTGAAATGCCAAAGATACAACTTTTAAAAGTCTTTTATAGCAACTGATTGTGACACAAATCAGAAAGGGTTCACTAGTCAGCTGGGGAAGGGCCCCAGGCTGGCCACACAAAGGCACTCTAGCCACCTCCATCACTTATCACTTCCCTTCTCTTCCCTACTGTCTGCTTGATCCAGGTCACTACTCCCACTTCTGCAGATCTGATTCAGGAGGGCAGCCCTCTTTGTTCTACTCACCTACCTACCCACACCTTCCTGCAGGCCTGTTCAAAGCCTCACTAGCCTCTGCTCTTGGGCCTGCATCCACACCAGCTGCAGCCCTGCTGACACTCTTGGACCTCAGCTGTGCCCTGGGCAGCAGAATGAGAGTGCCAGGGGTGACTACACAGGCCTGGGTGCTTCCTAAGAGAGCCCAAAAGAAGCCAACAGAAGGCAAAAGAAAGGCTAGCGCATTCTCTGCACAGGATTTTGAACGTTTATAATAACATCAAACTATCTGTTTGCATCAGAGGCCATGCTGTCTCAAAGCAGCCCCTCCTCCACTCTCCCTCCTTTACAGACAAAAGTCCTATAAACTGACAAAACCTTAAAATTAAACGGAAAATGAAATTTACCTTAAGCCAACTAAATACATGGAGCTGGGTCAGGTTTAAGTCAGGTCTGCTTTTGTCACATTAGCTATGGTCTTCTGAAGACTGGAGTATGTTTAAGATAATATTCATGCTTTATAGCCATGCTTTTTTAACTCTGCACTTGCCAATTCAGTTACCTTCTCCTATGAAGTTTGCCCTTCAACAATGAGATTAGTTAGATTGATTAGGCTGGTGGAGACAATCATGTGTACAATCTTCCTAAAACATAGAGCTCTCCATGAACAAGAAAAGCAAAAAAATAAATAAATAAACAAAATTTTTACTCCTTTTCTTCAATTTTCTCTAGAGGCTAGGCATATTTCTGATAGTTTTAAAGCTGTGGAAAAGCTTTATTATAGATTTTATTACAGAATTTAAAAATTTCAAAAAATAATTGTTTGGAACCACAGATAATTAAAAGGAAACATAGTAATCCCATAAACAAGCATTCTGGCATCTGTTAGAAATTTTCCCTCAAATTATGAAATGTAGCTCTCCATGCTTTCCAACGATTGTTATAGTACCCACAAATATCTGTGATTTCAGTGGAATACTTTAACATCAGTTTTCTTTTTAAGGCATGATCCTGATTCATTTTTTCTTCAATATCTCAGTCATTTCAGGAACTACCTGCAAATAAAAACAAAAAGTAATTAAGCAACTAGAGCCTTCACTGTGATACGGTCACAGCTCCGTAAGCAGTACAGGGAAGCCAAAAGAAACAACACAAATCACTGTTGAGGCACGAGGGCCCCCTCCTCTCCACCAGGAACCCCCTATTCTCTGGTAGTCTCTCTTCCCACCCAGGGAGACTACCCAGGACTCAGGGCTGACGGGGCCTACAGCCCACTCATTGCCTAAGTGCCTTTTTTTTTTTTTTTTTTTTTTTGAGACAGGCTCTCACTCTGTCACCCAGGCTGCAGTGCAGTGGTGCAATTATGGCTCACTGCAGCGTCTACCTCCTGGGGTCAATCACTCCTCCCACCTCAGTCTCCCAAGTAGCCACCAACCTGTCTAATTTTTGTAGAGATGGGGTATCGTCATGTTGCCCAGGCTAGTCTCAAACTCCTGGGCTCAAATGATCTGCCTGCCTCGGCCTCCCAAAGTGTTGAGATTACAGGCGTGAACCACTGCACACACTGCTACCTTTTGGCTTTTTGACCCAACCACAAATTTCAAGAAGGCACCCTAGAAACAGGAAGCCCAATTTTTCTTGTCTGGGCGAAGAGTACTGTGTATTTACCTTCATGTTTTCCTTGGCATTCTTCCCACTCTTAACTGCATTCCTGACTTTCCTTCGAAGTCCACACCAAAGTCTCTAGCTTACTGCAATTATGACTCCTGCCAACCTCCTCTATACTTGTTCTCTCACTGTTCATTCATTCATTCATTGTTCATTTCACAAACATATTGGTTGCTTTTTCAGCAGCACACTACTATCATCTGGCACACAGAAATGTGCTACATGCTGAACATTCAATATCATCACTCTTTATTAAAATCAAGACCTTGTGTGCTAATGCAGTGGCCGGTCAGCAGACACAGTAAGAAACCACAGCAAGGGGAAATGGCCTGAGTTGGCTCCAATTTTAAAAAGGATTAATTACTAACTCTTAGTCGTGGCGGTGCAGTGGTTGCAACTGGAGCCTCCAGTGTAGAGCTGCTTTGTCACTGCTCGGACAGAGGAGAGTTGTCCGAGGGGGCTGCAGGGAATGTCACACAGCTACTCTGAAAACTAGTCCAGCCACTTTGTGCAAAATATCAATTACCCAGCCTTCCAAGGGGCTTTCAGCTGCCTTAGCTCACAAAGATCCCAGCTGAACTCGCCACTGATGAATATAGCCTCTCAATTATTTAAGAGAGCTACATTTCCATTAGGTGGCAATAATGTGTTCCTACAAAATTTATTAAGGAAATTGTCGACATGTTGTTTCTTCCGAATGTCACTGTCTCTAGCCTATTAAAAGGCCCATGTTTACCATGGAGCCAGCAGGCATTTGCTCAGGGGTGGCATTAAGTGCTGGCACCACTTCTCCCAGCTTTCCTCAGTGGAGAGACCATGAGCTCATGCCAGTCACACAGATGACATGCTAACTGAGCTTCACACGGGACCTGTATATTTCATGAAAAATAGGATAAAGCCCAACTTCTTTTACCACAAAGTGAAACACTAATTTGGTTTAGAATATATAACTTTTTAAAATTTTACCGAATATATCCTTACCACACTCCCCATGAAAGGGTTGAGAGGATTTTCTCTATCATCTATATCTTTTTTAATTAGATCAACCACATGCTTTTTTTTTCTTTTCTGAGACAGAGTTTCGCTCTTGTTGCCCAGGCTGGAGTGCAATGGTGCCGTCTCAGCTCACTGCAACCGCCGCCTCCCAGGTTCCAGCAATTCTCCTGCCTCAGCCTCCCAAGTAGCTGCGATTACAGGCACTCACCACCATACCCAGCTAATTTTTTTTGTATTTTCAGTAGAGATGGGGTTTCACCAAGTTGGCCAGGTTGGTCTCGACCTCCTGACCTCAGGTGATCCACCCACCTCAGACTCCCAAAGTGCTGGGATTACAGGCGTGAGCCACTGCACCCAGCCCAACTGCACACCTTTAAAGCATACCACACGATGCCTTATTTAGGAAAAAGGAAATGCTAACTCAGGTTCATTGAGTGTCTGATGGCCTGAGCACACTGAAAGATCTGGATTCTTGTTTCTATTCTCTTTTAGATATTGCAGAGGCAGCTCCCTACTCAGTAAGACCCAATAAAAGTCACTTGTTTTTTTAAAAAAAGACAACCTACTGATATAAATCACAGTACAAGTATATTTCACTCATTCACTTAGTACTTCCTCCAGGTAGTACTAAGGGAAACAGAGAAGCTCTCTGTCACTGTGGGAGTGACAGAGGAGTTCTGCCTCCTAGTTGGCAAGAATAGACAGAGGCCTATGAACCACCCAATCAGAAGTGTCCTCAGCTTATACTGGAATGTAGGAGAAGGAGAAGAGAACAGCATTAAAAGCTCCAAATTCAGGAGTTCTGAGGAAGATCAGTGTGGATTAGGAAAATTCAGAACATCAAACTAAAGAAGAAAAGGATTCTAGGCAAAAAACGAGGCACAGACAGAGATAAACAACTGCAGGTTCCAGAGATAGTAAAGAGACTGTAGTGACTACGAGGGAGAAGAGGAAAGAAAGGAAGGTTTAGAAAGATAAGTCGTTTGCTGAGTTCATTCAATGGGAACAGAATAGTCTCTTTGAACAGACAGATGGTGCTGGGACAACTGGATAATCACATGCCAAAGAATGAAGATGGACTCCTACCTCACACCATATACAAAAATTAACTCAAAATGGATCAACAACCTAAATATATGAGCTAAAACCATAAAACTCTTATAAGAAAACAGGGGTGAATCTTCACGACCCAATATTTGGCAATGGATTCTTAGATATGATGCCAAAAGCACAAGCAACAAAATTTTAAAAAAGATAAATTGGACTTCATCAAAATCTAAAACTCTTGCACATCAAAGGATATTCTCAAGAAGGTGAAAAGCTAACCTACAGAATGAGAGAAAACGTTTGGAAATCATATCTCTGGTAAGTGTTTAGTATCCAGAATATGTAAAGAATTCACACAAGTCAACAAAAAGAGAAACAGCCCAACTGAAAATGGGCAAAAGAGATGGATAAACACTTCTCTAAATGAGATATATGAATGGCCAATGAACATCTTTTCATATGTTTATGTGCTTAACATCACTAGTTATTAGGAAAACGCAAATCAAAGTCACGATGAGATACTATTTCACACCTACTAGGATGACTAGAATTAAAAAACAGAAAATAAGTGTTAATGAGGATGTGGAAAAACTGGAACCCTTGTGCACTGCTGGTGGGAACGTAAAATCATGCAACTTCTATGGAAAGAAGTTTGAAGGTTCTTCAAAAAGCTAAACACAGAATTATCATATGACCCAGCAATTCTACTCCTAGTTATATACCCAAAAGAACTGAAAGCAGGGGCTTGAGCAGATACTTGTGGGCCAATGTTCACTACACTATGGATTAGGCAATGGGTTTCTGGTTTTTGTTTTTTTTTTGAGATGGGTTCTCTTTTGCCCAGGCTGGAGTGCAGTGGCATGATCTTGGCTCACTGCAACTTCTGCCTCTTCCCAAGTTCAAATGATTCTTCCACCTCAGCCTCCCCAGTAGCTGGGGCTATAGGTGCGTGCCACCATGCCTAGCTAATTTTTGTATTTTTTGGTAGAGATGGGGTTTCACCATATTGGCCAGGCTGGTCTCAAACTCGTGACATCGAGTGATCCACCCACCTTGGCCTCCCAGTGCTGGGATTACAGGTGTGAGTCACCATGCCTGGCTGGCAATGGTTTTTTAGATATGAGACTTCAAGCATAAGCAACAAAGAAAAAATTGGTAAGCTGGATTTCATCAAAATTTAAAACTTTCTTTATTTTAAAACTTTTTCTCCCCCTTTTTCATAGGCATTGACAAAATTTAAAACTTTCATGCTTTAAAGGACACCATTAAGAAAGTGAAAGGACAACCCACACAATGGGAGAAAATATTTGCAAATCAAATATTCAATAAGGGACTTATATCCATAATATATAAAGAACACTAACAACTCAAGAACAAAAAGATAATGTGATTTAAAAATTACAAAGGATCTGAATAAGCTTTCTCCAAAGAAAATATACAAATGGCCAATAAGCAGATGAAAAGATACTAAACGTCATTTGCCATCAGGGAAATACAAATCAAAACCACAATGAGATACCACCTCACACTCATTAGAAGGATTATATTTAAAAAGACAGACAATAACATACATTAATGAGTATATAGAAAAACTGGAGCCCTCACACATTTTTGGTGGGAATGTAAAAGGGGGCAGCCACTTTGAAAACAACCTGATGGGTATTCAAAATGTTAAACTCAGAGTTACCAGGTGACCCAGCAATTCCATTCCTAGACATCCATCCAAAAGCAACGAAAACATAGGTCTGCACAAAACCTCATATGTGAATGTTCATAGCAGCATTATTCATAATAGCCAAAAAGGGGAAAAACCCAACATGTCCATTAAATGATAAATGAATGAACAAAATGTTACATACCCCTACAATGGATATTATTTGGCAAGAAAAAGAAACAAAGTACTAACACAGGCTATAACATGGATGAACTTTGAAAACCTTATGTTAACTGAAAGAAGTCAATCACAAAGATCACATATTACATAATTCCATTTATATGAAACATCCAGGACTGGCCAATCTATAGAAACAGAAAGTAGATTAGTGGTTGACAGGAGCTGGGGCTGGGGGCTGGGGATGCAGAATGTAAAACAGGGAGTGAATGCTGATAGGTATGGAATTCTTTTTGGTGTGATGAAATGTGTGATAGTGGTTGTGTAACTGTGAAAATACTAAAATTCACTGAACTGTACATTTTTAAATGGTGAGTTTTATGGTACGTGAATTGTATCTCAGTAAAGCTGTTATATTAAAACAAACAAACAAAAAACAGGTGGTGCCCTATGCCCTATCACTGTAACTACAATTATAATATTTACCATTTATTGAGCACCTACTATGTACCTGTACAGAACAGGCAGGCTAATATTTGTCACAGACTCTATTAGTATTAGGTACAGTATAATCTCATTTAATCTTCATTACAACATTTAAAGAGGTAGTGTAATATTTACATTACTTACAAGAAAGCTGATGTCCAGAGATTAAATATCTTAGCCAAGATAATTTAACTAGTATGTGGCCAAGGCAGAATTGGAATTAAAGGTCTTAATTACTATAAAATATTATTTCTGTGGGAAAAACAAACTTGCCCTTTATAACTAATGATTGTTGAAGGGTCAAGCAAAACAATTAATACAAGAGAATAAAATGTTATGCATATTCATTTTTACTCCAGATACGGTTCTACTTGGTGAGCAAAATATCACCTAGGGAATTATTAGTCTAACAGCTATATATACATGTTACACATGATACAATTTGCAATTTAAAATTTTCACACAAAAATTAGGCTAAAAAAGTCCTTTCTGTACGCTATTATTTGACTTCTATTTTCTTTAGATTGTAATCCAAAATAGATAATGCTAATTAATTCTCACCCATAATTTGTATAATTAATTGTATTTCTTAATGTTATATAAAGATGTTACCTTATATATTTCTTAATGTTACATAAATATTTTAAAAATTATAATTTTAAAATATAATTACAATACATAAAATACAAAAAAATAAAATTTTATTAAAAACTATAAATATAACATTAAGAAATATAATTATACAAATATTGCATTTTTGATTTTTTTAAATCAAAAGTATTAAATATTTGATTTTTAAAATATTTTCTTTAAATATTTGATTTTTAAAATATTTTCTTTAAATATTTGGTTTTTAAAAAACGAGGTCACCCCAGTAAGGAGTATATTCACCAAACCACTTTGTCTATGCTCTTCTGTCAGAATTACTACAGTATTCACCTACAATAAGCTCATTCTAATTTCAGCTGAGAAAACGACTTGATGCATACTCTGTAGGTTCCTAGAGTCTGTCAAAGGTGCGATTCTTTTTACTGCACCTTATCCAAGGTACAATAGTAGTGGTGAGCCACCCAGCTGTAGTACCTGCTGAGCCAGAGAGGCAGAAAGATGAGAGAGAAGGGGAACAGAAGCAGGACCCTGGCTTAGTTGTGCCCATAACCTTGCTGATTGTCCCAAATCACATATCTCTGGGACAGGCAACTTAAAAAGAATGCACCTGGCTTGTGTTACTCACATAGTAACAAACAGGAGTCTGCCATATGTTTAATATTTTTATAATCTTTAGTTTTTTTCCCCCAAATTGAATTTTTTTTTTTGAGACAGGGTCTTACTCTGTTGCCGAGGCTGAAATGCAGTGGTATAATCATGGCTCACTGAAGTCTCAATCTCCTGGGCCCACATGACCCTCCTACCTCAGTCTCCCAAGTAGCTGGGACCACAGGCACATGTCACCAGAGCCGGCTAATTTTTGTATTTTTTGTAGAGATGGGGTTTCACCATGTTGCCCAGGCTGGTCTCCTACTCCTGGACTCAAGTGATCCGCCTTTCCTCGGCCTTCCAAAGTGCTGGGATTACAGGCATAAGCCATTGTGCCTGGCCTCCCAAATTGCATTTTTTAAGGACTGATTAACTTCTCTACTTTTGTATTAATCAAATACATATATAACTGTACTTCAGAACTTTTTTTTTTTTTTTTTTTTGAGACAGAGTCTTGCTCTGTTGCCCAGGCTGGAGTCCAGTGGCACCATCTTGGCTCACTGCAACCTCTGCCTCCCAGGCTCAAGTGATTCTTGTGCCCCAGCCTCTCGAGTAGCTGGGATTACAGGCATGCATCACCATGCTCGGCTAATTTGTTTTTCACAGTTTTAGTAGAGACAGCATTTCACCATCTTGCCCAGGCTGGTCTCAAACTCCTGAGCTCGGGTGATCCGCCTGCCTCGGCCTCCCAAAGTGCTGGGATTGCAGGTGTGAGCCACCGCTCCTGGCCATGTACTTCAGAACTTCTAAGCTGTAGGAGATAGTGATTGCCTTAATACAATTCTAGCTAAAAGCACATAAACATGATATCTTGGCCTAAAGTCTCTCTCTAGTCCAGTGTGGGCTTCCTAAAATACCAAAAGGAGCCTGAGAACCTGAAACTGGAAGTCAGCTGACTAGATGATTTTTAAGGCCTCGTTCCACTTCACTGTCTTAGGACTCTTTCTCACTGAGATACCTCTGTGTCCACACACATGCATATTCTCATGCCAAACCTGGGAGCTGCCCTTAATGCAGGAGCACAATGTGTGTGACCCCATTCTATCAATGACTACAACGAAGCTCCTGCCCCAAGGCAGGTGTCCACTGGAAGAACACTGAAAATTTCCAACTGCTTAACCGTTTATCTTTTTATCATGAAAGCCCCCATGTGAGTTTTAATACATAGTACACAGGCAGACAGAAAAATGTAACAAAATTACTTATAAGTTTATTAAAATATTCTCTTGAGGAAAAAAGGCAACTACAGTAGACATCTACTTGCAAACATGGATGAGGTTCAGAAAGTACTTAATTTTGCTTTTAAATAAAAATAATATTTACCCTCTATTCACACCAATAGTAAGAAGTGAATTCTTACTACGTGAACAAAGTTATCATTATACAGAGAAAAAAAAAATTCTCTTTTTCATACCAGCTCCCCTTCCCACTGGAACATCTTAGTGGGAAAATGACTGACATTACTGTTTGTTCTTACGCACTTGGGCCAGGCAACATGAGCAGCTGACCTGCCTGAACCCCAAACACCAAATACAGAGCTTCAGGGTTACTGAAGAGGGGTAATGTTTTTCCCAAGACAAAATCTAAGCTCTTTGGCGGGGGCCTTCTGAGGGGAAGTATGCCCAACACTGAGCCAGAGCAAGAGCCCCATCCTAGTCTTTGCATGCAGTCTGAGCCATCAAGGAGTAATCGGCTCAAGGGTCCTATTTCCATCCTTCACTGAGCATGAACATACTTCAAAGTACAAATGTGCTCTCCAGGCACACTCACTAGTTCCTCTAGATCATATGCAGTGCTGGTGAAGTCACGGAAATGGGCCAATCTTCTTGCTGAGGGGACCACCTGTAGCTCTGTTCTCAGGCTGAAGCCTCTCCACTGAGGCCCATAGCCCCTTGCTGTGGTTCTCCATGAGGGGTTCCTCACCCCAGCAAACCCACTTTTCCTAGGGTTGGATGCTATTTTCAGAGTGTCAATTCCTGCATGAGTGATTTCTGCATAAGATAAACTAGAAACATGTAGGCAGACCCAGGGAAAAGAAGAAACCAGGCCATGCATGAGTCATGACCTTTAAATGTGGCCAAATGAGTATCAGGTGCTCATCACCTGTAATTCACTAATTAATATCATGAAAGTAATTTTTCTCATGGGAAGGTCAAATACGGAGGTGACGGCAAGAAAGAAGGAACACTCAAGTGTGAGGAGTGGGAAATAAGTGCCCTCCCTACGCTTGTCAGCTAAGGAAGGCCATTAACCCACAAACACAGCAAGCCGAGCATTCCTATTGAGTCGGATAAGCTGGATATGAGTGCCTACTCTCCCCTGAAAAGCTCTAGCATTCTTGGCAAATCCCTGAATAAGGGGTTTTGATGTTAATTTCTTTAGGGTACCTGCCAAATATGATTCTAGGTTATAATTACTTGAATCACTTCACATTGTGCATTAACTTAGCACATGAGATGCCAAAAACTATGTGGGTATTTTTTTTTTTTCTTTTTTTGAGACAGAGTCTCACTCTGTCACCCAGGCTGGAGTGTAGTGGCGTGATCTCTGCTCACTGCAAGCTCCGCCTCCTGGGTTCACACTATTCTCCTGCCTCAGCCTCCCGAGTAGCTGGGACTACACGCACCTGCCACCACATCCAGCTAATTTTTTGTATTTTTTAGTAGAGACAGGGTTTCACTGTGTTAGCCAGGATGGTCTCGATCTCCTGACCTCATGATCCGCCCGCCTTGGTCTCCCAAAGTGCTGGGATTACAGGCGTGAGCCACCACGCCCGGCCGTCATGTGGATATTTTAAAGACAATTTGGACACTTTCTTAAAAGGAAAGTTATAATGCTCTATATAAACAACACATATCTACTCTTAGAGCAACTTAAAGTAGGTCAGAATTGTGTACATATATTAACAGTATACATACAAACATAGACACACAAACACACAATGTTTTCTTTTAATAGCTTCATCCCTGACCAATTCTGAGAGTTTCTCGGATGACAATCTAGATAATAGCAATTTCTCTCAAGGCCAGCTTACCTTAAATAAATCTGCAACTATTCCATAATCTGCCACTTGGAAAATTGGAGCTTCTGGGTCTTTATTAATAGCCACAATTGTCTGTGAAATAAAAACAAAGAGTTTGACTTTTATCAAGAAAACATTCCACACAGACTGATAGTTCTATTTTAACTTCCCTTACAATATATTAATATTCTTAAAATGTCTACCAAATAAGATTTGATGCATCTGTGTCAATATTGTAAATTTATTAGAAATTTCCAGGTTGGAATGTAATAAAATTCTCTCTTACCCACATCTAGCCCATCTCAGTATTAAAGAGTTTAAAATCATTATTTTTTAAAAGTTCTTTTGACTTACAAAAAAAAATTTGATTTTAGGTGAAAAAGTAACAAATCTATACCCAAATCCACAGCCTTTGTAGTGCAAATTATTTTGTCCTTCATTTATTATTTTAAATTATTCCGGAGGACAGGTACAGTGGCTCACACCTGTAATCCCAGCACTTTGGGAGGCCAAGACGGGTGAATCACCTGAGGTCAGGAGTTCGAGACTAGCCTGGCCAACATGGTAAAACCTGTCTCTACTAAAAATACAAACATTAGCCAGGCATGGTGGCGTGTGCCTGTAATCCCAACTACTTGGGAGACTGAGGCAGGAGACTCACTTGAACCTGGGAGGCAGAAGTTGCAGTGAGCAGAGATCACGCCACTGCACTCCAGCAGTGAGACTCTGTCTCGACAAAAATAAAAAATAAAAATAAATAAATAGGCCAGGCACGGTGGCTCACGCCTGTAATCCCAGCACTTTGGGAGGCCAAGGCGGGCAGATCACAAGGTCAGGAGATCAAGACCATCCTGGCTAACACGGTGAAACCCCATCTCTACTGAAAAATACAAAAACTTAGCTGGGCGTGGTGGCGGGCGCCTGTAGTCCAAGTTACTCGGGAGGCTGAGGCAGGAGAATGGCGTGAACCCGGGAGGCGGAGGTTGCAGTGAGCTGAGATCGCGCCACTGCATTCCAGCCTGGGCGACAGAGCGAGACTCTGTCTCAAAAATAAATAAATAAATAAAATAAAATAATTATTATGGGATATTCTAACAATATGAAAGCTAAACTATCTTGTCAGCCTGTTATTAAGGGACGTTAAACAGCTTTAAGTCCTTATGTACATAGCAAATAGATTAATAAAAGAAGCAAATTACATGTATCTCTTATAAAAGCTGTCAAACATTTCTCTTATTTGCTATAAAAATATTCTTAAATGCAGGCCAGGCATGGTAACGCATACCTATAATCCCAGCACTTTGGGAGGTGGAGGTGGGAGGATCACTTGAGCCCAGGAGTTCAAGACCAGCCTGCGCAACACAGGGAGACCCCATCTCTACAAATAAAAGATAAAAGCTTATGCCTGTAATCCCAGCACTTTGAGAGGCTGAAGCAGGCGGATCACTTGAGGTCAGGAGTTCAAGACCAGCCTGGCCAATATGGTGAAATCCCATTTCTACTAAACACACAAAAATTAGCCAGGTGTGGCGGTGCACGCCTGTACTCCCAGCTGTTCGGGAGGCTGAGACAGGAGAATTGCTCAAATCTGGGAGGTGGAGGTTGCGGTGAGCCAAGATTGTGCACCGCACGTTAGCATGGGTGACAGAGTGAGACTCCGTCTCAAAGAAAAAAAAAAGGAAAAGCTATCATTCAAATGATTCTTTTATTAATATCAGATAGTTTATCAATACAAATAGTTTGGTATTCCCCATAGATGCTTCTAACACCACTGCAGTTAGACTCTAATGTAGTATTATTTTAATAGATTGTGGACTAAAAATAATTCAAATCTCTAGAAGTAAAATTAAGTTTCTACCTACCTGGCATTGTATGTTGTGAAAACAGCTGGTATTAAAAAATACATTAAGTATTTTGATGTAGCCTGACTTAAAATACAGGCTACATGATATCCAACATCTGTGTATTTCCCTTAGAGGGGTTCCTCAGAGAGATGTGCAGAAGATGCCAGAATGTCTAAGATTGGAACATGGTATGGTCCAGGTAACTGCTAATCCAGAGAAACATGCTACACACATTAAGATGCGTGGTCAGAGACAATAAACAAGTTTCAGACATGAGCCTCAAATCCAAAGGCACAAGAACAAACATTTTGAATTGCAGGTGTTGATTTGCATTGATGTGTTTCTCTTTTGGGAACGTCTAACCTGCTTCACAGCGACAAATAGAGATTTGTTTAGTTATTGATGGTAAATTATTCTTCTAGAGGCCACTTAGTCAGACATCTGGGAGTTTAATCATCCGAAAGCTTTTTCATTATACTATATAACAATTGTTATTATCATTATTACTTTGAGACAGGGTCTCATTGTGTTGCTCAGGCTGGAGTGCAGTGGTACAATCAGCTCACAGAAGCCTCGATCTCCTGGGCTCAAGTGATCCTCCCACCTCAACCTCCTGAGTAGCTGGGACCACAGGGGTATACCACTATGCTCAGATAATTCTTTCATTTTTTGGAGAGATGGGGTTCTCACTGTGTTGCCCAGGCCACTCTCCAACTCCTGGGCTCAAGTGATCCTCCTGCCTTGGCCTCCCAAAGTGCTGGGATTACAGTGAGCCACCATGCCTGCCTTAAAAGTTATTTTTAAAGAGAGAGCATATAACTGTGGGCAAGGAACCACTACAGTATTTAAGAAAAAAGATGTGGGGCTGGTTATTGTTCTTCAGATTATTAAAATAATATTCCTAAATAATCAATTGTAAGGAACCACAATAAAGTCTTGCTTGTATCCAAAGCTCTCTCAATAGCTCCTCACAAGCTCAAGTTCTTCCTCTTTACTAAGCTTTGAAATGCATAGATTGTATTCAGCCATATTATTACTTTTTTTTTTTTTTTTTTTTTTTTTTTAGATGGAGTCTCGTTCTGTCACCCTGGCTGGAGTGCAGTGGCGCGATCTCGGCTCACTGCAGCCTCCGCCTCCCGGGTTCATGCCATTCTTCTGCCTCAGCCTCCCAAGTAGCTGGGACTACAGGCGCCCGCCACCATGCCCGGCTAATTTTTTGTATTTTTAGTAGAGATGGGGTTTCATTGTGTTAGCCAGGATGGTCTTGATCTCTTGACCTCAGGTGATCTGCCCGCCGCGGCCTCCAAAGTGCTGGGATTACAGGTGTGAGCCACTGCACGTGGCCTCAACCATATTACTATATATTAGTTCAGAAAGTGCTTTCATTAGATTCATTTGATTTAACAATCGAATCTTGAATTCCTTCAACTAAACCAGGATTCTAATTAAAATTGCAGCTTGTAGGGAATGCAACTCTCAGATTTAAACCATTCTAATATCCCATTTTAGAACTAAAGACTGTCTCCTATGCAGATAATGGGGCTATGACAACACAGGACGACACAGACAACAGGATGAGACAGTGACAACAAGGGCTATGTCTTTTTCATTTAAGCATTCCCAGCTTCTAGTACAAGGAATGGTCTTAATAAACATCTGTTGACTAGATGGAGATACAAAGTCTTGGCTGACCCCCAACACCAGTCTCCTTACTTCAACTGTTCCCTATTTGCTCTGACATACACTACCTAGTGTCTCTCCCACAATCCAGCCCTGTTGGCATGGGGTGAGAATTTTCATTGGTATCTTCTTGACAGGCAGAATCTTTTATTTTTAGAGAAGCAGAATTCTAGCTATGTCTGAACTGGTCTGGCTAAAAATATACTTTAAGGCTGCTGGTGTTGGAGTTTCTTTCATTTATTATTTTTTTTTAATGCAGCAATCACATTTTCCCCATTGGCACTGCTGTTTTCATAGCTCAGTAAAGAAACCTACCATCCAACTGTAAAATCTGACTGGTTTTGGGCCAGTTCATTTAGAAGCTACAAAGAGGTAGTGCATGCATTTCAAGTTAGAAGAAGTTAAGCCTGTTAAAAGCTTTATTATCTTTTATATCAAGCTTCCATCTGAATGGATAAATGCAGGAATGTCAGAGGCATCTCTGACTTCATGAAAGATAAGTTCATAATTCAAACTATACATTATTATGCATGAATTAATGTGTCATATTCTGAAATATATGTTCAGAATCATTACACAGGACTTTCAGAGTAGTCCAAGTAGCAAGTTAAAATCAAGTGTTTCCTGGCCGGGCACGGTGGCTTACGCCTGTAATCCCAGCACTTTGGGAGGCTGAAGCGGGTGGATCACGAGGTCAGGAGATCAAGACCATCCTGGCTAACACAGTGAAACCTCATCTCTACTAAAAATACAAAAAAGTTAGCCGGGGCCGGGCGCGGTGGCTCATGCTTGTAATCCCAGCACTTTGGGAGGCCGAGGCGGGCGGATCACGAGGTCAGGAGATCGAGACCACGGTGAAACCCCGTCTCTACTAAAAATACAAAAAATTAGCCGGGCGTGGTAGCAGGCGCCGGTAGTCCCAGCTACTCGGAGAGGCTGAGGCAGGAGAATGGCGTGAACCCGGAAGGCGGAGCTTGCAGTGAGCCAAGATTGCGCCACTGCACTCCAGCCTGGGTGACAGAGCGAGACTCCGTCTCAAAAAAAAAAAAAAAAAAAAAAAAAAAAAAAAAATTAGCCAGGTGTGGTGGCGGGCGCCTGTAGTCCCAGCTACTCGGGAGGCTGAGGCAGGAGAATGGCGTGAACCCGGGAGGCGGAGCTAGCAGTGAGCCGAGATCAGGCCACTGCACTCCAGCCTGGGTGAAATCAGCCTGGGCGACAGAGTGAGACTCTTGACTCAAAAAAATAAATAAACAAATAAAAATTAAGTGTTTCCTTCCTCTACTTATTGCACCTTTTTTTTTTTTTTTTTTTGAGACGTAGTCTCGCTCTGTTACTCAGGCTGGAGTGCAGTGACGCAATCTCGGCTCACTGCAAGCTCCGCCTCCCGGGTTCACGCCATTCTCTTGCCTCAGCCTCCCGAGTAGCTGGGACTACAGGCACCCGCCACCATGCCCGGCTAATTTTTTTTGTATTTTTAGTAGAGACGGGGTTTCACCGTGTTAGCCAGAATGGTCTCGATCTCCTGACCTCACGAACCGCTGGCCTCGGCCTCCCAAAGTGCTGGGATTACAGGCGTGAGCCACCGTGCCCGGCCCCATACTTACTGCACTTTTGATAATTACTGAGATACTGAGCTATTAAGATGGCCTGATGCTCCAACCCAAAATGTGTTGGTTATACTTTGATAACAACCCAAGAAGTGGGGCCCTGCTGATATATGAGATTGTGAGGGTTAGAGGACCAAAGTGAAGCAGACAGAGAGAGAATCAGGGATCAAAACCTCAAAAATAAGTTACACGTTCAGAAATCATCAGATTGTTTAAGCCTGATATTTTCTATCCACAGATTGTTATAGCTGAAGGGCAACTTAGTGATCATCATTCAATACCCACATTTAGTAGACAAAGAAACTGAGTTTGCAGACAGCACTCATCATGCATTAAGTTAGCAGTGGAGCTATAACTCAGGTTCAGGCCTCTTTCCATGACACAGCACTGCCTCTGTGACCAATAATTTTTAAGGCAGTGAACGGTAGCTTTTATTTCTTTCAGTCCTCAGATCTACATTAGTGTGAATGGCTTGACTACATGCACTGTAACTACATGGAAACATACAAGGTAAGCCAAATCCTAAAATGTGGAAACATTTTAACATCACTGATATACAATTACCTTGCTGTCTTTCATCCCAGCTAAATGTTGGATGGCTCCAGATATTCCAACAGCAATATAAAGTTCCTGAAATAAAAGAGGTCACATTATTAATATGTATTTATATTAATATAATACTTTCCAAACTGTTTGCTATTAGCAGTTTAAGTCTTAGGCAAAAGATATGTTAAATAAAATAGGGGCAAAATGTATTGCTTAAATTATGCTTTCCTTTTTCTCTGATCTCCTTAACCTACAGTTCTCTTTTTCCTATGAATTCCTACAGCAGTGGTGGTATAATAAATATGTAGATAATGAGGATTACTGAACATTTACTATGTGCCAGACACAGTGTTAAGCATTTTACATCAAGTGTCTCAATCTCACAATTACCTGTGAGGTAGCATTTTTCATCTGTGGCACTCACTTGAAAATCACTGCACAACCCATACATGCTGTACATACCCATTAAAAATTAACAACATACACACATTGTATATTAACATATAAACACATATACTCAAATATATTAAAATAAATTTTGACTTAGTTGTTTGGCTTAGTTGTTCGCCTTATCACAAAAGGATATTTGTTAAAATGGTAATTAGGATATGTTTACTAAACTTTGTATTTAGAAAAACCAGAAATACAAATCACTATCAAGAGATTTTAAACACACACACACACACACACACACACACACACACACACACACACGTTCTCTCAATAAAACATAACAAACTTCTCAAAGGTATGGGCTGAACCTTTGTGTTTCCAGAGCCTAACAAAAGGCCTCCATACCATAGTTTTTTGGTAAATGTTGATGATATTTGTACCTCTTCCTGCCCCTCTGCCCTCAATAATTACAAAGGGAATGATGACTGACACTGTTCTGTCTCCTTATCTAAAATTTTTACAGTGCCTTTGTTTGAAAATAAAAACACACTTCCATTATGAAAAACTTTAAGCACTTTAATAAGTGCTTAATTAGAAGAGCTTACCTGCTTCATTCTGTTTACCAGGTATAATTAAAGCTTCAATTGAAAACCTTGTCCCACACAAAAACTGAACAAACAAGTCCTGGCCTGGGTAGGAGGTATAACTACCATGTAACCAGACTGACACTAAGGTTTTGTGACAACTGACAGTAAAGTCTCTCCTCGATATGAATAATATGTGGAAGGCACTGAAGGTGGTTCTGTTATACTTACTTTTATTACAGGGCAGATACTTCAAAAGCCAATGACAGTGTCAAGGTGGTCCCACCTTGTTTTCTGCACTGCTTACGATCTCATTTAACAATTGCTCAATCCAAAATAAGAGAGCATTTCAACGAGGATGTGGAAATAATGTTATTACCTCCTAATGTTATGATTTTTCATAGCACCTAATTGTATATGGCCACATACAAGTCAATTCACCTCTCAGGGCCTCACTTTTTCCAATTGTAAACAGAAGAGGTACAGCTCCAGCACTGGTGCTTGTAAAGAAAGCTCCCCAGGATACTTTGATGTATAGCCAGAGCTGGAGAACCATACAATCGGTGATCCCTCAGCTCTTTGGCAGCCTGAATCTTACAACTGTCCAGCCCCCTGCAGTACTCCCTGATCTTTACAAGCATAAAGTGTCCAACTGCTCCTAGAGCAGCACCATGTAACCTGGAAAAGGAAACAATCTAGTCCCCAAAGTGAGTTAATCATCTAAAAATGAGATGAGCTTGTTTTTTTGAATCAACTTGTTCTATAGTTACCAAAAGCCTGAAGACAAGAACAATTTGGCGTAATAAGACTGTGTCTTAGGGTGGGGAGGAATGCTGCAGAAAGTATGGATGAAGATAAAAAGCAATTGCATGCTCTGTGATTCTACCTTGAATGTATCCAGTGTGTTAATTGTGACCCTACATAGTCGGACAATGCAATAAGGCCCTGTCATCATACTGTCTCTCAGACATGGACACTTGCATTAAGTAGTAAACTTCTTCCACTACTTTCTATTTAAGATTTAGAAGTAATTCAATAGGGTTTTTTTTTTTTTTTTTTTTTTTTTAAGATAGAGTCTCACTCTGTCACCCAGGCTGGAGTGCAATGGCACAGTCTTGGCTCACTGCAACCTCCACCTCCCAGGTTCAAGCGATTCAACCGCCTCAGCCTCCCAAGCATCTGGAACTACAGGTGTATGCCACCCCACCCAGCTAATTTTTGTATTTTTAGTAGAGACGGGGTTTCACTATGTTGGCCAGGCTGGTCTCGAACTCCTGACCTTGTGATCCACCCACCTTGGCCTCCCAAAGTGCTGGGATTACCAGCATAAGCCACGGCGCCCAGCCTTCAATAGGTAATTTTAAGGTCACCTCAGTTTATTCTGACTAGCATTTCATTCATAAAGGGACATTTGTTAAACTGTTAATCAAAATATACTAACATTCATATTCAGAAAAACCTGGCAAACAAATTCTAACATAAAGATTTTTAAAGCAAGCTATTTAGCTAGACACTACTCTTTTAGGTATATTCTCAGAGCAAGCATTGGAAAAGACCAGTAGTCCTGTAAATGAGTCTTTCTGTCATACATGTCTACAGCAAATTCAAGTCTTAAAAGCTCCATGTGCATTATAAAATGCTAATAAAAATGTTGATTCACTCTAGCAGTAAACATAAATATAATATAAATGAAAATTACTTAAAACCCTCTGTGTCCCCAAAAATGAATTCCATTGACTTTAGCCATAAGTGTCACTAAGGAAATAAGAGATTCTGGGCCAAAACAAACTGAAGGCAGGTGCTCCAGGGCCATTTCTACCTTTCTGATGACAATAAATGGTCCAAATGGATCTACATGACCAACAGGACTTTATTTTACTGTCTTGCAAACATGGTCCTCTGAATAAATATAAAAGCACTTAAACAATAACCCAGAACAAGTCTAGGGATTTTGGCTGCTGCTCTGAGGCTCTGATAGCTCTCTCAGGCAGGAAGAGAGGCTTTTTTCCTCCTTTTTAAAAAACATGTACAGGCAATTAAATTAATATCTTAGTCTAATTCCTCATGGTTCAGAAAGCATTTTTGTATTTCAAGAATAATAATAATTAGTATATACAAAACCCTCTACAGATGCTAATTTATGGGGCACTTCAGATGCTGCTTCACAACATAACAAGACAATCCCTTCCCTGAGGCACTTTCCTTCTAAATCAGATAGTAAGATAATTTGGAGAGAAAGTGAGAGATGTTGCCAGGGAGTACAGCAATTAAGGGTTATACAAGGCGTGGAGGGGGATGGTGGGGATTAAAGGAACGAACAGAAACAGAAAGAAGGAAGGATAGTCCTAGAGATAGGCCTTGTGGCTTTAGAATCTAGAAGAGTGAGAATTTAGAAGAGAATGGATCAACCCAGGTGGCTGATAGCAGTCTGGGTTGATCACTCTGTGATGCCAAGAATAGGGGCTGTGCAGAGAAGTAAAGCCACAGGATGGGAAGGGACCAGAGCTTATTCTGAAATATAGGGAAGGGATAGCACTTAACCTTAACACAAACAAGGACTGGCAGAAAAAAGCACAAATACCTCTTCCTTTGCCAAAACCTATAGACTCATTCAAAGAACTCAGAGGCTGAGGTCTAAACCAGTTACAGTGGGCTGAGATAGAAAGGGCAGCAGGACTGAGAAACTGCTGCATCTGATACGGTTTAACAGGTTTACCGTATCACTGTGGTTAAGAACCTAGGCTCTGTAGCCTCATTGCCTCCATTCAAATCCCACCTCTGCCATCTGAGAGCTGCATGACCATGGGCCATTCATGTGACCTCTCTATGCCTCAGATTGCTCATCCAAAACACTGGAATTATAAGAACTCCTGCTTTATAGGGTTACTGTTGAGGCTCGTCCTTAGCATAGTATCAGATTTCCCAGGACACACTGATGTGTCACTCATGGGTTGAGGTTTATTCAAATATTGATCTTCTCAGCCCACTAGGTGGCCAGGTGGGCTCCTGAGGTAGCCTCAGGACTACCATGTACAGCTGAGCAGGATGCACACTGAATAACTCTGAAGGAAGGCACCACTCATAACAGTCACTATAGCCCTGCATTTTTATTACAATAACTTTCCAACAGATGGCAGTAAAGTAACTTGAGACACCAGTACTTTATAATTTGTACAAGAGTTGTGTGGACTAGAAGTACTGGGTGGCCAGAATCCCCTGTGGTACAAATATTATAACTAAGCGTACCATAATAGGACAGAGTTGAGCAGCACTGGGTAACTCATTTTACTGTTGTTGATATTCTTACTGTATCTTACAGGTAATATAAAGATGACTAATTCTCTGTGTCCTGTCCTCAAGAAGCTCACAGTCTAACAATTACAGGTTATGGCAAGGTCACAAAAATCTGTAATCCAATAAAGGAAAATGGAAAAGAGGTGTGACAGAGCTACAGTCTCTCATCAGCCCCTCACTTTCCTACCTGCCACTGAGAAGTGGAAAAGCCATTAGGAGCAGAAAACAGATTAGGGGACAGTATCTTTACCTTCTGCCAAACAGGGGCCCACTTTTGCCATCTATCCCCATCTGTTCCTGCTCCCTTAGCCCTTTAGACAAAACAAGCTTTTAAAGCAGGTTTTAATGGTCCTGGCTTAATGATAAAACCGCATGTCCGAGAATTAGAGGGATGATTGGAATGAAATCTTCAGACTTTTACAGAAATCTAACCAACCTGTGGATTCAACATGGCTAGTGTTCTCTGGTGGATGATTAGGTTTTTGGCTGCTTTCTTCAGAAAGTAAGTATATACTAACATCACTCCTGCTTTACCCAAAACACGTGCCCAAACCTGGAATTCTAAGGTGTATTATCTGAGCTCTGCTTTTCCAGAATTTCATGTAGAAGCTAAGGGGAAAACTGTCCTCTGCTACATTGCATTTTCGCTCATCACTGTTAAGCCCCAAACAGAGTTATTTGATATATCTATACTTATATATCTTGTAAGCCACATATTTAATGTTAAATTTTCTAGTGGCCACATTAAAGTAAAAATAAACAGGTAAAATTAATTTTAATAATGTAATCTCAGGTCAGACTAACTATATTTCAAGTACCCAATAATCACATGTGGCTTAGTGGTTATCCTACTGGGCAGCACAAATCCAAAATAATCATAGAACAAACTAAAGAGCCTTCTTGTAAACTCCACTAGGGAACCATGGACCATGGTCTGACAACAGATCTAAAGACAGAATGGCATTGTCTTATGTGTCTGTGTTGCTTCTGTTGGCTCAGAACAAGACCATTTACAGGTTCTTTTATGCTCAATGGGAACGTGAACCAAAAAGGAAAGTCAGCAGTGTGGCAGAGCTGAAGACTAGCATTAGAGGCAGCAACATTAAACAAGAGTAGCCAATATAGAGAGTCACAAATAGATGACAAAAATCTATCAAATTTCAGGTGGTGTGGCCCATTATAGGAAAACCAAAAGCAGATGAAAACTACTGGTTTAACATGATGAGTTTATACTCTGAAAATGCAACTGTCTATCAAATTTTGTTCTCCAGTAACTTATATTTAGTCCTTAAAACTCTAGATTGACCTGAAAAATATTTCCTCAAAAACTCACAGTTCTAAAAAAGATTTTAAAAGTATCTAAAATATGTGAGTCAAAAAAATTAAAATGGAAATTTAAAAATACATGGAACAAAACACCAAAAAAGGAAGGGTATATCAGAACATGTGGGATGCAGCTAGAGTGGTATTTAGAAAGACTGATTGATTGATTTTGAGACAGAGTCTCACTCTGCTGCCCAGGCTGGAGTGCAGTGGCATGATCTTGGTTCGCTGCAACCTCTACCTCCTGGGTTCAAGTGATTTTCATGCCTCAGCCTCACGAGTAGCTGGGATTACAGGAACGTGCCAACTCCCCCGGCTAATTTTTGTATTCTTAGTAGAGATGGGGTTTTGCCATGTTGGCCAGGCTGGTCTCGAATTCCTGACCTCAGGTGATCCACCCGCCTCAGCCTCCCAAAGTGCTGGGATTACAGGCATGAGTCACCATGCCTGGCCGACACTTAGAAAGATTTATAACCTGAAATGCATATTAGAAAACAAGGATGATGGAAAATTAGTAAGCTCAGATTCTCAACTCAAGAAAGTTGAAAATGAGAAGGTAAAATAAACCACTACATTATTCAATCGTTACAGTTAAATAAATAAGAGCTGGGTTCAGATCCTGACTCTCCCACTTACCAATCTGCATTCTTGAGCAAGTTATTCAATCTCTCAAAGGCTCAACTGCTGTTATGTGTAAAATGGAGACAAATACCTGCAGCTAATAGGATTGTTGTGATGATGAAAATAAGATGCACATAAAGTACTCAAAATATTTCTATAATGCTATTGTTTCTAAAATGATCGCCAAATCTCTAAACTAGAAGGCATTTTTAATGTTATAGTTCCAGACAGCCAACTGTCAAAAATTTCACTTTAAAATGGTAACTATTACTATCTATATATCTATAGTCAAGAAAGTTGTTACTAACTTGATACAATTCTTCCAGGGGAGTGTACTGGGAAAAATTTTCTTTGATAGCTCCTGGTTTCTTCTTTGCATTTAGTACTGACCATAAAGTTAGAATTTCTGCCCAGCTTCCTAGCCAGTGCTTGCCTAGGAAGTTGGGATGATTTCTTTACAGATTTCTAACACAATCTTTGTGCAAGGATACATATCCCAGATGCAGGTACTAAGACATATCAAGTTGATCATATTAAAAATATAATACATATGAAGTTGAAATTATGTGAGTTTATGATATAAACTCATGAATTCACGTTTTTCTGGATTTGGAAGAGTATTCTTCCTGCAGCAACTTCAGATCTGCTTTACTTTAAACAAAGTAGAATGGAGAGATTTAAATGTTTACTTTTTGTTTATATGAAATATGAATATGAGTAGGGTGGTTAAATCTGGAGCATTCAAAGCAGAAATACCATGCCAATATTGTTTCCTCTCTTAAAAAATCAGGTTTTAAACTTTTCTGCCAAAAGTGTTCCTTTCTAGATAGAGGTAGAGAAGGAACATTAAAAATTATTTAAATAAATAAAAATTTAAACACATCATGTAAGTGGTTCTATCTAGAGTTCAGAGATCCAATGTTATGTGCTCAAAAAAACAATACCCCTAAGGCTGCCTCAACCAGGACAAGAGTTTTACAGAATGGCAAATGCTTTCTCAACCTTCTTTTCTCAATAGACTACACAGCCATAACCTTAAACAGCAACTGTTATAGCTAAAACATAATATACATATACATAACAAATGCCAGGTTAGGAGTTAAATGAATTTATCATAGCAAATAATGAATGTGTCTTTGAGAAGTAGATTAACCAAACTATATTTTCTAATTATTGGAGCCTCCTGTGCATTAATAGTGCTATATTTCATCCTGTTGCTCATTTAAGAGGCCAAACTATTTCCTTTGTTTGCCAAATCCTGTTTAAGTCTCTTCTCTTTTTGGAAGAGGCCTCAAAACTGAAAGCACAACTATCTGTGGCTCTTTTCTCAAACAGCTCTCTGCCTGTATTATGAAATTCTCAGGTGGGATTCTGGCTAAACTGAGTTTCACATGAAGGGAAGATTTTACCCATACTCTTGGTTTGAAACTGAAATTATATCCCATCCATCAGACAATGCCCCTGTACTAAGATTAGCTCCTGTTTTATTAGAATTCAAGACAACACACTAGTCATCACAGCTATATGTACTGTCTATGTTACGCCAGTAACTATGCTGTACTTTATAAACACGACCTCACTTAACTATGACAACAACTCTATAGGATAGAAATGATTCCTATTTTATAGAAGAGAAAGCAGAGGCTCAGGCAGGCTTGCTGAGTTGTCCAAAATTATACACACCTAGTAAAAGGCAGGTTCTCCCTCCCCAGCTTTACTGAAGTATATTTGACACATAAAAATTATATATAAGTATACAATGTGATGTTTTGATATAGGTAAACATTATTAAATAATTACCACAATCAGGCTAATTAACATATCTATCACATCACAGTTACTTTTTGTGGTGAGAACACTTAAGATTTACTCTCTTAGCAAATCTTAAGTATATAATCCACTCTTACTAACTAAAGTCACCATTCTGTACAATAGATCCCCAGAATTTATTCATCCAGCATAACTGAAATTTTGTATTCTTTGACCAACATCTCCCCATTTCCCCCACCTCCCAGCCCCTGGAAGCCACCGTTCTACTCTCAAAAGGCAGGCTTCTTAACCTAGGTTGATTCTAAATTCAGCACTTTTTCTATACCACATATGACTCAGTATTATTACTGTATTGGTAATATGCTTTAGCTGAAGTCACCAGTCTGTTAAAACTCCACAAAGTATATTTATCTTAGAGAAAGATCCCTAAAACAAGATGAAACCTGGTGAAGAGCCAACTGAAGTTTGTATATATTAAAAAAAAAAGTATTGTCAATTTTAGTTAACATTAGCTTTTACTTCATGTTACTAAAAGTATCAGTTTGTACATTAGCTCTGAGTCTCCTTATCATGAATAATGACAACTATACTGTTTAGATTTATTGCTCTATCAACCACTTGCACGTCAATTAGAAAGCCTCTAATGCACACCCACCACACACACGCACCAGCTGGAACCCCTTCAAGGAGACTGACTCACAAAAGAGGCAAGGCTCTGAAATTATTTTTGTTGTTGTTGTTGTTGATGTTTCTTTCTTTTAATTTATGTAACCTGCACTGAAAACTAACTAATACTTTTCAGCTAAAGATTTTGACCCGGCTTTCAGTGAAGTCAGTATCTGGTTCCAAATAACTTCTAAAGGGAAATGTCTAGAGGCAAAGCCAGAAAATGCATTTGGAAGAAAAGCAGGGGCCCTCATCTAGCCTCTGAAGATTTTTCACATGAATGGAGATTCCATGGCTCAGTAGATGGACTTGGTTCTTTTTAGTGACAGAATATGTAGTGAAAGATTCTTTGAAATCTTAAATTCAAATTCATTCTTAGATATAAGCTCCTCCATATTCTTTTAACCAGCCTACCTTTTCTCCCAGGATGTATAGGGAACTAAGCAAATGTCTTCTTCATATCTAGTCTAATATGTCCAAAGCAGGTGGGAGGTATATCACTAGCATACACTTCATTATGTATCTCACATTTTTTGTTCAAAATGTAAATTTAATTACCCAGTTGCTCAACTACAAAGCTAAAAGAATTTTTTTAAAACAAGGACATTAACTATATTGTGAAACGCGATTCAAAAATTTAAATGTAAACCAGAAAAAAAGTGAAATTCCGACCCTTGGCGTTTTAGTAATGTTTTTTAATTGCAGATTTCAATTATGCAAGATATACAGGACCTGAAACAAGTTTTTTTTTCTTAAGACACTAGTTTCACATTAAAATATAACTTCAGCTGTGCTCAGTGGCTCACGTCTATAATCCCAACCACTTGGGAAGCTGAGGCAGGAGGATTTCTTGAGTACAGAAATTTGAGGCTGCAGTGAACTATGGTCATGTTGCCATACTCCAGCTTGAGCAACAGAATAAGACCCCATCTCTAAAAATATTAATAATAATTAAATATAATTTTGATATTTAACTATTTTATAATTAAACGCTTTGCATTTACCTAATTTGCTTCTATACCAGTTCAGAGATTTTCCATTGTGGGAAAATATACTTTAAGTGTACCTGAAATTATGAAAAGCCAAGTATATTATTATATACTTACCTAAAACTATTCAGACAGTTAATTTACATTGAAATATTTGTGTATATGACATCAAAATACTTGAATATGTAATCAAGTCTATTACAAAGCTTTGCATTTTAGCAGGTCAAATAAAAACTTTATTTGAAGGCTGGGTGCAGTGGCTCATGCCTGTAATCCTAGCACTTTGGGAGGTTGAGGTGGGAGGATCGCTTGAGGCCAGGAGTTTGAGACCAGCCTAGGCAACACAGCAAGACCCCATCTCTACAAAAAATAAAAAGCAAATTAGCTGGGCGTGGTGGGACACATCTGTGATCCCAGCTACTTGGGAGGCTGAAGCAGGAGGATCACTTGAGCCCAGGAGGTTGAAGCTGCAGTGAGATGTGATGGCACCACTCCACTCCAGCTTGGATAATACAGTGAGACCCTGTCTCAAAAGAAGTTTATTTGGCGGGGCGCAGTGGCTCACGCCTGTAATCTCAGCACTTTGGGAGGCTGAGGCAGGCAGATCTCGAGGTCAGGAGATCCAGACCATCCTGGCCAACATGGTGAAACCCTGTCTCTACTAAAAAATACAAAAAATTAGCTGGGCATGGTGGTGGGCCCCTGTAGTCCCAGCTACTCTGGAGGCTGAGGCAGGAGAATGACATGAACCTGGGAGGCGGAGCTGGCAGTAAGGCAAGATAGTACCACTGCACTCTAGCCTGGGCGACAGAGTGAGACTCTGTCTCAAAAAAAAAAAAAAAAAGTTTATTTGACTATTTTTTTTTTTTTTTGAGATGGAGTCTCGCTCTGTTGCCCAAGCTGGAGTACAAAGGCACAATCTCGGCTCACTGCAACCTCCGCCTCCTGGGTTCAAGTGAGTCTCCTGCCTCAGCCTGCCAAGTAGCTGGAACTACAGGTGTGCGCCACCACACCCGGCTAATTTTTGTATTTTTAGTAGAGACAAGGTTTCACTATGTTGGTCAGGATGGTCTCGATCTCTTGACCTCGGGATCCCCCCACCTCGGCCTCCCAAAGTGCTGGGATCACAGGCGTGAGCCACTTCGCCTGGCCGAGTATCAAAATTTTTTATCAGCAAAGTTCTTTAATTGATCCAAGTCAAAACATGCTAAATTATACATTTCTAAGTAGAATTTTGGAGTTGTAAGGAACCTTTGAAATTATCTATGCAATCTCTTTATTTCATCAATGATAAAAATCAAGGCCCTGGGAAACACAGCTGCCACCCGAACCTAGGTCTCCTGACTTCCAAGTAGTAGTCTTTCCATTCACCAAACTGCCTCTTTTCCCAAATCACTAAGAGCTGGCCATTGCTTACACAGCCTTTCTTGACATTTAATCATAACTTCTATGTCAAGAAGCTTATGAGAGCTACAAAGCAACCAGAGGAAACCAATTTGAAGGCTCCTCAAAAAGTTACACATAGAACTACCATATGTCTCAGCAATTCCAATCCTAAGTATATATTCAAAAGAACTGACAACGGGGACTCAAACAGATACTTGTATGTGAATGTTCATAGCAGCATTATTCGCTATAGCTAAAAGGTGAAATAAAACAATCTAAGTGTCCACTGACAGATGGATAAGCAAAATGTTTACAGATGACTGGACCATAAAAAGGAATTAAGTTCTTTTTTTTTTTTTTTTTGAGACGGAGTCTCGCTCTGTCGCCCAGGCTGGAGTGCAGTGGTGCAATCTCGGCTCACTGCAAGCTCCGCCTCCTGGGTTCACGCCATTCTCCTGCCTCAGCCTCTCCGAGTAGCTGGGACTACAGGCGCCCGCCACCATGCCCGGCTAAATTTTTTGTATTTTTAGTAGAGACGGGGTTTCACCGTGGTCTCGATCTCCTGACCTCGTGATTCGCCCGCCTCGGCCTCCCAAAGTGCTGGGATTACAAGCGTGAGCCACTGTGCCCGGCCTAGGAATTAAGTTCTGAAACATGATACAATATGATGAAATGTGAAAATGTGCTAAATGAAAAAAGCCATCATAAAAGGACAAATATTATTTGATTCAACTTTATGAAATATCTAGAATAGGCAAATTCATAGAGACAGAAATAGATTAGCAATGACAAGGGGCCAAGGTAGAACGTAATAAGGAGTTATTGCTTAATGGGTATAGGATTTCTATTTGGGGTGATGGAACTTTCAGAAATAGAGTAGTGATGGTTGCACATTGTGAATGTGATTAAAGTCATTAAATTGTACACTTAAAAATCGTTAAAACAACTGGGTGTGGTGGTTCACACTTACAATCCCAGCACTTTGGGAGGACGAGGTGGGTGGATCACTTCAGGCCAGGAGTTCAAGACCAGCCTGGCAACATGGTGAAACACTGTTTCTATGAAAATTCAAAAATTAGTTAGGCTTGGTGGTGCATGCCTGTAGTCTCAGCTACTTGGGAGGCTGAGGCAGGAGAACTGCTTGAACCCGGGAGGCGGAGGTTGCAGTGAGCCAAGATGGCACCACTGCATTCCGGCCTGGGCAGTAGAGTGAGACTCCATGTCAAAAAAAAAAAAAAAAAAAAAAGAAAAAGAAAAAAAAAATTGTTAAAATGGCAAATTTTATATTTTACCACAATAAAAAAATTGCTAGAAACCTTGACAGAAACCGTCACAGAATTTCCCATGTTCAAAAAACTTCATTCTAGAATCTTGTGGTAATTATTAAAAATTATTAACATACATTAAAAATAATAATAAGGAAAACCAGGTACAGGATTTATAGAAATTCATTGTACTGTCTTCAAAATTTTTCTTTAAATTCAGGCCGGGCATGGTAGCTCACGCCAGTAATCCTAGCACTTTGGGAGGCCGAGACGGGCAGATCACAACGAGGTCAGGAGTTTGAGACCAGCCTGGCCAACGTGGCAAAACCCCGTCTCTACTAAAAATACAACAATTAGCCGGGCATGGTGGTGCACACCTGCAATCCCAGCTACTAGGTAGGCTAAGGCAGGGGAATCACTTGAACCCGGGAGGCAGAGGTTGCAGTGAGCCCAGATCACGCTGCTGCACTCAGGCCTGAGCGACAGAGCAAGACTCCGTCTCAAACAAAAACAAAGTTTTTTTCTTAAAATCCAAAACCGTTCTCAAAATTATTATTATTATTGTTATTAGTTTTTTTGAGACAGAGTTTCACTCTTGTTGCCCAGGCTGGAGTGCAATGGCGCAATCTCAGCTCACTGCAACCTCCGCCTCCCAGGTTCAAGCAATTCTCGTGCCTCAGCCTCCCACGTAGCTGGGATTACAGGCATGTGCCACCACTCCCAGCTAATTTTGTATTTTTAGGAGAAATGGGGTTTCTCCATGTTGGTCGGGCTGGTCTCGAACTGCCAACCTCGGGTGATTTGCCCGCCTCAGCCTCCGAAAGTGCTGGGATTACAGGCCTGAGCCACCGCACCCAGCCCTCAAAATGTTTATTTAAGAGAAAGCTATCTGAGTTGTGAAGTTCAGACCAAAGACTTATGAAAAACTCATTTAAGCACCTTCTAAAATTATAAGAATTGGAGTAGAGCTTGTAATATGGAAAACAGTAATGCCAGTTAAAAATAAATTTACTATGCAACCTAAGATCCTCTAAAATAATCTCACTTTAAGGAAGTGGAGTGTACCCTCCTGCCCCAAATACTATTTCCCAAATTTCCTTTCAGACTAAGTTTGGTTAATATTAATATATAGTTAAACGATGTTATTAAACTCTTCTTCTCTATACCTTAATGCTTGTATCTTTGGCCTTGAGGTGAACACAGTACTGAATTACATATGCTAAATGACCAATTATCCATTGAATCAACATTTTCTAGTACAGTGTCTCATGTTCTTTGACACTCATGTGCCTATTTATCATACCTGAAACTATATGAGAAAATACGTTGGTTTTTATAGGAAAAAAACAAAATTACATAGAATAAGAATAGAAATTTAGAATAGTTTTATTTCTTTCAAGTTACCACACCAATACAGCTACGACAAAGACTGCTGTCTACTCTTATTGACTTTCATGTCAGCTGTTAAATTAGATTCACTATCTATAAGACATGTCAATTTATCATTATTGGTGGCATGCTTTTAAACAGTTACCATATATATGTAAAAAAGAATTCAATACTCTCTCTGAAACTTACAATTTTTAACTTTATATAATAAAATGATAATGGATAAAGAACTTCACTGATATTGGACCTCTGGAATAAATGTTTAGAGAAATCAGTCTAGTAAAAATTAGCTGAGAAGACAAACCAAAGATATAATTAAAACTCCTAGTTTTTTGGCAATTAAGTTTTTAACTATTGTACAACCAAATAATTTATATATACAAACCACAGTTTATAAATTCTACAACTTCTTCTTTGTCGTTTTAAACTTCACTGTATGGGCTTTGATAATCCAGGCCATGTAATTACCTTTAAGAAGCATGCTTAGGGTGTTTTCTGGACTACAAGTCCATACAGCATTTCTCTCTGTCCTCTTGGGAACAAAACATCAATTGCTTTCAGCTAAATGCACTCACATATGAATATTTTAGTACAATTTAATGCTTCTATACCAACCCCAAAGGAACAGAGCATCAATTTGTGAACACAGTTCTCTTGGAGTTAAAAGCCAAGCTAGATAATGCAGTATGAAAGCAGCTGTCAATCTTCAGCTTTTTAGCAAGTTAGAAGGGCAGCCCATAAATTCAGTCCCAGCTGTATACAAGTAAGTCTATAAAGTTTACTCCTACACAGACTTTTCAACAATAGTGAATTTTCAAAAGAGAACCCAGAAACAAAATTTATTATCTTGATAACATTTTTCAAAAACTGCTTATTCATCTGGTAACTTTAAACTGACTTCTATTCACTTAGTCTCACCATTATGAATGGACAGGTGGTCTGTTAGTAAAATACCAAAATATACATAAAATAATCTACTCCCACTAAGAAGTTGCACTAAGCATAAGAACACATTTCCCTGGCATTAGAAAACAGATTCTTTAATAATTGCAATATGCTTATATGTTCAGATGGTTAGGAAGGTAAGGTCAGCACCATCAAAAAAGCTAATAGAAGGCAATCTAGAAATAAGTATTAAATGGAAACAAGCACCAAATATGCCAACCTTTAAAAGGCCATAGAAATTAAATGCTAGTTGTAGCGTAAATCTGAGACTCTATTAAGTTCAACAAATATTAATGTGCTGACAAAATCCAGTAAGTCAGTCAAACCTCAGGTAAAGAAATAAGAATTCAATACTTGTTCATAATTTCAAAACAAAATAAAACAAAATCTCGGAAAACAAGGATTTATGACAGTACTGTAAAAATGGCTAATACACAGCACTTACTATATACCAGGCACAGTTTTTAAGTGTTAAACAAATATTAACTCATTTAATCCTGTTTTACATATTAATCTTTAAAATCATTTAATCTTTAACACTACGGTATGAAGTATGAATTATTATTATCACCATTATATAGTTGAGAAAACTGTGCTACAGAGGGGTTAAGTGATTTGTCCAAAGTCACACAGCCAGCAAGTGGCAACACCAAGAGCTGAATCCTGGCAACCTGGCTAGAAAGTCTGGATTCTTAACTATTCTATGACACTGCCTATTGTAGGGAACTTTTTAAAATCTGATAAAGGGTATCCACTAAAAACAGACAGCCACCATAATACCTATGGTGAAACAATGGAAGAATTTCCTCGAAATGAAGGACAAGGATGTTTATCCTCACCACTTCTGTTCAACAATGCCACAGCTAACACAATAAGAAAAGAAAATTGGTCGGGCACAGTGGCTCACGCCTGTAATCGCAGCACTTTGGAGGCTGAGGCAGGCGGATCACGAGGTCAGGAGATCGAGACCATTCTGGCTAACATGGTGAAACCCCGTCTCTACTAAAAATACAAAAAAAATTAGCCGGGCATGGTGGCAGGCACCTGTAGTCCCAGCTACTCGGGAGGCTGAGGCAGGAGAATGGCGTGAACCCGGGAGATGGAGCTTGCAGTGGGCCGAGATCGTGCCACTGCACTCCAGCCTGGGCTACAGAGCCAAGACTCTGTCTCAAAAAAAAAAAAAAAAAAAAAAAGAAAATTAAATAAAAAGATGAAGCAAAATTTCATTATTCATTATTCCCAGAAGATATGTCTGTGTATGTACAACATCCAAGAAAATCTACAGATAAGTTAGTAAGAGCAATGTATAAATATCAATTGCATTCCTATATATCTACATACTTTTATAACAAAAATTATAAAACTGTCTAAACAAGTGGAGAAATAAAATCATGGTCACAGATAGAAGACCAAATGTTGCAAAGATTTTGACTCTTTCCAAATTAATCTATACATCCAATGTTCCTCACTTGAAGAATTTTCACTGAGTATTTGTTACAATATGTACTTTTTAAACCCAGGAGTCACTATTCAAATTTAAAAAAACAACTATCAGGAATTTGCATGAGTGCACATTTAAGGTACTTATGAATCTAAGAGAGACTGTCCAGTCTACTCAGCAGCTGTATCTCAGCTATTTTCCTGACAGGACCATATCTTATGCTCACATTCTATAACCACGAGCAAAAGGAACACAAGGAGACATACATTTTTTTAGATTTTTTTTCATCTAATTGTTTTATCTAAGACTGCAGACAATGGTTCACAGCCATCTATTTCTGGACCTCAGGAGTGGAGAAAACTGTCCATCACTTCTTAGGATCCAATAGTGAGCTCCTTTGCTAGAATCTTTCCATACATTTTGACTCACCACTGAACCAAACCATGATAACAACCCCTTCTCCCACTTCTCACCACCAAATCTAACTCAGGCAACTCTTTAATCAGTACATTTTTTTTTTTACGTGGTCTTGGTTATTCACTAAGAGTTATTTGCATTCATCATGTATCTTTAACATATTTTCTCATTGCTTATTTACATTATGGTACACATTTGGAGCAGTGTAGAAGAAATAACTGATACTGTACAGTTTCCACACTATTCTGTCCAAAAACATACCAAATAATGAGTGCAGTAAGTGTTAAGTAACTGGTGTTTTACATGCATAATGCAGATTTTTACATGAACTGGGATTCTTATAAAAGTGTTTAAGATTTTGTACTTGAGGGAAAATTATTTGAGGTTTTGAATAGACTGTGAACCAGTTATTAATTCTCCCTGTTAAGATAATAAAATATAGGTCTGAGTTCTCTGAAGCTTTAGTATCTATACAATTTTAGTAATAGTCTAAATCTGGATAATGAGTTATACCTACATTTCCGATCAATATTTCAACTGTGAAGCTTAACAAATGAATTCTAAAACTGTAAAGTAACACAGGGAACCAATAGCTAAAAACATTTTGAAGAACTGAGAAGGGAGATACTGCCCAACCAGATAACTTTATTATAAAGCTTAAGTGTAGTATGGGTATAATAATAAACAACTGGCCAATGGGACAGAATAGATGGCCCAGAAATAGACCCCTGCATACATATAAACTTGATATGTCAAAGATGATGCTGTGCATCAGTGGAGGAGAGAGGGAATGTGTAATAAATGATGCTGAGGTACCTGATTAACTACATGGGGGGAAAATGGAATACTCACTTCACATTAAACATAAAAATCAAATCAAGTAGATTATAATTATAAACCAAAATGTGAAGAAGGACAAAATTTTTTAAACTTTTAGAAAAAAGTACAGGTGAATATCTTTACAACCCTAACTTAGGAATGATTTCTTAAATAAGACACAAAAAATACATATTGAAAAGGAAAAAAATAAGTTGAACCACATTAAAATTAATGCTCTATCAAAAGGTATTATTTTTTAAAATGAAAAAGACAGACATAAATGAAAGGAAATGTATGCAACACACATAACCAACAAAAGATGTGTATCCAGAATACATAAAGAACTTCCAAGAATCAGCCTGGCCAACATGGTGAAACCCCATCTCCACAAAAAATATATAAAAATTAGCCAGGTATGGTGGAGGGCACCTGTAGTCCCAGCTACTCAGGAGGCTGAGGTGGGAGAATTGCTTGAACCCAGGAGGTAGAGGCTGCAGTGAGCCGAGATCGCACCACTCCACTCCAGCCTGGGCAACAGAGTGAGACCCTGTCTCAAAAAAATAAAAAAAAAAAAAAGAACTTCCAAGAATCAATAACAAAAAGATAATTTAATAGAAAAATGAGCAAATGGTATTAACATTAAATATTCAAAGGGAAAAAAACCATAAATGGATATTCTGCATATGAAAAGATATCTCACTAGTAATCACAGAAAAGCAGATAAAAAGCACAGTAAGACTTCATTCCCATCAGGCCAGCAAAACTTTTTTTAAATTGTGCTAAAATATATATAACATAAAATTTACCATAGTAATTTTTTTTTTTTTTTGAGACAGAGCTTCACTCTTGTTGCCCAGGCTGGAGTGCGATGGCGCGATCTTGGCTCGCCACAACCTCCACCTCCCAGGTTCAAACGATTCTCCTGCCTTAGCCTCCCAAGTAACTGGGATTACAGGCATGTGCCACCATGCCTGGCTAATTTTGTATTTTTAGTAGAGATGGGGTTTCTCCGTGTTGGTCAGGCTGCTCTTGAACTCCCGACCTCAGGTGATCCTCCCGCCTCGGCCTCCCAAACTGCTGGGATTACAGGCGTGAACCACCGTGCCTGGTCTATGGTAATCTTTTTTTTTTTTTTTTTTTTTTTTTGAGACGGAGTCTCGCTCTGTCGCCCAGGCTGGAGTGCAGTGGCATGATCTCAGCTCACTGCAAGCTCCGCCTCCCGGGTTCATGCCATTCTCCTGCCTCAGCCTTCTGAATAGCTGGGACTACAGGTGCCTGCCACCATGCCCAGCTAATTCTTGGTATTTTTAGTAGAGATGGGGTTTCACTGTGTTAGCCAGGATAGTCTCGATCTCCTGACCTCGTGATCCACCCGCCTCAGCCTCCCAAAGTACTGGGATTACAGGCATGAGCCACCATGTCCAGTCCATGGTAATCTTTTTTTTTTTTTTTTTTTTTTTTGAGATGGAGTCTCGCTCTGTCGCCCAGGCTAGAGTGCATGGCGCCATCTCGGCTCACTGCAAGCTCTGCCTCCTGGGTTCAGGCCATTCTCCTGCCTCAGCCTCCCGAGTAGCTGGGACTACAGGAGCCTGCCACCACACCCAGCTAATTTTTGGTATTTTTAGTAGAGACGGGGTTTCACTGTGTTAGCCAGGATAGTCTCGATCTCCTGACTTCGTGATCTGCCTGCCTCGGCCTCCCAAAGTGCTGGGATTACAGGTGTGAGCCACCGTGCCCGGCCCAGTAATCATTTTTAAATATATAGTTCTGGGACACTAAGTACAGTTACCTTGTTATGCAACCATCACCACCCATCTTCAGAACTACCATCTATCTCAAGAACTGCAAAAGTTTTTATAAAACTGTAAATAACCAAAGCTCAAAGAGCTGTTAAAACTGTTGGTAAATATAAACTGGAATAACCCCTTTGGAAAACAATTTGTCAAAATCTGGTAAAGCTAGATTCTCTACAATTAGCAATTTCACCCCAAGGCATATTTCTCTAGTAAAACACTAACATACAAGGAAACATTATTAATAATCTTCATGGTAACATTATTTGTAAGCAAGAAATTATAGACTACTTAAACAACCATTAATAAGAAAATAGGTAAAGTGTGATAAATTCATATAATAGAATACCATACATAAATGAAATACAAATGAAAAAAAATGCTACCTGCATTAACAAAGACAAATCTCACAAATATAAGATTGATTGAAAAAAGATAAAGAACATATATAGGACATTACTAATGATAATTTCAAAAATATACACAATAATATTATATATCAGTACTCCCCAACTTTTTTAAACCATGGCACACAGAAAATAACATTTGTACGGTACACGAACAAGGCTGGTCATAAAATCCACTGTTCCAAAGGCTGAGAGGATCAACATCTGGTATGTCTCTAAATCATTCATCATATTCATATTGAAAATCTCAGCTATATACTGCTTAGGGATCTGTAGATATGTAGTAAAAGTAAAAATGAAATGTCTTGAAACAATAATAATCAAATTTAGGATAATGGCTACTTTTTTCCTTTTTTTTCTTGCTGTGTTGATCAGGCTGGAGTGCAGTGGCACAATCATAGCTCACTGCAGCCTTGATCTCCCTGGCTCAAGTGATCCTCCCACCTCAGCCTCCTGAGTAGCTGGGACTACAAGTACATGCCACCACACCCAACTAAATTTTTTTTTTAAGTAGAGAGGAGGTCTCGCTATGTTGCCCAGGCTGGTCTCAAACTCCTGAGCTCACATGATCCTCCTGCCGCAGCCTCCCAAAGTGCTGGGATTACAGGAGTGAGCCACCCACCATGCCCAGCCAGTAATGGTTACTTTTGAGGGGAGGAAAAAATGTGTATTAAAGGAAGAGTACACAAGGGTTTTCAACAGTACTGTAATATTGTTTCTTAAATTCAGGGATGAAAACATTTGTGTTTATTATTTCTATGTAAATTGTATATATATTTATATTTTCATAAATTTATATATAAACTTTTAAACAAAAAGAAAAGAATGGGAAGGAAAAGGAATACAGAAAATATAAGCTACATTTTCAAGCTCAGCCTAGCAAGAGAAGTGAAGGGGGCAGTAGGTAATAAGGAAAAGAAGCTGCTGGGCAGATAAGGGTTTTCTTTTTAAGACTATAGAAAAGGGGCCAATAGAGGAGAGACTCTGACCTGGAGGATGGGGTAACTAATGGAACACTGTCTCAAAGAAGGTACAAAATGATGGGCTCCAGAGGACAAGCAGATACATTAGCAAAATTAAAAAGGGAGGCCCTCTTTTTTATCTACACGTAGATAAGCTGGATTTTTGTTTGTATTGCTTTGCTTATGTAGAAAGTACAGTAAGTTTACTTGTGAAGTAGAAGGAATGGTCAGTTTCTGAGAATAAGATAATGATACTAAATAAGGGGTTTTAAAAGGGGTGACAATTTAAAATAAAGTAGTTGAAATACTAATAGACGACAAAAATCAGAATTCAGTTCCCATAGACACATTTGTAGAGAACTATCTGGGGCTATGCAATTCAACAATTTTCTCCGGACAGTAGTTCTGATAATGTGTTCAGGGCTGTAGTCATTCCGCAGAGGTGTAGTACAGACTCTCTCAGGAAAATGAGAAAGGGCGAGAGCTGAGCTAGTAGCACTCTAGATATACAACCCCACTTCTACTCCACTTTTTCCCATATTATACATGGGGCTTCCTGATAAAATTTCCTTTGAAGAAGGGTTCTACAACTAGATCACTTGTCACTACCCTAGAATAAGCCTGAACAGCAGATACAAAATCACATAATTTCTGCCTCTCACAAAAATGCACTTAATATTAGGCAATTAGCCTACACTGAGGGACATTATTAAAAACGCAGTCCTATGAAACCCCTGTCTTATTTATAGTAAAGGTATTGTTGAGGATGTCAATCAACAGAGCCTTCTTTATAAGGACTCAAGGGATATATCTCTCTCTCTGATCTTGATACCAGGCCAAATGATACTTCCCATGTGCCATTAGTTTGTTTTTACATTGGGACGCTGTACATCAGGGCACTGATCTTGTTTCCCAATATGAATTGGCCTCTAAAAACCAAATTTGCAGCCCACATCTAGCAAACAGACAGGACCATATTGAATCTTTTTTATTAAGGTGACTTTATTTTTATATAATTAGAGACAGGGTCTTACTCTGTCACCCAGGCTGGAGTGTAGTGGCACAACTACGGCTCACTGAACCCTTGAACTCCTGGGTTTCCTTCTACTTCACAAGTAAACTTATTGTACATTCTACAACTCAGCCTCCAGTGCTGGGATTATAGGCATAAGCCACCTCACACAGCCAGAATTATTATTTACACACTCTCACCTCGTTTCAGCCTATCTTTCTAGCCTTTATCTTTCACCTGAATTTTCTCAGGATGACTCAAACTGCTACCATCACTACAGATAAGGCAGAGTTTGGCTGCCACAGGTAGAGACACAGGGGGCAGGGGCAAGAACACTAAGAAAGCCTCACTCTGAGGCCCAAGTGCAGAGGATGTGCCTAAGACTGAGACTAAATATGAATCAAGAACCATACCTTACAACCATATAACTTAAGACTAAAGAGATGACAACTAAACACAATACTTGGCCCTAAAGTGGATTCTGTATTAGGCTAACTGATAAAACTGGAGTATTCCATTAGAAAATAAAAAATTGGAATCAGAATATGAACTGACAAAATTGGGATATGGTATATAAATGTGTTTTGGTTATATAAGAGAATATTTCTATTCTTAGGAAATACACACTGAGGTCTTTAGGGGTAAAGGGCTATAAATGTTACTATCAACTAGTTCAGAAAAAATGTATGTGTACACACACACACACACACACACACACACACAGAGTACCTTTTTTTTTTTTAAAGAGATGGGGTCTTGCTGCATTATGCAAGCTGGAGTGCAGTGGCTGTTCATAGGTATGATCATGGTGTACTAGTCTCTAACTGCTGGCCTCAAGCAATCCTCCCGCCTCAGTCTCCTGAATAGCCAGGACTATAGACATACACCACAGTGCTCAGCTGTACTGCTTTTAATTTTCAACTTTTTGTAAGTCTGAAATCACTTCAAAATAAAAAATAAAGAGGAGAAGAAATCTTTGTTACAATAGTAAGCTATGAACTGACTAGTGTTTTCCTATCACTGGGTCTGAATTCTTGCAGGGAGCATGAATCCATAAGCATACTAGGAATTGTTCCATAATCTTTCATATTCACGTATAAATTATTGTGAATGATCCAAAAAAGCATTTAAAAAATAACAAAATTCACGGCATCTTTTGAGTATTACATATTTTTTTCAAATTAATATTATTTTGTGAAGATAACCAAATCTGACTTTGTGTCCCCTTACTTTATGAAGTGGGGAACTTATTACTACTGATCATCAGAAAGAGCAGTGCTGATGATGCTTTCCATAGCTATTCAAAGTGGCAAAAAATGAGAGGATCTTCAAACAATATAAAGTTGAAAGGAAAGTAGAAAACGAAATCAAGCTTTAAAAGATTCAAGAGGCTTCAATGGTAGGGAAAACAGACCCAAATTAAATAAGGATAAATGAAAATACTGCGTTCAGCTTTAAAAACAAAGAAATACTGAATTATTACTAGACAAAGGAGATGTGGTTTAATAGCAGGCAATTCAAGTGGGGGAGGGGAGAGATTTTGGATGGCCACAAGTGTAATTCTTGCCAACAGTAGGATATGGCTGCCAAAAACCTAATGCATTATTAAGTAGCATTAATTAAGATATTGTTTAGGGAGATAATAATCCAACTCTGCACTAGTCAGAGCACAAGTGAAGTAATGCATGCAATTCTGGGCCTCAGGACTCCTAGCTTATGGCCCTGAGGGAATAGCTTGTATCAGACCAATCCTCCTGCTGAGAACAACTACAAAACCTGGTTAAAACACAGATAGCAACTGTTTAAGTACAATGGAGATCAACTTAGACAGGCAGCACTGAAGGAGCCAGAATCCTGTAAGGGAGGGAGGCACATTGAAATGAGCCCAGCATATATCTCCATTTCCTCCCTTGGGGCATTTACAGATTCCCCACAGGGATAAAAGCCAATCCGAAAGGAGATACTCTGGATAGAAACCTGCAGTCTTATTGGTTGAGGAAACACACAAAAGACAGTATTCATGACTGCCAAACCAGCTGGAAAGTGAGGGAAAAATTCCAGAAGGAGAGAACCACAGAGGGAGAACCACAAACTCTGCACATACACTCCACTCAAAATTCTGGCTGACCCCCGCATTAGGCTGTATGAGGTGAGCTCTAGGCTGCCAGACTAAGACTAAAAGAACTAAACATAAGGAGATTGAGTCTGGAATTTGAGTTCAGCCAAGTTAACTGCCCACTAAAACACAAAGCTAATATTCTTCATAGGAATATAACAGAATCCAAAATCTCTACAACATATTCAGTGTCTCTACAATATATTACAAAACTATTAGACAACCAGCAATTCTCAAAATATGGTCAGGATAACCCTGAGAGCCCCAAGACCCTTTCAGGGATTCTGCGAAGTCAAACCTATTTTCATAGTAATACTAAGATGTTATTTACCGTTTTTTTCTTTCATTCTCTCACAGTGTGCAGTGGAGTTTCCCAGAGATACCAGGACTTTTAAAGAAACCATCACTCTGATGGCTAATAGAATGTATGCATCTGTATTTTTATGTTTCCTAAAAGTTTTTAAGGTAGTTGATTTTAGGTATAAATTTGTGTGTATATAGGGATTAACTTAGTTTGTTCTCAGGACAGTACAGCAGTGTGTGTTCTTACAGTTATAACTGCTATAATTTCTATAATTTCATTATCGTTCAATAAACCAATGTTTGAAATACCAAAGGTTTCCTTGTGCCTGCAAGGAAACACAAGAAATACACTTTGTTGTCTTACATGGCAACAACATTTACATTTTTTCAAACTTTTATTCATTTTTAAATTTCTCTAAAACTATTCTATTTTGATATTTATACTGAAATAGAGAAGACTAACTTTCTCAACCCACTGCAGCAACAACCATGTCTAAAGATGCTGAAAAAGATGAAACCGATAACAGAGTTCTCTAACTTATGGAAAAGAGAAATATACTCTAAAAAATACTGTGTAAATATACGAAAATGATAAAAGTTATCTCTTAGCTTTACGGATGCTAATAATTTACCTTACTCTATCTTATGCAAAGGAAGTGATGACTATTTTGAAAACAAACATTCAGAGTTCAGAGAAAACTAAACTGGATTTTATTTTAACATAAATGTCATGAGTTTAAGAGCCAAAAGCTGTTATTTTAGCTTTTCAAGCTAGAAAAGAAAAAGTCACTGAAGCATCTTAAGTTATCATATTTCATTGGTTAGAGAAGTATAGTTGCTGAGAGACTAATAAAGGTGACATTGCTGAATTCCTACTTTGAAAAATCAGGAAAACAAACTATGGCACTGTCACATTCCAGTGGTACGTAACTTGCTGAATAAAATATTTAGCTGTAAACATGAATATGAATATCTCATCTGCAAAATTGTACTTTTGCCTGACAAGTCTGTAGACATGACTGTGTTTCCTGCTTTACTTCTATTGTCCAGTATTGATATCAAGGAATCACTGAAGAATATTTTTACATGAATCCCTGGCAATGAACACAAGTGGTGATGAAATACTCAAAGGGTTAAATAGCTTTTTGGAATCCCATGGTTTATTCTGGAAAAACCAAATTGACATTTGCACTGATGACGTGAAACTGACGGTGGGTAACACTGCCTTAGGGGTAGTTTCAAGGCAGTGGCACCAAACTCACTGCATTCTTCATGGCCACATACTCACAGTTTTTTGTTTTTTTGTTTTGTTTTTTTTAAAGCCACTTTCACCTAAGGTCCTTGATAAAGCAGTAAGAATTATTAACCTTGGCAGAGCATGGTGGCTCACACCTGTAATCCCAGCACTTTGGGAGGCCAAGGCACTTGGATCACTTAAGGTCAGGAGTTTGAGATCAGCCTGACCAACATGGTGAGATCTTGTCTCCACTAAAAATACAAAAATTAGCCGGGCATAGTGGTTCACACCTGTAATCCCAGCTACTCAGGAGGCTGAGGCACCAGAATCACTTGAAACCAGGAGGTGGAGGTTGCAGTGAGCCAAGATGGTGCCACTGCACTCCAGCCTGGGCAGTAAGAGTGAGACTCCGTCTCAAGAAAAAAAAAAAAAGATTAACCTTATTAAATCTTGACCTTGGAGTACATGTATCTTTAATATTCTGTGTGACAAACTGTGAAGAATATAGAAAGCATTTCCACTTCATACCAAAGTACAATGGGTTGTATCGAGGGAAAGCACTTGTTTAATAGTTTGAGTTGCAAGCTGAACCAGGTATTTTTCATGAAACACAATTTTTACTTCAAAGAAAATCTGACAGACATTTGCATTTTTCGCAGATATCTTTTTTTTTTTCTTTATTATACTTTAGGTTTTAGGGTACATGTGCACAATGTGCAGGTTTGTTACATATGTATCCATGTGCCATGTTGATTACCTGCACCCATTAACTCATCATTTAGCATTAGGTATATCTCCTAATGCTGTCCCTCCTCCCTCCCCCCGCCCCACAACAGTCCCCGGAGTGTGATGTTCCCCTTCCTGTGTCCATGAGTTCTCATTGTTCAATTCCCACCTATGAGTGAGAACATGCAGTGTTTGATTTTTTGTCCTTGCGATAGTTTACTGAGAATGATGTTTTCCAGTTTCATCCATGTCCCTACAAAGGACATGAACTCATCATTTTTTATGGCTGCATAGTATTCCATGGTGTATATGTGCCACATTTTCTTAATCCAGTCTATCATTGTTGGACATTTGGGTTGGTTCCAACTCTTTGCTACTGTGAATAGTGCTGCAATAAACATACGTGTGCATGTGTCTTTATAGCAGCATGATTTATAGTCCTTTGGGTATATACCCAGTAATGGGATGGCTGGGTCAAATCGTATTTCTAGTTCTAGATCCCTGAGGAATCGCCACACTGACTTCCACAATGGTTGAACTAGTTTACAGTCCCACCAACAGTGTAAAAGTGTTCCTATTTCTCCACATCCTCTCCAGCACCTGTTGTTTCCTGCTTTTTTAATGATGGCCATTCTAACTGGTGTGAGATGGTATCTCACTGTGGTTTTGATTTGCATTTCTCTGATGGCCAGTGATGATGAGCATTTCTTCATGTGTTTTTTGGCTGCATATCTGTCTTCTTTTGAGAAGTGTCTGTTCATGTCCTTTGCCCACTTTTTGATGGGGTTGCTTGTTTTTTTCTTGTAAATTTGTTTGAGTTCATTGTAGATTCTGGATATTAGCCCTTTGTCAGATGAGTAGGTTGCAAAAATTTTCTCCCATTCTGTAGGTTGCCTGTTCACTCTGATGGTAGTTTCTTTTGCTGTGCAGAAGCTCTTTAGTTTAATGAGATCCCATTTGTCGATTTTGGCTTTTGTTGCCATTGCTTTTGGTGTTTTAGACATGAAGTCCTTGCCCACGCCTATGTCCTGAATGGTATTGCCTAGGTTTTCTTGTAGGATTTTAATGGTTTTAGGTCTAACATTTAAGTCCTTAATCCATCTTGAATTAATTTTTGTATAAGGTGTAAGGAAGGGATCCAGTTTCAGCTTTCTACATATGGCTAGCCAGTTTTCCCAGCACCATTTATTAAATAGGGAATCCTTTCCCCATTTCTTGTTTTTGTCAGGTTTGTCAAAGATCAGATAGTTGTAGATATGCGGCATCATTTCTGAGGGCTCTATTCTGTTCCATTGATCTATATCTCTGTTGTGGTACCAGTACCATGCTGTTTTGGTTACTGTCGCCTTGTAGTATAGTTTGAAGTCAGGTAGCGTGATGCCTCCAGCTTTGTTCTTTTGGCTTAGGATTGACTTGGCGATGTGGGCTCTTTTTTGGTTCCATATGAACTTTAAAGTAGTTTTTTCCAATTCTGTGAAGAAAGTCATTGGTAGCTTGATGGGGATGGCATTGAATCTATAAATTACTTTGGGCAGTATGGCCATTTTCACGATATTGATTCTTCCAACCCATGAGCATGGAATGTTCTTCCATTTGTTTGTATCCTCTTTTATTTCATTGAGCAGTGGTTTGTAGTTCTCCTTGAAGAGGTCCTTCACATCCCTTGTAAGATGAATTCCTAGGTATTTGATTCTCTTTGAAGCAATTGTGAATGGGAGTTCACTCATGATTTGGCTCTCTGTTTGTCTGTGATTGGTGTACAAGAATGCTTGTGATTTTTGTACATTGATTTTGTATCCTGAGACTTTGCTGAAGTTGCTTATCAGCTTAAGGAGATTTTGGGCTGAGACAATGGGATTTTCTAGGTATACAATCATGTCATCTGCAAAGAGGGACAGTTTGACTTCCTCTTTTCCTAATTGAATACCCTTTATTTCCTTCTCCTGCCTGATTGCTCTGGCCAGAACTTCCAGCACTATGTTGAATAGGAGCGGTGAGAGAGGGCATCCCTGTCTTGTGCCAGTTTTCAGAGGGAATGCTTCCAGTTTTTGCCCATTCAGTATGATATTGGCTGTGGGTTTGTCATAGATAGCTCTTATTATTTTGAAATACGTCCCATCAATGCCTAATTTATTGAGAGTTTTTAGCATGAAGGGTTGTTGAATTTTGTCAAAGGCCTTTTCTGCATCTATTGAGATAATCATGTGGTTTTTGTCTTTGGTTCTGTTTACATGCTGGATTACATTTATTGATTTGCATATGTTGAACCAGCCTTGCATCCCAGGGATGAAGCCCACTTGATCATGGTGTATAAGCTTTTTGATGTGCTGCTGGATTCGGTTTGCTAGTATTTTATTGAGGATTTTTGCATCAATGTTCATCAAGGATATTGGTCTAAAATTCTCTTTTTTGGTTGTGTCTCTGCCTGGCTTTGGTATCAGCACGATGCTGGCTTCATAAAATGTGTTAGGGAGGATTCCCTCTTTTTCTATCGATTGGAATAGTTTCAGAAGGAATGGTACCAGTTCCTCCTTGTACCTCTGGTAGAATTCAGCTGTGAATCCATCAGGTCCTGGACTCTTTTTGGTTGGTAAGCTATTGATTATTGCTACAATTTCAGAACCTGTTATTGGTCTATTCAGAGAATATCTTACTGTGAATAAAGTGACCTCATCAATTCTGAGATAACAACTGAAAGTATTTCTCATCAAGGACAAAGTTGAACTTTTAAGTGAAAATCAGAATTCTAAAACACTTGTACCGATGACTACGAGCTTTGAAGATTCTTCTAACAAGATGCACAAGATGAGTGATGCACCACATAACAACATTTTTTGGTCAACATTAGACTGCATACATTAAGGGTGGTGCCATAAAATTATGAATCTGAAAAATTCCTATCACCTCAGTGATGTCATAGATGTCGTAACATCATAGCACAACATATTAACTTTTTATGTTTAGATATACAAATACTATTTTACAATTGCCTACAGTATTCAGTACAGTAACATACTATACAGGTTTGTAGCCTAGCAGCAATAGGCTACCCCATATAGCCTAGGTGTTTAGTAGACTATGCCATCTAGGTTTGTGTAAGTACACTCTATGATGCTTACACAATAACAAAATCGCCTAATGACACATTTCTCAGAATATATCCCTATTGTTAAGTGATGCATGCCTATATTAATGAATGCGACTTTTTTTTTAAGTCTTCAATTTTATTTGTTTTAAACAGCAACTAACAGCTTGGAAATGTCCCTAACAGTTAGGACTCGCCCCATGCATCCAGGTTCCAGGAACTCTCCCTCATCAGGCCTGATTTCTCTCTGGAGAAATTTGGGACAGAAAAGGCTGTCCAGTTAGATGGGAAGTTGGCACTAAAGTTCACCGTTTAGAAGGGTTGGGCTCAGACACAGCTGCCTTTGTTAGTCTTAGGATATTTTGAGATTTGGTAGTGTGCTCAGATTGTGGGCATGGATAGGGGCTCCTGAACTCCTCTCCAGCCTCACTCGCTCCTGGGCAAGCCTCACAGCACCCCTTCCTCTTGCTGGCTCAGCACGCTGCCTTTGGAAGAAGGGCATCTGATAGCCTGGGTGCTCCAGCATTCCTTTGTGTGACCCGGTCAGCTGCAGGGAAGCATCCTCCCCTCAGCTTCTCCTGGCCTAGACAGGGTGTGGAATCAGGAAGGTGATGAAGATTCAGACCTGAGATACCCACCCCTTACCAACCCTTACCTAAAAGGGAATATTACAAGGACATCTCTTTGTGACTTGGAGGGGCAAACCTGGGTATTTAAACCCCAAGGGTGGTAACAGCTGGGCCCCCAGGCTGGAGGCAGCTCAATGCATGCACTTAAGCAGCAGGGGCAGCTCAGCAGGAGGGTAGGGCCCACAGGACTGGACCTGGACCCCCCACTGCCATCCACACCCATGGTAACCATGGAAACATAATCACCCTGCTCCTGCCAGCTGCCTGGGTTCAGACAACCAGGACTGGCCCACTTCCATTAAGCCAAGGCCTAAACTGATGCCAGGCTGGCCACAGAGTGGTTGCAGGATTTGGGATTGGGTGATTTGGTCAGTCCGGGCTTCCCAGCACAGCTTGGGAGGACTACCACAGGAGCCTCCACACCTTGCTGTCTGGGCTGGGGTCAGACAAGGCTTAGTTAACCAGCACAGTGGCCATCAGAGCGGGTTAAATGGCCCTGATGCCCTCTGCCTGTGAGCTAACAGCTATTGTGTGGCAGTAGCCCTTGCTGCAGCAGCAAAAGCCTCTGCGTCTCATTGAGGGGACTCTCTGGCTGGTGCTCTGCCTGCCCTGGCTGCTCAGCCAGCCCTCCAGGGGTGAGGATGTATCAATAGTCACTGGGAGTGCCACCCACTGCCCCCATGCCACTGCCATCCCCAGCTCCACTGTAGGGCTGATACCTGCTAGGCAGCTCCAGGCTGCCTCCCACAGTGGGCTCCTCGGCTCTCTTGATGTTGATGTATAAGGGGTCCTGGCTGGCGGATAGCACAGACAGCTGGCCCAGGATGTTCTCCAGTTCCATTTGCAGACAAGCAAAGCTTGGGCGCTGCTTGGGGTCAGCACTCCAGCACTGGTACATGAGATCATACAAAAGGTCGTCTGAAGGCCTAAGGAGCCCTTGGCTTGGATGGAGTGGGAGTGTAAGAACGTCCTCCATACACTCTGGAAGCTGTTTCAGGCGATTCCCGCCAATGAGGTAGTTGTAAATCTCAGCGTTTTTGATGCCGGCGTATGGCATCTGCCCACGTGTCATGATCTCCCACATGGTCACCCCGAAGGCCCACACGTCACTGTGCACAGTATACAGGTTGTCAGCCAGGCTCTCCAGGGCCAGCCACTTGACGGGCAATTTGGAGGCACAGCCCTGACAATAGTAGTCCCCGCTGTAGATCTTCCAGGAGAGTCCGAAGTCAGCCACACACACCGTCATGTCCTCTGCCAGCATGCAGTTCTGAGCGGCCAGGTCTCGGTGGATGAAGTTCCGAGAGCTCAGGTACTCCATGCCACAGGCAATGTCCACCATGAACCGGATCAGGTAAAGGGGTTCTCCCCAAGCTGGGAGGTGAGCAGGAAGGCGTGCAGGTCCCCATGCTTCATGAAGAGCAAGATGACCATGGGGATGGGGTGACAGCCTTTAGCCCTGCCCCAGAGGCTCAGAGGCTCACCCCAACAAGTTTGGCCACGTGTGGATGGTCAAACTCCTTCATGCAAGCTGCTTCCCTGAGGAACTCTTCAATGTCACTTGAGGCAATGATATCAGCTTTCAGCATCTTCACAGCCACTTTCACAAAGGAGCCATCCTCCTGCTTCAGCTGGGCCTACCACACTGAACCAAACTCTCCCTTGCCCAACATCCGGCCAGGGTGAACTGCTGCTCTGGGATGAGCACATCCTCCAGCTTTTCCTTTAGTTCACTGTTGATGCCCAAGCTGTCCAATGTGCCTCGATGCACTTGGGCCTTTCTCGATTGAAGGACCGGGCTGCCCGGAAGTGAATGGCTGGCTCTCCCCAGGCCATGACACTGTCAAAGCCTTGCCCAAACCACATCTCTTTCCGTCTCTTTAGAAGCAAGATGAGGGCCAGGGCAGCAACCATCACCAGGGCCGTTAGCACACCAAGGACCACAGGTACCCAGGATGTGCGGCTGTGAGGAGGGCCCTTCTGGCCTGCATGGTCATGAGAAGAGACCACCAGTGGCTGACTCCAGGGTCCACAGCCAACTGCATTGGAGACACACACATGTACAATCAGGCCCTTTTGGGGATCCCAGCCTGTCAAATTGGCCCTGGTCCCCTCCATTGTCAGCTCATCTTGGGTTCCATTGTCTTGAACCCAGGAGAGTTTATAGGGTCCCAGGGGGCCTTCCAAAGGGCCCTCGGGGATCACTTCTTCCCACTCCAAAATGAGGCCTGAATCTGTGTGGATGGCATGGAGGTTTTGGGGAACACTGGCTGGGGCTAGACCCTTGGTCTGAAAGGGGACCCAGTCAGCATAGGGAGAGGGCCCCAAGGAATTGGCACAGCACACCCTGAGGCTGTAGCTGGTGGCAGGCACCAGGTCCCGGAGCAGGCAGGTAAAGGGGGGCACAAGGACCACAACAGCCAGGACTTCCCAGCCTCCTGGGGCCTGTGTCACCTGAACTGTACAGGACTGTAGCAGGGCTCGGCCATCAGCACCTGGCATCCAGGCCACACTAGTGTTGCCGCTGGAAAGCTTTGTCACAGTGATGTTGAAGGGGACTGCAGGAAATGCTTGAAGGAGAACAGTGGCTATGCGAGAAGAGGCCAGGCATTTTAGGCTGTGAGCTTCACAGGAAAACATGGGTGCTCTGGGTCACCCGTTACATTTAAAACAGAAGGAGAGGGAGCAGGTCCCCGGATCTTCGTAGTTCCTCTCCACCAGACAATGGTAACAGGTTCAGGGGGACCCACAGCCTTGCAAGACAGTTGGAAAGGGGCATTGGGTGGTACTGCCAGATCTTTTGGCTCCACTGTGAAAAGTGGCACACCTTCTACCGTGAGCCACACTGGCTGGGAGATCTCGGTTTTGCCCCCATCCACCTGGCACCAGTACTGGCCCCTGTCAGAGCGCACCACTGACTTCAGGCTGAGGAAGCTGATCTAGTGCTGCTCGCTGACTGGGATGCACAACTGTTCCAAGTTCTGGACCACAGCCCCATCCTTCACCCACTGGATGTCAGGCTCCTCCATCCCCTCCACGCTGCAGTTGAGCTTCACCAGCTGCCCGAGACACTGTCAGCTTTTCTGGGGCTCCCATGAGCTTCAGACCTGCAGCTGCAGACTCCGGGAGCAGCAGAGAAGCCAGAGCCGCCAGCAGCAGCCTCAGCCGCTGTGGTGGTGGCGGTGGCAGCAGCAGGAGCCCCAGCTGCCCATGCTCTGCTTCAGCACCATCTGTGGTGACGCCATACCATGCCAGGCCCGGCCCACGAGCGAGGAGGCAGGAGGGCTAAATGTGACTTTTTATATTGACAAATGTGTCAACATTTGGAAGATCTTCATAACTCAGTAAACCATTATTTTCTAAATGAACAATGCATAATATTATAAAGTAGTAAAATATTCACTCAGGCCAGGTGCAGTGGTTCACACCTGTAACCCCAGCACTTTGAAAGGCCAAGACAGGTGGATCGCTTGAGCCTAGGAGACCAGTCCTGAAATGATCCAGATTTTGAAATTAGCACACAATGATTTTAAAGTAGGTACTATACCTATGCGCAAGGATGTAAAGTAAAATATCTGTAATGGTCAGATAAGAAATTAGAGAAATAAAAATTTTAAAAACAACCAAATGCAAATCTCAAACTAAAAAATATAAAGCCTAGAATAAGAAAGTCCCTGGATAGGTTTAAAAGCATATTAAAATTATACAAGAGTCAGTGACCCTGAAAATGGACCAAAAGAAATGATCCAAGCTATAGAGTAGAGAGAAAAAAGAATCAACAGAACTCCAGCAATCTGGGAAAGAACATCAAGATATCTAAAATATGTGTAACTAGAGGCCCAGAACAAAAGTGAGGAAAAAAAAAATGAAGCAGAAAAAATAGTAACATAAAATGTCCCAAATGTGGTAAAAGGCATACATTTATAGATTTAAGAAGTTTGCTATCTGAAGCAGGATAAATACAAAAAGACACACCCCTAGGTATATCATAATCAAACTTTTTTTTTTTTTTTTTTTTTTTTTTTGAGATGGAGTCTCACTCTGTCATCCAGGCTGGAATGCAGTGGTGCGATCTCGGCTCACTGCAAGCTCCACCTCCTGGGTTCACCCCATTCTCTTGCCTCAGCCTCCTGAGTAGCTGGGACTATAGGCGCCTGCCACCATGCCCGGCTAATTTTTTGTATTTTTAGTAGAGACGGGGTTTCACCGTGTTAGCCAAGATGGTCTCGATCTCCTGACCTGATGATCTGCCTGCCTCAGCCTCCCAAAGTGCTGGGATTACAGACCTGAGGCACCGCACCCGGCCTATCACAATCAAACTTCTAAAGATCGACGATAAAGATAAAATCTTGAAAGCAACAACAAAAAAACATACAGAGGAACAACACAAATAATGGCTGAGCTCTCATTAGAAACAATGAAGACCAGAAGACACTGGAACTCAAAGTGCTGGGGGGAACTCTACCTGGAATTCTATACCTAAGAATAGATGTGTCAGGATGGCCCAGTAGGCACCAGACTCAAGCTATATCTAAAAAAAAAAAAAAAAACACAAACTTTCAAGAATGCAAGTGTAGCCAGGTGCAGTGGCTCATGCCTATAATCCCAGCACTTTGGGAGTCAAAGCAGAGTGGATCACTTCAGCTCAGGAGTTTGAGACCAGCCTGGACAACACAGTAAAACCCCATCTCTACCAAAAATATAAAAAATTAGCCAGGTGTGGTGACACACACCTGCAGTCTCAGCTACTGAGGAGGCTGAGGTGGGAGGGCTGCTTGAGCTTGAGGGGAAGGTTGCAGTAAGCCAAGACAGCACCACTGTGCTCCAACCTGGGTGACAGAGCAAGACCTCATCTCAAAAAAATATATATATATGAAAGTATAATAAAGATATTTTCAGACTTATAAAAACAGAATTCATTACCATACCAGTACTATAAAACATAAAGGACATGAAATGACGTAAGAAGGAAACTCAAGTCTTCAGATGGAATGAAGGCTACCAGAAATGGTAAATATATGGGGGTAATTTTTGGGGGGGTGGGGGGGTGGGGAGAGAGAGCCTCACTCTGGCACCTAGGCTGGAGTGCAGTGGCACAATCTTGGCTCACTGCAACCTCTGCCTCTCAAGCTCAAGCGATTCCTCTACCTCAGCCTCCCAAGTAGCTGGGACTACAGGTGCACACCACTATGCCTGGCTAATTTTTGTATTTTTTTTTGTAGAGACAGGGTTTCCCTGTGTTGCCCAGGCTGGTCTCTAACTCTTGGACCCAAGCAATCTGCTTGCCTCAGCCTTCCAAAGCACTGGGATTACAGGCACGGGCCACCATGCCTGGCAGGGGGTAAATTTTTATTAAAGTGTATCTTTTTTCATATTTTAATTTCTTTAAAATACACATGAATGCCTAACATAAAAATTATGGCATTGTACTGTGAGGTATGTAGATATAACACAGATGACAAGTAGAGCATGAAGGTGAGAAATAAATGGAACCACAGTTGACATGGATTTGAAATGGGCAGGTCCACTTATCTGCAGTTTTTCTTCTGTCTCTGCCATCCCTGAGACAGCAAGACCAAGCATTCGTCTTCCTCCTCAGCTTACTCAATATAAAGACAATGAGGATGAAGACCTTTATGATGATCCACATCCACTTAATGAATAGTAAATATATTTTCTCTTCCTTATAATCTTCTTGGTAACATTTTCTTTTCTCTAGCTTATTTTATTATAAAAACATAATATATAATATACATAACATATAAAATATGTGTTATAATCAACTGTTTATGATATTGGTAAGGCTTCTGGTCAACAGCTATTAGTAGTAAAATTTAGGAGCAATCAAAAGTTATACACAGATTTTCAACTGCATAGTGGGTCACTGGCCCTAACCCCCATGGTTCAACAGTCAATTGTATATGATTCCAAGGTTTTACATGAATAAGTACAGTATTAACTCTCTGTAGACCGTGAAAAGTTAAATATGTTGTAATCCCAGTTGAAATAACTAAAAAACAAAATAATGCAAAGAGGTATAGCTAAAAATCCAATAAAACAATTTAAAATATTCAACTGGTCCAAAATAGGGCAGAAAAGGAGAAGCAGAGAAACGGAACAAAACAAAGCAAGTATGTGAACAAAAACAGATAGGATAAGCAGGATACAAATAGCAAAATGACAACTAAACCCAACTGTAAAAATTATTATGAACTAATTTCACTTCCAACCAAGATGTAGTAACAGGAATTGAATGTACCCTTTGCCAGAAATAACTAAAACACTGGACAAAACTTAAGAAACAATTGCTTTCTGACATTGGATTACCAGGCAGCACATATCTGAAAACCAGGAGAAACAAACAAGATGAGCCCAGTGACCGCCCCAGCCTACCAACTTGAGCAAGTTTCCAGGATACAGTTCACATTTAAAAAGAAAAATCTGAAAGGATCAAACTGTTTCTAAATAACTTTCACTGCATCCTAGAACAAAGCCATAAAAAAGAATAAAATCATGTCAGCTGCAGCAACAGGCATAGACTGTAGGTCATTATCTTAAGTGAAATAAGCCAGGCACAAAAAGATAAATATCACACGTTCTCACGTATATGTGGAAACTAAAAAGTTAGATCACATGGAGGTAGAGAATAGAAAGCCAGATAACAGAGACTGGGAAGGGTGAGTGGGGGAATGGGGGGGATGAAGAGGCGTGGGTTAAAGGGTACAAATATACGTTTAGACACAAAGAATAAATCCAGTGTTTGACAGTACTGTAGGGTGACGTTAGTTGACAAAGATATATTGTACTCAGGTGATGGACATCCTAAATACCCTGACTTTATCACCACACATTATATACATATAATAAAATTTCACAGGTACTCCATAAATTTGTACAAATTTTAAAAATCTGACATTTAAAAAATTTAAAGAAATATATACAGGAATACAAAAATATCTAGCATTCAGCAAGGGAGAATTTACAATGTCTGGTATCTAATAAAAAATTACCAATGCATGCAAAGATGCAGTTAAATACAATCCATAATGAGAAGAAAGGCGAATGATATAAATCTCCAAATGACAAGGATGAAAGAATTTGTAAAGAGGGATATTAATAGTTATTATAAGTGTGTCCCAGATGGCTGGGCACGGTGGCTCACGCCTGTAATCCCAGCACTTTGGGAGGCCGAGGCGGGCGGATCACGAGGTCAGGAGATCGAGACCATTCTGGCTGGCACGGTGAAACCCCGTCTCTACTGAGAATACGGGAAATTAGCCGGGCGAGGTGGCGGGCACCTGCAGTCCCAGCTACTCGGGAGGCTGAGGCAGGAGAATGGCGTGAACCCCAGGGGGCGGAGCCTGCAGTGAGCCAAGATCACATCACTGCACTCCAACCTGGACAACAGCGAGACTCCATCTCAAAAAAAAAAAAAAAAAAAAAAAAGAAAAGTATGTCCCAGATGTCCAAGAAGGTAGAGAAAAGATTATAAATGTTAGGTAGCAAAATGGAAGATATAAAATGGCCCAAATCAAACTTCCGGAGATAAAAGCTATAATGTCTGTGATAAAAATATACTGGATGGAATTAGCAGATTAGACACTGCAGAAAAAAAAAATTCATGACTTGAAAATACAGCAAAAGAAACTATTCAAAATGAAACACAAAGAGAAAAAAAATAAGAAAAAAATAGACCATTGGTAAGCTGTGGAACAACTTTAGGAGACCTAATATATGTGCAATTGGAGGAAAAAAGCTATTTGGATTTTTTTAATTAAATAATAATCAAAATATTTGCAAATTTGAAAAAATTAAAACCCTACAGATCTAAGAAGCACAAAAAACCCCAAGAACAGGAAATATGAAGGAAACTATAAGATGTATCATAATCCAATTGCTTAACAAGTGATAAAGAGAAATTCTTAAAAGCAGTCAGAGAAAAATATAAATGACCTTCAAGTCCCAGTAGAAAAATCAGAGCTGAGGCTGGGCGCGGTGGCTCATGCCTGTAATTCCAGCGCTTTTGGAGGCCGAGGTGGGTGGATCACTTGAGGTCGGGAGTTCGAGACCAGCCTGACCAAAATGGAGAAACCCCATCTCTACCAAAAATACAAAATTAGCCAGGCGTGGTGGCGCATGCCTGTAATCCCAGCTACTCAGGGGGCTGAAGCAGGAGAATCACTTGAACCCAGGAAGCAGAGGTTATGGTGAGCCGAGATCATGCCATTGCACTCCAGCCTGGGCAACAAGAGTGCAACTCCCTCTCGAACAAACAAACAAATCAGAGCTGGTCAGAATGCATTTAAAAAGCAAGACTCAACTATACATACCTATAAGAAATATGTTTTAAAGGCTGGGCGCGGTGGCTCACGCCTGTAATCCCAGCACTTTGGGAGGCTGAGGCGGGCAGATCACGAGGTCAGGAGATCGAGACCATCCTGGCTAACATGGTGAAACCCCGTCTCTACTAAAAATACAAAAAAAAATTTAGCCGGGCGAGGTGGTGGGTGCCTGTAGTCCCAGCTACTCGGGAGGCTGAGGCAGGAGAATCGCGTGAACCCCAGGGCGGAGCCTGCAGTGAGCCGAAATCGCGCCACTGCACTCCAGCCTGGGCAACAGCGAGACTCTGTCTCAAAAAAAAAAAAAAAAAAAAGAAATACGTTTTAAATATAAAGAAAGAGATACACTGAAAAAGACAGAAAAAGATACATTACACAATGAGTAAGCATAAGAAATCTGAAGTGTCTTTATTAATATCAAAGTAGACTTCAAGACAAAGTACTACCAAACATAAAGAGGAAAATTACATAATAATAAAATAGTCAATTTATCAGGAAGATAGATTAATCACGAATGAATGTCCCAATAAGAGAGTTTCAAAATATATCAAGCAAAAACTGACAAAACTAAAGTGAGAAACCAACAAATCCACAATCATAGTTTTTAATACCTTCTCCCAGTAAGTGACAGAACAACTAGATCAAAAAATTTGGTAAGGGCATAAAAGATGTAGAGTAGGGGTTAGCAAACTTTATCTCTAAAGGGTTAGATAGTAAATGTTCTTGGTTTTGTTGGGTATAAAGTCTCTGTTGTTAACCACTCAATCTTTCTTTCATAAAGCAAAAGCAGACTTGGACAAAGAAGTATATGAATGAGGGCGGGCACGGTGGCTCACGTCTGTAATCCCAGCACTTTGGGAGGCCGAGGAGGCCAGATTGCCTGAGTTCAGGAGTTCGAGACCAGCCTGGCCAACATGGTGAAACCCTGTCTCTACTAAAATACAAAAAGTTAGCCAGGCGTGGTGGTGTGTACCTGTAGTCCCAGCTACTAAGGAGGCTGAGACACGAGAATTGCTTGAACCCGGGAGGCAGAGGTTGTAGTGAGCTGAGATCGCAGCACTGCACTCCAGCCTGGGTGACAGAGCAAGACTCTATCTCAAAATAAATAAATAAATAAATAAATAAATAAATAAATAAATGGTAGTGTATGAATTAGTATGGCTGTATTCCAATAAAATTTTAAGTACAAAAACAGGCCGCAATCCAGACTTGTCCTGTTACCTAACACTTACAGAACATTACATCCAACAACTATAGAATACACGTTCTTTTCAAATGCAAAAGGTATGTTCACCAAAATAGAGCATATGCTAGATCATAAAATAAGTCTCAATAAATTTTAAGATTGAACTATTATAAAATATGTTCTCTGACCACAATGAAATTAGAAACCAATAACAGAAAGACATCTGGGAAAAACACAAATATCTAGAAATAAAACATTTCTAAATTAGAAAATATTTTGAAAAGAAGGATAAAACTGTATCAAAAGCGTGGGCTGCAGCTAAAGTACTTTGAGGAAAATTTATAGTTGTAATATTTATATTTTAAAATAAGAAAAATACAAAATTAGTAAAGTTCTACCTTAAAAGCCAGGTAAGCCCAAAGTAATTAGAAGGAAGAAAATAAAGAGCAAAAATCAATAAAATGAAAAAGAGACAACAGAAAAAATTAATAAAGCTAAAAGTTGGTTCATTGTTGGTGTAGTTGCTCTGGAAAACAGTTTGGCAGTTCCTCTAAACCAGGGTGTCCAATCTTTTGGCTTCCCTGGGCCACACTGGAAGAAGTAGTCTTGGAACACATAAAATACACTAACGATAACTGATGAGCTAAAAAAGAGAAAAAAAAACTCATAACGTTTTAGGAACGTTTACGAATTTATGTTGGGCTACATTCAAAGCCATCCTGGACTGTGGTTTGGACAAGTTGCTCTAAAGGTTGAACACAGAGTTACCATGTGACCCAGCAATTTCACTCCTAGATATATACACAAGAGAAATGAAAACATAAGTCCACACAAAAACTTGTAAGCAAATGTTCATAGCAGCATTATTCATAATAATTAAGAAGTAAAAACACCCAAATGTCCATCAAATAATGAATGGATAAATAAAATGTGGTATACAATGGAATATTATTCAGCAATAAAAAGAAGTGCTTTGACATAAATGAACCTTGAAAACATCATGCTAAATGAAATTAGTCACAAAAGACCAAATATTATATGATTCCATTTACATAAAATGTCTAGAATACGCAAAACTGTAGAGACAAAGATTAGCAATTGCCTAGGACTAGGGGAGTTGGGAAGAAAATAAGTATGGGGTTCCTTTCACGGGGGTGATGAAAAAAATATTCTAAAGCTGATTGAGGTAAAAATTGTACAACTCTTTGAACACCCTAAAAGCCACTGAGTTAAACACTTTAAACACTATGCATTGCATGGTATGTAAATTATATTTCAATAAAACTCGACCTCCCAAAGTGCTGGGACTACAGGCCTGAGCCACTGCGCCCAGTCAAAGCTATTATTTTTGAAAGTTGGATCAATGAAAACATTTTTTAAAATTTCTATAAACTCCTAGACTAATGAAGGGAGAACAAAAAAGGAAAAAACACTAACTAAATAAGAAATGAAAGAGGAAGTATCACTCCAGATCTTATATACAATAAAAGAAAAAAGACAATATAAATAACTTCATCTAACACATTTGACAATTTAGAAGAAATGGATCAATCAGCAAAACTGACACAAAATAAAATGGAAAATCTGACTAGCCCTAAATCTGTTAAAGGAACTGCATTCTTTGTGAAATAGTCCAAGAAAGAAAATGCCAGGCCCATATGGCTGCACTAATGAATTATATCAAACATTTAAGAAAAAAAAAAAAAAAAACACCAACCTTACACAAACTCATTCAGAAAATAAAGCAGGAAGAAACATCTTCCAACCATTTCATGAAGCTAGCATAATGCTGATACCAAAACTCCAGTTTTTTTAAAAAGAAAATTACAGAATATCCTAATAAAGACAGACTCAAAAATTCTTAACACAATATCAGCAAATCAAAACCAGCAATATATTAAAAGGATAACATGATCAACTACTGCAGTTTATCACAGTAATTCAAGGTAGTTTAACACATGAAAATCAAACGATATAATTCACCATATTAACAGAGTAAAGAAGTGTTGGGAGAAAAGCTGAAGGTTGGGAGAGAAGCTGAGGCAGGGCTTGCATGTCTGACACAATGTAAAAGAGTCTTGGAACATGTCCGGGGTCCAGAGTCTAAAACCCCTCGTGGCCTTTGGAACATGTCTAGACTTGCTGGCTCCTTGCTTCTAGCACACCCATTATCTCAAGTAGCCATATGTTTCAAAGAAAATGCTACACCACCAAGCTGTAGCTCATTTGCTTGATACATCACTTCCTTTCAACCCCCACATCCTCACCACCTGTTTCTTTGTTTGATCATCAATAAATAGCATGGGCTCCCAGAGCTTGGGGCCTTTGCAGCCTCCATACTAGCATTGGCCGCCTGGTCCCACTTTCTCTCTTGTCTTTTCTCATTCCTTTGACTCCTCTGGACTTTGTAGCCCCCACAGCGTGGTGTTGGGTCTGATCACCCCAACAAAAAGCTATCCAATCATCTTAACAGATGCAGAAAACATCTGACAAAATTCAACGCACATTCCTAAAACTCTCAGCAAATTAGGAACAGAAGGGAACTTCCTCAATTTGATACCATTAAGAAAATAAATAAGTAAGCCACGGACTGTGAGAAAATATTTGTAAAACCCTTATCTAACAAGAAACTTGTAAAGGAATATATAAAATATGTCTACAACTCAATAATGAAAACAAGCAATTCGATTAAAAAAAGGGCAAAAGATTTGAACAGGTACTTCATAAGGAAGATGTTTAAATGGCAACAGAACAGTGCTCATCATCATTAGATGAGCATCAGATTAATTGCAGGGAAATGCAAATTAAAACCAATAACATCCACCAAAATGTCTAAAACACCAAACGGTGAAAATGAGGAGCAACTAGAACCCACATACATAGTTGGTACGAGTGTAAAATTGTGCAACCACCTTGGGAAAAAGCTACCCAGACAGAGATGCCAGAGTCCAAGTAGGGTGGGGAGGGTATCTATAGGGAAGACTATTCAGTTCCAGGTGTTGGAGCTTGAGTGGGGCAAGGAGGGTATCTGTGCAGGGTAGAGTACTGGCAGGGTCTAGGTTTCTAACCATAGGAGAAAGGCATTACAAATAGGAAAAGGGAGAAAACCAGAATTAACCCTGTGGTATGAGACTAGAATTGGAGATACCAGTGTACACTTATGGTTTTCAACATATATAACTGATATAGAAATATAAATGTAAATGTGTTTGTATATGTATGTAAATATATATATGCATATATTTGCCTAGACATGCCCACACACATTCTCTAGCTTTTTTCACTGAGATGTCATGGGAGCAGTGACATCTCAACAGCAATGAGCATAACTAGCATTGAAACACTGGCTTCTAAATACTTTTCTTCAGCAAAAGGAACCAGGATTCCTTGGAGAAATGACTGGTTCCAGAGATGGGATAGGAAAAATACAAAATGAGCCTGGAACATCTTGTCTTGTCAGGAAGTAAAAAAGGATTCAAAGAATGATGGGAACATGTCAAAAAGACACAGAGGGCCTCTCACTAGCCAAACATGGGACAATTCGTACATCAATAATAATGACAACCATAGATTTTTACCCATTGAATAAAATAGGTACCATAAGTCCTTACTGATATAAATAAATGAATAAATCAAAAGTTTATTGGCCGGGCATGGTGGCTCACGCCTGTAATCCCAGCACTTTGGGAGGCCGAGGCAGGCGGATCACTTGAGGCCAGGGGTTCCAGACCAGCCTGGCCAATATGGCAAAACCCAGTCTCTACTAAAAATACAAAAATTAGTTGCACGGGTTGGTGCATGCCTGTAATCCAAGCTACTCAGGAGGCTGAGACATAAGAATCATTTGCACCCTGGAGGCAGAGGTTCCAGTGAGCCGAGATCACACCACTGCACTCCAGCCTCGGCAACAGAGTGAGACTATGTCTCAAAAAAAAAAAAAAAAAAGTTTGAAGAAAACTGGGATATTTACGTCATTTCAAAGTACCTCCATATAAAATATGGAAAAGTAACTTTACAGTGGAGAAGTTGGCACATATTGCCTTAATCAAAGGATTAAAGTGAAAATCATTAATGAAAGACCAAATGAAATTGTATACCATCTGACAGGATGAGGTATCACTTCTGTGATACTCCTGTTCAAGATATATAACCTAAATTGAAGACATTAGACAAATCCAAATTGAGGGACATTCTATAAAACAGCTGTCTGGTAATCTTCACAATTCTCTCATGAAGTGAAGGTAAGACTGTGGAACTATTAATATTTAAGATTGAAGAACACATGACAGTTAAAATGTAATATGTGGCTCTGCACTATATCCTTTTGCTATAAAGGACATTTTTGGAATAAATAGGCAAAACCTGAATGTCAGGGTCTGATGCTTAGATGGTATTATGTATCAATGTTAATATCCTAATTTGGAAAGTTGTATCGTAGTTATTAGGAAAATGTCCTATATAACATATTTGGAGACGATCACAGCAACTTACTCAAATGGCCCATAAAAATACAGGGTTTTTTGTTCTGTACTTGTAAGTTTTCTGTAAATTTGAGATATAGTTTCCAAAAAAAGTTTCAGATCCTTAACAAAATGTACATACATAAATTATGTGTATATATGTGTATGCACATATATGCGTATATGTGTGTGTGTGTATATACACACACACACACACCCTGAATTAATGAATCAAAATTCTCTCGGAGGCTGTATAGTTTATGTCAAAGTCTTCAAAGCATTTAATATATTTCCTTATGAAAAAAAATTTCGATGGTTCTATATCCATGAGAGTAATATTGAATAATGCTGATTGTATGCCATTTATCTTCAATATAGGAAAGGATACCACCAGCCACTCCCTGCCACTCTGCTCTTCTATTTGATAACCACAAGCACTCTTTGTCAGTCAAAATAAGTCTCTGTCACTTCAGTGTTTATCTTTTAATTTCTTTTTTTTTTTTTGAGACAGTCTCACTCTTGTCGCCCAGGCTGGAGTGCAGTGGCACAATCTCGGCTCACTGCAACCTCCGCCTCCTAGATTCAAACAATTCTCCTGCTTCAACCCCCCCAGTAGCGGGGACTACAGGCGCATGCCACCACACAAGGCTAATTTTTTGTATTTTTAGTAGAGACGGGGTTTCACCGTATTAGCCAGGATGATCTCAATCTCCTGACCTCATGATCTGCCTGCCTCAGCCTCCCACAGTGCTGGGATTACAGGCGTGAGCCACCGTGCCCAGCCTGAATTTCTTGTAGACATATTTTTGGTTAAGAAGGTTGTGGGTCTGCTGATCTTTTATGAAATCAGGCCTACAGATGTCTACTCATGTAAAATTGAAAGATTTCCACAAATAATGTGTGTGCCAGTCAGGCATGGTGGCACATACCTGTAGTCCCAGCCACTCAAGAGGCTGAGGTGGCAGGATTAATTGAGGCTAGGAGTTAGTGGCTGTGGTGTGTTATGATCATGCCTGTGACCAACCCCTGCACTCCAGCCCAGGTAACATAGCAAGACCCTGTCTCTTAAAATATATCTATATATATGCATGTGTGCTAGAGTTCATTAAATGTCAAGGAAGGCTCAAGCTCATCTGCTCAATAAATCCACTCTCACAGCCTAATTCAGTATGACAAGCAAACAGGCCACATGATGATGTGACTTAATTTATGAATAGTTCTAGTATGTATTTTAAGCTTTAAATCTTCTTTTCTGACTTCTGACTTCAAGTAAGTTGAGTAACACAAAATGTATTAAGCATAAGAAGAAAGACTGGTACATTAGGCTATCAAAATTAGAAATCTCTACTCATCAAAAGAAAATGGATAGGAAGGCCTAGCATGGGAAAAATACAACACACATCTGACAAAGAATTTGTATGTAGGTTATATAAAAAACTCCTACAAAGAGAAAAGAAAAAGAAAAAGAACTCAAGTTTTAAACAGGCAAAAGACTTGAACAAATACTTCAAAACAAACTTCAGGCCGGGCGCAGTGGCTCACGCCTGTAATTCCAGCACTTTGGGAGGCCGAGGTGGGTGGATCTCAGGGTCAGGAGTTCAAGACCAGCTTGGCCAAGATGATGAAACCCCGTCTCTACTAAAAATACAAAAAAATTACCCGGGCGTGGTGGTAGGCGCCTGTAATCCCAGCCACTTGGGAGGCTGAGGCAGAGAACTGCTTGAACCTGGGAGGTGGAGGTTGCAGTGAGCTGAGATCACGCCACTGCACTCCAGCCTGGGCGACAGAGCGAGACTCGTCTCAAAAAAAAAAAAAAAAAAAAAAAAAATTCAAAAATAAGCCTTGAAAATGTTGACTACAGTATCTTAAAACAGTGAATGACTATCTCATAGAATACAGCACTGGGATGTAAGTTTTTTTTTTAATGGACAAGACTACATATTGTTTTGAAATATATAAAAAACATGTTTTCCTGCATACTATACAAGTTTAAACTGGCTGAGACTCCTATTCACTGAAAATCTGTATCACCTAAGAAATATAAACAGTCATTATCAACTGTGATTCAACTTTGAGACCAAAATTTCCTGTTCTTCCAAGTTTTAGATAGGCTTAACTGAAGAATATTCTAGTATCACTTATCTATGTAGAACAGAATTTTCTGAAATTCATACTCTAAGACAAAATACAGAAATAAACTAGGTGTTCAGGAAGATATAAGACTAAAACTGTCATTCACAGCTCCCAATTTCAAAATTCTGTTCATTAAAATAGGTTCATTGTTCTTATTGATTTTATACTCTCTAAGGGCTTTATGGAAATAAATCTTATCAATGTGAACTTATAAATTTGAGTTGATAAAATGCTGCTTTTATCAATGTTTCATTTGATGTAATATGACTTCATTTGATAAAATGTTCCACTGCTTTAAAATACTTGAAAAATAAGCTGGATTTAAGAACTGCTAGGCATTTTACTGAGACCAAGAACTACACAGACCTTGTGAAAATGACATATTCACCATGGTACTGGCTAACTGCTCAGGAACACTGAGTAAGATAAATCACTGAGATCACTGTTCAACAAATACATACAGTACTTATCCCCATAACATTTTGCACAGCAAATTTTATTGCAATACTTACTGGTGCTACTATTTTTCCTGTCTGTCCAACTTGCATGTCATTGGGAACAAAGCCAGCATCAACAGCAGCACGGGAAGCACCAACTAAGGGGAAAAAATATTTGTCATTTTTTTCAAGCTCTCTTATTCAGCTAGTTAGGATAGTCACTGATAACTGTAAACAAAGACATTGGGCCGGGCGCAGTGGCTCACGCTTGTAACCCCAGCACTTTGGGAGGCCGAGGCTGGCGAATCACGAGGTCAGGAGATCGAGACCACGGTGAAACCCCGTCTCTACTAAAAATACAAAAAATTAGCCGGGCGTGGTGGCGGGCGCCTGTAGTCCCAGCTACTTGGAGAGGCTGAGGCAGGAGAATGGCGTGAACCCAGGAGGCGGAGCTTGCAGTGAGCCGAGATCGCGCCACTGCACTCCAGCCCGGGCGACAGAGCAAGACTCCGACTCAAAAAAAAAAAAAAACAAAGACATTGATTTAGAATTCTAAGTACTAGTATATTTTATACAGAAAGCTTCAAGGAATAACTTATTATACCCAAGTATTTCAGATTTTAATTTGGGCTTAACTCTTCTGCATGCTTTATCAAAATGGCAGTCATAAAATTTACACTATAATGTTTAGAATGTCATTATACAATGCTCCTTTAATAACTTCACAAGTTTTGAAGAAAGGTTTTACAATATTACCTCTTGTAATACTATCAAGAGAAGATACTGGATAAAGAGTTTCATATAACAAGATGAACGTTTAACCAGTATTTGCTATCAAATTCATAAATAAAATTTAACTGACTTTCTATTCTCATTCAACAGGAGACAACAATGAGCCCTATACTTGGAGTAAAACAACCCCTTCCCCAGCAGGAGTCAAGAATGAGCCTCAGGCCTCTTCATCTCAAGCTGAAAAGGACAGAGGGAGCCATAGACAATACAACTAACCACCTCCAAAAACGCACAGCCTCACCACCACTATCTTGAGTCAGCCAGGACTAATCACACCCTGCCCTTCATTATGTCTGTCCCCACAAGCCCCAAACTCAAAGGTTATCCTTCATAACCCATACACTGATCCCCATAATGCTCTGCATGCTCCCTAACCTGCACCCATCTCCCATATTCCTGACCCTTACACTGTGATTTCTGGAATACAGAGCCCAATATCAGTGAAACTTAAGTTACATTAAGTTTTATTAAAATGTAAGTTTTATTAAAATGTAGGTTTTAGAACTTAAAACTTTAAGTGTATTAAAACTCAGGTTTTATTTACCTAATAAAACTTAACTTTAAATTGGCTCCATCTGAAATTAATATAGCTACTCCTGCTTTCTTTCAATTAGCATCCCCATGGTATATCTCTCTCCACTCATTTACTTTATATGTATTTTTATATTTAAAGTGGGTTTATTGTAGACACTATATAGTTGGGTCTTACTTTTTCATCCACTATGACAAGCTTTATCTTTAATTGGTGCATTTACACTACTGATGTTGAAAGTAATAACTGACACAGTTGGATTAATATCTACCATATTTGTAACGGTCTTCTATTTGTTGCCCTTGTTCTTTTTTCCTATTTTTGTCTTCCACCAACTGAGCATTTTAAATAATTCCATTTTGTCTCTTTTCTTAGCTATTAGTTGTATTTTTGTTTTACTTTAGTGGTGGTCCTAGAGTTTGCAATATTCATTTACAACTAATCCAAGTCCACTTTCAAATAACACTTTATTACTTCACAGGTGGTGCAAGTACCATTTAATAACAAGATAATCCTAATCCCTATCTCCTGTTTCTTACATTGTGATTCATTTCACTTATACATGAGCACATAAGTAATTGTAATACACGAGCATATGTAATTGAATACAATGTTATTATTTTAAACTGTTACCTATTAGATTAAGAAAAATAAAACTTATTTTACCTTCACTCATTCCCTCTTCAATGCTCTCACTTGCTTTATATACATCAGAGTTTTTGACCTCTGTCATTTCCTTCTCTCTAAAAGAACTTTTAACATTTCTTGCAAGTCTATGACATATTTTGCCAATTTTTGTCTGAGAAAGTCTTTATCTCTTTCATTTTTAAAGGATAATTTCACAGGGTATAAAATCAGCACTTTAGGCCGGGCGCAGTGGCTCACGCCTGTAATCCCAGCACTTTGGGAGGCCGAGGCGGGTGGATCACGAGGTCAGGAGATCGAGACCACGGTGAAACCCCATCTCTACTAAAAAAAAAATACAAAAAATTAGCTGGGCACGGTGGCGGGCGCCTGTAGTCCCAGCTACTTGGGAGGCTGAGGCAGGAGAATGGCGTGAACCCAGGAGGCGGAGCTTGCAGTGAGCCGAGATCACACCACTGCACTCCAGCCTGGGCAACAGTGAGACTCCGTCTCCAAAAAAAAAAAAAAAAAAAAAAAAAAAATCAGCACTTTAAACATTTTACTACACTCTCTTCTGCTTGCATGGTTTCTGAAAAGAGATCAGATCTAATTATTATCTTTGCTCTTGTATAGGTATGGTGGATTTTTTCCTCTGGCTTCTTTCAGTATTTGTTATTTGTTATTTTCTGTAGTTTGCAAATGATAGGCCTAGGTGAAGTTCTTCTGGCATTTATCATATTTGGTGTTCTCTCAGCTTCCTAGATCTGTGGATTGGTATCTGACATTAATGTGGGGAAATCCTCAGTCAGATATTACTTCTGTTCCTTTCTCTCTTCTCCTTCTAGTATCCCCATTACACGTTATACTCTTAGTAGTTGTTCCACAATTCTTAGATATTATATTACAGTTCAGGTTTTTTTTTTTCTTTTTCTGGTTATTTTTCTCTTCCCTTTTCAGTTTTGGAGGTTTCTACTGAGATATCCTAGAGCTCAGAGATTCTTTCCTCGGCCATATCCAGTCTACTAAGAAGTCCTTAAAAGGTATTCTTAATTTCTGCTACAATGTTTTTTATCTCTAGCATTTTTGTTTCTTTCTTGGATTTCTAGCCCTCTGCTTATATTGCACATCTTGCTTGCTCTTTATTCATTAGAGACCTTAGTATACTAATCATAGTTGTTTTAAATTTCCAGTCTGATTATTCCAGCTGAGTCTGGTTCTGATGCTTTCTCTGTCTCTTCAAACTGTCTTTTACCTTTTAGTATATCTTGCAATATTTTCTTGATAGCCAGACATGATGTACACGGGTAAAAGGAAGTGCTGTCAATAAGCCTTTATTACATGGTGGTAAGGTGTTGGGGGAAAGGAAGCATTCTACAGTCCTATGGTGAGGTCTTGGTCTTTTACTAAGACCATACCTCAATAAGACCATATTGAGACTGTGAACTTTACATATCCTTCTCAGTTCCTCTCTCTCCCTTAGGTGGGAAAGGATGGCTAGAATGGCTGAAGTTGAGTATTTACCTTTCCTCACGTCAGTTAGGCTCTGATAAAGCCCCAGCAAATTAATTTCTGCTTAAACAGTTCCTCCTGAAGGAGATCAGACCTTGTTAAGAAGAACAGAATGCTTTGGCATATTTTAAAATGGTTCCCTTTCCCCTCCCCTTGTCCGAAGCATGAGGTGATTTTTCTCTAATTTTCACCATGTGGAAGAGCTCCTGAAGGTAAAACTCACAAAAATTTTGGGACCCCACACTGGATACCCCTGGAGTTTTTTGTCAAAAACAAAAAACAAAAAAACAGAGTCTCACTCTGTCACCCAGGCTGGAGTACAGTGGTACGATCTTGGCCCACTGCAACCTCCATCTCCAGGGTTCAAGCGATTCTTCTGCCTCAGCCTCCCAAGTAGCTGAGACTACAGGTGCGTGCCGCCATGCCCGACTAATTTTTGTATTTTTAGTAGAGATGGGGTTTCACTAAGTTGGCCAGGCTGGTCTCGAACTCCTGGCCTCAAGTGATCTGCCCACCTCGTCCTCCCAAAGTGCTGGGATTACAGGCATGAGCCACCGTGCCCTACCCACCTGGAGTTTTTAACACAGAACCTCCAGCAATTCATCAACAAGACTTCGGGTCCCCCTACCCCACCACCAGCTCCTGTGGAGGTTGCTACTTTTGGGTTTCTGCTCTGGGAAGTTGTGATTATCTGTATTTGCTTGTTGGTCTCTCCAGTTTGGGGGACAGCAGTTTGCCATGCAACCTCGCTTCTCCTATGATCTAAGATGAGTTTTGATTCTTTGGTTTGTTCAGTTTTTTACTTGTTGTTAGGACAGAATGGTGACTTCAAGATTCTTATATGTCAAACTGGAAACCAAAAGACCTACACTAGTCTTATCTTAATTCCTGGAGATTTCGACACTTGGAGATTTGAACAACTCTCCTCCAGTGAGCTTGCCCACCACCCTACCTCAGCCACACCCATGATCATATCCTAGATATTTTCTTTACCAAGATTGCTTAATACTCTCAATTTTCAGCGTCTTTCTGACCTCCTCTTTCCAGCTGACATTCACCTCCAACATTCCTCTGACCCCACTGTAATCTACAATTCTATTCACTCTCCCCCATTGTCCTCTTGTTTTTGCCCACCTTAAATTCTATGATCAATCATTCTAATCATTCCTTTGCTATGCCTTCAACTTCCTTGTTCTCCTCTTATATCACCACACTCACTCAGAAAAACCTCCCTCTCTGGCTGATTAAGCAACCTCTCCACTTTTTCCATAGCTCTTCTCCTGTAGTTCAGCATTACTGGAGAAAAACATCCAAATATCCATCCATGTGAAGTATATTTTCCTCTAAATAAATAAGCCTTAATTCCTGGCAGTTATACTAAGTTCCCCCAGTCCTTTCATTGGCTCACTGTTTCCTAAACTATAATTTCATATATTTTCTTCTTTTCAAACTTCCTATACCTCTTTAGCATCCTCATTCTCAGCTGATGACTTTCTTATTCACTGAAAAAATTTGAAAGGATCAAAAGAGAATTTCCACATGCTCCAATTAACACATCTACCCACCACCTGCAGCTATGTCCACATTGTCTCTTATCTACTCAAGGACATCACTCCAGTAGTTCTGACTTTTCCCTCTGGGAAGAATTACTGGAGTGATGTCCTTGAGTGAAGTGAAAAAGTATGTGAAGGGAAGGGGAAAAAGTGAAGAGAAAAAGTATGACTACTTTTCCCTCTCTACTGGAGCATTCCCATCAGCATAGAAGCCTCTTATTACCTGTCCCAGCTTTATGAAGTCGCACTGTTGGCCAGACTCCTCTTCTAGCTACCATCCATTTCCCTGCTTCCCTATATAGCAAAATCCCTCTAAAAAGTTATCTGCATTCACTGTCTCCAACTCCAGCCCTCCCATTCTATCTCTAAAAACCTTTTCATTAAAATATAACCTACATACAGAAAAAGACAAATGTGCTGCTCAAGAGCATTATCATACAGTGAAGACAACCATGTAACCACTACCTATGCCTTTTATTTTTTATTTTCTTTTTTCAGACAGGGTCTTGTTCTGTCACCCAGGCTGGAGTGCAGTGGCACAATCACACCTCACTGCAGCCTTAACTTCCTGGGCTTAAGTGATTTCTCCTGCCTCAGCCTCCCAAGCAGCTGGGACCACAGGTGCATGCCACCATGCCTGGCTAATTTTGGTATTGTTTGTAGAGACGGGGTTTTGCCATGTTGCCCAGGCTGGTCTCAAACTCCTAGGCTTAAGCAATCCTCCCACTTTGGCCTCCCAAAGCATTGGGTTTACAGGTGCGAGTCACTGCACCTGGCCAGGATTATTCTTTTAAACCCACTCTAATCAGACTTTTGCTTCCATCACTCCACTGAAACTGCTCAAAGTGGCCAATGATGTCTAAGTGGTTAAATCCAACAGTCACTCTTCAGTCCTCACCGTCCTTGACCTGTTAGCAGTGTGTGTCATAGCTGATCAATTTTTTCCCCCCTCAATGAAACACTCCACTTGGGTTCCAAAACATAGCCTCTGCCCTGGTTATCTAGCCTAACTTACCACTCCTTTTTGGTCTTTTCTCCTTTTCTCTCTTAGCTCTTAATCATACAGTGTTTATGGCTTAGTCCTGAGATTTTTTTTTTTTTCCTTAAGAGACAAAGTCTCATTCTGTTGCCCAGGCTGTAATGCAGTAGCTATTCACAGGCACAATCATAACACAATACAGCCTCAAACTCCTGGGCTCAAGAGATCCTCCTGCCTCAGCCTCCTGAGTAGCAGGGACTACAGGCTCACACCACTGCACCTGGCCTGGGACCTCTTTTTTATCTATACTCCCTCCCTTGGTAATTTCATCCAGTCTCATGGCTTTCAATATCATCCAAATGAACTGATTCCCAAATATGTATCTCTAGCCCCAACTTCTCCATGGAACTTCACATTCCTATACCAACTGCTTAATTGACATGTCTACTCAGATGTCTGTTATTAGACATCTCAAAAGTTAATATGCCCAAAACTGAACTCCTGATCTCTCCCTGGAAACTGCTTCACTCGAGATATTCCTTATCTCAGCTAACTGTAACTCCATCCTACCACTCGCCAGGACAAATACTTTCTCTCATAATCCACATCCAATCTGTCGGGAAATCCTGATGGCTCTACCTTCAAATATGTATCTCAAAACTGACAATTTCTCCCCACATCAACTGCAACTACCCTGGTCCAAACTATGAGTATCTCCCACCTAGATGACTGATATAGCCTGCTAATTGATCTCCCCATTACTGTACTTACCCCCTACAGCTTATTCACAAAACTGCAGCCAAAGTGATCCTTTAAAAATGTGTTAGATCATGTCATTCTTCTGCTCAAACCTTGAAATGGTTCCCCATTTCATTCAGAGAAAAAGCAATCTCTTTACAATGTCCTATAAGGCCCTGTGTGATCTGGTCTTGTGTTGCCTCCCAATTTTATCTCTTGCTACTTTTTCTTTTGCACTTTCCATTCCAACATTGGCCTCCTTCCTATTCGTCAAATAGGCCAGATGTGTTCCTGCCTTAGACAGGCTCTTTGCACTTTACTAGTTGCTCTGGTCTGGAACACTCTCTCCCAGATTTCCTCATGGGTTGCTTCCTCACCTCCTTCAAACCTTTGTTCAGATGTCAAAATTTTTTTTTTTTTCCAGACAGTGTATCTGTCACCCAGGCCGGAGTGCAGTGGCACAATCTTAGCTCACTGCAACCTCCACCTCATGGTTCAAGCTATCCTCCCGCCTCAGCCTCCTGAGTAGCTAGGACTACAGGTGTGCGCCACCACACCGAGCTAATTTTTGTATTTTTAGTAGAGGTGGGGTTTCACCATGTGGGCCAGGCTGGTCTTGAATTCTTGGCCTCAAGTAATCCACCCACCTAGCTAATTTTTATATTTTTAGTAGAGGTGGGGTTTCACCATGTGGGCCAGACTGGTCTTGAACTCCTGGCCTCAAGTGATCCGCCTGCCTTGGCCTCCCAAAGTGCTGGGATTCCAGGCATAAGCCACCACACCCAGCCAGATGTCTCTTTCTCATTAAGGCCAAATCTGGCTATCTTATTTTAAACTTCAATATTCCCCTCCAATTCTCCACCCACCATTACCCATTCTATTAGTCTCCCTAACACTTACGACCCTCTAACTTTTTGTTTTTGTTTTTTTTTTTTTGAGACAGAGTCTCGCCCTGTTGCCCAGGCTAGGGTGCAGTGACATGATTTCTGCTCACTGCAACCTCTGCCTCCCAGGTTCAAGCGTTTCTGCTGCCTTAGCCTCCCAAGTAGCTGGGACTATAGGCACGTACCACCGCACCCAGCTAATTTTTGTATTTTTTAGTAGAGACGGGGTTTCCCCATGTTGGCCAGGCTGGTCTCAAACTCCTGACCTCAGGTGATTACAGGTGTAAGCCACCACGCCTGGCCCATATTATATTATTTATTAATTTATGGTGTTAAGTGTCTGTAGTAGGCAAGAAAATGGCCCCTCCAATGACATATTCACATCCTAATCCCCAGAACCTGTGAATATTACCTACGTGGCAGCAGATACATATAAAGCTAAGGATCTTGAGAGGGAGTTTATCCTGGATTAGCTACATGGGCCCTAAATGCCATTACACGTATCCTTTTTTTTTTTTTTTTTGAGACGGAGTCTCACTCTGTTATCTAGACTGGAGTACAGTGGCACAATCTCAGCTCACTGCAACCTCTGCCTTCTAGGTTCAAGGAATTCTCCTGCCTCGGCCTCACAAGTAGCTGGGATTACAGGTGTGCACCACCACACCAAACTAATTTTTATATTTTTGGTACAGATGGGGTTTCACCATGTTGGCCAGGCTAGTCTCGAACTCCGGACCTCAGGTGATCCGCCCACCTTGGCCTCCCAAAGTGCTGGGATTACAGATATGAGCCACCACACCTGGCATGTATCCTTATAAGAGGGACACAGAAGGAGACTGAATGCAGTCCCACAGAGAAGATGATATGAAGACAGAGTCAGAGGTTGTAGTGATGTGGCCACAAGCCCAGGAACATCAGGGTAGCCACCAGAAGCTGCAAGAGGAAAATAACAGATTATCTCCTAGAGCTCCCAGAGGGAGTATGGCCCCTGCTAACACTTCAACATAACTCTGGCCTCTAAAGCTGTGAGAGGAAAAACTTTGTTGCTTTAAGCCACCAAGTTTGTAGTAACTTATTACTGTAGCCAAAATAAACTAATAGCACCTAAAATAGTACCTGGAATATGGCAGACACTTGATAAATACTTGTTCAAAGAAAGAATGAATGAAAATAAACCCTGAAATACTATCATCTGATTATACAGTGTCAATATAATGCCTTTATTCTGACAAAACTATTACTGTTTCTATGGGTACACATGTTATGTAATAGAAATGCACAGGAAAACCACAGAAAGTTACAGGAAAACCCTGGAAAGTTATACGTAAAAGTTTTCAAAGGAGGGTGAGATGACAGAATTGGGACATTTTAATATATATTCGTTGTAGTGATTGTATAATTCAAAAATAATCAAATGTCTTTAAAAAGATTTTTTTTCGAAACAGGATCTCAATTATGTTGCCTAGGCTGGTCTCAAACTCCTAGGTTCAAGCAATCCTCCTAACTCAGCCTCCCAAGTATCTGGGATTACAGACACATGCTATCGTGCCTGGCTTAAATTTTTTTGGTTTTTCAAAAAACATCACTCTCTTCTCATCAATGTACTTTTAGCAATAGGTTCCGCCTTACCTATAAACGGTTAACTACAATTCTATATTTTTAACTACAAACTTAAAAACTTTAAATGTATTTCTATTTGTATAGGAGTTATATTAAGACCACCAAAAAAAGATGAAAAACCAGGGTATTCCTGAATCTGAAGTAGGCACTGAAACTAACATTTCATTATTTTGTCTTTTATTTATTATTTTTGAGACAGGGTCTCACTCTGTTGCCCAGGCTGGAATGCAGTGGCACGACCACAGTGCACTGTTGCCTCCACCTCTCAAGCTCAAGCAATCCTCCCACCTCAGCCTCCTGAGTACCTGGGACTACAAGCACACACCAATATGCCTGGCTAATTTTTAAATGTTTTGTAGAGATGGGGTTTCACTACATTGCTAGGGCTGGTCTCAAATTCCTGGGCTCAAGCAGTCCTCCTGCCTCGGCCTCCTCAAGTGCTAGGATTACAGGTGTGTGTCACTGCGCCTGGCCCATTTCATTATTTTTAAAGTGAAGAAAAAAAACCTACTAAGATTAGGCAAATGTAAGAGATACTAGGAGGCCTTCTCCTCACTGAATGCTATACACCATTTACTTGGAGGCTTTTAAGAAAAACTGGTTCAGAGAGAAAAACTGAAAAATCCAGAAAGTAAAATAATTTGTAGGGTTGAAAGACTTACACAAAAATGAAATAATGAAGAAAAAATATTTCCAACAAAAAGGGAATATCTTTCTACTAAGGAAAATAACTTTACCTGCAGCATGTAGTTGATCTGCCAAGTCATATAACAACTTAAAGTTCTCTCCACTCTTCAAGCCTCGACCTCATTTAAAAAGATGAAAAAAAAAAAAAATTAGGCAAACATCAAATCCATTCTGGAACAATTTTGCTATTTTATATACTGGAGTAAATTTTCATACTATGTAACTGCCATATTAAGCATGTCACCTCCTCTATAAAACCTTTTCTGACCTCTGACACTCCTATACTTCTATAAAGCATTCAACACTACTATGATTAACTAGTTAACTAATTGTGTAATTAATATGAGTTTTTTTCCCACTAGAATAAAAACTCTTTAATTTCAGGATCTATATCTATCTTGGTCACTGCCATATCTGCAATATTTAGCAAAACTCTACATATAATAGATGCTCAATAAATTTCTCTGAATGACTGAATAAAGTTATTATTTGAATGAGAGCCATCTCAAGGACTTTACACTCCTCGAGAGGAAGAACATTCTGCCTTTTCATCTGTTTCTCCAGCACTTGGCAATAAGCCTGTCATAGAATAACCAATATACGTTTCCTGAATAAATAAGTGAATAAACAAGTCAGGGCCCAGCTCGGTGGCTCACGCCTGTAATCCCAACACTTTGGGAGGCTGAAGTGGGCGGATCACCTGAGGTCAGGATTTCGAGACCAGCCTGACCAACATGCAGAAACTCCGTCTCTACTAAAAATACAAAATTATTATTTTTATTTATTTATTTTTCTATTTATTTTTTAGACAGAGTTTCACTCTTGTTGCCCAGGCTGAAATGCAATGGTGTGATCTCGGCTCACTGCAACCTCTGCCTCCCAGGTTCAAGCAATTCTCCTGCCTCACCCTCCTGAGTAGCTGGGACTACTGGCATCCACCACCATGCCCAGCTAATTTTTTGTATTTTTAGTAGAGACGGGGTTTCACTATGTTGGCCAGGCTGGTCTCGAACACCTGACCTCAGGTGATCCACCCGCCTCGGCTTCCCAAAGTGCTGGGATTACAGGTGCGAGTCACCGTGCTGGGCGTAGTGGTGCATGCCTGTAATCCCAGCTACTCGGGAGGCTGAGGCAGAATTGCTTGAACCCGGGAGGTGGAGGTGGCAGTGAGCAGAGATTGTGCCATTGCACTCCGGCCTAGGCAACAAGAGCGAAACTCCGTCTCAAAAAGAAAAAAAGAAAACAAAAAACGAGTCAGATATATCACTTCAAAATATTAAATTTTTTTTCTCAATGATGCTTGCAATAGAAGGCTGAAAGCTTAATTATTTTGTTGGATGTTTAATTGCAAGGATTTAAAAAGCATAACAATCCTTATTTTTTCAAAAAGTTAGTCAGTGGGCCCTAAAAAAATCATTGTTTTTAAAGACAAGGAGCATGATGTACAAAAATAAGCATGTCTTATGCAATATTAACAGTTCTGATATTAAACGTTAAGAAACTTTTTAAAGAGTTATACACAAAGACATGGACAACTCTGGAAATCTTTCCAAGTGGAAAGAAGGGTAGGAATTATACACAAGATGGCCCTGAAATTCCAGCCAGTTCTATCTATAATTCAGAAGCCAACCATACTCTGCAGAATACATGGAAGTCCATCAATAAGATGGTACCAAGTGGCAAAGCTATGGACATAAGATTTATACCATGCTCTCCCTTGGTGCCAGTGACTAGGTGTGCAACAGAAACCCCAAACTGTGTATTATGCTCATAATTTCATTTTCCTAATTGGTTAAATGGGAATAATATCCCAAACTTCCCAACTTCTTACATTTGAAAAAGATCTGTGTACTTCTAAAACAAATACTAAAAAAAAAAAAAAAAATCAAAATATTTAAAGTTTACATCTTTTAAGATTAATATTTCACTTACCACCAGATACCACCACTTTGGCACCTGTTAGCTCCGGTCGATCACTTTTTGTTAATTTCTGGTCAAGCCACTCTGATATTTCCACTGGTGAAGTACTTGATGCTGCATACATTAATACATAATAAAACAATGACTATGATTTCAAGTTCTAGAACAATAATTATTTTCAAGAGAAACACAGAAGTATATAATTCCATGAAATTTAAGTTAATTACTGTGAATTTTCGGTGATCCTAATTAATACTCTCTGATAATGGAAAGACTTAAGGAGACTAGATTCCAGCCTTTGCCACATTAGCTGTATGACTCCAGAAATCATTCAATTCTCTGAGTCTGAATATAGAATAACTTTCTATGAGGTTCAAATAAGACACTATATATGTTAAAGTGTAACACCCTCCACACGTTTCCTATTACATTCTTCTGTTATACTGAATCACCCAAATGTAATAGGAAACAGTGACAAGAGTAAAAAAGCTTAATCTTAATAGATCCTCTGTCTCCCACTCCCTTGATCTACCAAAGCAACTATCCTAGTACCAAAGATAATGTGAGAAAGATGTAAGTTATATATATTTATTATTTTTTTATAAGCTTGGGAATATCATTTAAATTGAACTTTCAAATACTATGCATTAGAAATGCAGGCAGAGGTCATCTCTTATTATAATACAGTCTATGAATTAAAAAAGTAAGAAACAAAACCAAAAAACTCCAAATGAACACTCACCCTTTTCTGAATTGGCACTACCGCCACTTGTTGCTGCAGCTTCAAAGGATGTTCCACGGACAGAAAACACTTTCACTTTCTCATCACACTTCACGGTACATAGAGCATTTCCTGAAACATACAATCTATTTTTTAAAAGCAACAACAAAAGGCAACAAAACTAGCATTCCTTTGATGCTTGGAATTTACTTCACAGACAAGGCAAGAAATAACTGTTGACCAGTTGTCTTCTAATTCTATTAAGTATAGGAAAAAGTGAACTATAACAGTGAAGAAACATATCAGTAGATATTTGTATAGCCCTGGATGTCTTTAAAAGCAGGACAGGTACTACCACACCTAGAAGGGAGAAACTCGAACAGGCATCCACACTAAGAAGGTACACTACACCTCTAAAAGGAATATGAACAAAGCTTCCTTCTCCAAAAACAATACAGTCAGTAACTCAAAACTATGAGCTGCAACAACTTAGTAAGAATGTAGCTACTATGCATGCTAAAGGAGGAATATCTTGAAAACACAATCGGTCATAAAGAACAGGTATGGATGTGCCAAGATTTTAAGAGGATTTGAGACACTCTGGATTAGCTATCACATTAACAGTAACCTAAACCATGACAAAATATTTTCCCTCAAACATTATAGAAGATGAAAAGTCTAATTTGAGAATTAGCCATTCATACTGAAATACACAACTTTAATCAGGAAAAAAACAAAGAGTTCACTGCCTTCTTCGATCCCGCTAGAGACCAGTGTGCTAAGCAAAAAATCAACTGAAGAGACACTGAAATGAATTTATTTTCTTTTTTTCTTGAGACAGGGTCTTGCTCTGTTACCCAGGCTAGAGTGCTGTGGCATGATCGCAACTCACCATAGCCTCGACCTTCTGGCTCAAGCAGTCCTCCCACCTCAGCCTCCCAAGTATCTGGGACTACAGGCATATGCCAACATGCCCAGCTAATTTATTTATTTATTTATTTTTGAGATGAGGTCTTATTATGTTGCCCAGGATAGCCTCGAACTCCTGAGTTCAAGTAATCCTCCCACCTCAGCCTGCCAAAGTGCTGGGATTATAGGCACGTGCCACTGCAGCTGGTTAAAATGAATTTCTTAATGCCGATGGAAATGAAGTAGAAGCAGCAAAGATTGAGAATATTAATTTTTTTTAAGTTTTGCTTTTCCAGGTACCACTTACAAAATATATTAAATAGTGAATCTAATTTTTATTGACCACTAGGAAAATATCACTCTGCAAACTGAATAAACAGGCAGGAAATCGTTGTGCTTGCGATCCATCAGAGAGAATGCCATGTCAAGGGCCACCAGCAATTCTAGACTAAAATTTTCCTCAGAAACCTTTAAGATGGTCCACTTAAAGCAATTGTATGGCTTGATTTAAAATTCTATCTTCAAGATTAATTTATGCTTTTCACTAAAATTTAACATGTTGATTAATTATCTTCCTTGAGTACTCACCTGCATAAATAGTTCTCACAAATGTGTCAGGTGACTTGATTGCAATGATGTCAGAAATCGGGGCAACCTCAAGTTTGGCTGCTACTCTGGGCAAAAGGTTCTAAAAGCAAAATAAGCAGTGAGTTACACACATACATAGTGATGGATGACTATAAATGATCAGTAATGACATATTCTGAATGCATATTCTATAGAAATTTTAATTCAAGTATTTTATATTTCGTGTGCACCTTTGGATACACAACTTCAAGCACAGCTTTTTAAATAGCCTTTGAGATTGAATACCTACCATTACTCTAACTACATTAAGAGTTTTATGAGTTTCACAGTATTAAGCCACCTTAATGCAATATATTGAATTATGAGATATGAAATTTACTTTAATAAACATCAATTACCAAGTGTGACAGTTGTGGATTATTGAATTTAGATAAGAAAAGATAGAACAAATTTATAAGCGTGGTAAAATTCTCAAATACTGTAAAGATTATGCTTGTATACAGTTACTCAATGTATATAAAAGAAAAAAATTCACAGCAGACATTTCACCTTTTGTTTAAATTGATATTGCATAAAAAAGAGAGTAAGGCCAGGTACAGTGGCTGACGCCTGTAATCCCAGCACTTTGGGAGGCTGAGGATCACCTGAGGCCAGGAGTTTGAGACCAATGTGGCCAACATGGTAAAACACCATCTCTACTAAAAATACAAAAAATTAGACGGGGATGGTGGTGTATGCCTGTAGTCGCAGCTACTCAGGAGGCTGAGGCATGAGAATGAGAATTGCTTGAACCTGGGAGGCGGAGGTTGCAGTGAGCCTGAGATAGTACCACTGCACTCCAGCCTCAGTGACAGAGTGAGACTCTGCCTCAAAAGAAAAAAAAAAGGAAAAGAATAACACTAACCTGAAGAACAGCCTGTGTAGTACATATTTAAAAAGCAACAAAAATAAAATAAAGGTGTGTTCTTGTGCCTGTTACTGAAATAGATGCATGTGCTAACTTTGTCCTCAGTAGCAGGAATCCTTGGGAAAGTCACAGTTCCCCAAGTCTCAGTTACTTCTTCTTCTTCTTCTTCTTTTTTTTTTTTTTTTTTGGAAACAGGGTCTCATTCTGTCACCCAGGCTGAATTTGCAGTGATGTGATCGTAGCTCACTGTAACCTTGAACTCCTGGGCTCAAGAGATTATTCTGCCTCCACCTGAGTAGCTGGGACTACAGGCGCACGCTAACGCGTCCAGCTCATTTTTTGGTTTATGTTTTGTTTTTTTCTGTAGAGGCGGGGTCTTGCGTTGTTGTCCAGGCTGGTCTCAAATTCCTGGCCTCAACTGATCCTCCTGCCTTGGCATCCCAAAGTGCTGGGATTACAGACATGAGCCACCATGCCCATTCTGAAGCACCTACTTAATCTGGTTTAAAAACCATATTTGTCAGTATTTAAAGCTAGCTTCAGTAAGTAATCCTCCTCCTGAACCACCTTCTTTAACTGTTCAGGAATTATTACTGAAATAGTTACTTGGCTGAACAGATTATCTTACAAATTTTATGTTATACAGACTTTGCCTCTTTTAAAAATTTTAGAACTTTCTAAATTGCTCAAAATTTAATGTCTTTTGTATTTTCATTATCCCTTGTTTTAACATATGTTCAAGAAATTTTACCATGGTACTTAAAAGTATGTTTTCCTAGATCTGGTCTTCTATCTAAATGTCATGAGGGTGGATGGTACACAGATATCTATCCTATTAAAAATATATCCCATTCAACAGGCTGCCTGCATGGTTTCTGGGAAGGAGAAGCAATAGCTGAGTTCTTTTTGTGCATAAAAAATGACATATTTTAAAATTCTAGCGGACAAGTATAAAAGTGTGTTATCTCAAAACCACAGCTGGTGAAGGACTATCACACAGCAAATTGTTTGGCTTCTTCTGATAGACGTTTCTCATTCCAAACCCATTTACAGGCCGCACGACCAGCTACTATTACGTGACCCTTATTCTCAAAACTCCCATCTGTCACAACATAGCAATCACGGCCAGAGTACTAAAATCTAGCTAATGACAAACAATCTTTCATCGTCTAAAAATCTGTTAGGTGAACTGTCATCACAGAAAGAAACTTGAGGCTCATGAAATTATTTAAATCATCCAATATATAATCAAAACTCTCAGAGACAGAATGGTCCACAAAGATTATTTCACCCATCAGACTGGGGGAAAAAATGTTAAAATGTATACTACCAAGTGTTGGCAATTAAGCAATAGGTATCAAAATTTTTAAACTACATAGCATTTGACTCAGTGATTTCACTTCTAGAACTCTATTGTAAATAAATTCCAGCCCATGTTTACACAGATACATGCATGAGCATGTTTTCTTGCAGCAAAGTATATATATGCAAAAAACCGGAAACAAGTTAACTGTCCTTAGCTAAATATGGAATCTTATGCAGCCATAAAAAAAAGAGAAACATTATAAGCCAAAGTCATACTCTTTTTTTTTTTTTTTTTTTTTTTTTTTTTTTTTTTTTTGAGACAGGGTGTTGCTGTCACCCTGAAGCACAGGCTGGAGTGCAGCAGTGTGATCTCAGCTCATTGCAGCCTCAACCTTCTGGGCTCAAGCAATTCTACCACCTCAGCCTCCCAAGTAGCTGGGACCACAGGCATGCACCACCATATTCAGCTAATTTTTTTTTTTCATTTTTTTTGTGGAGATGAGGTCTCACTGTATTGCCCAGGCTGGGCTACAACTCCTGGGCTCAGACAATCCTCCCAAAGTGCTGGGATTACAGGCGTCAGCCACCGCACCCTGCCCAAGTCATACTCTTAAGTAAAAGCTACTCGTCACAGAACAATTCGTGCCATATTATCCCATTTTAGAAGTAAAAAATATATAGCTGTACATGTACTATAATTTAAAAATCCACAGAAGGAGGCCTAAAAGAATGTACAATTGTTAACAGCTATACTTCTAAAGAGGGGAGGGTGAGTTGGGAATAAGAAAGCAGGACTTTGACACCTTGCTGTGCACACTGCTGTACTACATGCATTCTTCCTAGTAAGGATGTATTTGAGTACAACTTACTTTACAATTTTTAAAAGTGAAAATAGGCTAAGCACAGTGGCTCATGTCTGTAATCCTAGCACTTTGGGAGGCTGAAATGAGAGGATGACTTGAGGCCAGGAGTTTAAGACCAGCCCGAACAACACAGGCAGACTACATCTATACAAAAAATTTAAAAATTAGCTGGGCATGGTGGCATGTACCTGTAGTCCTAGCTACTCGGAAGGCTAGGATACGAGGATCGTTTGAGCCCACAAGTTGGAGGGTATGTTGAGCTACAATCGTGCCACTGCACTCCAGTCTGGGCAACAGAGCAAGGCTAAAGCAGGCAGATCACCTGAGGTCAAGGAGTTCGAGACCAGCCTGGTCAACACGGCGAAACCCTGTCTCTACTAAACATACAAAAATTAGCCAGGTGTGGTGGCACACACCTATAATCCCAGCTACACACTGGAGGCTGAGGCAGGAGAATGGCTTGAACCCAGGAGGTAGAGGTTGCAGTGAGCTGAGATTGTGCTGCTGCACTCCAGCCTGAGCGAGGAAAGTAAGACTCCATCTCGAAAAAAAAACAAAGTAGGCCGGACACGGTGGCTCACACCTGTAATCCCAGCACTTTGGGAGGCCGAAGCGGGTGGATCACGAGGTCAAGATATCGAGACCATCCTGGCTAACACAGTGAAACCCCGTCTCTACTAAAAATACAAAAAATTAGCCGGGCGAGCTGGCGGGCGCCTGTAGTCCCAGCTACTCCGGAGGCTTGAGGCAGGAGAATGGCGTGAACCCCGGGGGGCGGAGCCTGCAGTGAGCCGAGATGGCGCCACTGCACTCCAGCCTGGGCGACAGCGAGACTCCATTTCAAAAAAAAAAAGAAAGTAAAAATAAAGACTAAAAATGACACCTTATTAAGAATGGAACAAAAGAAAAGAGAGCTAAGATAACACCCACGGCCGCAGAGAGAGAGCAAGAAAAATCCACCAACAAATTCCTTGTCTTAGGCTCCCATTACACTCCTCCCTCCATTTTTAACTTTATGTAGACTGCTACCCATCTGATAACACACTCATTCTTCAGACACATCACAATGCACATGATCAGATTACAGCTTTCTTTACCTTAAGGATGTCTTCAACCACCACACAGCCCTTTCCAAATTCCCCACGTAGATAAAATTTGGCTTTTCTAGATATCCATCAGCCATCCAAATAAACCATCTCTTAAAATGGGCTACTAATACAAATGACTCTTGCTCGTTCACTCACTCTCTCACATGCAAACAGAATTCAGCATTACTTTTAAATGCAGAAAATTTTAAAATAATAGCCTAATTAGAGTTTTCTCCACAACATAATTTGAAAACCTGGAAATGGTAGTTTTAACAGAAAATTATGACAAAACCTTGAAAGAATAAATTTTAGCAAAACTACATCAATTCAGATAAATCCAGATTGGCTACATAAACAGTCTGTTGCACACTTTCAGCACAATGAAATCTAACCCTTTCAAGCAGTGATATCAGATTCCACATTCTCAACCTTCTCACCTTTCCAAAGGCAGATGCTCCAGCACAGATGTGTGTGTAATTGAACTGCTTCTGAGTTGCCAAAATCAATGGTGTCAGTTCCTCTGAGAATTAAACACATTTGATAAAAAATATTTTGGAATACTTTCATATTCATATATTCAAGCATAATTTAGACACTACATTTTTTTCTACTGGAAAACCTCACCTGGAAGTAGGCCTCTGTACACATCATGCTGAGCCACCAGAACTTTTGCTATGCCTGCTACTTTACAGAGATCTTGTGCCACCTATGATTAAAAGATAAGTTCCTAATTATCCATCTATCAGAAATATACAAATACAGCCACCACTATAAATATGAACAGATCATAAAATCTTAATGGCCAACTGTAAAAATTATTCTTATTAGCAAAAGGGCCAGTTAAGAATTAAAATATATTCTGGCCGGGCGCAGTGGCTCAAGCCTGTAATCCCAGCACTCTGAGAGGCTGAGGCAGGTGGATCACCGGAGTCAGGAGTTCAAGACCAGCCTGGCCAACGTGGTGGAACCCCATCTCTACTAAAAATACAAAAATTAGCTAGGCATGGTGGTGGGCGCCTGTAATCGTGGCTACTTGGGAGACTGAGGCAAGAGAATCGCTTGAACCCAGGAGGCGGAGGTTACAGTGAGCCAAGATCGACTGGGCAAAAGAGTGAAACTCCATCTAAAACAAACAAACAAACAATTAAAAAATTAAAATACATTCCTTAACAAAGAAAATCTAATGCCAATAGATCTTACTACTGACTGACCTTACACTGTCCAACTATCAAGCATTTCAACAAAAATTCCTGCCTTGAAAAAGAAAAGTGCTAATTGACAAACCAAAATCAGCATGGCTCTTTATTCAAATTTATAAATTGTGCTTTTTACTTTTGGTTCAATCCAAGTGTAAGTTCAATATCCTGGAAATGGTGAAAATGAAGTTCTCTTAGTAACATCCCATTGTCAACCACTGAGTTCCTGCCCACATACACATATTTATCTATGACAAAGCAAAATATTTCCTATTTTAATTCTTCATTTTTCCTGTTTGGAATTAGAATGGGGTTCTGATAAAGCTTTTTGATGATTCAGATTTTCTATATTCAGAAGATAATTAGCTTTCCCCTTTTTAAGTATCTTTATTACATCATGGCTGGTTTCCACTTTAGCTAAGTCATATCAGTCATACTATTGTTTTCTGTCTCCTTGTTTACCTCCAAACTGATTCATTGATTCACTGAGGAGTAGGATTAAAAGGTTGTGCCTTGTGCCACCCTCATATGAACTGTTAGCTTGCAACAATATTCACTGAAGAAAGGATGCAGTGCAAAAATACATTCTCTGCTAAACCAAGTGTTCACCAGCATACCATTTTGTACTACAGCGGCCCTTTATTATGGATGCAGCTGCATTTAGCTTCTCAAACTTTAAGAGAATTTCCAATTAAGAAACTCAGTTAATTGCAATGTAGCTGCATAGCAGCATGGGATAGAAAATGGGGCAGAATTTTCCCATTGAAACGATCCTGTTTTTACTGGCAAAAACAGCTGGCATTATACAGAAGAATAACTTGCTGTTTATGACAAATAGCTGAATAAAATGGTATAAAACCGAACTCTATTAACGATCTCTTCATACAGGTACTGGTTGTTTTCTTTAAAATTAGAACATGACAGGTTAGGATTGTAACTGACTACAGAAGATGATTTCTATTTTGATTTTTCTCAAAGTAGTATAAAGTGTCAAAGTCTTTTTAAAGTAATATTACAATAATTATTTTAAATCACAGCAAAACAAACAACAAATCACAAATTCCTATCTATCCAAAAACAGGGAAACCAAAAGGATAGCTTAGCCATCATATACTGTGGCTAATGCAGACATACAAATAGATAGCTTAGCCATCACACATCACACATTGTGGCTATATCAACTATGTAAGATTCTATAGTTGTTAGCAGGAATTGGGTAAAGAAATCTACATAACTAATCATAAACCCACCAGAATATGTTCTTTTATCAATTTCATGTAAAAAATTAGACAGAAGCAACACCAGCAGTATGAACCTACATTATCACATGCTCTGAATTATTATTTTTAATATATTTTTTGAGATACAGTCTCACCTTGTCACCCAGGCTGGAGTGCAGTGGTACAATCTCTGCTTATTGCAACCTCTGCCACCCAGGTTCAAGTGGTTCTTGTGCCTCAGCCTTCCAAGTTAGCTGGGACTACAGGCATGCACCACCACACCGGCTAATTTTTATATTTTTAGTAGAGACAGGGTTTCACCATGTTGCCCAGGCTGGTCTCAAACACCTGACCCTCAAGTGATCCACCCACCTCAGCCTCCCAAAGTCCTGGGATTATAGGCATAAGCCACCATGCCCGGCCAGCATCAATTATTTAATAAAACATAAAATCCTCAAAACATACTCCCTTCAGATTTATTCCTCTGTGAAGTTTAAGCCCCCAACTACACACTCAGCAACTCCTATACCATGTAAGAGGGAACTGATGGCTCAAGCTGTGTAAGCTTAACTGAAGCACTCATCTATATTGCAACCCAGTGGCATAGACCCTGCATAGAAAGACCCACCTTTCTAGAGGGTTAGTGTTCCAGGCTGTTATCATCGATTTCAACAATAACAACAACAACAACAAAAAACCCAAGAACATCTTTTAGTACTAGCTAGAGTTTGGAAAGAATAGTACTTAACATTCAAATTCTTCTACCAATTAAAAATTAACATCCGTAATACTTAGTCCAGATTTACCACTTTCAAGAATTAGAAGCAATTACCAAGTATATTCATCCACACAAAAAAGAGATCAGCTATTAACCTCTAAGGGGACTCAAATATTATCATTCCACTTGGTACCTGATGGCACACGATGGTGCCAGTGGAACTAAATCAAGTATTCTACCGCATTTCAAAAGATAAAATGCTTAGGGAGGAAACCTTTTAGTTCCTTTTTCATACATGGTAATGGTTGTGACACTGGCCATTTAATGAGGATTAGAGCCCAGTTTGGGTTACAGTCCTAAGCATAATTCTCTGTTGCCATCTTTTCCTGTCTCTTGATGGAGATTATATTTGCTATGGCTGACCTTAAAAATTTCTCACCTTGTCACATTTGGTTCCAGCTACTAAGCAGGACACTTCACCTCCAAGGCGTGTGGCTGCAGTAATGGTATTTAAAGTAATGGGTGCTAGGGAATCATTTGCATGCTCAGCTATTACCAGGGTACTCTGAAATCGTAGCAATGAGGCCTAAAAAGACAAAAAAAGAAAAAAAAAAAAGGTAAAGAATGTTATCACAGGTTTTTTTTTTTTTTTACTAATTGTTAAGCATGTATGCTTTAAAGAAAACTATTCTGTACACAATACTGTTCTATAAATTTATTTATAAAATACTTGTTCTATAGCGAAAATCTAGCTATTTGTGTCTATCACTGTACCACTAATATTCTTTTTTTTTTTTTTTTTTGAGATGGAGTCTCACTCTGTCGCCCAAGCTGGAGTGCAGTGGCGAGATCATGGCTCACTGCAAGCTCCACCTCCCAGGTTCACACCATTCTCCCACCTCCACCTCCTGAGTAGCTGGAACTACAGGCGCCCACCACCACATCGGCTAATTTTGTTTTTGTACTTTCAGTAAGGATGGGGTTTCACTGTGTTAGCCAGATGGTCTCCATCTCCTGACCTCATGATCTGCCTGTCTCTGCCTCCAAAGTACTGGGATTACAGGCATGAGCCACTGCACCTGGCCTACTAATATTCTTATTTAATAAAAATTAGAACGCAAATTAGCCTTCTATTGTTAGGAAAAATGTTTAATTACTTCAAAACAACTTTCCCACTAATCTACATCTGATAAGAAACTACTATATAACTAAATGTAAATTCCTTAGACAGAACATATTAACTACCTAACTAGGAACTGGTCAAATTCTGCTACCAATTACGTTTGGTTACATACTGTACTCCTACAGTATAGGAGTGTACTCCTACAGTATAAGAGTACAGTATAATCACAAATAATGGGTTTGAAATCAGTCACGAAAGTTGATTCCTATTGTTTCAGTTGAAATGCATTCAATACCAAAATAATTTATAATGGAAATATGTTTTTAAAATATGACACTAAACAGCAGTTTTGCCAGGTTTTGACTGTTCAAATATGCTTCTGGATTCAAAAAAGGAAGCTTGCAGACAGTATCTTGGAACCAACCAATATCCAGCCCTATCTAATGCAGACTATCAAGAAACCACCATATCATTCGTGGTCATGTGGAATAATTTCAAACACAAGGAACACGAAGATGAACAAGAATGATCCCTGTGCTCAAATATTTCACAGGAAATTAGACTTGTTCACATACAATTATAAAATAGAACAGTTTTTCAAATCATGAAGAGATCCAAAGTGTTGAAGGCTACAGATCATGAAGTACAGTCAAGTGGGGAAGGAAGGAAGTTCAGGTGTTCTATTATGTGAAAAGATGAGGAATGGCACCATAGGCATGAGGAAAAAATAAAATCTTGGAACTATTCTTATGGAAAATGGCAAAGAAAAGTGAGAAAAAGAGGAACTGTGGATCAAATGGCATGGTTGCGTGGCTTAATTCAACAATAACCTTAAGCTCTGGAGTTGGAGTGAAGAAAGCACGGCACAGAATTTACCCAGAGTTGGAAACTTAAAAGGAGGGTATGAATTGAAGGGAAGTCAGGACAATTCCTGGAATGAAATGAAAGTTCTTAGAAAGCAAATACCATACCTGTTCATATTTTGTATCCCCAGAATCAAATACAATGTTTCTTTTCCAATGTACATCTGCAGAATTAATTATATGGTACCCTTTCTTTTTTCGTTGGAAGAGCACCATATTTTGGAAAGGACTTTGTAATTAAGATCCAAAGTAATTTATTACTTTGGGTAATAAATAAATTAATAATTAAATAAAATTAATAAAATAATTGAAAATAAAAAATAATTTAAATAATTTATTATTTAAATCACATTTCACAAGAATTGCCAGTAACAAGCTATTTATTACCAATATATCTCCGACATCATATTTATTATGTTTCACACATAATTTGCCATAAAAATTATGAGATTTCCATCACCATTTGAAGAATAAATCCAATATTTGGTGGCAGAAGGCCCATACTTGCTGTAAATTATAGTTCTATCATAGGATAAATTAAGTAGTTATCCTAAGGAACCATCAAGCTTTTAGAACTTCCAATTGGAGATTATATATACTTTTTTAAAGATTTATCAAAATTAGATTTATAAGCATAAACAACAAAAGAACATATTTAAGAACCCACTCAGTCCATCCAATGATCGATTTTTATTAAGCATTATATACATCATAAAGGTACTCTATTTTATTGACTCCTTTATAATTTTTAAAATATTAAACTTCCTTCTAATTCAATGTTTTACATTCCATTTCTCAGATACCACCTAGAGAGAAGCTACAGCCTCTAGGCATGGTTATGCAGCTTAATTCAGCAATAAGGGTTGTGTAGAACCTAGAGCAGAAGAAATTGGCCTGAACCTTTAAAATGTTATTCTATAGTCTAAAGCCCATCTGCAAATTTAGGAGGATGAATCAGATTAGAGTTTTGTTTTTTTTTTTTTTTTGAGAGAGAGTCTCGCTCTGTTGCCCAAGCCAGAGTGCAGTGGTGTGCTCTTGACTCACTGCAACCACTGCCTCCAGGGTTCAAGTGATTCTCCTGCCTCAGCCTGCCAGGTAGCTCGGATTACAGGCATGCATTACGACGCCCAACTAATTTTTGTATTTTTAGTAGAGAATGGGGTTTCACCATGTTGGCCAGGCTGGCCTTGAACTCCTGACCTCAAATGATCTGCCTGCCTCAGCCTCCCAAAGTGCTGAGATTACAGATTGAGCCACCACACCTAGCCAAGATTAGAGATTTTCAAAACTGCATCTATAGAAGGGTTCTAGGAAGCCATCTCAGGAGCCACCACATGGGATAAGGTAGGGACTAGGCATGTACAGCTGCTAGAATGCCCCCCTACCCAACTTTGCTTTAACCAGATTAACCAAACTAACATTGATGGAGCACTGTACTAAGCAGTTTTATACACAGTATCCTATTTAAAATTCCTACAAAGTCTATGATGGAGGTACTAGTATTACTCCAACTTCACAGATGAGGAAACTGGAGCTTAGCAGCTACACAGGTAGGAAGCAGAGTCAGGTTATTCTAAGTCCAGGTAGTCTGACTCCACAGTTTGAGTTCCTCATTACCAGCACACATCAAAGCACCACCATTTTTAGCTGTTTTATACATGGGTCATTCCTGTAAGGTTGCACTTGGCAAACATTCTCGTGCTTAAAAAAAAAAATAGCATTGTTAGAAAGAAAAATATGATCTCAAAAGACCTTTTTTCCTGCTCTAAAAATTCTATAACCCTAAAATCCTATTTTAAGTAGAAGAGTAGTATAGAATATGACTAAAGAGTAAAAAAATGCATGTCTATTATTGAAAAGGTTTAAAAGGAAACAAATTTTCATTTTATTATTTTATAACCCATTGCGTCTCTACACTTTAGGATCGATCCTCTTTTAACAATAGTTATGAGAGGAAAAGGAGCCAAATTCTTAAACATTTAAAGATAACTATTGAAATACTTAATGAAGTAATTGCCTCAAAAGGAATCCCGATCTCTTCAAACACTGCTATTTAAATAAAAATTAACTATGCAGGCCCATGCCACCCATAAATTCTTAGTCACCAGCCTTACCTGGGCTCTCAAAACTGCCTAGCAATGCTACCACAACTTCCTTGTTGGCACTCTCACCCTCCACAGCAATGATTTCAAATATCCTCTCCTGATGTTTCTCTTCTTTTTCTTTTTTGGAAACAAAGTCTCCCTCTATTACCCAGTCTTGAGTACAGTGGCACAATCACAGCTCTCTGCAGCTTCAACCTCCCAGCTCAAGCATTCCTCCCATCTCAGCCTCCCAAGTCGCTGGGACCACAGGTACATGCCACCATGTCCAGCCAATTATTTATTTTTTGTAGAGACAGGGTCTTGCTATGTTGCCCGGGCTGGTCTTGAACTCCTGGGCTCAAACGATCCTTCCACCTTGGCCTTCCATTGTGCTGGGATTACAGGCATGAGCCACTGTGCCTGCCTCCTGATGTTTCTTAAACTGCCAACACATTCTGCACCCTACTCTTGGAAGGCAGCCTCACCTCCTACTTCACAATGACAACTAAAGCCATCGGAGGGACCTGATTTCCTTTCCTGATACTCAACATAGAAATTCCTGTCCCTGCCCTATTACAATTCCTGTCCTTGTCCTATCACAATGGAAGCTGCTGTGGATCCTTTCTCCTGGGTCTAATCTCTTCATCTGGGATCTAGATTCCACTCTCTCGAATCTACTCAGAGACTTTCTGTAATCTGCACTTCCCAGTCATGTCTCCAGCTTCTCCCTTTACCCTGGTTCCTTCACATCAACATTTAAACATGATTGAGGCTCTCCCCATTTGCAAAAATCCCGCTAAAAAGCCACAAACCCACATTCCACTCTAGCTTCCCTAATTCCTCATTCTCACTCCCTCCTCAACTACTTGCATCTGGTTTCTGCCCTCACCCAAATTACCAACAAACCCTTTTCAGGCTTTATGTTACTTGTTATCTCAGCAATGTTTGAAGTTACTGACTACTCCCTTCTGCCTTCCATGGCTTAATTTAACCCCTATAGAGTGGCTCAAATGTTTTATATATATAAATCTCAAATAGGGTTCAAAGCTCTTTCCTAAGTGCTAGACTTATAATAAGGTTACATCTTTATATCTAAGTGCTTAACTTGCCTGTCTCATCAAACACTTTCCATCTCAGCAAATTTAAACTTTAACTCATGTTTTCCCTCTGTTCCTCCAGCCCCTTCCCCATACTGCTACTTCTCCAGACTTCAATCTGCCCAAACCATGATCAGAGAATCATCTCTGGGTTTTCTCTCAACCTTACATCTAACCAACCACTCAAGTCATAACAATTCTTCCTTCTAAAGAGAGCTACTCCTAAATCCATTCACTTCTCTCCATCGTCAGTGCCAATATCCTAATGCAGGCCATTATCCTTCTCCTCTAGTACCCCCCCAGAGTCTCCCAACCCAGCTTGTTTCTAATCTACAATTCTGCTTCCTACCAATCTATTTCTGTCAGTGATCGTTCCATGACACAAATCTAACATGTTATTCTCCCCCGCTTAAAACACTGCTATTGCTTTCTGCCTCCTCTGGATATGGTAAACTAGACTCCTTAGGTTGGTTTATCATGCGTTTATTTTATGGCCTGATCTACCTCCCTAACCATATATCCCTCACTCCATTTATGCCTTATTTTCAGATACTTGAACTTGCCCTGCTCTCTCAGACTTCCAGCCTTCCCACACATTGCTCCCTCTGCCTAGTGGACCTCTTTCCCTGTTACCCTACTAAATTCCAATTAATCATCCTTAGGTTTTTTGCGGAAAGGTCAATTCCTCCAAAAAGCATTAGTACAGTTGCAGTGGTAAAGAGTACAGGCTTTGGAGCCAGCCACGTTGCCTGGGTTTGAATCCCACCTCCACCATAACTTCTCAGTACCTCAGTTCTCTGACTGTAAAATGGAGATGATGATAATAATATTAATATCTCATAGAGTTGTTGTGAGGGTTAAATTAATAAATGTAAAGCTCTTGGAATGATGCCTGGAACATACTAAATCCTCAATAAATGTTAGCTACACATAAAAGCCTTCTTTGGACCGTCCCAGACTAGTTAGCTTTGCTAGCACCAACATGGTACCCTCTAATTGCCTTCATTACAGCACTTATCACACCTGATCATATTCACCTGATTGTCTTGTCTTCCCCCTTTGATATTGAGTACAGGAGCAATGTCTGATATTTCTTACCACTATAACCCTAGACTCTAGTATCCAGCAGAGAGCTGATACCAATAAGGGAAGTGAACATTCTTTTTAAAGAACTCTTCATTGGCCAGGCACAGTGGCTCACGCCTGTAATCCCAGCAATTTGGGAGGCCGAGGCCGGTGGATCACCTGAGGTCAGGAGTTTGAGACCAGCCTGGCCAGCAGAATGAAATCCCATTTCTCCTAAAAATACGAAAATTAGCTGGGCGTGGTGGCACACGCCATAGTCGCAGCTACTCAGGAGGCTAAGGCACAAGAATCACTTGAACCCCAGAGGTGGATGTTTCAGTGAGCCGAGATCGCACCGCTGCACTCCAGCCTAGGCGAGAGAGACTCCATCTCAAAACAAAACAAAACAAAACAAAACAGAACAAAACAAAACAAAACAGAACAAAACAGAACAAACGCCTCTTCATCAAAAGAATGAGAAGACAAGCCATAGACTGGGACAAAATATGTGCAAAAGACATATCTGATCAAAGACTGTTATCTAAAATACATAAAGAACCCTTAAAACTCAACATAAGAAATGAACAACCTGATTTAAATAGGGGAAAGGATCTGAACAGGTACCTCACCAAAGAAGATGGCCAAGAAGCATATGAAAAGATGCTCAACATCAACATGCTCACTAGGAAATTGCAAATTAAAACGAGATACCACTACACACTTATTAGAATGGTAAAAAACCAAAACAATGACAATACCAAATGCTAGTAAGGATGTGGAACAACAGAAACTCTCATTCATTGCTGGTAAAAATACAAACTGGTACAGCAACTTTGGAAGACAGGCAGTTTCTTACAAAACTAAACATAATCTTACCATACAATCTAGCAACTGCACTCCTTTGTACATACCCAAATGAGTTGAAAACTTAGGTCCACACAAAAACCAGACGTCTACAGCAGCTTTATTAATAACTGCCAAAACTTGGAAGCAACCAAAATGTCCTTCAGTAGGTGAATAAATATTCATACAATGGAATCTTATTCAGCAGTAACAAGAAATGAGAAAGACATGGAGGAACGTTGAATGCACATTACCTAGTGAAAAAAAAACAGTCTGAAAAGGCTACATGCTGTCTAATCCCAACTATATGACATTCTGTTAAAAGCAAAACTATAGAAACAGTAAAAAGATCAGTGACTGCCAGGGATTAGGAGAACAAAGCATAGAGGGTTTTTGTTGTTGTTGTTGTTGTTATTTTTTCCAGGGGGAGTGGGGGCGGGGGCATGAAACTATTCTGTATGATATAATAATGGTAGCTACCTGTCATTATACATTTGTCCAAACCCATAGAAGGTACAACACAAAGAGTGAATCCTAATGTAAACTATGGACTCTGGGAAATGCTGATGTCAATGTAAATTCATTAATTGTAACAAATGGACAACTCTGGTGGTGTATGTTGACAGTGGAGGAGGTTGTGGGTGTGTGGACCAGGAGGACTCTCTGTACTTTCCATTGGATTTTGCCATGAACCTAAAACTGCCCTAAAACATAAAGTCTATTTTCAAAAAATTTTATTTTTAGAGACAATGTCTTGCTATGTTGCCCAGGCTGTCTTCCAATTCCTGGGCCCAAGGGATCCTCCTGCCTTAGCCTCCTGAGTAGCGAGGACTACAGATGTGTACTACCACACAGGCTAAACTCTACTTAAAAACAAAACAAAAAAAACTTCTGCCAGGTGCAGTGGCTCACGCCTGCAATCCCAGCACTTTGGGAGGACGAGGCGAGTGGATCACCTAAGGTCAGGAGTTCGAGACCAGCCTGGCCAACATGGTGAAACCCTGTCGTCTCTACTAAAAATACAAAAATTAGCTGGGCATGGTGGCGGGCGCCTGTAATCCCAGCTCCTTGGGAGGCTGAGGCAGGAGAATCGCTTGAACCCAGGAGGCGGAGGTTGCAGTGAGCCGAGATTGCATCCTTGCACTCCAGCCTGGGTGACAAAGCACGTCTCCATCTCAAAAAAAAAAAAAAAAAAAAAGATTTAAATGTAAGACCTCGAACTATAAAAACCCAAGAAGAAAACGTAGGAAATGGCATTCTGAACATAGACCCTGGCAAAGATTTCATGACGAACACTCCAAAAGCAATTGCAACAAAAACAAAAATTTACAAGTGAGACCTAATTAAACTAAAGAGCTTCTGCACAGCAAAATAAACTGCCAGCAAAGTAAACAGACGACCTACAGAATGGTAAAAAAAAATTTGCAAACTATGCATCTGACAAACGTCTAATAACCAGAATCTATAAGGAACTTAAATCAACAAGCAAAAAACAACCCTATTAAAAAATGGGCAATGGACATCAACAGACACTTCTCATATGTGGCCAACAAGCATATAAAAAAATGCTGAACATTAACTAATCATTAGAGAAATGCAAATAAAAATCACAATGAGACATCTCACACCAGTCAGAATGGCTATTATTTAAAACTCAAAAAACAACAGATGCTGGCAAGGTTGCAGAGAAAAGGAACACTTATATACTGCTGGTGAGAATGTAAATTAGTTCAGCCGCTGTGGAAAGCAATGTGGCGATTTCTCAAAGAACTTAAAACAGAACTAACATTCGACCCAGCAATACCATAATTGGGTATATACCCAAAGGAATATGAACCATTCTACCATAAAGATACATGCATGTGCATGTTCATGGCAGCACTATTCACAGTAGCAAAGATACAGAATCCACCTAGATGCCCATGCAGGGGATGGACTAGGTAAAGAAAATGTGGTATATATACACCACAGAATACTACACAGCCATTAAAAAGAATGAGATCATGTCCTTTAGAGCAACATGGATGGTGCTGGAGGCCATTATCCTAAGTGAATTAATGCAGGAACAGAAAAACCAAACATGGAATGTTCTCTCTTGTAAGTGTCAGCCAAACATCGAGTACCTATGGATACAAAGAAGGGAACAATAGATACCTGGGCCTATTTGAGGGTGGAGGGTGGGAGCAGGGTGAGAATCAAAAAATAACCTATTGGATGCTATGTTCATTACCTGGGCAGCAAAATAATCTGTACATCAAACCCCCAAGACACACAATTTACTCATAATAAATCTGCACAGATACCCTGCAAACCTAAAATTGGCCCAGGAGTTTGAGACCAGCCTGGACAACATAGTAAGACCCTGTTTCTATGAAAGATAAAAATTAAAAAATTAGTCGGATGTGGTGGCGCATTCCCGTAGCTCCAGCTACTTGGAAGGCTGAGATGGGAGGATCATTTAAGCCTAGAAGGTTGAGGCTGCAGCGAGTCAAGATCACATCACTGCACTCCAGCCTGGGCGAGAGAGTAAGACTCCATCTCAAAAAAAAAAAAAAATTGGGGGGGGGGGGATATAGCAACGATAAATGATTTTAGACAAAACTAAAAAATGAAGTGATGTTTTTATCTAAAGAAAATCCTCGGCCAGGTGCGGTGGCTCACACCTTTAATCCCAGCACTTTGGGAGGCCGAGGCGGGCAGATCACGAGGTCAGGAGAGCGAGACCATCCTGGCTAACACAGTGAAACCCCATCTCTACTAAAAATACAAAAATTAGCTGAGTGTGGTGGCGGGCACCTGTAGTCCCAGCTACTTGGGAGGCTGAGGCAGAAGAATGGCGTGAACCCAGGCTGCAGTGAGTCGAGATCGCGCCGCTGCACGCCAGCCTGGGCAACAGAGACTCCGTCTCAAAAAGAAAGAAAGAAAGAAAGAAAGAAAGAGAGAAAGAAAGAAAGAAGAGAGAAGAGAAGAAGAGAAGAGAAGAAAGAAAGAAAGAAAAAGAAAGAAAGAAAGAAAGAAAGAAAGAAAGAAAGAAAGAAAGAAAGAAAGAAAGAAAATCCTCCACTCTATTACTTTATCACTCAACAGCAATACTTTAAGGCACCTCAGTGTACAAACATAATTTCACAGATATCCTTTCAGTGTTTTCCAGTCCTCTAACAAGATTAAACCTCTCCCAAACACTGTCTATATTCTGTAACAATGACCACACTTAAAATAATGTGTTTCTTCCTTAATCTGTTTGCATCACAAGGGCAGGGACTAGGTCTGTCTTGTTCTCCACTGTGAACTTGGTATCTACCTCTCTGGCACAAAGCTAGCTGGCACTCAATGAATAGTAACTAAATGAAAACTTTTCTTAAAATTATCAAAAACTAAAAAGCAACTGTTTCCTCATTGATAATGTAATCATCTAAACATGTATAAGGGTAACTAAACAGTATATAAACTGTTACATCACTAAAACAGACACCCCATCATGCTTTTAGAGAAGTTCTCTATACTCTGTTTAGACTTGGTTGCAAATAGCTAAATATGAAGTTTTCTTTCTCATGCCAGCCACATACCCTTATAAAGTTGACTGGCCTTTATGAGATAGTATACTTCTTGTGGGCAGGATTTAAAGAGGTTATCACCCTCTCTGCACCCTCTCAAAGCTAAACTTCTTGAAAATAATTTCCACAGACACCAACTCTATTACCTCACCTTCCATTTTTTCAGTTACTCATGCAAACTGGCTTTCACTTCCACAACACTGAATCCAATCTTTCCAAAGTCACCAAAAACTTCATTATGGCTAAGTCCAATGAACACATTTTGGTCCTTCTCTTTTTCAACCTCAATAGTTTTGGTTTTTTTTTTTTGTGGGGGTGGGTGTTTGAGATTGGGTCTTGCTTGCTATGTTGCTAAGTTCTTTGAGACCAGTCAGGCTGGTCTCCTGGACTCAAGTGATCCTCCTGCCTCAGCCACGAGTAGCTGTGACTACAGGCATATGACACTGTGCCCAGCGTCAGCCTCATTTTTGACATTGTTTTTGCTTGTCAGTTTTTTAGAGTTCTTGCTGTGACTTGAACTGTATATTCACATAGTAAAGTACCACAGATGCTAGAAGAAGAAAAAAAGCTGGAATCTAATTCTCTACCCTTACAAACCCACTCATAACCTAAAGTAGTAAGAATGATTTTAACCTATACTTCCGCCCCAACCATCTTTGGAAACTAGGTGTAATGAGGGTATAGAGGGCAGGGGAGGGTTTTTTTGCTTCTTCTTTTTTTTTTTTTGAGACAGAGTCTCGCTCTGTCGCCTAGGCTGGAGTGCAGTGGCACGATCTCAGCTCACTCCAACCTCCGCCTCCTGGGTTCAAGCAATTCTCCTGCCTCAGCCTCCTAAGTAGCTGGGATTACAGGCACGCAACACCACACCCAGCTAATTTTTGTATTTTTAGTAGAGATGGGTTTTACCATGTTGGTCAGGCTAATCTTGAACTCCTGACCTCGTGATCCGCCCTCCTCAGCCTCCCAAAGTGCTGGGATTACAGACGTGAGCCGCTGTGCCCAGCCGGTTTTTTTGCTTCTTAATTAAAAAAAGAAAAACAGCAAGAATAAGCTATAAAATCTTTCTGAGTCATACCCAAAAGGATAAATAATATAAAAAGTCACTTATCTCTATTTTAACATACATTTTGTAATTTTAAAAATGTATATTTCTGTACTTTAAATACTTCCTTTAATCTTTTAGTAATAAAATATAGCAGCTTTTAATCATGACCAGAAATGTTATATGACATTGACTGTAATACTAAAAACACAGTCAATTTACTTCACTTTAAGAACAGACAAGACTCTTAGTAGACACATTGGCAGGCATCATAATTTTACTGAATTCACCTTATGCAATAAATTTTCTTTTAGAATCACACCAAAATTGGCTCTCTTTCTTCTTTCAATAGAAATTAAAATTTGCATGCAAATTACAGAGTTCAATCTTATTCATCAATACTAGACAGAAAAGTGTCATGTTCCTTCACACCAGTTTCATAGCTTCTCAGTCCTGATATTCCTTCCCACCTGACAATAAACACAGTAACAAGAGTACTCAAATGACCTTGAAATTGTTTTCACTCACCACATAAATTTTTTTGCATCTTATTCTTCAATAAATCAATTTCAAGAGCAAATTAATAAATAACAATAATTAGGATTAACATCCCTGCAAGAATATTAACTAATTGCAAATGCCTATTTTCCTCTTGGTGTGTTCTCTAGCTCTTCATTATAGATACAAAAACTATCTTTGTTAACAGATGACTTTAAAGACCATTGCCACACACATAAGGATGAGACTTTACTCAATGGCACAAATCCGCCAGAACTAAAAATGGAACTTAGATATCAAATGCAAGTCATTGAACTTATATTCTAATAGTTTAACAAAGTGGTTTAAAAAAAGACATAAAATTTACCATCTTAACCTTTTTTTTTTGGAAACAGGGCCTCACTCTGTTGCCCAGGCTGGAGGGCAGTGGTGCTACCTAGGCTCAATGCAGCCTCAAACGCCCAGGTTCAAGCAATTCTCGTGCCTCAGCCTCCCAAGTAGCTGGGACTACAGGTGTGAACCATGGCGCCTGGCTAAATTGTTTTTTTTTTTTTTTTTTTTTTTTTTTTTTTTTGGTAGAGATGGGGTTTCGCCATGTTATGCAGGCTGGTCTTGAACTCCCGAGCTCAGGTGATCCATCTGCCTCAGCCTCCCAAAGTGCTGGGATTACAGGTGTCAGCCACCATGGTTGGCCCCATCTTAACCATTTTTAAGTGTTAAGTGTTAACTATATTCACATTGTTAACAGTTTATGGTAATCTTTCAACTGTAATTCCTAACTTTATTTTTTTAAATATGGTTTTGGAAATGTATCCTCTTCCTAAATGCATTAACGGTTAGCTACAGAACAATTTTTTTTTAATTTCAAGAGTGGGGATTTGAGATAAGCTATTTTGACTTTGTGATATCATAAACATATATATGTAAACAAACAGGAGTCAGATTGAATGGGCCCCACTTTACAAACATGAGGCAACTTGAGTATAAGGTAGAAATGTATTATCCTAAAAAAGGATCCATGTATCCATAAATCCATAAATATGCAAGAAGATAATGTTCTTCCTTATAGTAGAATAACTAAAAATTGTAGAAGGTATCATGGAAATAGAAAATCACCATTTTGCATCACAGTAATCATTTCTCAGGCAAAAATCATCAACAGATGCTAAGACTGGGTACAGATCTGATGAGAAATAAGAGAGTCACATAGTCTCAACGCATCGCCTCACAAATTAGTTAAAAATTACAAAAGGAGGAGTATTAACTTGACAGTGGAGAAACCTGGCAAACAACACTTTGGCTAAGTAACTAAAGTTAGCATTACCACTAATGGGATAAACCAACATTAAGTACCTGCTAATATGATGCACGGGGAACACAATACCACTTTTGTGATATTCCCACCAAGAATACATGACCTGAATCTAATCATGAGGAAACACCAGACAAACCCAAATTGAGTGACAGTCTGGAAAATAGAAGGCCTGTACTCTTCAAATACACCAATGTCATCAAACCCAAAGGAAGGCTGAGGAACCTTTCTAACAGAGTACAGAGACATGAAAATCACTTGCAGGACATCTAGAGTATCTTACACCAGAATAAGGAAAATTGCTATAAACTGTACGAATGGGACAACTGGCAAAATTGAACATCCGTAGATTAGAAAACAGTATTTTATGGTGAAACTTCCAGATATTGCCAATTACAGTGTAGTTAGAAAGTGAACCTCTTTGTTCTTTTAAAATATCACTCAATTATTTAGGAGTAAAGGGCACATTTGCAACGTACTTTCAAATGGTTCAGAAAGATAGTATTATGTATATATGTGGAAAGATAAAGCAAATGTGTCAAACTGCTAACATGCTGGGAAAACCAGGGGAAGGGTTTTGAGATTTCTTTGTACTATTCTTGCAACTTTTCTGTAAGTGCAACTATTTCAAAATTTAAAAAGTTAAATACAGGTATATGTCCCTATTAATATATGGGTCCACTTTAGAAGTGTTGCCACCATTTCTTTTATGCTAGAAATCCAAATCTCTCCAACATTCTTAATGACTTTAAAACAGCTATTCTAGGCCGGGCGCGGTGGCTCACGCCTGTAATCCCAGCACTTTGGGAGGCCAAGGTGGGCGGATCACGAGGTCAGGAGATCGAGACCATCCTGCCTAATACTGTGAAACCCCGTCTCTACTAAAAATACAAAAAAATTAGCCGGGAGTGGTGGCAGGCACCTGTAGTCCCAGCTACTCAGGAGGCTGAGGCAGGAAAATGGCGGGAACCCGGGAGGTGGAGCTTGCAGTGAGCCGAGATCGCTCCACTGCACTCCAGCCTGGGCGACAGAGCGAGACTCCGTCTCAAAACAAAAACAAAAACAAACAAACAAAAAAAAACAGCTATTCTACTTAGCTTGACTTCAAATTTTAAAAATAAGTCAATGTCAAAGTCTTTGGCAAACCACAATGAATATCTGGAAGTAATGTCTATACACATTAGCCAATGATGTGGATAGTAAGAATTACTTAATCATTCCATTTTTTTCTGTTAGCTCTACAAAATTACTGAGTCCTAAATTCCATCCCCCACCACAATGATAATTTCACTTAGGCCAGACTTGTAATCTGTCCACAAAACTGTTTTCCAACTGCAGCATAAAGCAGCATTCTTCTGGCTCAGGTTCCTGGAATTTCCCCAAATTCATGACTTTCACTTGTTTAGGTCTAGATCCGCAACCAGGAGAAAACATGTCCCGAGGGGAAGACAGGACACTAACCTGAAAGACATGGGTTTGAACTCTTTAGGGGAGGGTAGGGTCAGGACTTTTTATTAAACAAGGAATACGCACAAGAAAAAAAGATGTCGCCGGGCGCGGTGGCTCATGCCTGTAATCCCAGCACTTTGGGAGGCCAAGGCAGGTGGATCACCAGGTCAGGAGATCGAGACCATCCCAGCTAACACGGTGAAACTCCGTCTCTACTAAAAATAGAAAAAATTAGCCGGGCGTGGTGGCGGGCGCCTGTAGTCCCAGCTACTCGGGAGGCTGAGGCAGGAGAATGGCGTGAACCTGGGAGGTGGAGCTTGCAATGAGCCGAGATCGCGCCACCGCACTCCAGCCTGAGCGACAGAGCAAGACTCCGTCTCAAAAAAAAAAAAAAAAAGAAAAAATATGTCTAAGGCCAGGTGCGGTAGCTCAGGCCTGTAATTCCATGACTTTGGGAGGCCGAGGCAGGTGGATCACTTGAGGACAAGAGTTCGAGACCAGCCTGGGCAACATGGGGAAACCCCGTCTCTACAAATACAAAAAAAAAAAAAAAAAATTAGCCAGGTGTGATGACGCACACCTGTGATCCCAGCTTCTCGGGAAGCTGAGGTGGGAGAATCGCTTGAACCTGGGAGGCGAAGCTTGCCGTGAGCCCAGATCGTTCCACTGCACTCCACTCCAGCGTGGGCAACAGAGCCAGAACTTGCCTCTTAAACAAACAAACAAACAAACAAAAGTCTAATGTCTACAGACATCTAGAAAGAGCTCCAGCTATGCCTCAGAGACAAAAATCCCAGGAGTGGATGGGAAAATATCCATACATACACACAAAAAAAGGAGAAAACGTACAAACCATCAGGTAAGTTTCTGACCCAAGTTTACCAATCTTGTTTCTCATTTCACCTAAATGTAAACTAGGAAAACTACAGAATCCACAATATAAATTATTGTCACTTGACTTGTGACTGGTCAGTCTCCAAATACCCCTCCCACAGCTTGAGAAGAAAAATATGTTTCCTATCAGTCCTTCTCACAACAGAAGAGAGAAATGTGGTTTGTCACTAATGAAACACTGAAAATGTACCACTGTCACCAGTTAACCTATTTAACCTACAGTCTGCTGGTTAAAAGCAGATCAGCCTGCAGCATATAAAAAGACGTCTGCCTTTCAAAACTGGCTAAAGCTGTCAAATCGGATCGCAGATTTTACAAATACAATCACCTTTTAAATTCAGCTCTGCTCCATAAACTAGAAAGCAGAGCCAGCTTCCATAACTGGCCACGCAGCCTCCCACCCCACTCCACCCCCGCCCTTGACAGTGAGTGGGTCGGAGCAGCCACAATGCGCCCAAAATGTTTAATTCTTCCAGAAATGCCGGCCTCCGGGAGGAATCTAGGTTTGAAACTTTCCCCAACAGGGTATTCCCCGGTGACATTTTGCTCCCTCGGGTGTGGAGCAAGTGTGGAGGACCTGGCGGCCCGAAAGTGCCCAGCGTGACCGACAAAGATGGGAAACAGCAGGGCAGAGAGTGGGCCAGGAGAAGGGGCAGCAGACGCGCAAATTCACATCATTCGGGGTCACCCTGACCCCCAAACCTCTGACTTCTGCCCCGAGCTGACGGCCCGCAGGGAGTCCAGGGCAGGCCCCAGAACTTTGGACCCAAGTCCCAGGCGAGGACCGGCCTGCGGGCGCGAGGGCTGGTCGAGTCTGAGGGGGCCAGTGACCTGTGCAAGACCCCATAGGGACGGCGGGTTGATGGGGGACCCTCCCTGGGTTCGCCTTCCCAGTCAGGACTCACCGCCCGCCAGAGCTGCCCCGGAGCCGCCGCTCGGAACATGGTCTCTGCTTCCGCCGCAACCTCGGTCTTACAGCAGCCCCGTGCCCGGCTAACTGGCGCCGCCTCAGCCAGTCACCTAATGCTCGCGAGACGCGCGAACAAGATAACACGCCCTAGGCCGGGAGCACGAGCCAGCGGTTCCTGCCTGCCCATTGGGCGGCTGCCGCAGCCAATAGACGGCGGGAAGTTAGGGGCTAGACTGGGAAGTGGGGCAAAGGTGAGGCTATTCCCCGCGGACCTTCGAGTAAGCCGGGTCCGCGGAGCTGCCGAGACAAAGCTGGCCACCCGCTGATGACCGAGCTGAGGCTGTACTGTCTCACAGCCCCGCAATGGGCAGCATTGCTAGAGTGGACTTCAAAACTGAGCTGACCTCGGGGCCAACTGCAATTAGATACCTTTCCCGTATGCCCCTATTTCCCCCTCTATTTCCCCATGGTAGCAATTGTCACGTGGTTTGTAATGACCTAAGTACTTGTCTGTGTCACCCATCTGACTAAAGATCTGTAAGGGCAGAAAGTATGCCCTACTTTTTTTTTTTTTTTTTTTTTGAGACGGAGTCTCGCTCGCTCTGTCACCCAGGCTGGAGTGCAGTGGCGCAATCTCGGCTCACTGCAAGCTCCGCCTCCCGGGTTCACTCCATTCTCCTGCCTCAGCCTCCCGAGTAGCTGGGACTACAGGCGCCCGCCACCACGCCCAGCTAATTTTTTTGTATTTTTAGTAGAGACGGGGTTTCACAGTGTTAGGCAGGATGGTCTTGATCTCCTAACCTCGTGATCCGCCCGCCTCGGCCTCCCAAAGTGCTGGGATTACAGGCGTGAGCCACCGCGCCCGGCCAGTATGCCCTACTTTTAAATTTTGCGTCTACCTGCAACACCTAGCACAATGTCTGGCCCATACTAGGCATTCAATCAGTACGTGTTGAATCAATAAGCAAATGAATAAATGACTGCTAATGAGTCTGGACTTTATCACGAAATTTTTAAGAAGGGAAGTGGTATGTTCAGAAATTGTCTCAATTCCCAATTCAGCAACAACCTACCTTTCCAATGTTATCTAGTCTATCAACAAATCCCGTTGACTCTACCTTCAAAAGATAACCAGAATCCAGCAATATCCTCCAACACGCCTTTGCTCCTCCGCCAGTATCACCTTCACTCAGGACCCTGTCATCTCTCGCCTGGATCATTGCAAAGCCTCCTAGCTGGTCTTTATGTTTCTACCCATGTTTCCAGAAGCCTATTCTCCAAGCTGATGGACTGATCATGACCTCTGCTCAAAGCCCTGTGGTGGCTCCCTCTCCTCCCACTGCCCTCTTCTCTCACTGTTCCCCAGATACATAGGCCTTCTTGAGCGCACAAGCCTGCTCCTCTCAGAGTTTTGCCCTCTGGCTCTTCCCTCTGCCTGAAATGGCCTTCCCTTGTTACCCGCGTTGCGTACTTCCTCACTTCATTCAGGTCTCTGCTCAAAAAACACATTTGCAGAAAGGCCGACCTTAGGCCTCTCCACCTAAAATAGCACCCATGCCACTCCCAGACGCCCTATCACCTTGTTTGATTTTTCTTCTTGGCGTTTATCACTGCCTAACAGGATGCACGTGTTTGTTTATTGCTGCTCCCCCTGCATCGCAGTGTAAATTCCCTGGAGCAAGAGTTTGTCTGAACTAACAAGCACTGTAAGGGCCCTGTGCTTTTGCTCTTCCCTCTGTCTGAAATTCCCTTCCCCATCTGACAGTCCTCTTTAAAACCCAGATCAAGTGACAATTCTTTTGTTTTGTTTAAGACAAGGTCTCACTGTGTTTCCCAGGCTGGAGTGCGGTGGTGCCATCACAGCTCACTGCAGTCTCGAACTCCTGGGATCAAGCAATCTTCCTGCCTCAGCCTCCCAAGTAACTGGGACTACAGTCGTGTGCCACCATGCCCAGCTATTTTTTTGTGTAGGGGCAGGGTTACCCAGGGCTGGTCTCGAACTCCTGGCCTCAAGTGATCCTCCCACCTTGGCCTCTCAAAGTACTGGGATTACAGACATGAGCCACCACACCCGGCCCAAGTGACATTTCTTTTGTAAGCTCTTTCTCGATTCTCCAGCATGAATTAATCCTTTCCTCTTCTTCACTCTTCTAGCTCTATGAACAAGGAGGTGAGGACCCATCTTAAACTTAAGTTGCACCCATTTCGAACATGTCTGAACTCATGTTGCGGACAGAGCTGTGGACCCCTGCCCCCCAGTCAATCTGTCTGTGGGAGAGGCAATTTAGTGCTCCAGGTCTCACTGCATTTACCTCCTAACCAGTCCCACACTGGACTAGAATCTGAGACCTATGGGAGTGGAAGGTAGAGGGAAGGGTACTTTTAGTAAAAACGGAAAAGGATATTTTACTAAAAACCATGTAAAAAACTGGGATACAAACTAACCTCCTTCCCTACCTCCCCACCCATGACAAAGCGAAACACAAGAGGAGAGCAGCTGCCCCACCCTGCCCCCACTGGGCAGATTTCAACAGTTCCCAGGCTTGGGCAAATCAGCAGCAGCTGTGCACCCCAGAGGCTCGTTGCCCCTGGGGGTTCCTGGCGGAGCGGTTCAGAGCAGGGGGAGAGGCTAAAAATGGGCAAAGTCTGTGACACCTGTTCTGATCACACATGAAACGCCCCCTGAGGCTTTGGGATGAAGGGGGATCAGGGTTCTACAATCACAACCAGGTTATGTACCAGAGAAATGTGTGTGCTAAGACATTTCTATTAGAAGATTTTCCCTAGAGGCATATGACTTTCCCACTCCGTTATGAGCTGCTTTGGTGGCAGGACCTATGCTTTCCTTTTATTTACTTATTTTTACTTTATTTGTTTTGGAGATGGAGTCTCACTCTGTCACCCAGGCTGGAGTGCAGTGGCGTGATCTTGGCTCACTGCAACCTCCACCTCCCAGGTTCAGTCGATTCTCTTGCCTTAGGCTCCCAAGTAGCCAGAATTACAGGTGCCCGCCACCACGCCCAGCTAATTTTTGTATTTTTAGTAGAGATGGGGTTTCACCATGTTGGTCAGGCTGGTCTCAAACCCCTGACCTCAGGTGATCTGCCTGCTGTGGCCTCCCAAAATGCTGGGATTACAGGCGTGAGCCACCGTTCCCAGCCTGTTTATCTGGTTCTTATTTTTAGATGTTCAGTGAACATTTGTAGAAATATGTGTCCAATGGGCTAGGTGCAATGGCTCATACCTGTAATCCTAGCACTTTGGGAGGCCGAGGTGGGCAGATCACTTGAGGTCAGGAGTTCCAGACCAGCCTGGTCAACATGGTGAGACCCTCCCCCAAACTTCACTATTAAAAATTCAAAAATTAGCCGGGTGTGGTAGCGTGTTCCTGTAATACCACCTACCCCCGCAGCTAAGGCATGAGAATCACTTGAACCTGAGAGGCAGAGGTTGCAGTGAGCCAAGATTACACCGCTGCACTCCAGCCTGGATGACAGAGCAAGACTCCATCTCAGAAAAAAAAAGAAAAAGAAAAAAAGAAATATTTGTCCAAAGAAGAAAGGGCAGAAAAGAGAGAGTAGAGGAAGGAGGATTCAAGGACTGCCACAGACTCCAGCATATTTGGAGCAATACCTCTTTCTTCTCCACAGGCCAATTTCAGGAGCAGCTCCTCCAGGATTCCTGCTGGAAACTTCGAAGAGAAAGGTCCCTGGGACAAACTACAGCCCCAGCTGCTGCAACTCTCTGGGGGTCACAATGGTACTCATTGTCTCCTTCCTCAGTATCCATTCTAAATCTCCCCCTCCCCCAGCTAGCACCTCCTCTGGTTTGAGTGGCTAATGCCTCCGTCCTGCCTCATGGACTGAGGATCTCAACCCCTGACCAGCGTGCCCTTCCCAAGCCTGTTTATTGTCATAATTGGGCAATGGAGGACTCAGAGGAACCCAAGTGGATTACTCTTAGCCAAGATGACTCCCCTTCTGGTCTTCTGGTCCCTGCATACAAGGTGCCCAGGTGGCAGCTGTAGCTTATAGCTCAGAGGATCCTTGCTGTGTCCTCTGGTGAAAGATTCCCCCTTTGGGGATGAAGACCTCTAACCCTGCAGGTCCCAGCACTATATAAAGGTCTTTGGTTCAAGGAGTATCCTAGAAGATGAACCCCACCCTTATCAAGTGCTGCCTCCAAGCTGCTGCTTCCAGTGGGCCTTCAGCAGCCATTCCGATATCCTATCAGGCTGGTAGTGTCTGGATGATCCAGCCTGTGAATCGCTTAGGGAATCCTCTGATCACGGACTCATTTCTGCACCTCCATTGCAGTAAATTGGGTCCCTGGCCTGATGGGATGTTATGTGGGATCCTGTGACGGTGCATCACATACTTGATAAGCCCTCAAATAGTGGTGCTGACTAAGGTCCTGAGGACAGGAAAGGTAAACAGTACCCAGAATATATGTGTTTTTCTTGACATGGTGAATCTCGACTTTTTCCAGATGAAAAGGGTTCCATGTGGTTAGGATGAATCTTGCCTTTTCCCAGATAGAAAGGGTTCCATGTTGTCAACTTGCACCATGGAGCCAGCTGGTCTCCTGGAGGAATGGTACCATATTGGGGGCTCATTCAGCAGCAGCAGTAGCTCAATCAGCCTGCGTAAGTGGGAGCCCATGCTATTAGGCTCCTACTGCCTCTGTCTCTGCCACTGTAGTCATTTCATGCATGTGCCCTTAGTACCAGCACTAGGTGGCTGATGACAGAGGCCGACTAAGGTCAACTGGCCCAGATATTTTTGTCCTCTTAGTTACATGGTGGCTTTTCAATGGTGGATGGTTAACATGTAATACAAACATCTTCCTACTTGGTGCCCACTCCAGACACCTATCCTCATGCAGACCTCCCTGTCATCCAGACCTCCCTGTCCCCCATATTCCATTCCAGCCTTTCTTCTTCCAGGGCCCTGGCTAGCCAGGTAGGCCATTCCTCACTGCCACTGAGTACACAGATATTCTATGCTGGAGATGCCTCTCTGTGCAGGAAGAGTCGATGGCCAAGTGCACCTCCTGAATCTCTGCCCATGGAGATTTTTCTTCACCATTGTCTTTCAAGGCTGTCCCTAAGTGGGGCTATAGCACAACTGCCATGTATTTTCAGCTTGAACTCACATACTGAGCAGACCCTCCATCGACCAAGTATAGGATTTTTCCTCCTCTTGTCAGCTGGTCATAAAGGATCCTACATACAACCAGAAGGGTGCACCGGGGGAGGGGTGCCGATGTAGTAGTGGTGTTCATGGGGGTCTAGGCTGCCAGTTCATGGAACTTGCTTGTACCTTCTGGTCTTACTTAAGTCCCAGATGTACCAGTTCCATCCTAGGATGCATTGTTACTTATTGCCTGGTATTGTGACTCGGTTGGTTTGGCAGAACCCAGCTCATGATGGGTAATTCCTGGCATATGATCACTTGGTGTCTATGATCAGGCCAGTAGCACACCAGGAGTTTTTCTCAAAAGGCACATAAGTCTCCACTGCAGATGGCATGGCCTTGCTCCAATACTGCAGGTGCTTGTGTTGTCATTCTCCAAGGCCTCTAATGTGCTATCCACTTTTTTCACCCAGCTGAATCAATGTAATGTCATTGATGTAAAAGACCAATGCGATGTTCTACAGTATGTCCAGATGGTCCAGACCTCTTCAGGCTGTATTGTGATTCATAGATGCTGAAAGTTAACATAGCCCTGGGGCAATACTGTGAATGTAGACTCTTGTTTGTTCCACGTGAATGCATACTGTTTCTGATCCACTTTTCTCCTAGGGCTAGAAAAGAACCAATTCACCAAATCAATGTCCACATAAAATGCACCTGGGGCTGTGTTAATCTGCTCTAGCAAAGATACCAAAACCGGTGTGGTGGCGGCAATAGGGCTACTACTTCTGTGGGTTTGTGATAGTCTACTGTCATCTTCCAGGTTCCGTCTGGTTCCTGGAGGGACAATACTAGTGAAATAAAGACGAAAATGATCCTTAAAGGTTAGAACCTTGAAGTTTGCCTCATTGTGTGCTGTCAAGGAGGTCCTCTAGCTTTTATTTATTTATTTTTTTTTTTTTTGAGACGGAGTCTCGCTCTGTCTCCCAGCCTGGAGTGCAGTGGTGCGATCTCGGCTCACTGCAAGCTCCGCCTCCGGGGTTCACGCCATTCTCCTGCCTCAGCCTCCCGAGTAGCTGGGACTACAGGCACACGACTACGCCTGGCTAATTTTTTTTTTTGTATTTTTAGTAGAGACGGGGTTTCACCATGTTAGCCAGGATGGTCTTGATCTCCTGACCTCGTGATCCGCCCACCTCGACCTCCCGAAGTGCTGGGATTACAGGCGTGAGCCCCGCGCCTGGCCATAGCTTTTATACATGGTTCTCAATTGCCTGTTAATCATTCCTACTCCTTTGTAATTTTGTATCAAGGGCATGGAGCTTAGCAATTGCCACCCAATGTCATTGTCTTTACTATTTCCCCCATATTCCCTTCCACAAGCATCCCATCCCAATTTGCCAGTAGTGCAAGTCTTAACAATTGGATACCACCTTATGCCAAAGGCTTGTTCCAGCTACAAGCAGGGTTGGGGTCCTCAGTGCCAGTCTTGTAAAGAGTAATACAGCTCCAAACCCCCATCTTACCACCTGTTTTCTCAACCACTCCCACACTCCTGCTTTCTCTTGGATGCAAGATGGAGACAAGTTCAGAATACATTATGATAGTTAGGGGCCACACCTGTGTGAGGGATGAGACAGCAGAACTGGGCAGAAGCAGTAGCTGGGCTGATATACAGGCCTGAACAATAATCCAGTGGAATGTGAATTATTCTGTTTGTAATTGTGTTTTTTTATGCAATAACAGTATAGCTATGCTAAAAGAATATGATATTTGTTGACAAACTAAGCACTCACCACAGTATTTCCAGCTCATAGGAAAACAACCATCCAAAAAACTTAGAAAATTTAAAATGGAATATATGTTCTTTTTGTTTTTTTGAGACAGAGTCTCACTCTGTCACTCAGGCTGGAGTACAGTAGCATGATCTCGGCTTACTGCAACCACCGCCTCCCAGGTTCAAGCAATTCTCCTGCCTCAGCCCCCTGAGTAGCTGGCATTACAGGTGCACACCAACACACCCACCTAATTTTTTGTATTTTCAGTAGAGACAGGGTTTCGCCATGTGACCTCAAGTGATCCACCCACCTCGGCCTCCCGAAGTGCTAGTATTACAGGTGTGAGCGACTGCCACCAGCCAAAATGCAACATATATTCTTATGTGATGTGTTTAGAATATCAGGCTGGGCATGGTGGCTCATGCCTGTAATCCCAACACTTAGGGAGGCCGAGGTGGGTGGATCACTTGAGGTCACATGGCAAAATCCCATCTCTACTAAAAATACAAAAATTAGCCAGACGTGGTGGCACTTGCCTGTAATCTCAGCCACTCTGGAGCCTGAGGCAGGTGAATCACTTGAACCCGGGAGGCAGAGATTGCAGTGAGCTGAGATCACACCACTGCACTCCAGCCTGAGCGACAGAGCGAGACTATGGCTCAAAAAATTAAAATAATATTAGGCCAGGTGTGATGGTTCATGTCTATAATCCCAGCACTTCAGGAGGCTGAGGTGGGAGGATCACTTGAAGCCAGGAGTTAGAGACCTGTCTGGTCAACATGGCGAAAACCCATCTCTACAAAAAATTAGCCAGGCATGGTAGTGTGCACCTGTGGTCCTAGCTACTTGGGAAGGTGAGGTGGGAAGATCGCTGGAGCCCAGGAGTTCAGGGTTACAGTGAGCTAGGATTGTGCCACTGCACTCCAGCTTGGGTAACAGAGTGAGACCCTGCCAAAAAAAAAAAAGCATGCTCGTGCCTTGAGGGCCTTTGCATTTGCTGTTCTTTCTGTTTAGAATGCTTTTGCTCCAGATCTTCTACATGGTTGGCTGCCACTCTTCATTCAGGTCTTAGCTTCAATACTACTATGCCCCCCTGGGATGGGCTTTTCCTGACCACCTTCCATATTTCTTCCATTCCCTTACTATGTTTAATTTTTCAGAGCAAGGACTTTGTTCTATTCACTGTTGCATCCCTGGCACCTAGAACAATGTCTGGTACCTGCAGGTACTCAATGCATACTTCATGAATGAACAAATGAATGAGTGGATGACCGGATGAGCAGATGCACTTATAAAGCCTCAGATTGGCCTGCACTTCTCTCTCCTCATTCCTCACCCCTCTGGCATTTGCTGCTTTTGTTTGATTGATTGTTTTAAATAATCTTTATTGAGATATAATTCACAAGCCATAGAAGCTACCCATTTAATGTATATAAATCAACGATTTTTAGTATATTCACAGAGTTGTATGACCATCATCAACAATGTTTGAGAATGTTTTCATCACCTCAGAAAGAAACTTCTGACTCTTTAGCCATCACACCCCTATCACCCCATGTCTCCTAGCAAAGTATTGTCGAGGATGTTGAGAAATTGATACCCTCATACATTGCTGGGGAACCCACATAAATGGTGTGGCTGGTTTGGTAAACAGTCTGGCAGTTCTTCAAAATGTTAAACATAGAGTTACCATATGACTCAGCAATTCCACTCCTAGGTATACATCTAAGAGAATTGAAAATATATGTCCCATTAAAACTTGCACACAAATGTCCATAGCAGGCTGGGCATGGTGGCTCACACACGTAATCCCAACACTTTGGGAGGTCAAGGTGGGCGGATCACTTGAACCGGTAAGTTCAAGACCAGCCTGGACAACATAGCAGAACCCTATCTCTACTAAAAATACAAAAATTAACCAGGCGTGGTGGTGCGTGCCTGTAATCCAAGCTACTCGGGAGGCTGAGGCAGGAGAATCACTTGAACTCGGGAGGCATAGGTTGCAGTGAGCCGAGATCACGCCATTGCATTCCAGCTTGGGCGACAGAGTGAGACTGCATCTCAGAAACAACAACAACGACAACAATGAAAACCCCAAATATCCATAGCAACATTATCCACAATAGCCAAAAAGTTAAAATAACCCAAATGTCTAGCAACTGATGAATAGATAAGCAAAATGTGTTATATTCATAAAACAGAATATTTTAATTCAGTAATAAGAAGGAATGAACTACTGATGCATGCTACCACATAGATGAACCCTGAAAACAATATAAGTGAAAGACTGCAGTCACAAAAGACAACATATTGTATTAATTCCATTTTTGTGAAACATCTGGAATAGGCAAATCTATAGACACAGAAAGTAGGTGCTTCGGGCTGGGAGGATGGACTGAGGGATGGGGAGTGACTGCTAATGGGCATGGGCTTTCTTTTGGACATGATGAAAACGTCCCAAAATTGATTGTGATGATGGTGATGCAGCTCTGTAAATATGCTAAAAGCCATTGAATTATACACTTTAAGTGGGTACATTGCATAGGATGTATGTTATTTATTTATTTTATCTCAATAAAATTGATACACAAGACACACATATCCTGTGAGGATGAGGGATGTTATGATAAGTCCTCTCTTTTACATTGTCTTTAAAAACAAAAAATAAATCATTTGAAAAGGCCAGTGCCTTAACTGTTAATAATTACAAAGGCCTTGTAACATGTCTCACACACCAACCTTGACCCACCAGCGTTTCAGGATTCCGTGAGTGAAAACTGCTGCTTTACACCTAATTTAATATGCTCAACACCCTGCAATTCTGTTATCCATCTGCATGGCTTGAGTTACACGGCTTTCTATAGCGGCTCCAGAACTTCTGAATAGGCGGGGAAGTGCAGGGATGTGTTTGGAAGTTGCATGTGCACAGCAGACCCGCTGTTGCTACTAACCGTTTGGAAGCTGATGGAGATTGGACCCCAGGGCGCTGCTTCTGGATAGTCCCTTCCGCCATTTCTGTATGGGCCATGTAGAAATGGGTCTATATTTCTAAAACCTGCTTCATATTTTCAAGGCCCGTTTGTGTTCTTAATAAGCAATTATTTTGCAATGACGTTGTGCCTTTCTAAATACCACAGATGAAAATGGACCTACCTTTTTAGCAATGTCTGCCAACAGGAGTTCTTTCTTTGTGCTAAAAATAACCGCAGATGATTTTGACTGTGCCCGTTTCCGATTCTCCTTTCAAGTTATCGCTTCGCTTCCCACATGTTGTCATTTCTCTATTTGAAAATCATGACCGTGAAACCTTGAACATTTATGGGTTACACAAACAGCTTCCCATGGTATATTTTTAATAATTACTACTCTTATTATTACCAGATGTTGAAATCCCAAATGATAACAGAGTGACAGACTAATGGTAAGATTATTTGAGCAAGAGAAGTGTGATTATTTTGTTTTTTCAGAGATAGCAGGTGCCTGACCTGGGTTTGTATCCATTTTTTTCTGTGTTAAGCCCAGAAGTTTTGTAACAGTTCCTTAATCTCACTGATCTTCTGTGTCTTCATTGGGAAAAAAGTGAGGCTAGGCTGGGTATGGTGGCTCACGTCTATAATAGCAGCATTGTGGGAAGTAGAGGTGGGTGGATTGACTGAACTCTGGAGTTCGAGACTAGCCTGGGCAGCATGGCGAAACCCTGTCTCTACAAAAATTAGCTGGGCTTGGTGGCGTGCACCTGTAGTCCCAGCTACTCAGGAGGCTGAGGTGGGAGAATCACTTGAGCCCGGGAAGCCGAGGCTACACTGAGCTATGATCGTACCACTGCACTCCAGCCTGGGTGGCAGAGCCAGACCCTGTCTCAAAAACAAAAAAACAAAAAAACAAAAAACCAACAAACAAACAAAAAAAAGGAAAAAACAAAAAAGAAAAAAAAAGAGTGAGGCTAATACCTTCTTTATAGAGTTTTTTTTTTTTTTTTTAGAGCTAGTCTTGCTCTGTCATCCAGGCTGGAGTGCAGTGGCATGATCTTGGGTCACTGCAACCTCTGTATCCTGGGTTCAAGCAATTCTCATGCCTCAGCCTCCCAAGTAGCTAGGAGTACAGGTGTGTACCACCACGCCCAGCTAATTTTTGTATTTTTGGTAGAGACAGGGTTTCACCACATTGGCCAAGCTGGTCTCAAACTCCTGGCCTCAAGCAATCTGCCCGCCTTGGCCTCCCAAAATGTTGGGATTACAGGCGAGAGCCACTGTGCCTGGCCTCTCACAGGGTTTAGGTGAGAAATGTGTGGGATTGTATGTTTTATTAGTTATCTATTGCTGTGTAACAAATTACCCCTCAAGTTTAGCAGCTTGAGACATTTATTATCATACACAGTTTGTGAGGGTCAGGATTCATGGAGTAGTTTAGCTGGGTGGTTCTGGCTTGCGGTCTCTCATGAGGTTGCATTGAAAACATCAGCCAGGGCTGTGGTCTCTGAGGACTCAAGTGAGACAGGAGGTCTCATTCCAAGCTCACACATGTGGCTGTGGCAGGAGGCTTTAATTCTGTATCACATGGACCTCTCCATACAGCTTCTTTCAGAGAGAAAGAAAGGGGGTGGGGAGTGAGGAGACCAGGATAAAGCTGCAGTCTTTCTTTTTTTTTTTTTTTTTTTTTTTTTTGTTGTTGAGACAGAGTCTCGCTCTGTCGCCCAGGCTAGAGTGCAGTGGCACAATCTCGGCTCTTTGCCTCCCGAGCAGCTGGGACCACAGGTGCCCGCTACCATGCCCGGCTAATTTTTTTTCTATTTTTAGTAGAGACGGGGTTTCACCATGTTAGCCAGGATGGTCTCAATCTCCTGACCTCATGATCCACCCACCTTGGCCTCCCAAAGTGCTGGGATTACAGGCGTGAGCCAGCACGCCTGGCCAAAGCTGCAGTCTTTCATAACCTCACTCAGTAGTTACCAGCCTGGGCAACACAGTGAGGTGAGCACCTGTGGTCCCAGCTACTCAGGAGGCTGAGAGAGGAGAATCACTTGAACCCAGAAGCTCGAGACCAGCCTGGGCAACAGGGCAAAACCCCGTCTCTACAGAAAATACAAAAATCCTCTGGGTGTAGTGATGTGCACCTGTGGTTTCAGCTACTTGGGAGCCTGAGAGGTGGGAAGACCACTTGAGCCTGAGAGGCCGAGGCTGCAGTGAGCTGTGATCGCACCACTGCACTCCATCCAGCCTGGGCAACAGAGCAAGACTGTGTCTCAAAAAAATAAAATTTAATTTAAAAAGGAGTCCTTCATAAAGATGGCAACAATAGACAATGTGGACTACTGTGGGGCAGGGAGGGCGGGAAGGAAGGGTTGAACAACTGTTGGGTACTGTGCTCACTACCTGGGTGATTGGATCAGTTGTACCCCAAACCTCAGCATCAAGCAATATACCCATGTAACAAAACTGCAAAAATCTAAAATAAAAGTTGAAGAACAAAAGGAGTCCTTGCTAATTTAAGGTACTGACATAATCCAAGTAATTCACACTTGGGAAAGAAGGGGATTCCTCCGCCCTGCAAAATGTGACAGTTACAAGTTGGTGGACTCTACAGTTTGCAGTTTAGAAGCTGAAAACTTAAATTAAGAATCCCAACTGGAATGAAGACAGCCATTATAATCGTCTGTGAGAAAAATATATACTAGTAAATTGAAGGTATCCACAGTTGTGCATGGGTGGTTTTATCTATTTTCCAAAACTGTTCTTTCAGACATTAGCTGCATCCATAGGCGTACTAACAAATAAGCTTTTAAATTCCCAGGCTCTTTATCTCTGTGTGAAAGCAGCTATTTGACAATGATGCATACACTTTGTTAATTTTATGGGTGTTTAATATAATCTACATATAAACATGTATGTACTATAAAAACGGTGACCTCGAGTTCAAAATATTTTCTAATGTAGTCTGACTTCTCCTGGTTTGTCCCAATTAGTGAGACTTTACTTTATTGATATTTTGCTTGTACTAAAATATTCATATTTCAGGCTCTTAGAGGAGACATGTATGATTCATGGGATTAATGGCAAAGGAATTTGCCTACATTATCAAATTAGCCTTGCATCTCACTAGCCTTCATAATGCTGAAGCGAAGCTTCGGATTTATATACAAATATTGAATTATTATTCTGAGCTTAATAAAACATGCATATCTTTCCAATATACCCAGGGACAGAAATGGACACCAGAACTTTCTCTGATGCTGAAGCACCCGCAGGTGCCCAAGAGACACTAAGTGAAGTTTCACTGGATGTCTGTCTTTCCCTCTAATGCCCTTGGCTGGCATTTCCAGGGCACCTGAAGACTTAATGGTTCAGTAGCTCAGGGCCAAAACTTGCTCTCCTCTGCTAGTTCTGTGGAGAGATAGGAGGGGAGATTGATACCATCCCTGGTCTCACAGATTGTCCCAGACCCTCCACTTCCATGAGGCAGCGCAGGAATTTATGTCTCTTGTTCGTGGCTATGTTCTCAGTGCTTAGAAAAGAGATTTCAGGCTGGGTGCGGTGGCTCACGCCTGTAATCCAACCACTTGGGAGGCCAAGGCAGGTGGATCACGTGAGGCCAGGAGTTCAAGACCAGCCTGGCCAACATGGCAAAAACCCATCTTTTGTATTTTGTAAAAATACAAAATTTAGCCAGGCATAATGGCATGCACCTGCAGTCCCAGCTCCTCTGGAGACTGGGGCATGAGAATTCCTTGAACCTGGGAGGTGGAGGTTGTAGTGAGCCAATATCACACCACTGCACTCCAGCCTGGGTGATCAAGTGAGACCCTGTCTCAAAAAAAAAAAAAAAAAAAAAAAAAAGCTTCAGTGTAGAATCCCGTGGTTAAATGTTTGTGTATATTATCCATAAGTACTTCCATAGGATAATTTCTAGCAGAAGGTTTGCTGAATCAAAGAGATTAGAGTTTTAAGGCTTTGGCAAATTTTTCCAAACTGCTTTTCAGAATGTTGTATCATTTGACACTCCTTGTAACAGGCTATGAAAGGGGCAATTTTCCCACACTCTACCAACACTGGGAATTTTCAGGTTTGGGGTTTAAAAAAAATCCTTGTCAGTGTGACAGATCAAAAATGGCCGTTCACAATGCTTTAATTTGCTTTCCTTTGATTATTATGTGGTGAACACGCCCGGAAGTGACCCCCAATGAGTCACATCTTTGGATAATACCCCCCCTTGAATGCCTATGACTTGTTTAGAAACAAGACTAGAATATTCCAAAAGTGAAAAGATTTTGTGGATGTAATAAAAGTTCCTAATGAACTGACTTGGAGTTAATAAAAAAATATTATTCTAGGTGGGCCTTACCTAATCAGGCGAGTCCTTTCAAAGGACTCCTTGACATTAGAAACTCAAGGCAGCAGAAGCTCACTGTGGCCTTAAAGAAGCAAGCTGTCATGAAATGAAGCTGCAAGTAAATGAATTCTGCCACCAGTCTGAAAGCTCGGAAGCAGATCCTTCCCTAGCCAAGCCTCCCTCTGAGGATGCAGCCCAGCTAACAGGTCGATTTCTGCCCTGTAACACCCTGAGCAGAGAAAGTGGTGAAGCTACCCAGCCTTCTGATTTATAGAACTGTGAGATAATGAATGGGTGTTATTTTAAGCTACTGAGTTTGCGGTAATTGTTATGCAGCGTAGATAATTAATATAACTAACAAAACTACAGGTTTTTATGTGTTATTGATTACATTTTTCTTCTTGCCCCTTTTTCCATTAGTATTAGCATTCACCATTTTCCTATTGATATTTGAGTTCTTAACACATTAAGGCTTGTAAGGGTATCAGCGCCTTTGTCATAAATAATAAACAGCCATTGCATTTTTGTTGTTGTTGTTGTTTTTGAGACAGAGTCTGTGTCACCCAGCCTGGAGTGCAGTTATGTGATCTCAGCTCGCTGTACTTCCGCCTCCCGGGCTCAAGCTATCCTCCTGCCTCAGCTTCTCAAGTAGCTGGGACTACAGGTGTGCGCCACCATGCCAGGCTATTTTTTGTGGTGGCTAATTTTTGCATTTTTTTAAGAGATGGGGTTTTGCCATGTTGCCCAGGCTGGACTTGAACCCCTGGACTCAAGTGATCCACTCGCCTTGGCCTCGCAAAGTGCTGGGATTACAGGTGTGAGCCACCATGCCCGACCAGCCATTGCATTTCTTTTCTTTTCTTTTTTTTTTTTTTGAGACGGCATCTTGGTCTGCCACCCAGGCCGAGTGCAGTAGCATGATCTCTGCTCACTGCAACCTCTGCCTCCAGGGTTCAAGCAATTCTCCTGTTTCAGCCTCCAGAGTAGCTGGGATTAAAGGTGTGCACCACAACGCCCAGCTAATTTTTGTATTTGTAGTAGAGACAGGGTTTCACTATGTTGGCCAGGCTGGTCTCAAACTCCTGACCTTAAGTGATCCACCCGCCTCAGCCTCCCAAAGTTCTGGGATTAGAGGCATGAGCCACTGCACCCAGCCGCAGAGACCCAGTTCTTGAACATTTATTAGTACCTACTGGTGGAGTGCATGTACCTGTGCTGACTGATCTAAACCAATAAGAGAATCCCAAATTATTTGCCAGTGATGCTTCAGAAATGGCACATCTAAGCCAATTTGGGCTAATGGAACAGAAAAGAGGTTTCCTGGGGGATTCTGAAAAAAAGCCAGCTTCTCCGAGGGAGCATATGGTCCTGGGTATTTTGGCAGCTGTTTTGTGACCACAAGAACCATCCTTAAAATGAGACTGCATCTGTGGACAGTAGAGCAGAAAAACAAAAAAGGACCTGTTGATATCATTGGGTCACTGAGTCATTCATCTCTGGGGCTGCCCTACCTCTCTGCTTGTTGTTTGAGCCAACTCATTCCTGGTTAATGCCACTTTTTTTTTCTTTTCTTCTTTCTTTTTTTTTTTTTTTTTTTTTTTGGAGTCAGAGTCTCGCTCTGTCATCCAGGCTGGAGTGCAGTGGTGCCATCTCAGCTCACTGCAACCTCCGCCTCCCGGGTTCAAGCGATTCTCCTGATTTTGCCTCCCAAGTGGTTGGGACCACAGGCATGTACCACCACGCCCTGCTAATTTTTTCTTTTTTTTTTCTTTTTTTTTTTTTTTTAGTAAAGGCAGGGTTTTGCATGTTGGCCAGGCTGGTCTCTCACTCCTGGCCTTAAGTGATCCACCTGCCTTGGCCTCCCAAAGTTCTGGGATTACAGGCGTGAGTCACTGCTCCAGCCTAATGCCACTTTTAGCAGGGCTATCTTTTAGCCAAAATCACTCTGCTGCTATGTGAGGACTGAATGAGGTAAATGCAGTCCCAGCCAGCACCCAGCACATAGCAGTTGCTTAGTAAATGACAGCACCTTCCCTTAACCTCCACTCTAACCCAGGGTCCTCCCTGTGTCCACAGCATGCCTGCATTCCTGCCTTTGCTCCCAGTACTCTCCCTCCTCCTACACAGGCCACATTTTAAGCCTTCTCACCTTTTAAGACCCAACTCCAACTCCATGTCCTTCAGGAAGCTTGTCTACTTCATGCGGAATTCTCCTCCCCACCTGCTGTCTTCTTTGGTTGCCTGTGCTTTCCTGAATCTGGGTCTTATCTTCCCAATCAGAGTGAAACCCCTTGAGGGCCAGGACCATTCTTCATACAGCAGTTGGCCTCCTCTCCTGGGCCTCGCTCAACCTCTTGACTCTTGTAATGTTTGGTCAGTATTTGGTGATGGACCGACAGGCCATTCATCTTTTCTCCCTCTTGATTTTTTATAAGCTGTGGGCACCGGCATTTAGCTGAATAAGATTCATTCCTCCAACGGCAAGAGGAGCATTATTACTTTGTTCTGAAGGTCTTTACAAGCATAAGGCATGTCTAAAGCTGCTATAAATAATTTATATTGTCCATAACTCAAGCTGATCAAAATAGACCTCATCACAGGGATGCGGCAAAATCTGGTACAAGCTGCTTTTCTCCCACCTCCAAACCAATTACACTTTCGGAGCAGATGAAAATCCGACTGGATTCCCTCCTGAATCGGATTAATGCCCCATCTACAATCACATAAATCACAATCTGTCCATGATTAGACATCAGATAATCCCATTGGACAAGAGGTGACAACCCAGATTCTATTATCTCATTTATTATCTATTTTTGGAATTTACCGGTAACTCTAACCTCCAGGAGATGTTTCCCAGTGAAAGAGGATCTGCTGGAGATTCTTTTGAGAAATGGTTGCTTGATGGACTTTTGTTAGAGCTGTTGCAAGGTGATGAATAGACAAACTAGAACAAGAATGATTGGTCCTTGTTATAAGAAAAAAACCACACATTTAGCTTCTTAAGAGTACATGTTGGAGAGAATAAATGGCATCCCTAAAAGCCTTTAAAAGGACAATAACTTTATGAAGAGATAATCTCATGTTTGAGAATATATGATAAGGCGTTTTTCATTTGTTTTAATATCATAAAGGCAAGCATCTCTGACTGATAAAGGGGATGTAACCAGCCCGCAAAGTCTGCAAAACCTAAATCCACACACATCTGTGCAGGACAGAGGAGTTTATTACAATATTCAGTTTTCCTGCTGGGAAAATTTGAATCTAGAAGTACTGCTAAAGAGAAATGCAAGGAGCACATGGGTCAGGATAGTTCTGATAACCACGCTCATGTTTACTGACTCGCAGGTGCTGGAGCATTGGTGCACAACGAAAAACCTGAAGTCACTCCCACTCTGGGATGGTACAATTCACAAAGCAGCATTGTTCTCTGGAATCCTGCTAACTGGATCTCAACCCAGATGTATTTTTCAATATATTTAACAATATCCGTAAGTCACAAGTAAGGGGTATTCTTTTCCACCATCCTCAGGATTACAAATAGAAATTATTCCTTCACCCCATGTCAATGGTTGAGATTAATTTATCACCCATTCACACCCTCCCCCAAACCAGCCTTCCCCCTGTCCTGCCCATTTCTGGGCAAGAGAGAGGAGCCACTTGTCAAGTCAACATGCACGCCATCCTCCTTGGTCCCGTCTCCTCCCAGCACTCCTGACACATGTCCTTGTTGTTGCTTGTCTTGCTTGTCACATCTAAATGTTCCTCTTTCCACAGCATAGCTGTGTTCATACCATTTCCCCACCTAAATCTCTTCAGCCAGGCAATGGGAGGTTTCCCCTTTTCCAAGAGAATCACCTCCAAGCTCCTCAGCGTGGCACTTGAGCTTCCCACGCTCACCCAAATAACTCTTTCTGTCTTTTGCACCTGCTGCTTCCTCCCTGACCGTCCAGCCATGTGGGTCTGCCTGGGGTGGCTATGGGTTCTCCCAGCCTCCATGACTCTGCTTGTGCCACTGCCCATAGTCACCTCTGGCTCCAGCCTCTCCTAGCTGCCCACATTTTCCCCCAAAAGCACTTGATTCACACACTGCCTCCTTCTGTCTGCCAGACCGTTCCCTCTTCCTAGGAGCCCTTCCTGCTCCTTTTGTGTCTGGAAGAATCCAGCTAATCTTCCATGGCTTGGAAGAGACACCACAGGCTCCTCACCCTGCTCCGTGCACCACCCGCCCTTTGTGTCCTGTGGTAGCTCCAGGTCATGGCTCTACTGCAGCCTCTTCACAGTGCCGACCCGCACCTTCCTGCCTCATCTTTCCCGTCTCTGCTACTGCCTGTCTCAGTGAAGGGCACTCGTCCATCCAGGGCCTCAGCTGCAAACCTGTCCCATTTGGCAAGAGGCTGGCCTCTCTGCAAAAAAGGCGTCCAGTCCTGCTTCAGGGAATCCATTCCCTTTGGAGCTCAGTCTGTGCCTCCTTCCTTCCCTTTCTTTCTCATTTTGCCCAGGACCTGGATCTCGGCAAGAGGAGAAGTATTTCTAGAAGAAAGCAGAACACTAGAAGGTAAGCCCCATGGCTGGGAATATGCCAGTGCCTTTGGCCAAACTGCTCAGAACCACTTCCAGGCCACGCTAGCCAGCCCGGGTTCCCCCTTCTGGAAAGATGAGGAAGATACAGCTTTCCCCCAAAGCCACTGGGCACAGCTCCTTCCCATGGCCTCATCCCCTCCTAAGATCTGGGCTTGGGAGGGTATCCTTGGGCTACCCTCAGAATGTGATTTGGAAAGAAATGACAGCCTCCATATATATATACGTATATATATATATATATATTTTGAGATGGAGTCTCCCTCTGTCACCCAGGCTGTAGTGAAATGATGCTATCTTGGCTCACTGCAACCTCCGCCTCCTGGGTTTAAGCGATTCTCCTGCCTGAGCCTCCTGAGTAGCTAGGATTACAGGTGTGCACCACCACACTTGGCTAATTGTTTATATTTTAGTAGAGATGGGGTTTCACCATGTTGCCCAGGCTGGTCTCAAATTCCTGAGCTCAGGCAATCTACCCACCTTGCCCTCCCAAAGTGCTGGGATTGCAGGAGGGAGCCACTGCATCCAGCTCCATATATATATTTTTAAAGGGTTAATTTTTCTCCTCCTTGTGTAATGACCCCATGTGGTCTTTTTATCTCCTCCCCACTGGCTACTCCCCATTGATCCCCTCAGGACAAGAGTACTATAGATTATGGGTTGGTTGGTTTTAATACAGAATCATCTTGGCATATGTCCATGATAACCCAAGTAACAAACAAAACTATTCCCATCTGGACACACTCAAGTACTACAGTTCATAACCAGTCTCATGCACAGCTGTGGGGTGTGGGTCTGAGTCTCACGGATGGCTGTGGGGTGTGGGATTGAGTCTCAGTTGCAGTCCCATCTCTTTACTAGTTGTGTTAACTTGTGAAGGTTATTGGTTTATTTATTTCTCAGTGGCTGAAAGATGATATTAGGACCTGCCTCAGAGGCAGGACCAACTTCACAGAAACCCCGTGCATGGAGGGGTAAGACACACTTGGTTTGATGCTCTGCCATTGCTGTCTTGAATTTTTATTTTTATTTATTTTATTTTTTTTTGAGACAGAGTCTCTCTCTGTCACCGAGGCTGGAGTTCAGTGGCGCGACCTTGGGTCACTGCAACCTCTGCCTCCCAGGTTCAAGTGATTCATGCCTTAGCTTCCCGAGTAGCTGGGACTACAGGCATGCACCACCACACCTGGCTAAATTTTGTATTTTTAGTAGAGTCAGGGTTTCTCCATGTTGGCCAGGCTGGTCTCAAACTCCTGACCTCAATTGATCCACCTGCCTTGGCCTCCCAAAGTGCTGGGATAATGGGTGTGAGCCACTGCCCCTGGCCATTATTATTATTTTTTTTTTTTGAAAATTTTGATGATTATATTTCAAGATTTTTTTCTGTGCATGTACATGCACATACACATACATACATACTCAAACTTTTTAAATTATACTGTCAGTTTTAGGGTACATGTGCACAAGGTGCAGGTTAGTTACATAGGTATACATGTGCCACGTTGGTGTGCTGCACCCATTAACTCATCATTTAACATTAGGTATATCTCCTAATGCTATCCCTCCCCCGTTTCTTTTTTTTTTTTTTTTTTTTTTTTGAGACGGAGTCTCGCTGTGTTGCCCAGGCTCAGGTGCAGTTGTGTGATCTCGGCTCACTGCAAGCTCTGCCTCCTGGAATCACACCATTCTCCTGCCTCAGCCTCCCGAGTAACTGGGACTTCAGGTGCCCACCACCACGCCCGGCTAATTTTTTTGTATTTTTAGTAGAGACAGGGTTTCACCATGTTAGCCAGTATGGTCTCAATCTCCTGACCTCGTAATCCGCCCACCTTGGCCTCCCAAAGTGCTGGGATTACAGGTGTGAGCCACTGCTCCTGGCCTGAAATTCTTAATAATTTTTTAAACAAAGGGTCGTGCATTTTTATCTTGCAATGGGATCTGCAAATTATGTGGCCATTCCTGCTCAGGAGATTGGTGGGCACTTTAATGAGACCTCATACGGCTGCTTAGCCCAGAGCCCCAGCTACAGCACGTGCTCAGTAACTTAGGGAAGAGAGAAGGGGGCTCAGGAAGGAGGGAGAGGGGCCCAGCAGTGCCTGTGGGTACCTGTTTGCTCTAAGGGAATCTGGGGTTGGGGAGGCAGGCAAGGCTGGGGAGAGAGAGCATGGGTCTCGGATGTCAGGAAGCCTGAAGCCTGACCTTGACTTGCCAGGTTTCTTCCTGCCCCCAAGCCTTAGTTTCTTCTTTGAAACATGGTGCGCCGTCCCTATCCCAAAAGCAAGTTCTCAGATGCCTGTGGTGGGTGAAGATGTGGATGCTGAGGCTGTCTCTGGCCTGCTGTATTCAACATCTCCAACTACCTTTGGAGAAGAGTAAAAGCCTTTGGGAGTGGGGCGGGAGAATGGAGGGGGATGGAGGCTGGAGCAAGAGGAGAAGCCTGGTCTAGTGACTTAAGCTGGGCAGCAAGGTCTCAGCCCTGGACAGCAGAAGTTCATCCAGAGGGACTCCAGCAGGAAGAGGTCTGGCCTGGGTCAGGGGACCTGGCTTCCGGCTCCATCTCCGTCACATGCTGGGTAACAGGTCACCAGGCCTCAGTTTCCTTTCTGATATTCACAGTAGGACTGATGCTCCCACACGAGCAACAGCTTCCTCTGTGTTGGCTGGACATTGTGCATGGGGCTGTGCCTTTGTGAGTGATGTGGTAGAGGAGGTTTTGGGGAGAAAATAGTCACGGAGACTTCTCTGTGCTTCTGAACTCTCCCCAGTACAGGCTAGTTTTATGGGATAAAGCATAGCTATGGAGCTCAAGCTGCTGTTCCTGATAAGGAGAAAGTGCTCTAAGACCCAGAATAGGAGGCACCCAGATCTCCTGCGTGCCAACCTGGGATGTGGAGAGGGTGTGGCCCCTCCATACCTGAGAAGGGAGCAGCCAGGAGGCAGAGGACCAGGGTAGGGCCACGTCAATGGTGCCCGTGGCTGTGCCCAGCAGGTGCAGGTATTTTCTTCTCCCATCTCAGTGCTGGTCTCTCAGGGGTGGCTGTGACCAGAAGTCACACATGGAGTGATTTTGAAATGGATCCCTGGTTTTATAGCTCCAGAGATGTGAAATGGGTGAATGGTGGAGCTACACTCATGTGGCTCTTCAATGGCACAGTGAAAAAAGCAAGCGAGATGGAGCCAGATAGACCTGGGTTCAATGCCAGCAATTATTTAACCTGTGACCTGAGGCAGTAACTTCCCCTCTCTGAGCCTCAGTTTCCTCCAGGATTGGAGGGGCCCAATACTACCCACCACATGGCATTACTTTTAAGACCTAATAGGCTAACAACAAGGACTTTGCACATGGCGGCCCTGAACAAATATTTGTTTTGACCTGGCTTCCTAGCATCCCAGGAGGGGTGACCCTCTCCAAATCCCATCTCCCTAGTGAAGTCTCAAAGGACAGGTTTTCTTGGACGGGAAGGAAGAGTTTCTCTGGGCAGGAAAGGGTTAAAAGCTGGGCCTACGATTCCAGCCTGGAGCTGCCCCCTCCCGGCCAGCTGTCTGAACCCCTGAATTATAGATTTGCTTGCTCCCGGCCTGGTGAGCAAGACCTAGTAGGTGCTGGGTGCCAGGCCTAGTCCAGGGTCACCTGAGGGTAGGGCCATTGGGCCAGACGCACCTCCTCACTCCGCATGCAGACACACACACCAAGAGTCCCCTCCCAGTTCTGACTGTGCACCCACATTCACAGATATAACCTGTACACAAAGTCTATGCACAGACCACACATCTCCAAACCCCATCTACATAGCAGACACACACAGAGCAAGCACACATCGCAATACACAAAGAAATCATCAGATGACACACACTGAGACATACTTAGACCTCCCCTCCCCACCCAGACACAAGCAGGCAGGGTGGGCAGAGGCTCCCAATATAAAGATACAGCCACAGTCATAATTGTCATAATTAACACATATGGAGCGCTTACTCTGTGCTAGGTATTGCTCTAAGCCCTTTCCAGAGAACAGTTTGTTTAATTATTATGTAATAGAGATAGCTACAATTATTATACCCCCATTTTACAGATGAGGAAACTGAGGGAAGGAGAATTAAAATAAGATGCCTGAGGTCACACAGGTGGCCTGGCACAGCCTGAGGCACAGACACCCACCCCCTTGTTCTTGTCCCCCACTTACATAAACACATGCGTTCAAATGCAGCATCCCCCAACCCCTGACCCGCCCGCACACACTCAGGGTGAGCGCTCTTTGGGGGACTGTTGACTAAAGACGCAAGAAATGGCCTATTGGCCAACGGGTGGTAAACTGTAACGAGAGCCTGTCCAGTTGCCGGGCGCGGTGGCTCACGCCTGTAATCCCAGCACTTTGGGAAGCCGAGGCGGGCGGATCACGAGGTCAGGAGTTCCAGACCAGCCTGACCAACATGGTGAAACCCGGTTTCTACTAAAAATATAACAATTAGCCGGGCGTGGTGGCGCTCGCCTGCAATCTCAGCTACTCAGGAGGCTGAGGCAGGAGAATCGCTTGAACCCGAGAGGCGGAGGTTGCGGTGAGCCGAGATCGCACCATTACACTCCAGCCTGGGCGACAGAGCAAGAGTCTGTCTCAAAAAAAAAAAAAAAAAAGCCGGACCGGTGAGAAGACTAGACCTTCTAAAGGTGGAGGCGGAGGTCAAAAGCCGGACGCTACTGGACGAGGCTGAAAGTGCTCGCCCCAGCGCGGCGCCGGTGAGGAACGTTCACCGTGGACCATGGTCGAATAATGTTAGCGTGCACTCGGGGCCTCGCCCTAGCCTGCGCCCTTGGCTGCACCCGTTTCGAGGCCAACCAACCTCATGCTCTTAGTAGAACGGCAGTAGCGACCGCGCCCTCAGGCCCACAAGCCCGAAGGTCTGGGCAGGGTCTGGAATGGCGGTGGAGACACTTTATCCGCAGGCGTTTCACCTCGCGCCCCACCCAGGCGCACACCAAGTTCTTGGTACTCCTTTTAATGGGAAAACAAGAACAGACACCATGATTGGATAAATGTTATTTCTAATTCATGGGCCGGTCTTTGAACCCTTTCAAACAAAACCCACGGCTATTTCTTTGAAAGAATGCCTGGACTCTGCTCAGAACTCTCAGATTTTCTCAGGACCAACGAGCCGCCGCCTCGCAGATACCACTGTAAATCACCCAGCGCCTTACGTTGGTTTCTGATTATTTGCATTGCAGTGGGTTTGTGAATGAAGCACAAGAGTTTAGAAAAATCTTTTATTTTGGAAGTTGGACACGCAATCGACCCCAGCAGTGTCCCTGTAAGGAGCTATGCCATTTGGATGGGGGAAAAATGAGGGGGCGGGGGAGTCCATGTTACATTTAAAACAACAACAGCAACAAATTAAAAGCAAAACAAAACAACAACAAAAAGGAAGTGGAGCAGGAGGAGGTGGTGGTGGTGGAGGAGAGGGAGGAGGGGCAGCAGCAGCGGCAGCAGCAGCAAGGATGGAGTCAAGACCCTTCCCAGTCCCGGGTGAGCGCTTTTGGATCTGGGTTCTGGCTCAACCCACTTAATGCCCCAATCTGAAGTTTTCTACAGTGCGTGTGGATAGGAAAGTCTAAGTAGAGTTTATCAGAACCCAGGTGGTCATTCTCTACCCTCTCTCTCTAGCTTGGACCCGAAGAACAAAGGCACATGAGAGGAGAAAGGTGACCGGCTGGACGATGACAGTCACGTCCAAACGGATCCCCCTTGTCCTCGGCTCTCTCGTCCTGAGAGTGGGTTTAATTTTTTTTTTTTTTTTAATTTATATAAGAAGGGAGCTCTTAAAGGAGAGCCACCTCCACCCCCAGGTATCCATCACCCAGCTCCAGCGCGCCTGGGAAAACCGCCCCGAAAGTCCAAGAGGAAGCTCAGAGTTGTAACGGCCGCGGAGCCAGCTCGGCGGTGACGCAAGGTCCAGTCCAGATTGCCAGGCCTGGGGCATGAGAGAGGATCCTTGTAGGTTTCGGAGGTGGGGGGGGGGGGGGGCTGCACTCCATTGTTCACTCCGGGCCAATCAGGGTTGGCCCATTTCCTCCCAGCCAATCTCCCTTCACCCCCAGCCTCCAACCCAACCCACCCCGCCCATCAGCCCCTGGATCCCCATCACCTCCCCCGCATCCCCCGGCAGTTCTGGGGAAGCTTCGTGACGCTACAGGTCCCGCCCCCAGCTCCGGCCCGGGGCTAGTGCGTGTTGACGTCATGCTGCGTGCGGGCCGGTGCGGAATCGCTCCTTCAACTCCGCGGGGCAGTAGGAGTTAGTTAGCAAAGAGCCGAGGCCGGGCGCGCGACCCTCGTCCTTCTGCCCCTGGCCGCACACTTTGCGCACATCCCTTTTTCTGCATGGTGGATATTATTTTTCATTATCCTTTTCTGGGTGCTATGGGTGATCATTCCAAGAGTAAGTATTTCTGTGTGTGTGTGTGTGTGTGTGTGTGTGTGTGGTGGGGTGTGTGTGTATGCTTAATATGCAAAATTTCTAATGCAAAAAAATGTTTAGTGGATTCTACAAGTGGCTTCTATTTGTCAGGATAGTTTAGCAGAGGAAAAACGAATGCATGTCTCCTGCAGGACTGCTTATCTTTGGGAATCCTGTTGTTTTATTTTATAAGTAAACACTATTTCTCAAGCCGGCTAGGATGACTTCGGGCTGCGAAATCTGCTTCTGTTTTGCGCAAAGGCAATTAGGTTTGATTTAGGGATGTCGGCTTTTTTTTTTTTTTTTTGGTTGTTGTTTGTTTGCCTTTAGGTTTTTCAAAGCTAGGAAGTGTTCTCTCGCTTGCTCTGGGATATTTAAACTAAGAAATGTCTGAGAGGATGAGCGGGGACTGCCGAAAGATGATGTGTCTGTGTTGGGATAGGAGGCAGCCGCTGTGAGTGGGAGTGTGTGAGCGGAAATGCCGGGACAGCACCGTTAGGTGTTGATATCCAGGCGTCCGCAGTGCCTGTGTATTTACTCTCTTCTTAGTTTCGTGTTAGTGTTTAGTTTCAAGACACGTCGACAAAACGACTGTGATTAATGAATGTAATAGCGAAATACTTGGGGGTGGGGGACAGAAGAAGCCTTCAGCAATCCACAAGATACTGGTTTTTCGTTTCTAATGCTTTGGACCTTTAGAGAGCTCAACACCTTTCCTTATGGTCGCAAGTCTTGAAAGAAAGAGCAAGAGAACGAGCGGGTTGGGTTGGGGCTGGAGTGGCCGAGACCGGCCTAGGTCCGGGCAGTCAGGCCTGACGCGGCCCCGCGCCCTTCCCCGGCAGAGAAGCCCGGGACGGCCATGTGCGTGGGCTGCGGGAGTCAGATCCACGACCAGTTTATCCTGCGGGTGTCGCCCGACCTCGAGTGGCACGCGGCCTGCCTCAAGTGCGCCGAGTGCAGCCAGTACCTGGACGAGACGTGCACGTGCTTCGTGAGAGACGGGAAGACCTACTGCAAGCGGGACTATGTCAGGTGAGGCCGGCAGTAACGCGGGCTGGGCCACCGCGCGCCGGGGCCGGGGCCGGGAATGGGGATGGCGGCCTGCCCGCGCGCCCCGGCCCTACGCAGGGAGAAGGCCATCCGCATCCCGCACGGGTGCCGCAGCGCTTCCCCGGGCCCGGGAATGCCCGCAGGCGGGTCACCGCAGTCTCCTGGTGGCCACAAAGTGTCCTGGGCGCGCGCCGGGGCCGTAGCAGCCAGGGAGATGAGGGCGGCCGCAAGCCCAGCGCTGACACCGCCGCGCCTTGGGCCTGCAGGCTGTTCGGCATCAAGTGCGCCAAGTGCCAGGTGGGCTTCAGCAGCAGCGACCTGGTGATGAGGGCGCGGGACAGCGTGTACCACATCGAGTGCTTCCGCTGCTCCGTGTGCAGCCGCCAGCTGCTGCCTGGGGACGAGTTCTCGCTGCGGGAGCACGAGCTGCTCTGCCGCGCCGACCACGGCCTCCTGCTCGAGCGCGCCGCGGCCGGCAGCCCGCGCAGCCCCGGCCCGCTTCCCGGAGCCCGCGGCCTGCATCTGCCAGGTAAGCGCGCCGGGGCCTGCGCCGGGGTGAGCGGGGTGTGTGTGCGTGCGTGTGTGTCGGGGTGTGCTTGTGTCCCTAACGAGAAGTTGTCAGTTGTGTGTGGTCGTGTCTGCCGGGATAGTGTTTTTCTGTATCAGTGCGGAACTGTGTGCTGGGAACAAGGCTGTGTGTGTTCTCGTGTGCTCGGGAGAAACTGCGTGCGTATGGGTGTGTGAGCACGGAGAATTGTGCAGAATCGTGTTCTTCATGACCAGGAACATGCAGGCTACAGTGCTAGGAGCAGAAGAGTGGATGACAACAGGGAATCTTAAATGGTGTCCGTCTTGGGGCTTGTATTAGGAATTTCTTGGAGGAATAGGTGTTATTGTCAGAGGGGGAGGTTTGCCCAGGGGTATGTGTGTAAGTAACATGGCTCCAAACTGGGAGCTGGGCAGGAGCTTGGTCAGCCAGGAGCCAAGAACCCAACAAAGAGGGGTTTTTGCCATCTTGTTTTGAGGCCCAGTTTGATGAACAATTTAGCCAGCTTCTTCTGGGGGAGGCGGAGTATCAATGCATAGTGGACTGTCACTGGAATATTCTGGGTCCTAATCAGCAGCTGCCCAGAGATGGGGTCTGAGTGTATAATGGGCAGGTACGGCTGAACAGAAACAGCGGTGCCTCCGCCCCAGGCAAGGCAGTTTCCCCCAGGTAGCCACAGGCCTGCAGCACAGATCCGCAGACCAGGCTGGGCCTCTGGGTGCTGTGTGGCCTTGCCCCGCTCCTCCCCTCTCTGGATCTCCACTTCCTCCCTATAGAAAGAGGAAATTGGGCTGGATGGGCTATTTGTAAATATTTGTCCAGACCTAGAAATGCGTAGAGGGGAATATAAACCGAAATGGTGCAGTACAGATCTACGGTGTGTAGGTCGGGATCAAATCGAGATGTGAAATGGGAGCAAGCGGGTATTCAGTGCACCCCCATCTGGGATCTCGGAGAGGCTCCCCTTTGTTTCGGGCTTCAGGCTGCAGGCTCTGGAATCAGTCACTGTTTCCCCGGGATGGAGAGAACCTGGGGCCAAGCGACGAGAGTGCCAGCGGCTGCTCAGCAGCTTGGTGGGTGGGAGGCCACTGGGCTGGGGAACCTGGAGCCTTGAGGAAGGAGACAGGGGCCGACGCCCAAGGGCGGGCAGGAAGGAACTGTTGCAAGCCCTGGAGGCCCGTCCGTAACCCTGGATGAGTCTTCTACACAGGTGGCCTGGCCCTGTCCAAATGGGCTCTGAAGGAGGGGAAGGGCCCTCATAGGCCCCCGGCATATGCGAAACTCCCACCCAGTCCCCTGGGCAGCGCCTCGCCCCGGGTCCACGTCGGTCCCTTTCCCTCCCCAGAGTCCTGGGCGAGCCTCTTTCCTCTTCCTCTGAAACTCCGACTTCTTCCGGAGGGCTTCGCTCGCTCCGAGGGTCCTGCGACTGGAGGAGGCACATCCCTGAGCAGCCACTCCCTCCCCGCAGCGGCCTGTCGCCGAGCTCCCGCGCCCTGCTTGAGCTCGGGGGAGATCGCTGCGGGGCAGTCCGGCCCGGGAGCGAGAAAAAGAACGAAAATGCACAGCTCTCTCCGCGTAAGGCGAACAGATGGAGAGGAAGACGAACAATTAAACGAAACAAACAGAATAAAACAGAAACGAAATCGGGCCCCGGGGGGCTGGGCCGCCGGGAGGTTGGGCTCGGGGCGGGTGGGTGGCGGCCCCTCGCTAACCTCTGGCCCCATCCTGTCCTGGCAGACGCTGGGTCGGGCCGGCAGCCCGCGTTGCGCCCGCACGTGCACAAGCAGACGGAGAAGACGACCCGCGTGCGGACTGTGCTGAACGAGAAGCAGCTGCACACTCTGCGGACCTGCTACGCCGCCAACCCGCGGCCCGACGCTCTCATGAAGGAGCAGCTGGTGGAGATGACCGGCCTGAGCCCGCGGGTCATCCGCGTCTGGTTCCAGAACAAGCGCTGCAAGGACAAGAAGAAATCCATTCTCATGAAGCAGCTGCAGCAGCAGCAGCACAGCGACAAGACGGTGAGCGGCCGCGGGGCCGGAGGCTCCAGTCGGGTGGGGGCTGCACCTCCGCCGCGGTATCTGCGTGCCCTTTTCTGGGCGAGCCCTGGGAGATCCAGGGAGAACTGGGCGCTCCGGATGGTGTATGTCTGTACCTTCAGAGCAAGGCTTCCCTTGGATTTGAGGCTTCCTGTTTTGTCTGGGATCGGGGTTTCTCCTTGTCCCAGTGGCAGCCCCGCGTTGCAGGTCCCGGGCGCTGCGCGGAGCCCGAGGCTGCATGGCAGTGTGCAGCGCCCGCCAGTCGGTCTGGTGGGTTGTTTACTCTGTCGGCAGCTGCAGAAGGGTGGGAGTGCAGGTCTTGCCTTTCCTCACCGGTGGTTGGCTTCCAGCACCGAGGCTGACCTATCGTGGCAAGTTTGCGGCCCCCGCAGATCTCTAGTGGAGAAAGAGGGCTCTTCCGATGCGATCGAGTGTGCGCCTCCCCGCAAAGCAATGCAGACCCCAAATCACTCAAGGCCTGGAGCTCCAGTCTCAAAGGTGGCAAAAAAGGCCAGACCTAACTCGAGCACCTACTGCCTTCTGCCTGCCCCACAGAGCCTTCAGGGACTGACCGGGACGCCCCTGGTGGCGGGCAGCCCCATCCGCCATGAGAACGCCGTGCAGGGCAGCGCAGTGGAGGTGCAGACGTACCAGCCGCCGTGGAAGGCGCTCAGCGAGTTTGCCCTCCAGAGCGACCTGGACCAACCCGCCTTCCAACAGCTGGTGAGGCCCTGCCCTACCCGCCCCGACCTCGGGACTCTGCGGGTTGGGGATTTAGCCACTTAGCCTGGCAGAGAGGGGAGGGGGTGGCCTTGGGCTGAGGGGCTGGGGACAGCCGTAGGCGGTGGGAGAGGGGGAACAGTGGCGAGCTCTGAAATCTCACCTCGGCCCATTACGCGCCCTAAACCAGGTCTCCCTGGATTAAAGTGCTCACAAGAGAGGTCGCAGGATTAACCAACCCGCTCCCCCGCCCTAATCCCCCCCTGCGTGCGCCTGGGGACCTGGCCTCCTTCTCCTCAGGGCTTGTTCTCAACCGGCGGCCGGTCCCCAAGGGACACTTTCCGACTCGGAGCACGCGGCCCTGGAGCACCAGCTCGCGTGCCTCTTCACCTGCCTCTTCCCGGTGTTTCCGCCGCCCCAGGTCTCCTTCTCCGAGTCCGGCTCCCTAGGCAACTCCTCCGGCAGCGACGTGACCTCCCTGTCCTCGCAGCTCCCGGACACCCCCAACAGTATGGTGCCGAGTCCCGTGGAGACGTGAGGGGGACCCCTCCCTGCCAGCCCGCGGACCTCGCATGCTCCCTGCATGAGACTCACCCATGCTCAGGCCATTCCAGTTCCGAAAGCTCTCTCGCCTTCGTAATTATTCTATTGTTATTTATGAGAGAGGACCGAGAGACACGGTCTGGACAGCCCAAGGCGCCAGGATGCAACCTGCTTTCACCAGACTGCAGATCCCTGCTCCGAGGACTCTTATTTTTTCAAAACCAGAATTTGGGACTTACCAGGGTTAGCTCTGCCCTCTCCTCTCCTCTCCGCGTGGCCGCCGCTCTGTCTCTCCACGCCCCACCTGTGTCCCCACCTCGGCCGGCCCGGAGCTCGCCCACGCGGACCCCCGCCCTGCCCCCGGTCCGCGCTCCCTGGCGGCTTCGCCCGGGCTCCTAGCGGGGAAAAGGAAGGGGATAACTCAGAGAAACAGACACTCAAACTCCCAAAACGCATGATTGCTGGGAAACAGTAGAAACCAGACTTGCCTTGAAAGTGTTTAAGTTATTCGACGGAGGACAGAGTGTGTGAGCCTTTGCCGAACAAACAAACGTAAGTTATTGTTATTTATTGTGAGAACAGCCAGTTCATAGTGGGACTCGTATTTTGATCTTAATAAAAAATAATAACCCGGGGCGACGCCGCTCCTGTGTGCTGTTGGCGCGGCTGGAGGGCCGGCGGCGGCCAGTTCCAGGGTCAGGCTGGCGTCGGATGCCTGGGCTCCGCGTGCTGCGGGCGGGGCGGGCCCGGTGGGGATTGGGCGCGGCCGAGGGGTGGGGCTGGGCGCATGCGCGCCGAGGCCCTCCCAGAAGCAGGAGCGCCCCACTGGCGACCCCTGGGCACCTGGCGGCCGAGGCCCGCGGGCGGGAGGCGTGGCCAGTTTGGGCGGGAAACCTGCGGCGCTTGTGGCGGCTGAGCAGCGGACTCCGGCCTAGGGTTATGCCGGCGAGGGCGCGCCCCGCTCCCGGAACCAGCCTTGGCCTGGCGCCTGCCCAGCCCCGAGCCCCACTCTAGCTCGGCGCCGCCGGCCCTCCCGGTGCTTCCTTCCCCAGCGGTCCGCGGCCCTGGGTGAGGCTCGAAACCCCACGCGCTGCCCCTAGCCCTGCAGCACAGCAGCGAGGCCAACCCCGTCCAGATCGGGCGGCCGTGGCGGGCCGTGCTCCCGCTGCCCCCGGAGTGGATGCGCGACGTGATCAATCCGCGGCATTTATTAATTCCAGTCTAGACAGAGGCGGGGGCCCGGCGGCGGCTGCTTATCTGCGTTTGGCATCACCTGCAAGCGATACACCGAGGGGCCGCAACGAGCCCCCGCTAGGAGCGCGGCTGCCGGGAAAATAAGTCCACCCAGAACCAGTCTGGCGTGTCCTTGGTTTATTTTCTTTCCAGACCGAAGTGGAGGGGGTCGGGGGTGGCCCGGGTGGGAGGGAGCTGGGAATGGCCCCTGGATATGCCGTGCCCAGGTCACTTGGTGTGACATTTCAAACCCCTGCGACTTGTTTTCTTGAAAACTGGCTTTAGTGATCGCAGGAAATAACCGAGAGATACTGAATCTCCAGTAGGCCCCCGGGCAACCGCGCACACACAAAAACAAAGCCCCAAAAGAAAGAAAGAAAGAAAACCCACGGAGGCTCAGGTTTTACTCTTTAAAATATTTAACCCTTTGACAGCCTGGGACAGTTCTTTTCCAAGACCAGCCTTCACTTAGTGGACTGAGGGAGCTTCCCGACTACCAGTTAGTTCACCGCTGTTGTAAGAACCTCTGGCGTTGAGTTGCGGTTTTAAGTGACCCACAAGCATATCCTTCTTTGTCCAAGGTTTGTTTTGAAAGTGGGCAACGCCCTAACTGGGTAGGGGATAGTTGCCATCTTAGCTTTGGTAGAGGCTGGCAAGGAAAACGTGTCTGGGGGGCCCTGTAGTCTTTAGGTCTCCAGAGAAGTAGGTGCCTTGTGTTAGCCATGGCTGCTTGGATGGCCAAAGGCCACTGTGGGTTTTCAGCAGCGCTTTTGGCGGAATTCCTTCACACTCCTCCCACCCCACTTGCAGATGATGGAAGGCTTGCTGGCAGTTACTGAAAGAAAATGGGAGGTGGGAAAATGGAGCTGCATTTACATTTTACTTCCTGAATGTCAAGGTGATGCTAGCACAAATATTAAAGGGAACATTCCCCTTCTTTGGAATATAGGAAATGGTGCTGCGAACTTAAGAGATAAGGGAAGAGATATGCAGAGTTAATGAGGACCAGCTTTACCTCTCAAGTGCCCAGAAATGGCTTTAATAATCTGGTCTGGGTTCTTTGAGGCTTCCTTCCTTTAACTTAGACCATTCCTTCCCAAACAGAAATACAGATTTCTCCTTTTACCTTCTGGCTGGCCATTAGATAGGGGGCTAAAACTTCGAATAAATCTGTCAGAAACTTTTGATTTATCCAGAATATTTGGGTTTTCTCATTTTTTTAAAAGGAAATAACAGATTATTGAATAAAAAATTTCATTAATGGTTAATTAGTTCTGAATTTTTGCTTTTGACAGATTGCAGCGTTTTAACGCTATGAATGGAAACGTCTATATTAGTTATCTCTTAACATCTAATTAGTTATCTTTCCCCATCATCCATGAATCAAAAATCAAATTTCTCTTTTTGTTATTTATATGATTGTGTCTGTCTTTTTTGAATATTGGGAAGTTACCTAGATAAAAGTGGTTATTGTGTGTTAAGATTCCTGCATCTCTCTGTATCACTGTACAAAACATTACAAGCTTTTCTCTTCTATAGTTGCTACCCACCCAAAGGGGTGCATCGTTTTCTATGTGGGTTTCCAAGGAAAAGATTCAACTCTGAAGCCTTACTACAGTGGTCCCTAGTGAGGTGTCACATCTACGCTTGGTTAGTTACATTAATAAATATCAGTTTTACTGGTTCCCAAGTCATCTTTAAACATCTTCTGTAATACAGTAGGGATTTCCCCATAAATTAAATTACCTGTAACAATTACAAGTGTTGTATTTTATACTTACTGAACTTTTAACATGAGATACCCAATTGCATAGTAAAAACTCAATTCAGTAAAAGGCCATAGGTGGAAAGTGGGAATTATTTAGCTAGATTCACTTTAGAATACGATTTTCTCAGAAGACTTAACTGTTAATTTGGATAGCTCTATGCAATTGAGGCAGGAAAGGGATTCCCAGAGATAGAAAGTTTATGGCTATAAGTTTTCACACAAAATTTAATACATATTGAAAGACTGCATAATTCTGGGAAATTCAGAGTCCTTGTGGCAGTATTCCCAACAAACTTTAATATTTAATGGATTGTGGAACAGAAATCAGGCTTTATGTTTTGAATATGGAATAACAAAGCTCAATTTTGTCAGAGCTGCAAATACAGGGTTTAAATGGGTATTGTGTAAGATTGTTCTCTAGAAAATTTCAGGTTCTATCTCTTCTGCCTAGGGGAGGACATAGATGGCCACACATTTAGTTAGCTGTGCCTTCTCATGGGTGTTCACCAAAGAGAGCAAGAGAACTAGCCAAACAGCAGCATGCTAGAGAGAGAAACAATGGATGAATAACTATTTGCAGAGAAGTTCCCAGTGGAGTGGTGATAAAAGCAGGAAATTCAGAGTTTATTAAGCTGATGCGGGAAAGATTAGAGGCTTTTAAATCGGGGTCTGATTGATGTAAAAGTAAACTTTCTTGAAAATACTGGGATTCAGTGCAGTTACGAGGATTGTGTGGCCAAGTACAGACTAGCACCTTGTTGATGGAGACTGTGCATGAAAGATGCAGATGAATAGAGCTAGGTTGAGAGTAGTAATGAGAGCAAGAAAGGGCACAAGGAAATACTCCATTGGGATCCAGATGTGGAGTTGGGTAGGGAGAGGCTCAATGTATAAAGCACATCTGGGGCCCCAGCAACAATCCAGCCAGAGAGGCGGGAGTGCAAGGTGAATCCAGCCATCCGTCTCGGTACCTCCTGGTCCAGAAGGTCGGAGCCAGCGGGGGAGTGGGTCAAGGCGTGAGCCCAGGGGCCGGCAGGAGCTCAGGAAGGCCGGTTCCCCATTGGCAAAGAGCGTGTTTAAGTTAAGGCGTGGTTTGAGAGTAGCTGACCGGAGATCCTCGTGTTCGGGCGTGGGGGAGGGAGGCGGGAGGGAGGCGGGAGGGAGCAGGGAAGAGGAAGTGGAAGAATAGGGGATTGTGAGGAGTAATTTCTTTCCAGATTATCGAGACGCAATGCGACTTTCCAGAACGTGGCAAAGAGCCCTGGAAGAAATAACCCAGGAAGGCCGCGGTCAGGACCGAGGCTCCCCGGGGCCAGGTTCAGGGTTCGAGGTCCCAGCCTCGCGACTGCTGGCGTCTGGAGGGCAGGAGAGTGGCCCGGCCCGAAGCTGCGGCTCCGACGTACAGTTGCGAGTCTGGGGCGGCGTGCCCCGCAGAGCCCCGGGGGAAGGGAGGAGCCGCTGCCGCTGCGGGGAATTGGCTTGGGCAACGCCGCTGAGCGTTCAAACGTCGCTGCTCCCGGGCCTTGAGCAGCCTCTCCTACCTGACCCAAATTCTGGGCTGTAAAGCCCGGGCGAAGTTGTCGCTTTCACTCCAAAAACGCCCAGTCGCAACTGTCAACTTCACAGGCTGGGCCCAGCAGAGGCCTTTCGCCTCCGCCCAGCGGTCTCCGCTGCGGCCCCTCAGCCTCTGGAGAGCCGGGGGGCGGCCCTCGCCCCGGAAGAAAGCAACCTGTGGCGGCACTGCGTCCCCGCGAGCTGCAACCAGACGCGGCCGCGCTCACCTGGGCGTTGCGTTCCCCCGAGCCCCGGAGAGTTTAGAAGCCGTAAAAGCCCGGGGAGCTGGAGCTTAAATCGCCCGGACCGGGCCGCGGGGCCCGAAAGCAGCGAACTCGAGACCCCCAAGAACCGCGTGCGCCGGGAGGCACCGGGGCGCTCCCTGGCCCGAGCCGCGCAGACTCCGGGCTGGGTGGGGCCTGGGTTTGCTTCTTACTCCTCCTCCTCTCCGGGACGAGGGGGCAATGAGACCGTGCAATTAAATGTTTAATTGAGAATTCTGGTATGGTTAGTCACAGCTGTCTCAATTATTTATGGCTTTTGGCAAATTTCCGACCAGATAAGTATATTCTATTGTGAAGCGTCTTGCAGGAAATCTTATAAATACTTGATGATTCCTTTCAGCTGCAAGGATCCTGCGTCCGAGAGCGCGGGGCCAGCGAGCTTTGGGAACTCCTATCCCTGGTGTGGAAGGAGCCTACGGCCGACACCTGCCTCCGTCCCCCGGGGCCGCTCGCTGGACCCGCGGCAGCCCCGCCCGGGAGGAGCACTGGGGGCGCCAGGGGCTACCCCTCGGCCTTGCAGGCGCGGAGCTCAGCCCCGCCCTGCGGCTCCGGGAGTTGCTGAGCACCCGCGGCCGGCGGCTGGAGTCCTGGGTCCCGCTCTCCGGTGCCCGGCGGCGGAGTCTCCACGCGAGGCGGGAGGGGTGACCCTAGAGCCTGTCCCTCTGGCTTGGAGCTGCCGGTCCCCGCCCTCGAGCCGGAGCGCTGCGCTGGAGACCCGCGGGGTGGGGGCTCGGCTGGGCTGAGCCCCGGAGACGCCAGGGTCCCGCGGCGGCGAGGGCGCCGATCGCACAGGGAGGAGCTCGCTTTTTTTTTCTTTTAAATCATACCTTTTAATTTTCTGTTTGCAAAGAAGTAAAAAAGAGCAAATATGTAACCCGGCAGCTCTGTGAGGCCCCAAAAAGAAGGGTCCAGAACGCTAGGTGGGTAAGTTTGCTTTTGAAAAACATAAAACTTCTGTATTTTCCAGTCCCTCCCCGCTCCGTAGTGCGGAGTCGAATACATTTTCAGATCTTTTTCCTCAACCAGATCTTTTTTCTTGGTAATGTTTGATCATTATCTGACAGAAATTACTACTGATGTCACTCAGTGAACGGCTTAGCACTGACCATCGGCTTAGTGTAGAAACGATAAGAACAAGACATGAAAAGGTCAACATCTCCAGGGAGACACTGAGAGGTGCACAGGAGTTATGTGAAACTCATTCAGAACCATCGCGACCTTCTGTGTGACTTTTACTTCAGCGTTGCTGCATTTCACAACCATGTGAGAAAATACTCTAGGGTGATTCACTAGGACGCATCTTTTTTATCACTAATTTTTACTTAGGAGAATAATTTCAGCTCGGCAATGCCAAGAGAGTTTCTCAGGATTATCTGCTAGGAGAGTTCGGGCAGACCAATGAATACAATGCCCTAAGTTGATTTCAATAGCTCCCAAACATATTATGTAGTCAGAATGTAAAAGTGTTGCAAATATCTTTACCGTAGACCTTAAAAAGTTAAATTTAGGTCAGGTAAACTTTAATTAAGTCTTTATTTAAGATAATTCAAGAGCTGGAGTTAACATTTTTCTTTCAGATTCGTATTTCCTTAACATGAAAAGTCAACAATGAAAACAGAATAAGTTATTTTATTACAAGAACAAAACAGACTTGCTAATTTTATGTCTACTTTCACCCATATTACAAATGCAAAGTATATATTATCATAAGATGGAAGTTACCAAACTCCAAGATATTCTGCATAAATGAAATAAACTCAACTTCCAAAATTAGCAAGTAGAACATTAAAGTATCTACAGTCATTATAAATAGTGTAAAGTACATGCCATATCTACAGTGTGGGGAGAGTATAAACATGTGAAAATGAGTTCTTAAGGAACAATTAGAATGTTTGTTTGAACAATTTAAAATATTAACAAGGGTACTCAAATACAGAATCAACCAAAACATTTATTTTTTCTCTTTTTTCAAGAAAAACTGTCGAGCTTCTTCCCAGGCCTGCTGAGGAAATCTGTTAGCCAGCTCAAGATAGTCTTGGGAACCAAGGCATTTCCCTGAGAGGGGAAAAAAGAGAAACAAGTTAAATAAAAGAGGGTTAAATTCTTTGAAGATTCATAAATTAAACTTATTTTGATATCTGAGTATAAAATGGAGATATCCACTTCAAATAAACCATGACACATTTTAGGTAAATAAGGTGACTGATCTATGTGTATCAATCTATCTGTAGTATAAAATATATGACATGTATTTTAACCACAATCCAGTTTGTACTTTAACATATTCAGACATTAACCCCTATATAAATTACAAAAAAAGATGTTTTTGGACTCCACAATGAGAAAAAAATTAGCAACGAGGCAAGCACAGTGGTGCACGCCTGTAGTCCCAGCTATTTGGAAGGCTGAAGTCGGGGGAATGCTTGAGCCCAGGAGTTAAGAGGCTATAGTTTGCTATGATCGCACCTGTGAGTAGCCATTGCACTCCAGGATAGGCAACATAGAGAGACCCTGTCTCAAAAAAAAAAAAAAAAAGAACAAACTAAAATGACAGTCCTATATTCTATCCTTAAGTCAGCCATGAAAGGGGAAAACTGTATGTAAATGATGACGTTTTCTGAAAGTCTATTTAATTTAAAACATGAATGTAGTTTAAGGATGTCTTTAAAATTATTCAAATATGGCACTGCCTATCTAACAAAGCAGTAGGAATGAATGATAGGAGCTTTACTGGCCAGTGACGTAGGTAAAGTAAACAGTCGCAGCTAGACAGGCAGTAGGTATTTGAAGACCAAAATTCTTCCTGGGCAATAGGAATGTGGTATTACCAAGAGCTGCTTTTATACTTAAAGGTTTACCTGGACAATGAACTCAAAATATCTTGAGACATTTTATGAGGACTTAATCTAGGCAAAAGGGGAGCAAATATCCAAGGTGCAAACTGGCAACTTAGTGAGGCATCATCATTTAAAAAAAAAAATCAAGCAACATATTATGAGCTGTCATTAACATAGTGATGACCCCTTCTGAGCAAAGGAGAGACCAATTCCCCTTTTGTGTTCTGTGGGTTAAGCCTACTGTAACTGGGGAAAGCATGAAAATCAGGGAAGATGGTCCCTTGGAAAAGAAAGAAGGTTGAGACTTCCACAGGCCTCAGTCCACCAAGCAGACAGAGGCAGCTTCTGGAACTGTGTCTTCCAGATAATGTAACAAATTGTGACTCATCTTTATGATCAGGAGAAAGAGTAAGAAAAAAATGCCTATACTTCTTATTGGCAAACAAAACAAAACAAAACTGCTGTACAATTGAAAATAAATACATTAGATTTTTCTAAGCATTTTAATTTATTCAAAATGAAATTGTTTTGTAAGAACAGTAACACATTTTGCTGATTTCTCTCAAGTATCCTCCAGTAGTTAAAACAAAACAAAACAAACAAAAGGGCTGTGACTGGGTCAGGGCAGAACTGAACTTGCAGACTAATTCTTGCTCAGACAGATGGTACCGACAAGGATGTTGACTTGAATTTCTGAAAAGTTGCATAGCTTTCTGTTTAACTTTTCTGGGTGCCTGAGTCAATAAAACGTCTTTTTTTTTTTTCATGATATTGTAATAGCTTTAGTTATATTTTATTCTGTGCACTTTTCAACACCTGTCCACTGTAGAGGACTTTGTGTGTGTGTGTGTGTGTGTGTGTGTGTGTGAAAGAGTCCAAGGTAACAACCCCACCCCCACCAAGTAAGGGTTTCTTCGTGGGTGCCCTAAAGGGTCCTGCTGGGGGTGTACCTCTAAATGGCCACTTTAAAGACTATCAAACTAATGGAAGAATTGAAGAAGATCTGGATTAGGGTCTCATTCATCAGAGATGCTGTCATAACAGCCAAAGAGCAACTTGTACTTCTCAATTACAGTCTGGGTAGCAGAATATTTAAAAAAGTAAAAATGCGGTAAAAATTCTAAATCTCTAACTCTGATCACAGCAAACACCCCAGCAGGAATGCTATAGGAAAAAAAAAACAAAACTTGTAAATCTTTTGCCCTGGACTTTGCCAATTAGATGACTTTTTCTCTACGTAAAACAATTATTTTCAAAACAAAAGCTCAACTACTTGAACTTAGGGGGAAATTGTGGGCTACTATTACTGATAACTTTATTCTGAACATGGATAAGGAACCAAACCTATGTGATTTCAGCATTTATGTGAGAAATGTGGGCCAGTATTAATGATCTGGCTCCTGTATTACAAAGCAGCTCTTTAGTAATTATTCACCTTTAATATATCTTGCATGAAATGATTATAAATTATACAAAGATATTTGTGCTTTTCTTTTACTCCCATAGATTTCTATACATATTTGGATGCATTCATGCTTCATGACAAAATTGATTTCTTTACTTACTGAAATATACTTGGTATCTGAATCTCAAATATTTTTAGGTTATGTATAAAATTGTACATATAATGTAACAGTTGCAGAGGAAAGGATAAGAAAGATGTCCATTTGGCTAACAAACACATGAAATTTAATTTCAATAGAGACATACCTTTGGGTTGGTAAGGCTGGTTTTCTGCTTGACCTGGAGTCTGTGCCAAATCCTGTATGAGGAGAGAAAAGTGTTTTTCTATCAATGCTATGAACAGAGAATTTCACTAAGGGTGGCTTTAAATATACTTCTGATTCATGCAACCACTTTTGTATGAATATTTTGGGGCCCAAATATAAAAGCTGAAGAAACTGATGTTACGTAGTCCAGGTTCTCATAAATTTAAACCAAATAGTAAAGACTTACATCTTGCTAAATTATCACCAGGGGACAACTTGCTGCCTACTTTGGAAATTACAACTTTTTAATCTAATAAACTAAAATTTAAGCCAAATTTACTATCTTAAAATATCAACAGATTTTAATCATTTTTTTAAAAAGTACAAATATAAAAGCCCTATGTATTCTGCAGCTAAATCTTAAGGTCTGGTAATTTTGCACGTAGATGGAAAATGAAAAATGTAATATAAAATATGTAAATCTTCAGAAACCTAAGACAACCAGCTGCTATTTTAATATTATTTTCTAGTAACTCAGTTACAATGTAACACATAGAGACCTTGAGGAACCACGTTATAAACTAAAATCCTATCTATATTCATTCTCTTGAACACAATTATTTATAGAAAAAAAAACTTGATTTAACTCCACAAGTCTAATATGCTATCTGAAATAAACAATATAAGAAATTTTTTTAGCATTTACAAAATTTATGTGTTACAGATTTTTTTGGTAATAGAGAAAGGTAGACTTAGTACTTTGTGATCAATATCAGATAAACACAAGAAATATATATAATCTTTAGATCCTGATATCATTTGTATCATTATAAGTCATTGTCTATGCAGTTGAAAACATAAGGAACTAAGCTGATACACATGTGAAATTGGTTTCGCTCAAACATCACTGTCTTTGTTGAGGCCTCTCTGCCCACATCATAAAAACCTGTGCATCATCTCCCTGAAGTCCCTAGCTACTTTTCCTGCCTTTTCTCCACAGCGCTTATTGCCATAGCACTTTGCATAGTATCTGACATACTATTTGTTTTACTAATTTTTTTTTTGTCTTTTGCTTGACTCTTCTCCACTTTAATGAAAGATCTGTGAAGGCAGGAATTTTTATCTGTTTTATTTGTTGCTGTATTTGCAGTGCCTAGAGCAGTGCCCAGCACACCTTACACACTCAAAAATTAACTGTTCAATAAAAGAATGAATAATCTGAATTTAGAAAGAGCACACTCTTAAAATTATCCATAATGTATTTGTCTTTTCTTTTTTTTTTGACGGAGTCTCGCTCTGTCACCCAGCTTGAAGTTCAGTGGCATGATCTTGGCTCACTGCAACCTCTGCCTCCCAAGTTCAAGCTACTCTCCTGACTCAGCCTCCCGAGTAGCTGGGATTATAGGTGCCCACAGAGATGGGGTTTTACTATGTTGGCCAGGCTGGTCTCAAACTCCTGACCTCAAGTGATCTGCTCACCCCGGCCTCCCAAAGTGCTGGGATTACAGATGTGAGCCACCACACCTGGCCCATAATGTATTTTCTATTTAATTTAATCCTAAGGCTCTAAAAATATATGAAGAATCCTAAGTGTTGATATGATGTTATATACTGTAAAATTTTCTTAAGATATTAACTATAAGACAGTTTTTGAAATCCATATTTGTAGATCTAAATATCTAACTTTTTTTTCAGAAAATAAAGTAGATTCAAGTAGAACAATTAAGCCAAAAACAAAACTTTTCTAACATAATTGATCTAGTTGCATTTATTAATTATCTAATACAGGATGGTTTGGAAAACATAAACTTTGAAATGTTGTCTAAGATGAAGAGGGCTCGGAGAACTCCTTAGCTATCCTCTAGTTCCCAGCCAGCTGGGCACTACCATATCCTTTTGACAGCGATAGATGTATATTCACCAGAATATGGAAGAATACTAATACAGAACTCTGCTTTCTGTTTCATTATTCTGAAGACCAGAAAGTACTGTCTACTCATCACATGTGTGTCATGGAGCAAAAACACATCTTATGGTGGAACATTTGAAAGAAATGGGAGATTTTCAGCAAATAATGCTCTACAATGACAAAAAGAAATTCAAAGGATGAGTTAGTAGCAAATGTTAAAGCATAGTCAACTTGGTTTTTCAGCTGAGTTAATTTAGATGTGGAAACAGTAGTTTGCTATGGCACTAATTCTGATTCTAGCCCTACAGAATTTAAAATATAAGACTGTACTTAAAAGTTGTTTTACATTAAAAAAATCAATATAACAGGTTTTTATTTTACACATATATGAAAATCATATTTATTTAAAAATGTACAAATAAACTAATTTTAATTCATCTTTCTTCAGCAATTATCTATTTCCTATAGTTAGAATAAAAGCAAGATAAATACGATAGTTACAGCCTTAAAGAAGTCTGGCAGTCTTTCAAAAACATTTCCTGAATACGGGTTACCGTACTCAGGAACTGGAAAAGTATCCTTTCTTTGAAATCCTCCAAGTAGAAATTATACAACACCCAATCGCAGTTCCAGTAATATTTCAGAAACTATGCTGATATTTTAGAAATTAATTTTGGAGCACATAAATATGTGAAGATTTTAAAAGGTAGTATGGAAGGCAGAAATAAACAGCTGGCTTACTTTTACATTTCTGTCACATTAGTTTACACATAAAGCTAGACAATTAGGTATAATGTAGAAGGTACCTGAATGAAAGTGGCCAGTAAAACACAGCTCATCTCTTGCTCCAGAATGATCTTGTTCTGATGGTTGTTGTAACAAGCAGCGATAAGTGAAGGGAACAGTACTTTGATCAGCCGTGGGTCACTGAAATACTGGAAGGGCAACTGGCAGAGCTTCTGCAGCACTGTGGGGTGGCGGCCGGACTGCACGATCACCTGAAATGGAGGAGCGGCCCAGGTCAGCTGCCAAAACGCCCCAGCTTGTCCCTCACCCGCCTGCACAGTGTCGGCTAGAACCATGGAAAACATGCTGAAGGGGCGTAAAGAAAAAGACTCCTAACTCCATACCAGAGCTTAAGTGATACTTGAAAAGAGGAGAAAAAAAAAAAATCTCATTTCCCAACTTAAGGAAAAGATCCTGAAAGTTTTGCACTCATTGAAAAGTTATTATAATCCACGATGAAAAGTGTAGCTGCCATGGAGTAAGGACGCCTATGAAATAGATTCAGAATGCACATTGCTTTAACAAAGTGCTCCCCACGCCCCCTTAAAGCAGAGTAATCATATTCCCTAAAACCTGCAAAGAGCTCACTCGCAAGAAAGTAAGGCCCTGCCCACTGCAGTCTTCCCCTAGCTTAGCTCACTGAATACACTCAATGCAGACAGATCTATTCTGTATGCAGGCAGGTCCAAGAAAGAAGGTAATTCTAAGGAAAATGGGAACAGTTTCAAAAAAAGTTATAGGCTCCAAAAGACCCTTCCTCCAATCTATATTTCTTTGCTTTGTTTCCATCAGTGCCACTGAGTCTAAAAGGAGAATTGTTTAGATAAATGAGACTGTTGTCTTGAAGCAGTCTAAGTTTACAACTGTGTACATTGAAGGAAATAGGGCAATGCAACGAATGGGCTTGCAGGGAAGCCGTCTTAATTTACTCCCTAGGCCTCCATGATAAACTAAGAAATGTCAAAATTAGACCTGTTTCAGGTAACCTTGATTAGACAGTTCTAATATGAGAGGGCTGGGTGACCCAAAGCCCGCTTCGTGGTATACGAGGAAGCTCCTAGAAGGTTAGGAACACTGTAAACCTGAGGTCAGAACTGTAAATTGTACTTGGAAAAACACAATTTTACAGGTACACACCCAGACAGGACTACATTCAAATTAAAACCAGAAGGACAGAATGAAACAGCAGAGGCAGGAGAAACATAAATTACAGGGATTTACAAGTTTTCAAAGTACTTTTAACAATACTTTAAGAACACACTCTCAGATGATAATGCAGTTTAGTTTAAGAACAAAATCAACAAAGTAATAGTTCACATATTTTCATTCAATAGCTAAAATGACATCAAAAGCCTTTAGAGACTGTTGATAGGGACTTGTTAATACCTTAAAATCCAGAAGGAATTTTAAAGACTTGCACTGTGTGACAATTCAGCACATGGCTATGTGCTGCCATTTCTGACTCTGGCTGAGAAGAATATGCCCTATCATTTACTTTATTGATAAAGGCATTTACTTAAATCTTTATTTTAACTATTAGCTACAAATTTTGTAACACAGCCAAATGTTCACCACATTAGAATTTATGATGGTATGATTATTAGAAGTCTTCTTTTTTTTCCCTCCTTGGACAAAAATTAAGAACAAGTTTTTTCTTTAGAACTTCACTGTTAAAACGCTATTATTGGAAGATTTGCTAATTGAAAAGATGTTACACTGGCCAGTCTGGCTGGCGCAGGTACAATGTTACAGACAACTCCTGGTGCCTGGCATATCAGCACAGAACATGAAGAGCTTAACTGGAAGTTACTCCATTTGGGCTCCTGAACCTCACTGGGGTGAGGCAGAGCCCCTTAGGGACCTGTTGGTTCCCTCAAGGAACAGAGCTAGTTATCAGCCGCCATTTACAGAGGGAGTTTACAGAGATGACCAGCAGTGCAGTGAGATGACTTGCCAGAAGCCATTACTTTTAAATCCCTGGACTGCAGAAGGTGCAAATGGATGTAGGCAGTTTGGTTACCTTGGAGTTCTAAGGAGCTTTACCCATTGGACCACCTATGACAGGACTTAACCAGGCTACAGGTAAGGAATCTACTAGGACTGATGAGAACCCCCAACCCTACCACCCCATGGCTTGGTTATGAGCCAGAATGGGACATCTAGTCTATGCTGTCTTTCCAACATTTTAGACATTGTGGAGACAGGATCAGGAGGTTCAGGAAGGGGCCAGCCCACAGCACTAACACTCAGTGGGCTAATTCAGGTGGGCTTGTGGCACAGAGGGTGGCAGTCTGATGTCATGAGCACAGATGAACCGTCAGCTGAATTGGACTAAGCACTACCCTTTGGGGCAGGGGGCAGGACTGGGAATGAAAACAGCCTGACCTTAATGATCAGGGTTTTGAGTAGGGTTGTCTTAGGGGCTTTTTGAAAGATGTGGAGATGACAGCAGGGCTCAGTTTTATTTCATGCCACCATTCACTCTTGGGCCTTGGGTGGTAAAATGTCACTTGGACTGCTTGAGCTTTCCAAAGTCAGTGGAGTCATCATGGGATATGAGAGTCTTGCTCAATGAACAAAATATGCATAATTAAGAGACATCTCAGATTTACACTATGGTGTTCTCTCCATTTGCCTTACTGATGGAGCTGTTACTAAGTCAATAACTGTTGGCCTGTCACCTTTGTCCAGACAAAGGGCTGCCCATAAGTCCTAAGGCAGGCAGGCACCATCGTGAGCCTGGCCAGCCACCTACCTCATCTTTCAGAGTGCACAAGGCCAACACAAACATAAAGGGGCTTCCCACAGAGCCTCCTTCCTAAGCACTGCACCAATGGCAGGGAATGGACTACCTGTAGATTTCTTTGGTGGCCACACTCATCAGCTAGAGAGAGCAAGTAGGGAGCATGCATGGCCTCAATAATAATGAGAAGCAGTCTTTCAAATATGATGCCCACCTTCAGATGCAGAGTAGGGCTCTGAGGAAATCAGTGGAATTTCCAACAACATTCAGATCAAAAGACATTGAAATGGAACCTTGTTCTTGGATGTGATTCTTAAATAGGTGCTAACTAAAGAGCTAGGAGATCTGGGTTCTTTTATTTATGTACCAACTGGCTTTGTGACCCTGGGCAAATTGCTCCATTGCTCTGGGTTTTAAGGTGGTGAATTTAAAAAGAAGTAACCTTTTTATTGACATCACACACACACACACACACACACACACACACACACACACACACACCCCTATGGCCACTCACCTACCTCGCTTAGGTGAATAAGCTCAATTTTCACAAAGTGTATACACCGGTGTCACCAAGTACCCAATTAAGAATGAGAATATGACCCAAAATGCTGGATCTTTAAATATATTCTTTTTGACATACAAATGGCCAACAAGCATATGAAAAAATGCTCAACATCACTAATCATCAGATGAATGCAAATTAAAACCACGATGAGATACCATCTTACACCAATCAGAATGGCTATTATTAAAAAGTCAAAGAATAACAGATGTTGGCGAGGATACAGAGAAAAGAATGCTTATACGCTGTTGGTGGGAATGTAAATTAGTACAACTTCTATGGAAAACAGTATGGAGGTTTCTCAACCAAAAATAGAACTACCAACTGGATATCTACCCAAAGGAAAATAAATCATCATATAAAAAGGATACTCACACTTGTATGTTTATGACAGCACTATTCACAATAGCAAAGAGATGGACTAACCTAAATGTCCATCAACAGATGACTGGATAAAGAAAGTGAGGTATGTATGTGCACATATAAATACACCATAAAATACTACTCAGCCATAAAAAATGAAATCATGTCTTTTGCAGCAACATGGATGGATCTGGAGGCCATCATCTTAAGTGAAATATTCAGAAAGTCAAATACCACATGTTTTTGCCTGTAAGTGGGAGCTAAATACTGTGTACACATGAACATAGAGAGTGAAAGAACAGAAATGGGAGGGAAAGGTGGGAAAGTGGGAGGAGAGTGAGGAATGAGAAATTACCTGATGGGTACAATGTATACTATTCAGGTGATTGTTACACTAAAAGCCCAGACTTCATCACTATTCAATATGTCCGTGTAACAGAAATACACTTGTACCCCCTAGTTTATTTAAAAAAAAAAAAAAAAAACATGGAAGACACACATAAAAATAAATCAGTAAATAAATATAATCTTTCTCACTGAAAATTACATTCCTACATTTTGAATTTGGGACAAATCATATGGAAACTCTTTGACTAAACAGAACACAAGAGAGAGTACTTCAAGGCTTCCTTGGAGCTATTCCTGATCATTCTCTGGAGAGAAGACCGTAGGTGCATAGCTCCCCTTTTGGTCTTCAAAGCAGAGGCTAGTGGACACCTGGAAACCGTACGTGAATTTTCAGTGGAGGGAAGAAGTTTATAGATTCAATACAAAACTATCTTAGTTGGCTTGGGTTGCCATAACAATATACCATAGACTGGGCCACTTAAACAACAAACTTATTTTCCACAGTTCTGGAGGCTGCAAGTCTGATATCAGGGAACCAGCATGGTGGGGTTGGTGAGGGCCTTCCTGGTTTGCAGACAGCTGCCTTCTTGCTATGTGCTCACATGGTCTCTCCTTGGTGAGTGCATTTAGAGAGCGAGATCTCTCCTTTCCTTTTATAAGGCCATCAGTCCTATCGGATTAGGGCATCACCCTTACAACCTCATTTAATTACCTCCTAAAAGCCCTATCTCTAAATACAACTACACTGCAGGTTAGGGCTTTAACATATGAATTCTGGTAAAAGAGTTCAGTCCATAGCACAATCCTGATCATTTCTCATCAACCTCAGCCAGAATTATGTTCCATTAGAAAGGCTACCATCTCTAACCAGGTGCACTTCAGAGTCAGTTGGGTGGCTTTTCCTGGGCCAACTGTCTCTCAGTGGCCATAAGCCATGAAGCTACAGCTCAAGAGTCCTGGTGTTAGGCAGCCCCGGGCTCTAGGTCTGGCCCTGCCCCCTGATCTGCTATAGTCACTTAACTAATTTGAGCCTTAGAGTCTTTATAAAATAAGGGTAGATGGCAGCCTTCAGGATTTAGATGAGGATCCAGTGAGACAGTGTCTGTGACCATAAAGTACAGAACAATGTTAGCTGTGAGTGTTTGGTTAGCTGACCAGTTCTGCTGCTCTGAATCTTCTCCTGCTAGACCTGAAGCCCCCTCCCAGTGTGAGGCTTCCTAAATGCTTTCCATCATCTTGCCCCCCTCCCCATCAGCCCAGCTCCATCTCTCCATAAGGACTACTCTTCAGAGCACAGGGTCTGGCAGAGGCAGGCCCCACTCTCTGGCTGGGACTCATCAGCAAGTTTCATGCCACGTGGGAAGCCATTGCTGAGGTCTCTCCCTGGCCCTGCCTGCATGAGAGAGCTGTGCAAACAGTGATGGGGCTGCCAGCCAGGATCATGCAGTGGCAGAGTAGGAAATGTATTCTGACAGCTCTGAAAAGAAAATCCAGGAAAAGCATGATCCAAGAAATACAGGTAAGTGGTACAAAGAAACAGTGGCTTAACTTACTGTGCATGTGTGTGTTTTGAGGCTGTTGTGTTAGACTTGTCAACCTGAAAACAGAGCAGGAAGAGCCAAAGCTAATAGGCTGGTGTTGTGGGTTCCTGATTGAGAGCAAGGATGAGCTTCCCTTGAAGCACTTAAGGAAATCCTTAAGCCCAGGAAGTCTTCCCAGGCAGCACAGCCAAAGGCAGCCTTTCTTTTTCAACCCAAAGACATGGTAGCAACTGTCACATAACTAAGTGTATGTAGCTGAATCCCAAGTTCCAGAAGGGCAGGAACTCTGTTTTTGGTACTGAATCTTCCATTGCTCTGCTGAGGGCTAGGCACTGAAGGAGGGCCTCAAAGTTACTGGAATGAATGAAATAAAGTGACAGGGGGCCCCTAGTTAACAAACTAATTGGTGCCTTGCCTTGGGGGAGAATCATATCACATCTTGTCTCATGAAATACAGATGGCATGTTTTGGATTGAAGGCTTCAATGGTGTCTACATCACCTTAGGTCTGCACATCAAGTCCTTGAAGAATAGATTTTGTGATAAGCTGTCTCTTACCCTAGAAGGAAATTAGGATTAGAATCCTCAGGATCCTGGGTACCAACTCAGGGATCCCTGGTCTGGTTATAAGAAGAGTTCTGGAAAAGCCTCCTCCTTTTGCAGGTATGGGCAACACTGGTGTTTCACTTGGTATGAAGGAATTCAAGGCCTTCTAGGACAATGCTTTGCCAAAACCTCAGTTAACACAGCAGAAAACCTGTTACTGGCAGAGATGGTACTCAGTAGGCTATAAAGCCCCTCTACCTACATTATCCAAGTCTCTAAACTCTGAAATGGTCAGACAGGGATGACTATACTCTTACAATGGGGAAACTAATGCTCAGAAAGTTCAAGAGAGCTTGTCCCGGGTCCTCCAGCTAGTCATTAGTGGAGCTGGGCTTAGCAATCTCTTATTCCGAATGCTGGATTCTTTCTCACCTCAAAGGCCCATCTACAGCCACTGGACTCATGAGACCACTCCTTCCTGGGCAGAAGGGCTCTCTGTCACTAGGCCTGAAATCACCTCCATGACTGGCTGCCAGCCAGCTTCTTGCATGGCTCTGCCAGCCCGGATGAAGATGAGGATGACATACTGCCATTCAAATAAACAAACCAACTGACACAGATTTAACTAACACAAAAGACTTTTTTTCAAAAACCTATACTCTTCTTGGCTTGGTATCAAATAACCAGTTCTTGGTTATGTGCTGGCTGTGCCAAGGGTTTGTCTCAAATTATCAGATGTAAGAACTTGAAAGAGAGGAAGGGTTGGTGATGGGGCTAGATTCTCAGGAGTGAACTGTTGGAACACATGACTCCAAATTAGTACTGTCTTAGGATGGCCATTTATTTGGATGCCTTCTAGAGCAGCCTTGACAGGTTTTGAGTGCCTTGCAAAACTGGTCTTATATTTTTGAAACAAATGCTATCATGTCAAATATATTTGTAATATTAATACTTGGAATTACGTGTATAGTGTTACCCAAAATTTAAATTAAAAAAAAAAAAAAAAGGAAAGTGGAGGTGGCATAGTGATTGGTCACGAATCTGGATTAAAAATGCAAATTCTCCTGGAGAGAGTTTGCAGATTTCACATTTGTAAAATGACAATTGTCACATTCGCTCCATAAAATTCCAAGGAGTGGCTAGGAAGGCCCATGGAGAGTCTATCACGTTGTATAAATGTAAAACAGCCTGATTCCCTCACCCAGAGGGACCTTTTCCTCTAACTGTGACCACATGGAATTCAGTCAAGAACGTGAAAAGACGCAAGCAGGCCTTTGAGCAGAGAGATTAGTCCATTCATCAAATATTTGCTGGGCATCTACTCTAGCCAAGCATGGTGTGAGGCACTGGGAATGGAATACTGAACAAATCAGAGACATTCTTGCCTTCACAGAGTGCCCAGTTTTTCCACAAAATCCATGCCAGTTACTTATAAGAAAGTCTTCCAAGCTCCAACTCAATCTACCAAGTCACATTTCAGAAGCAAGTCTAATAAAAGTGGGCTTTCTGGCCTAGAGTAGACTGAAATCAGCAATTAGAAAGGACACTGCTGGTTTAAGTAAATTGACAAGAGGAAGAAGCACCAGCTGATATTAGTAAGTGAAGGCGTGAGAATTAAAATTATTTTAAGCAGACATGAGAATTCAAAAAGTTGCCTAGAATCATTTGGTGTAAAAGTATCTCTACCCTTTTCAGTTGGTCTTCAGAGAGCATTACTGTATTGTAGTAAAATATCTTATTAATTATAACCAGTTATCCTTACTTAGCATGCTACACTTTAAAAATCTGCTTCCACATACCTAATAATAGTAATGTGCCTTAGCATCATAGTAGGAACTCATTTCTTAAGGCATCAAAAAATACATAATATATTCAGCATAATTGGTTTAAGATGGAAGGAGACATCATAATATTGTAAAAGGGACTGGAAAGTTATGTTAAACACTTTTTTTTTTTTAGATGGAGTTTCACTGTTTTCACCTAGGCTGGAGTGCAATGATGCAATCTCTGCTCACTGCAACCTCCACCTCCCGGGTTCAAGTGATTCTCCTGCTTCAGCCTCTCGAGTAGTTGGGACTACAGACACCCACCACCATACCCAGTTAATTTTTGTATTTTTAGTAGAGACAGGGTTTCACCATGTTGACCAGGCTGGTCTCGAACTCCTGATCTCAGGTGATCCACCTGCCTCAGCCTCCCAAAGTGCTGAGATTACAAGTGTGGGCCACCGCGCTCAGCCCACATACTGTTTTTTACAGGTAAATTTGGTCATCTGAAAAATTCACTTATATGGAATAGTTTACTCCCTGACCATACCAAACCATGGCACTAAATTATAAAAATAAAGTAGAAAAAGGTCTGTAGTAGTTTCTTGCTCCCTCTTTTTTTTTTTTTTTCGAGATGGAGTCTTGCTCTGTTGCCCAGGCTGCAGTGCAGTGGTGCGATCTTGGCTCACTGCAACCTCTGCCTGCCGGGTTCAAGCAATTCTCCTGCCTCAGCCTCCTGAGCAGCTGGGATTACAGGCATGTGCCACGATGCCTGGCTAATTTTTTTATTCTTAGTAGAGATGGGGTTTCACCATGTTGGCCAGGCTGGTCTCAAACTCTTGACCTTGTGATCTACTCACCTCGGCCTCCCAAAGTGCTGGGATTACAGGTGTGAGCCACTGTGCCCGGCCCTTGCTCTCTCTCTCTCTCATATAATCTACGTACATAATAGATAAACCCAGGACGTCCTACAGTAAAATTCCCAGCCCTTTAGAACTCACTTATATTCAAGGAAACAAAACAGAAAATGGTCAAGTTCTGTTTTACCTACTTATACTCTGCCTCTTCTGATTTTGCTAAGACCTAAGAGTGATCCTGCATTTTCTCCTTATTTAGGAGAACTCCATCAGTGGTTTTAGAAAGCTCTCCATATTGTGTTATTTTTATTAGTTGTTTTTTTCCTCAGAAGGCCCTCTGACAAGTTTCTAAACACTTATGTCACTGGGACCCCAGCACTGTGCCTGCCAGACCAGAAGACAGAACCACATACGGCCCCGCTCCAGATACCAGAGCAGTTGTTTAGGCAAAGACAGACTGCTATGAATCCCCGGTTTCAACAGTCTCAAGGCTGTCTGCTCTGTAAGGATAGTGGTTAAGCACCCTATATTCACTGCTGTATTCCTAGTATTTGGCACAGTGTCTAGCACAGTGTCTGGAAAACAACAGGTGTTCATTAACTATCTGGGGAATGAATGACTGAGGACCAAATCCTTACTCCAGGGAGCCTGTACGTACCACACCAGAGCTCTGGGCCTACCCATCCCGGGCCTTCAAGGACTCAGATAACACCATCTTTCTATGTGTGAGAACAGTTAGCTGGGTATTTTGGCCAGCACCCTAACTCATCCAACAGCCTCTTGGCACAGTGCTACAGAGAGGAGGGGTAGGGTGGGGCAGAAGCAGCTTCTTTCTGCTGGCTTTGTAAGCACCTGTCAAAACCTAAGGCCTAATCAGTTCCATTGGTTGGTGTGGTAGGGTGAGTGGTACATGGAATCAGAAACGCAAATAGTTAAATTTCACCAGGGCAAATTCTTTATGCCTAAGAATTCTTGTTTTACTTTTTCCCTTGTCAGAGACAAGGTGTCCTTAACAGGGGCAAAAGTAGGTGTCTAGACATCTAAATTCATTAAAAAAGACGGCAGAGAGAGTTTGTAAATCACTGGAACAAAGAATATTTTTCTAGCAGAGCAGAAACAAAGTAGTTGCTGCATTCCTCTCCACAAAACTGGTCCTGCTACAATGCTATAGTAAAAAGGCAGCAGCTGCAGTGGCCAGGCTAGGCCAGTGCAAGAGCCAAGCATCTCTGTCCGCATTGCTCTTGCCAAGTTTGTCACACCTGGAGACCAGGTCTAGGAGCAATATGACAAAAGGGTCCTTGAGGCCAATGACATCTATGTGTCATAAAGAATACGGCATGCCCCAAACACAGACACCTTGCTTAATCTGATGCCTTGGGGTTAGGGTAGGGAGGGTACAGAAGTGGCTTTATTTTAATATCACAAGAGAAAAGTTTGAAGAGTCTATACATATACATAATCAAGTCAAAATCAGAGCAGAGAAACACAAAGAGTCCTTTGGCTAGCACTGCAAACAAATTCCCATCCTCCCAGATCTGCTTCTTCCATTAGATGATTTCCAAACTGAGATTAAGTACAGCAACCTTGGCAGACCATGTGGGAAGTAGCCCTTTAAGCACTAGCCTTCTTCCTGGTGGTCCCAGGGATCCACTGCTCTCTAGCACCAGCAAAGTGTCAAGGACGAGGAGGGATGAGAGAAGGGAAAGAGGAAAGAAAGTAGCCAGGATCACCAGAAGAAGCTAAAAAGCCAGTAGTTGGGGGCTTGGCCTTTTATAGGCTTTGGAAACCAGGTGATTGTAGAGAAACAAGGGCTTTTCTCATGTAGTGAGGGGTGAATGGCTGTTTTGCTGTGTCCCTCCAGGGAAACTGAGTGAGATGGCCCCTGACCAGCTGCTGTCTGCTTCCTATGGGAAAAGGCTGTGTGCTGGGTACCAACAGCAGAGGAATGCAAAAAAGGCTTTTCCCCTCCTCAAACATCATTCCATTCCTGCAGGGGAGAATAATGCTTCAGAACCAGGGACGCTTGTTTACAGCCCTGGGGCTTCAGTGTGGAAGTCTGATGCCCACCTACCATTCTCCATATCCGGGACTTTGGGACATAGTCTGAGCATATCGTTCTCCTGCTTGTAACACTTAGGGACTCCTCATCTCTGAGGAGATCAACCCTCAAGTTCTTGGGTCCCTCCCGATCTGGACCCTGCCTACCTCTTTAGTCTTAGCTCTTGTTTCTCCTACATCCTGAGCTCCAGTTAGAATAAACAGCTTGCAGTCCCCTGAACCTGCCAGGCCATTTTACATCTCAAACCTCTGGCATAGATCCAGGTTTGTTAATTATTTCCCCCAGCCCCGAGAATGTCAGCAACTTGAGGGCAGGGACTTTGTTGATTTTGCTTCCCACTGTATCCTGGATGTCTGAAACAGTGCCTGGCACACTGCAGGCACTCAATAAATGTCTGCTGAAGGAAGGAATGAGTCTCAGCACTGAAGGCACTGCCTCTGGCTGTGGATGTCACAAGGACAAGGTTTGGGTTGTGTTCATTTCTGCATCTCCTAGTACATGGTTTGACATAGTGTGGGCATTTTGTAACAGTTGATAAATGAGAGAAGGAATGAGTGATGAATGTTCATAGGGATGAAAAGCTAACAATACTGGCATTTCTCCAAGAGTGAGTTACCTTCCAGTCTTCTGTGTTAGGGCCTCTTTTTCCTTCTTTCATGTTGTCTATTCTGTGAGAAGAGTTACCTTTTAAATGAAGCATATTTTAAATTCTGTTCAAACACAGCACAAGAAAATTGGGCTAGATTTTCTCAAAGACTTGGCTAGGCTAAAAGTCATGGGCTCTACAGCTAATCAGGGATGATGGCAGCAAGTGCTGCTTCCATTTTAATTTACATTTGAGAAAGAACCCTATCTATAGAACACTGACCTTGTAAATTATACAGACTCACCATATCATCATAAATTTGAGAAACTACTTTATTTTGGATTTTTTTTTTGTCTATTTGCATTATCTGTGTCTCTTTTACCATTGGGGCTGGGGATGGGAGGAAGGCTGGTCACAGAAAGCCCTGGATAATATATCAGGAGGCCTGGTTCCAGTGACCTGGAGTAAGTCCTTCTCCTCTCTGGAAATGAGGGGAGTTGGAATAGATGATCTCTGAAGGCCTGTGAACCTGCAGACATAATATAATCCTGGACTATGGGCAATCATGCACTTACGCATCCTATGCTGCCCATACTTGCATAGGTACGACATTTAAACATGGTAAAAAGAGAAGGCGCTTATAATATTTTTTTCTTACAAAGGAAAAAAGTCATCACATAAAATATGCCACCCCCAAAGTCTCAATGAGTACCTATTCTGATTTTCTAATCTAGCTTATTTAAGAAAAGAGAACTGATTACTTACATACACACATACACACACACACACACACACACACACACACACACACACACTACCGGAAAGATTATGTCCATTATAGACTAACGGGATATGTGCATGGAGGCACAGGAAGGTGGGTAGATGAATGGACAGCATTTAATGATGTCCTTTAAAATTTAAAATAATGATGAACCTTTAAAATTCAAAGGTTCCAAGTAGGGTTTGGACCTTTCCTGTGAGAACTGAGGACAAACTTTCCTTACTATGGAGCTTTTGGGTGGTATGAGAACAAAAGGGTTAATAAATGCAGAGCACGGGCTGACAGGTTTTCTGGTCATAACCTAATAGCTGCCAGAGAGCATGGATACATTCCACGGAACATTTATGGGCTCTCCAGCACTAGTCTATGACAATTTTATTTAATCATAAAAATATAATAGTCATCAAATCTTTTTGGAGTTTCCAGTTTACTGCTTTCTCAAGTGAAATAAATGGTCTCTCGGATTTCTTCTGCTTTCATCTCTCTGCTCTAAGTATAGTAGGATAAGGTTCCAATTAAGGCCCATTAAAGGTTCACATTGATTCATTGAGCCATTTTCCAGTTTCTTTTCCTAACACAATCTCAATGCACCTCTGAGTTATCTCTGTGGTGTGTTTTCAGTTTAGCAGTTGCCCATACGTAAAATAATTATTTGGGTGTGAGGTCTCCTTCCCTCCCACTTCTATAGCCCAAGGTGGTGAGTGGAGATTCTCCTTCACTGCCTTCCAGACAAGAAGAGGTTTATCACCTGTCAGGTATGTCCAGGTGAACCAGGCATGCCCCTTTGGGAAGGGGAGCTGGCAGCTGACCAGAACCAAACTGATACTCCAAAGTCCCCTTGGCAGCGGTGTCAAAACAGTGTTTTGAGTGGCAGCCCTAAGACTCTGAGGCGGGAGGATCCTCTGTACTTCTACATGTTTTGGTCCACAGAGGAACCCTGTAGGCAGAGGTTTCTCACAGGTTCTCCACAGATGGGGAACCATGTTCTGACAGCTGGTCTGGCCATGACTTCCCAATTCATCTTATAATTATATATTCTTCCTCTATCAGAGCTGAAAGCCTTCTTCAGAGCACCCAGGCTAACTCTTTATACAGAGAGGAAACTAAAGCTCAGAGAAGGGCAGTGACTTACCCAGGGTCAAACAGCTGTAAAGCTGTGAAAGGAACCAGCAGTCCTGACTGCTGTACCAATGTTTGTTCCATTGAGATGGGCTTTCTGTAACTGATGAAGGTCTTATATAAAATCTCCTATCTCAGGAGAGGTGTTCCCTGTGATTACAGCTTAAGCCTTTACACAGTCTATCTCAAAGTGATTTTTATTACAAACGCCCCCTCTGTGGCTGAAGACCAAGGCAAGCCCAGAAAAACTGGTCATGAATTAAACTTTGACAAAAGATTCCTTCTGGCCTCATTTTCTTGTGTTGATTTGATACCCCAATAGAAGATTTTCAATTGAGCAAAGGATAACTGAGGTTCATGCACACTCCTGACCTGGCAGCAGCTCCTCGGGCTGGCTGCTGCCTACCTCAGTTGATGTCCTGGCAACACAGCCACTCAGGCAAGCCAGGAGTACCTTCTGAACTCTCAGAGGTTTGTGGAGTAAAAACTGTATCTAGTGTGAGCATGTGGCACTTTGAACTACCCTTGTGTGGAAAAATTCACTAAAACAACGAGGAAAATAAAAGGTATCTTTTATTTGGATTCTGTGAAGTTGGTAACTTTTAATGCAATTGGCCAAAATTGCTAACTGGCAAATTTCTCCATTCTTATGTCAGCCAGTTCACTCATCAGAAGTCTCAAAATAAATATTTAGGTATAAATTATTTTTAATTAAGAATTTTTGTTCTACTTTTGGAAAAAAACCCCACATTTTTTTCTTTGGTGCTATAATATTGAGAGTAACTTGGTTCCAAAATGGTTGCATTGCTGAAACTCCGGCTCTTCCTTAGACATGATGTATTTCTATTTTACGAAAGGAACGTATCTGTCACACAAAGAAAGAAAATACAGAAAGCTGAATGCTTGTGTGACAGCTAAAGAAGAAGCTGCCAACTCTGGGAGAACAGAAAGGCCTTGAGTGCTGGAGTTTCCACTCTGAGCCCACCACCGCAGCCTCCATTCACGAACTGGGACGGGGCTAGGGGAGTTTACCAAGTGGGTGTGACCTAGGACTGACCATCTGCCTTTGAGGCAAAGAGCGAAGTAAGAATGTTTGAACAGGAAATTAAGCCACCTCTACAAGTTCTAAATGCTGGAATGGGATTCTGGAAAACTGCCACTCTTAACACACAATGACTCTAGGAAACCACTCCTTATTTCTGTGAGCAAGGAAACACCCAAGGTGAGTACAGCAGATTCATTTTCAGAATTTGTAGTCAAATTAACGTTTGGGGTTTCTCACTGAGTCACTGAGTTACAAAAGAGCTGGAAAATGCATGGCATGCAGCTCAGGCCGAACCGAGTTTCGTGAGTTTCGCTGTCCAACTTACTTGCCTGTTCTGATCCGCCCAGAAGCTTTCAGGAGCCTTTGGCAGGGTGTGGTGCAGAGCAGACAGTTACATGATCAGCATGGACTTCACTAGAGAGAGCTAGATGGGGGTAGGGGGGTCAAGGGGATCCTTCCTTTCAGGGATCACAAGAAACTCCAACTCTGATATCTGCAATCTATGGGGCCTTTCCAAATGAAAAAGCCAGTTGCTAAATAAAAGTATGCAAAGGTGCATATTCCCAATATAGTAATATGCAGGCAGTCAAATCATCAGTCATTTGAGTTAATTTAATCATCAGACCACATTTAATTATCTAACACAAAATGTAAATAAAGTGAAGGGTTGACAGCACATACTAATTATGTTCATTATAATAATTAAATGGGAAGGAATTTAGAAAGAGTCAAGAAAATGCCATAAAATACAGGGAATCTTTTGATTAAAACAACATTTTAATTAGAAACTGCAACCCTATAGGAAACAGAAGATTCATTCCATCAAGGATGGGACGTTATTTTTATTATCCAGGTTTCTCTTCTCAAGTCATCCTTGGTATCAAGGGGCTCAGTCTTTCCAGTTAATAGACTAAATGGTGGCAAATAAAAAGTGCCAATCCTTTATGCAAAGCAGTTACCTAATCAAACAGTAGGCTGCAGCAGGCTTTCAGGATGCCCTGTCTTATAAAGACACAAGCTATTTTCCCAGTAGGAAATCTATGATGCCCTGTCGACAAATTGGCTCTGCAAATTAACATGACTTCTGACTAATGATAAGGAAACATTAAATGAATTGAGCATCTGATTTCTCCTGTGAATTTCCTCTGATTTACAGAAAGTGGCAATAGGCGAAACAGATTCACTTTCTTAAGTATACAAGTGAGGTGGAAACTCACTGAACTGCCAGTGGTGAGGCTGGGCTCTGCCAATTCTCGCTTGACAACTTCTTTTCCTTCTCTGAGCCTCAGTTCCTCCACCTACAATATGAGGGAGATGGACTAGATATCTCCCAGAGCCCTTCTAGGATGAAGGCGCCATGAATCTATGACTGAAGAAGCTAAGGCCAGTGCTGAAAACTAAACTTACCACATCCTCTTAGCAAATGCTCACTTAGCAAATTACTGGATTTCGTGGGGGCAGTGGAAAGGGAATTTAATAGAACTAGTTTTAAAAGTGAAATCAAACAAACAATTAACCTTTCAGTTATAGAAAACTTCCCAACTCTATTGGGATATGAGCAGTTATCACCTCAGCAAGCTTGTGGCTATTCTTATACCCTGCCCTTACCCCGCAGCTTGACTGGCATGGAGCACAGCCATGAGCTGGTGAGCATAGCCTTTAGTGCATGTAAAACAACTGTGGCTGAAGATGGCATCACAGAGCAAGGTATGTGACATCTCACCTGTAAGAAGTCTGCTTATAAGTGTCTGTCATTGGACTCCCTCTACCAATAGTGAGGAGCCAAAGTATACTGAGTTTTTAATGGTAAGTTGCCACACAGTGGGCAGGCAGCTCATTAAGCTGTCTGCTGCTGATGGGATCTGGAGTAGGGTAAGGAAGGTATGAAAAACCACAAAATAGCTTGGAGTCCCCATGAGATCAAAATGCTGCTCTGTGGTTCTAGTTTCAGCCTTTAAAATGTCACAGACTCATGGAACTCACAGGGGAGGTCATCTAGTATAATCCACTTCTTTTTTGTTTACTTCATTGTGTAAAATATGTATAACATGTAATTTACCATTTCAATTTTTTTTTTTTTTTAAAGACAGAGTCTTGCTCTGTCGCCCAGGCTGGAGTGCAGTGGCGTGATCTCGGCTCACTGCGACCTCTGCCTCCCGGGTTCAAGCGATTCTCCTGCCTCAGCCTCCCAAGTAGCTGGGATTACAGGCATGCACTACAGCACCTGGCCAATTTTTGTATTTTTAGTAGGGATGGGGTTTTGCCATGTTGGCCAGGCTGATCTCAAACTCCTGACCTCAAGTGATCTGCCTGCCTCGGCCGCCCAAAGTGCTGGGATTATAGACTTGGGCCACCAGGCCTGGCCCCATTTCAACTATTTTTAACCCCACAATTCAGTGGCATTAAGTATATTTACAATATTGTGCAACTATCACTGCTATCCACTTCCAGAACCAATTTGCTTCTTTGTAGAGTCAGTGATGCTCAAACCTCAAGAGGGGAAAGAATTTATCTATGATCACACAGCTAATGGCAGAGCTGGGGCTAGAACCCAGGCTTTCTATCTTTAAATTGTGGTCCATTTCTACTCATAAAACATGTTCATTTACACTTTCCAGATCTTTATGAGTCTCCCTGAATAAGGCACACAGATAGGCCCTAGAAGCTTTCCATTCAGCATCTAAGGGACAGAATGGCAGTTTCTCAAATGGACTGTCTTGGTGAACCCGCATCATCTTCTATACCTCCCACCGCTAGCCAAGGTACTCTTCAGTGATCACTAGTGGATGGTACCTGTTACATGCCTGGCTTTCTTAAGCAATGTAAGATGAAATGAAAAGTACACTGAGTTGGGCTTTGCAAAACCTGGATGCTAGCCCTGATCTTTCATAGAGAAATGATTCTCTGTGTCATTTCAGGGAGCTTGCTTTATCTTTTAGAAGCCCAACTGCTCACCTGTCTGTGAGGTAAGAATAATTCCTGTACTTAGAGCCTCACTAAAGTGCTACTGAGGTTCAAGAGACAAGAGATGGGAAGAATAGTATAAAGAGCTCTACAAATATAAGGTATTTCTAACTTATAACATTTCTCTCTCTCTTTTTTTTTTTTTTTTTGTTGAAACAGAGTCTTGCTCTGTCACCCAGGCTGGAGTGCAGTGGCATGATCTCGGCTCACCGCAACCTCCGCCTCCCAGGTTCATGCGGTCCTCCTGCCTCAGCCTTCCCAGTTGCTGGGATTACAGGAGTGTGCCACCACGCCCAGCTAATTTTTTATTTGTAGTAGAGATGGGGTTTCACCACGTTGGCCAGGCTGGTCTCGAACTCCTGACCTCACGATCCGGCCACCCTGGCCTCTCAAAGTGCTGCGATTACAGGCATGAGCCACCACGCCTGGCCTCTACCTTATAATATTTCTAATATACGGCCGGGCGTGGTGGCTCATGCCTGTAATCCCAGCACTTTGGGAGGCCAAGGTGGGCGGATCACCTGAGGTCAGGAGTTCGAGATCAGCTTGACCAACATGGAGAAACCCCGTCTCTACTAAAAATACAAAATTAGCCGGGTGTGGTGGCGCACGCCTGTAATCCCAGCTACTCAAGAGGCTGAGGCAGGAGAATCACTTGAACCCGGGAGGCGGAGGTTGTGGTGAGCCAACATGGTGCCATTGCACTCCAGCCTGGGCAACAAGAGCGAAACTCTGTCTCAATAAATAAATAAATAAATAAATAAATAAATAAATAAATATTTCTAACATAAATATTATGCTTAGAAATATCATCTCCATAATGTGCAGTGTCTCAGCTTCTTACAATTACTATCTTTTCTATAAGCTTCTTACTTCTCTACTTTTTTTTTTTAAATCTTGTTCTTTCTTCTCATAGATTGTTGCATTTCAGCAACTGCCCCAGATCTAAACTGACCTCTGTAATCTTCCCTCAAATCAGAAGTGGATGTCCAGTTTAGTATTCAATCCTTCTGGGAGGCAAGGTGTTGAAACACAGGGTCTGGCTTTTTTCACTTTTCTAATTTCTTCCTCAGCGTGAGCTTACCTCTCACCAAGGATCTTCAAACCCCACTGTATCCTCTTCTTCTCCAACTGACAAGTGACAGGGTCTCAGTCTGTTCCTCCTCCTTGTATTGACCAGTGCTCTCTCCACCCATTTCATCTGCTTTTTTTCCCATCCCAGCGTGCCCAGTCATCACTTTCCCACCATGTCCAAGTCAGGTCTTACATGCCATCTCCAAATATGAGTCCCCCATCCCTGACACTCCTTAACTCAGAGCCCAGAGATGCCAAAATTGTGTGTTTTATCTAAAGGAGAGGATTAGTCTGTGGTCCAGCATCAGCAGAAAAACTGTCTGAAATCCCATGAAATTCTGAGTTCAGTAAGTTTATCATAACAGAGTTCGTTTAAGCAAAAAGTTTTAAACCATCCTTAATACGAGACACACTGAAAGAGCTGAACTTTGTCCTGCAGAAGTGCACACAGCAAAATATTATCACATATACAAATTACTCACCTCTTTCAAAGGCAGTAGGCAGTGTCTTGATATATGATAAACAATTTAAGTATAAAACAAGACATTTTTAGGGAAACCATGAATGTCCATACAAGATAAAGCCATACAGCCGTTAAAAATACTTAACGAAGATTCTGATATAATGTTAAGTGCATAAAGCAGGACACGAGCATTTGTACAGTATGAACTCAGCCATGCAGAATTACTCATAGAAAAGAGGCTGGAAGGGAATCTGCCAAAATGTTAACAGTGGCTATCTCAGATAGTGAGATCAGGAATAACTGTGATTCCATTTTTTTCTTTATACTTGCCCTGTCTTTTTCTTTTTCTTTCTTTCTTTCCGTTTTCTTTCTTTTTTTTTTTTTTTTTTTTTTTTTTTGAGACAGAGTCTCGCTCTGTCTCCCAGGCTGGAGTGCAGTGGCGCGATCTTGGCTCACTGCAACCTCCACCTCCCATGTTCAAGCAATTCTCTTGTCTCAGCCTCCTGAGTAGCTGGGATTTCAGGTGCCTGCCACCATGCCCAGCTAATTTTTGTATTTTTAGTAGAGACAGGGTTTCATAATGTTGGCCAGGCTGGTCTCGAACTCCTGACCTCAAGTGATCCACTTGTCTCGGCCTCCCAAAGTGCTGGGATTACAGGTGTGAGCTACTGAGCTGGCTGCCCTTTTTCACAATAACTAAAATCAGAAAAATAAAATCAACTTTTAAGATAAAATAAAAAGCAATTTAATAGGTCGAATGGATGCACATGAAGAAAAAAAAAATCTACACGGATGATTTCCCTCAACTTTCCTTCCTCTGAGCAGTTTGTAAGAGATCTGTGAACCTACTAGGCCTGGTCCACAGAGAGGACACAGCATCCCCATCAGGGAGTGTTTCAAAGGGAAGGACACTATCTGTGCTGTAGAGGTAGGAGGGGAGAAAAAGCTGCCATTTACTCTCCTGGCAACAGGGTCTGTAAAAGGGGAACTTTTCTGTGTATAATATTCTGGTAAGGATCCAAACTGTCTATATTTTAGCCATGGGAATCTTTCTAAAACAGACTGCTTATTCCTGCAGTGCAGTTCAGGGAATGCACTGAACATACACTTTGCCTCCATGCTTACTTGAGGTATTAGAGGCATCAACAATCATCTAGGAAATACAGAGCAGGGCTTAGTGTCCCTCTGAACCCAGATGGCTGTGACTTCTGAGTTCTTGGGCCTGCCTTATTTTTTTTTTTTCTTTTTTCTCCTTCTCAGAAAAGCAATTTCAGCTCTCATTGTGCAGCTTCTCACCTTGTACTTGGCTCTGCCACCACAACCATCTCTTTTATTCCTGCCCATATCTAGTTTGCTGCAGGCTAGATAAACCTTGCAAACACACTTGTTAGAGATTTGCCTACAATAAAAATTAGAAAGTTTAGAGTAAGGCTAGGCACGGTGGCTCACACCTGTAATCCCAGTACTTTGGGAGGCCAAGGTGGGTGGATCACGAGGTCAGGAGTTTGAGACCAGCCTGGCCAAGATAGTGAAACCCTGTCTCTACTAAAAATACAAAAATTAGCTGGGTATGGTGGTGGGTGCCTGTAATCCCAGCTACTCAGGAGGCTGAGACGGGAGAATCACTTGAACCGGGAGGCAGAGGTTGCAGCGAGCCGAGATCACGCCACTGCACTCTAGCCTGGGTGACAGAGCAAGACTCTGTCTCGAAAAAAAATGAAAGTTTAGAGTAAGAGTTAAGGGGTTGTTCAGAGGCTTTTTTTTTTCTTAGCTACAATCTATACAGTTAAGGTTGGCTGAGTAGGCTTTTTTTTTTTGAGGGAGTTTCGCTCGTTTCCCAGGCTGGAGTGCAATGGCGTGATCTTGGCTCATCACAACCTCTGCCTCCTGGATTCAAGTGATTCTCCTGCCTCAGCCTCCCGAGTAGCTGGGATTACAGGCACGCGCCACCATGCCCGGTTAATTTTGTATTTTTAGTAGAGACGGGGTTTCTCCATGTTGGTGAGTATGTGGTCTCGAACTCCCTACCTCAGGTGATCCACCTGCCTTGGCTTCCCAAAGTGCAGGGATTATAGGTGTGAGCCACTGCGCCCGGCCAAGTAGGGGGCTTTAGATAAATAAGGTTGTCAGGAATTACTATTTGATATGCTAGTTATGCCATAATCCTGGTTTCAAAGATAAAGAGAAATAAGGTACTTTATTATTAGTAAAAAATCTATAACATTTTCCAACATCTTAAAAAAGCAGAAAGCAGGCCAGGTGTGGTGGCTCACACCTGTAATCACAGCACTTTGGGAGGCCAAGGCGGGAGGATTGCTTGAGCCCAGGAGTTCAAGACCAGCCTAGGCAACGTGGTAAAGCCCCGTCTCTACAAAAATTAGCTGGGTGTGATGGTACCCGCCGGTGGACCCAGCTACTCAGGAGGCTGAGATGGGAGGATCGCTTGAGCCCTGGGGGTCAAGGCTGCAGTGAGCCATGATCATGCCACTGTACTCCAGCCTGAATGACAGAGCAAGAACTTGTCTAAAAAAAAAAAAGAAAGCAGAAACCTATTTACAAATGAAATCTATGAAATCTTTTTTTCTTTTAAATCTATGAAATCTTGCTCAGAAACCAAATAATTAAAGCAGTTTAAAGCAAAACTACTCTGAGTGACCTAAGCGGGAGAGTCCTACCTTCTCAGCCTCTCACCAACACAAAGGAAGACTCTAAGCACCTAGGCAGAAGCCAGGAGCCAAGAGCAGTTTCATAGAGCACCAGACTCTAATACTATATGAAAAGTGACCCAACTTGGAAGATGTAAACTACCTTATCAAAACAAAAACCCTGATAGCTAGAGCAGCAGACTCCATGTGGTAAGGAAGTAGATAGTAAAGAATCTACATGGTAAGAGAGTACATGCTTCTCTGTGGCTTAAGAATATTTTAATAAAAATATTTTATTTTTATAGCTCTAAGAGGAGGCCCTAGTGCTAATCTAATTCTTATCAAATCTATTTGAAGAGGGCCAGGTGTGGTGGCTCATGCCTGTAATCTCAGCACTTTGGGAGGCCAAGAGCAGGTGGATCACCTGAGGTCAGGAGTTCAAGACCAGCCTGGCCAACGTGGCAAAACCCCATCTCTACTAAAAATACAAAAAATTAGCCAGGTGTGGTGGTAGGTGCCTGTAATCCCAGCTACTTGGGAGGCTGAGGTATGAGAATCACTTGAACCTGGGAGGCGGAGGTTGCAGTGAGCCGAGATTGTACCACTGCATTCCAGCCTGGGTGACAGAGCGAGCCTCTGTCTCCAAAAGAAAAAAAAATCTATTTGAAGAGAAGGAGCTAGAGGCATATTCCTGGGGTCTGGTTAAAGGGCTTTACAGAGGACATTTGGGTTCCAGCCCACTAGCCTGCCTTTTCTCATTCTAATACCTCACACTCTCAGCACCGGGGGAGCATTCTAAGGAACTTTCCAGGGCCTCTTACCTGATTATCTGGGTGGTTGACAGTGAAGTAGCCCACACAGACGATGACCTCATGAAGGAGGCTTTCACAGGAGACTTGGCTGCAGTGGCCCAGCAGGGAGCTGGCCATGTGCCGGAATGCAAGGGACAAGCCCTCTGCCCCTACAATAGACTGACAAAGACAAGGAGCAGTTAGAAGCCCTCAGCCCAGGGAGAGCCAGGGCTGCAAATCACAAAGCAAGACTGGCCCTGTGCACTTTCTGCCACGGTGCTGGAAAAACATGACATTTCTACAGTACTATGCTTAACACTTTAGTTTAGGGGTTCTTGTCCTAATAAATGACCATAATAAATGCAATGTTTAACCTGAAAAGGGACAGTAGTAGACCAAATGCCTGTACCACGTGGATCAAGACATTATCGACCTAAAGCACAGTTATTTATTCTATTTTTAATAACTTAATTTTTCTCATATACAAATATTCTTACTGTAGAAAATCTGGAAAAGCATAAAAAACCTAAAATTCACCTGTAAATCTACCACATAGCTAAATTCCAACACTTTTTTTTTTCTGAAGGAGAAAATATTTTCTTGTACACAGAGTTAAACATATATTTCTAATATTTATGTTTAAACAAAAAATATAAATAACAACTGGTTGTTATTCAAATAAGTAGCTCTATAAACCAAAGGCTCCCAAAAGAATGTAAAAAAACAAACAAAAAATTCTCCCTAAAACCATGAAACCCCTCAGCTATGGGACTTCTGGGATCCTTTCTCCAGACAGGCAAAAGGCTGTCGGCGGTGGGCAACTCAAGAAGAGAGTCTGAGTCTGTCTGTGCAGCCTGCAGCTTCTATTTAATAAACATGTCAAACAGACAGAGCGACAGGAGGGCAAAGGGGAGAGGCGAAGCCCACAGAATATACTTGCAGCCCACACTGGAATGAAGCACCACTGCTGGCCTGTGGGAAAAGGCAGCGTTTTAAACTCATCTCTTGATTTGAGGTCTTAGTGGGCTTGAACCAGGTTGGATACATAGCAGCTTGGAAGTTTCAATGAATTCACTTTACTTAACAGTGGGTAAAACAGAGCCATTTTAGTGAGCATTCCTGAAACAAAATTACTGCTAAATTTTAAGAGTGCCTTTTGTCTGTTTCACAGCCCCAAAACAAAAAAATGTTTTTCAAGCCCCAAAGAGACTTCAGAAGGGCTTTGCTCCTTTAAATCAAGTAGTGACACCTTCTCAGCTCAGCCTTTATTTAATTAGTCACGTCCAGCATGCTGTGACCTAGTGCCCTCTGTTTAACCTTCACTGATAAGAGCAGGTCAAGGGGCATATAAGTTTGAATATAAAAATTAAACCAATTTTTCAAGTAAACTATATTTCCTTTTTAGCCAGAATTAATTGCCAAGTCAGTACATTGATTTGTTTCCTGAGACCACCTTCGATTGTAAAAACTGTCAAACTGAATGCAATATACAATATCTCCAGTCTCAAGGTCACCCGTGCCAATATGAATTCAGAGTGAAATCAGACTCTTTGCTGAAGAGGGAAAAATATTTTGACAGCCTTATTGGTATACAATGAAATGGAACCAGCTAGGAAAATACTCTGATGGATAACCTTTTGTACTATTACATGATGGGTTCTCACACAAAATAAGCACACAGGTTTGTGGCTTTGAAGAAGGGTGAAGGAGCACTGGGAATGCTGCATTCAGTTTCCAACCTTCTGACTCAGCATGTCTGTTTAGGTAAATTCTTCTTTTCAGAAACTGAGTCAGTTCACATTTTCTGGGGGCCTACTATGTGCTAGCGAGCACAGCACTTTTATGCAATCATATTTAATCCTCACATAGTCTTGTGAGATAGGTGTTCTTAATCTCTATTTTACAGATGAGGAAATGGAGTCTTAAGTGTTCAAATGACTTGTCTAAGGTCATACAATTTGAAGAGGTAACGTGATGGCTCAAAGTCATGTCATTCTGACTCCAGATTCAGGGGTCTAATGAGGATGCCTCCCTGTAACAGCTCTGTATTCTTGTGATGCATTCGAACCCAAATCATCAACATGTCTTATATCATCTTGTCTAACTCTTCAGCAGGTCAGACAATTTATCTCACTTCAGTTTTTTTCTTCAATTCCTTTGAGCCTCCCAGGCAATTCATAAATTGTCTCTCAGATTTTTCTGAGGTCAGATCATGCTGAGATGTACACCTTCCTTCTTTCCACTTAAAATCTCTTTTCCTGTTCTTTATATATATAGTTCCTAAAATCTCACTTTTGACAAGTAAGTTGTTTTGATGAACTAGAACATGAGTTTCTCTGACCATAACTATCACAAAAATAGTACTTTTCTGGAAAACTCATCCATTGCTATACAGTACAAATACTATGTATTTAATTTACTTAAGCATTATATTCTTGATCACGTCCATCTACATAAATGGTGTCTATGTAGACAGACGTGTTGCTTTAGCTGGTGAAGCCTGTTTCCCTTCCCTTGAATATGGAAGGCTTATGACTGATTCAACCAATAAAGTATGGTTGATAGGTAAGTATGTGACTTCTGAGGCTAAGTCATAAAAAGTCCTGTAGCTTCTGTTGGTTTCTCTTGGAACACTTGCTTTCTGGAAGCTTCCTCTTAGGACACTCCCATTCAGAATCGAGACACCATAGTGTTTTAAAAAGTCCAAGTCACATGGAGAAGCAGTAGTAGATGCTCTGGCCACCAGTCCTAGGTGAATCTTGTCTTTGAGTCATCCCAGGCATCAAACATGACAGTAAAGAGCCTCCAGATGACTTTAGCTCCTAGCTGTAGCCATGACATCACGGAGCAGAGACAAACCATTTCCACTGTGATACGCCCCATCTGAATTCTGAACTCCTAGAATCTGTGATCAGAAATAATTGTTTCCCCCAATAAGTTCATCTGTTTGTTTTTCAATGCATAAAAGTAATTAAGAAAAAATACATTGTCATTGGTATATTAAAGGCCCCGATGCTAGAAATTCTGGGCATTTAGGTCCCCTCACATGCTGATAAAGAGTCAGAAAGAAACATGAAGGATAAAGGGTACCTGGAAACTACAGCTAGGAAGAGAATAAGAAAGAGTAAAGGCAAGACTGATAAAAGAAGAGAGGAGAGACAGGAGAGAGACAAAAAAGAAGAAAAAACAGGAAGGAAAGAACTGAGAAGGAAATATAGAGTTGCATGAGAAGAAGGAAGAAAAGGTACTGGAGAATTGTGAGAACCAGTCAAGAAAGGGCATTCCAAATGAGAGCCAGGGCATTTGATTTTGAGAATAATTGTTTTATATTTATTTTTTATTTATTTTGTTATTTCATTTCTTTTTATCCCTAGAGACACTGATTTTGAGAATAGTTGAACCCGCCTGAACCACTCTGGTTTTATTCCTGCTGTTTTCAGCAAAAGTGGCTCAAGTAGGGGATGTTTCAAGTTGGATATAGCAAGGATCTGGAAAGGAGAAATGTTTTTTATCTTAGTTGGGCACAAAGGATTCCAGAAATAGGCTTTTGATTTTTCTTTTTGATTTTTTCTTTTCCTTTTTCCTTTTTTAATGAAATCACTTGACATTATCACCCAATATTAAGCCCTTCAGGCTTAAAGGCCACTAGGGAGCAGGTCTGGTGAAGTTCAGTGGTGCTCCTTTGTGAGTGAGCCTGCACAGGCCACAAGTTCACAGGAGGAGAGGGGCAGGGAGCAGGGACCTAGGGCTCCGTGACAGAGTGACTGACCGAACAGCTGACTTATCCTAGATGTTTGTTTATGATATGGAGTCCCCTGTAGCAGTATAAATGTTGATCAAGAAGACCCGTGAACAGGAAGCTAAGAGACAGTTTTTAGATATTTGCTATTCCATAATCTGTTAACAAAAGAAATCACTCCCTTTCGACCCAGCTGATGGGTAGACTGGTGGACTCCATATCCTCAGCATGTAAAGTTAAGGTTCCCTGATTTGCAAACTGTTTCCAGACAGAATACGGTGGGCTTAGGTCTTCATAAAACACAGATGTTATGTTCAACCCTGAGGCAAGAACCACTGACATTTTTTGGAGCAGATATCTCTCATTTATGTGTGGCTGTAACCTCCCAGAACTCTAGGTGTTGTGCAGTCAGTTACCACCTAAGGCTAGTTCAACTGCTCTGGAGACAGAAAAGCATCAACCCAAAGGAAGGGATTTCTGTTCTTGTGACAGATAAACTAATTCTATAAAGTTGAAAGATACTAGATCCAATGATACAACTTAGTCACAAATTTCCTTTTTTGAACAAAATGACAGGAAGACATAAATTAAAGAAATGCACATTTGTCATCAGCTACAATATAGAACTATTCCTCCCATCTCGGAATGGCAAAGTCCACTATTTTCATACATTTGTATCTCTGTAACCTTTTTCCCTCTGAGCAAAGCAATTCATCTAAATTATGGGTTCATCATCTGCCAAGTTTGTTCCTTTTTTAATGAAATCACTTGACAGTTAATAAACTGAAAGAGAAAGTCTATTCCTTGGGGCTTGCTCTGTTCCAAAGGTTCAGTGTTTTTGAAAATTAAATTTCCTACATGAAAAAAAAATCTGTTTCCAGGCTGACAGTCTGGTGTTAGAGCATAAAGCAATTCTTCTTTCTTTAGCTATAAAAACTTAATAGCTAAAGATGCAAATCCCTGTAAAGCTAGTTATACACTTTACATTGGATACAAAATCAGCTAAACCATCCGTAGAAAGTCATATCAATCAATTTATCTAATTTTGATTCTATTTACATAAGAAACCATTACTTTCCTTAATATTTAAAAGTTGATGAGATGATAATGTCCTGATCTAAAGAATTCCAGACAAAAGATTTATAAATAGCAGCATGGCAAAGGATGAACATAGGCTTTGGGGTGGGGGAGTCATAGTTTCTAGTCCTGGTTCACAAACATGTAACCTTGGGCAAATTACTTAACTGTCAGCTTCTCTATCTGTAAAATGGGTATAATAATACTTTGCATGGTAGCTATGAGAATAAATGAGAATGCTAGATGTTATAGAGCATCTAATACAGTTCCCAGAAAATAGTAGTTTAATAAATTATAATACATATTATAATTCCATTTATTGTAGTTTATTCCTTATGCCCCAATTCAGGAGAAGAATCTGACATCCTGTCTACACTAAAATATTAACTCTTGATTGGTTAACATTGATATAAACCAATACTTGGTACCTGAAAAGCAGGCAGATGAAGAGCTGCAAAGCTGTTGAAGAAACGTAAACTCTGAATGGCCACTTGGATGGTATTTTGAGTGTAATTCTCCTTGGGACTGGCAGTGCTGGGGTCCAAGATGGTGCCATGGAAGAGGACGCAGTAGAGCATATGAAGAACTCCAGCCAGGTCGGTTGCCTGAAGAGCAGCTGTCAGCCCTGTGGGATCCTGGCGATTATTGTCAAATATGCTGTATGACCTGACAAAGAAACGTTCAATTCTTTGAGAAAAACTACTTAAAGGATGTTAGCAATTTGTATAGGTTAAATGAAACAAGACAAGCAGACGGTTAAAAACAAACCATCTGAGTTGTATAATATGGTAACAAGAAACTTCAAGGAATAAATGCAGCCCTCCCCACCAACTGCACTGTGGCTTTTTCTTCTCCTGAAAGACCAGGCTGCTGCAGCAGTGTCAACTGAGCACTCTGCAGCCAGTGCTGAGGTTGCCAACCACCCTTCCCACACTTTATAGCCTACGTAGCCTCACTTTGTTTAGTATCCTGGGCCTGGGCAAAGTGGACAGAGTCTGTGAAAGCTTTTGGGACTCAGAGGCCAAAACACTCCTAGCTTCCTTTCTGGATATATAAAGGCACTCTTCTTAGGGGAGGCAGCTATTAGGAAAGCATGAGGCCTCAAAAACCCAGTAATGTGTTGGTATACTGTGGTAGGGAGATTCTTCAGCTGCTATTGAAGCCCCTTTTCCAACATTGAGGAGTACAGGCAGGACAGGTTGTAGAAGCCACAGTTCCAAGAACAAGCAAGTACTGGATTAGGTCTACACAAATCAGATGAAGTCAGCTTAGCTACCGTGGCAGGTAATGTTACAGAAGAGCAAGAAGAGACAATGGCAGTCGGAAATGAATTCCTAAAATCAATAGTAAAGCAACAGGGGTATGCTAAATCTACTGCATCCTTGAACTAAGGTATTTTTTATTTTTTTCTTTTATTTATTTTTAATTTTTCCCTTCCTTTCACAGGTGTTAAAAAAAAAGTAGAACCACTCAATGTAGGGCTTGAACCCACTGACTCTGGGATTAAGAGTCCCATGCCTCTACCAACTGAGCTAGCCAAGCAATTCTGAATTAAGGTATATGTGAAGCATCTAGTGACCAAGAGCAGGCAGTTATAGTAAACATGGCTGCCAAGCATTCACTCCTTTAAACAGAAACTGTACAAAGATTTCTAAGGAATCACCTCTCCTTAACTCATAGCCAATATGCTTCACATAGACCTCCCTCCCTACTTACTCTGGCTCAAGGGTGCCCAGGCCTAAGGTAAGCCACACATTTCTCTGGCTGTTGAGCATCACTCAGGGATGCCACATGTCACAATCAGAGCTAATGGGATACAGGGAGATACTTTTGCTGAGATGCTTGGGAAGAAGTCATCACTTTTTCCTCTACTGGGTTTGAATCTGAGATGTAAGGTTTGGAGTTGCTATAGCCACTTGTAACCACTGCACAAAACCTCAGGTATCTTATTGCTCTTTCTTCATAACACTCTGATTTTTCTCAGGGAGGCAAGTTACAAGTTTCTACTCAATGTCTTCCTTTAATGTGGCACGATCTACACAATACTGAGCAGGAGTGCTTTTATGTTTCTGGCATGGCATAATACTTTTCCCTATTTTTTAACACTATGAGTTAGTGTTAAAAATCTGGGTTAGTGTGCGTATAGATATGTGTGTGTATTTATATATATATACACACACACACATATATACACACACACATATATACATATATACACACATATATATACACACACATATATACACACACACACACACACACACACACATATACACATATATATACGTTGTCATTTGTCATTCCTTTCAGCTGGAACCCAGGATGGGAGGCAGTCCTTGAAGAACTATGCTTACTTCATTATCTTTCCCAGAAGCACTCAAGAGGTGTCACTAATTAAATGAGAATTGAGAGGTGCTGACTGGCAAATTTCTAGTATCTTGTCTAGTTTTCTCAATTCATAACTTAGTTTTTCCAAAGAGATCATTTTATTCATTTTACTTTGCTAGTTGCATCAAAGCAGTTTTATTCATAACCACGGTACACATTCATTTCTTGAATGTGCACTATTTCTAAGAATACAGCCAAATGATATGACATCTTCATATACCTTGTTCTCTACCCAAGAAAGAAGCTCTCTTATGAAATACTGTCATCTCATTTATATGGCAGGATCTGCCAAGTACATTCATATATTTCATCTTATCTCATTCTTACTGGGTTTTCATAGTTGGTAGAGAAGTTATTCATCCTCTCATTGTGCACATGAAGCAAGTGAGACCTACAGAAATAAGGTGAAGTGTTTTAGGTCATACAAATTTTTAGTGGCAAAAGCAGGGATATCACCCAGGGCTTTTGACTGTTTAGGGTCAGTGCTTTGTCCATGGACCAAAACATCCAGGTCAAACAGAGGCTGACCTCCTCTTTTCTCTCGATGTCTTCTTTTAACTCAAATTTTGTGATTAAATACTGTTAAGATATACAGAGACTATAATGCAATCTTGTATTGTCGAGGGGAGATATTTTTGTCTCACAGTACTCAATAAAAACAAAAGTTTAAGAAATGATATTTATTTGCTTATAGGTATATCTGAACCTTTACACAAACTTCTGTTAGCTAATGTCAGCTGGCCCTTACTTCCTTCCATTAAAGCCATAAGAGTTAGGGGTCAGACCCTGACTAGAGACGTGAGTAGAGATTAATGTGTCTGAGTTTATTATATAGGTTCCAAAAAGGGGCCTGTGTTTGTTTAACACTGATTGCCTTTTAGAACCAGTGACAAGTCAGAAGATATTTCTCCCTAAAGCTAATTTCTAATAGGTTTTCAGAACCTTGAGGATGACTGACATCACTGCTGGTGACAACAGTTTTACTGCTCTGTGATTCAGAATGGTGACTTTCCTTTTACTCTTGTGTTGCTTTTAAACTGATATCAGCATATTCTAATACAGATATTCAGGAATATAGCTTTGTCATTTAAAACATTTTATAATACTTAGTCTTTCTGAGCATTTATTAAGTGACAAGAATTCACTGCTATTTCCTCTTCCAAAGAATACATGTAAAAAATCTTAAAAAAAAAAAAAAGTGAAGGTTATCAGAACATCTCCTCTCCTGTACCATTATTTAGGAAAACACTAATCTGATGGATTATAAAACAATACAGCCCAGTCTTTTGCAAATATTATCCTAATGAAATGAAAACGGTAATTGAGGAAAATCTGCTAAATAAGCATTTAAGAACTTAGATGTGGAAATGGTTCAAAATGCATAAAACAGTGTTTCATGGAAAAGACCATTCACGCTGAAGACAGCCCACAGAATATATGGGGGCAAGGGGAGGGTTTGACTGTCCCATTTGGCTTCCACAGTACTAATGTAGACCTGAAGGGACCATAGAGAATGTTTACTTTTGATTTAGCTAAAAGTACAGATAATTTGTCCATGAACAGGCCACTGGCTTCTGTTGGTCTTAACTGTCAGTTATAATCACTTTAAGCCTAAATGTTTATAAGAAAAAAGTAAAAGGCCTTATTCATATCAGGCAGGGGTAATGAAGTTTTCTTTAAAAAATACATAGAAGATGTGAAAAATAAGATCTGCAATTTTGTATAGTACATTCTGAGATATTTGTAATTTTACCAGATTTTAAGGTGTTTTTGTTAGGTCTCCAGGACTAGAGATCTTAGTGAGATATTCATTTCTGTTTATCAAAAGCTAGATTCAATTAGGAAAAACTAAAATTGGTTTTTCATCAATACTACACAATGCCTGACAACCCTACTTTACCTTAAAGGAGAGTATAGCTGGGCAAAAACAGCATGATTTGTGTGGGCATGAAGTGCCATCCATTCCATCTTCATAAACCACTTATACACCGGGCCTTAGTTGGCCTAAAAAAGCAGCTGTGACAGTTCCAGACTCTATAATCCCTTTTCTTCTGCTTGTTTGCCCTCATTTCCACGGTCCCCAGATTTCCAGCTTGGTAACATCCACTCTGATCTTCAGTGCAGGTGGTCTTCTAGATTGTTCTCTTAGCTTCTTGGAGTTTGGCTTTGTTTTGGAATCCCTGAGGGATCTTGTGAGAACATCCCATTTTAGCCCTTAAACCCATAGACCTGCACTCAAAGATGTGCACAGTGTTGGAGTGGGTGAGACTAAGTCATTGTCTTCCCCCGTGATGGATGAGAACTTTACTGTTCAAGGAGAGGTAAATTATTCCTCAGCAGTATCCCAGTTTTTGGATATTATGTCCTGGGATATTCTGAGAAAGCCAACGGTATCCAGTAACAACATCATTCATCAGGGTTTAAGGTGAGCACAAACAGGCATGATGTTCTGTCAGGTATTCTGTCTAAAAAGCCAAAGTACCTGTGCTCTGGGAACTCTGAGCACCTGTGATGTGAAAGGTTAAGACCAAGCCTCTGTTCTAGAGGCGTTACAGTCTAATAGTGGCAGGTGGGTGTATCAGTTTCCTATTGCTGCTGGAATAATTACCACAAGTTAGTGGCTCAAAACAATAAAAAATTTAATATTTTACAGTTCTGAAGGCCAGAAATTCAAAACTGATCTCACTAGGCTAAAATCAAGGTGTCACAAGAGCTGTGTTCCTTTTGGAGGATCCAGGGGAGAATCCATTTCCTTGCCTCTTCCACCTTCTAGAATATGCCTCAATTCCTTGGCTTATGGCCCCTTATTGCAGCTTCAGAGCCAGCAACAGAGCATCTTCAAATCTCTTTCTAACGCTGACTTTCTTGCCTCCCATCTTTATTTATAAGGACCCTTGTGATTACATTGGGCCCCCCTGAATTATCCAGGATAATCTCACCATCTCAAGATCCTTAACTTAATCATATCTGCAAGATCCCTTAAGCCACGCAAGGTAATATTCACAGGTTCTGGAGATTCAAATATAGATACTGTTGTAGGCACTTTATTATGCCTACTCCGGAGAACCTAGTCATTCATGATTCATTCATTCAACAAATATTCACTGATGGCCAATTATGTGGCAAGCCCTATTCTAGGAACTGGAGTTCAGCAGTAAAATCTATGACCTTTTTCTCATAAAGCTTACATTTTAGTGCCGGAAGATATAAACGAACAAATATATAATATGTAATGTATGGTGTGATAGAGGAGCACCGGACATAGCTAGGAAATGAAGAAGTAGGAATGTGTGTGAAACTACTTTACATAGGGTGGTTGGGGAAGCCATTTCTAAGGCATTATTTAAGCAAAATTCTATAGAAAGTGAGGAAGAAAGCCATGTGGACACCTGGGGGAAGGGTCTTTCAGGTAAAAGAGCAGAAGATCCCAAGGCTTGGAGCCAGGAGTGTGCATGACATGTTCAAGCAACAGCAAGAAGGCCAGTGTGGCTACAGCAGGTTGAGTAAGTGGAAGAGTAATAGGAGATGAGGTCAGGGAGGGAGCAGAGAACATCAGGTAGAGTCTTGGAAACCATTATAAAACTTTTACTGAGTGACATGGGAAGCCATTGTAAGGTTTTGAGCAGAGAAGTGATGTACTCCGACTTCATTTGAACAATGAGCACTACAGCTACTGGGTTGAAAACTCTTTAGAAGAGCCAAGGCAGAAGCAGGAAGACCAACTAGGAGGCTGCTTTAATCATCTAAGTGAGAGATAATGGTATATGAATCAGGATGGTAGCCATGGATGTGGGAAGTGGTTGGATTCTGAAAATATTCAGATGGGCAAGCCAACAGATTTCCTGATAAATTGGATGTGGGTGTGAGAAAGAGGAGTAAAAAATGGCTCAATGCTTTTTGGCCTAACTGGAAGACTGTGGTTGCCATTTACAGAAATGGGGAAGAAAGTGAAGAGAGCATGTCTCAGGAGGAAAACCAGGAATTCAGTTTTGAACTGGTTAAATGTGAGATGCCTATTATACATCACAGTGGAGACAGTGGATTGGAAGTTGTGTGAAATAAGCTTCCCAAGTATAGGGATTTTTGTCTCTTTTGTTTCACAGATATATCCCCAGGGCTTAGAACAGTATCTCATATACAGTAGCTATTCAATACATATGGGTTGAATGGCTGAATAAATATACAAGCCCAAATTCAGAGGAGGAGTCTGGGCTTGAGATATTTGGAAGCCATCAACACAGAGATGGTATTTAAAACTAGAAACTTATTCTAGTGAGTCTAGAGTCTGAGGATTGATCCTTGGGATACCCCAAAGTTTAGAACCAGGAGAGATGAAAAGAAACCAGCAAAGGAAACTAAAAAAATAGTCACCAGTAGGGTAAGAAGGAAACCAGGAGAGTATGGTGCCCTAAAAGCAAAGCGAAGATAGCTTCAAGGAGGAGAAAGTAATCAATAACAAAGGTTACCTACAAATAAACATGAGGACTAAAAGGAGGAAATATATACAAATGACTTAAGTCTTATTTTTAGATTATAAAAACCAACTCCACATGCTTAAGATGGGAAGAGGGTAAGTAACAGGGAATGGAATACGGTTTGTCAACAATAAGTGGGAAAAAAGACTTAGCAAATTAGGTTCCTGCCAGTTCAAATGAGAAAACAGCACTGCTTGATCACCAAAGAATATAAGTGAATTTTGACTAACAGGAGTACAATGAACACAACAAGGAAGGTTTAGCTCTGCTCCAGTGCACTGTATGACTATTCTGGAAGTACTGTGTCCAGCACTGGGTGCAGCGCTAATTCAGGACACAAAGTATCAAAGTTCCCAAGTAAAGTGATCCCTGTGGTAAAAGTGTCTGGAAATAATGTCACCCAAGGAATATTTGAAGGAATCGGGAAGTTTAGCTCAGAACTGAAGGACCCAAAGGCTATCTTCAAACTGAAGAAGTATTTATTTATGACCCCAGGGGAGACATGTTACTAGAAAGCATATATGAAATAAATCTACGGAAAAGTTTCTAGGGCTAGGTGTGGTGGTACACGCTTATAGTCCCGCTGCTTGGGAGGCTGAGGCAGGAGCATCGCTGGAGCCTAGGAGTTCAAGGCTGGGTGAGCTATCATCGCCTCACTGCACTCCAGCCTGGGTAACATAGTGAGATCCTATCTCTGAAAAAAAAAATTCTAATAATGAGAACACCTAAAAGTGAAGTGGGCTGTTTGGTGTGGTATTGACATTCTTCTTCATCCTGGAAGAGGTGGAAGGTCACATCCACTGTAATAGCAGAGGGCACTTAAGGCTCAGCTGGGCATGAGCCTGGATGATGTCTAAGATTCTGTTCAATTCTGGGATGTTACAACAGATGTAAATCTACTTTGAAAATTACAGTCAGTCGGCTGGGCGTGGTGGCTCACGTCTGTAATCCCAGCACTTTGGGAGGCTGAGGTGGGCGGATCATGAGGTCAGGAGATTGAGACCATCCTGGCCAACATGGTGAAACCCTGTCTCTACTAAAAATACAAAAAAAATTAGCTGGGTGTGGTGGCACACGCCTGTAATCCCAGCTACCCGGGGGGCTGAGGCAGGAGAATGGCTTGAACTCAGGAGGTGGAAGTTGCAGTGAGCTGAGATCACGACACTACACTCTAGCCTGGCGACAGAGTAAGACTCCATCTCAAAACAAACAAACAAACAAACAAACAAAAAAATTACAGTCAGTCTCTCTCTCTCACAGACACACACACATACAGCACACCCTCCCTCTCTAACCTTTTATGTTATTTATATAGTAGGTGTGGACAATAGCTTGTTTAATGCAAATCTAATTTGGAGCTCTGTTGAAGAAAATGGGGATGACTTAACGGAGAGCTGAGGGTAAAAGAAAAGTCAAGGTGGAATGTATGTATGTGTAAGCAATCTAAGACAGTCAGGACATTTGGTTAGAGAACAGCAAAAATAGGCTGGGTGTAGTGGCTCATGCCTGTAATCCCAGAACTTTGCGAGGCTGAGGTGGGCCGATCACCTGAGGTCAGGAGTTCAACACCAGCCTGGCCAACATGGTGAAACCCTGTCTCTACTAAAAATACAAAAATTAGCCAGGCATGGTGGCATGTGCCTGTAATCCCAGCTACTAGGGAGGCTGAGGCAGGAGAATGTTTTGAACCTGGGAGGTGGAGGTTGCCGTGAGCCGAGATTGTGTTACTGCACTGTAGCCTGGGGAACAAAGTGAGACTCCGTCTCAAAAAAAAAAGGCTGGGCACGGTGGCTCATGCCTGTAATCCCAGCACTTTGGGAGGCCGAGGTGGGCAGATCACGAGGTCAGGTTATCAAGACCATCCTGGCTAACACAGTGAAACCCCATCTTTACTAAAAAAAAAAAAAAATACAAAAAATTAGCTGGGCTTGGTGGCGGGTGCCTGTAGTTCTAGCTACATGGGAGGCTGAGGCAGGAGAATGGCGTGAACCTGGGAGGCGAAGCTTGCAGTGAATGGAGATGTGCCACTGCACTCCAGCCTGGGCGACAGGGTGAGACTCTGTGTCAAAAAAAAAAATAAATAAATAAGGAGAAAAAGAACATTAAAAATATAGGGAAAATTAAAAAGTGAGAACATTAGGTAGGACAGGCTCAGATACCTGGGAGAATTTCCAGTTACCTGATTATGAGTTTCAGGTGAACTCAAAGAGGAATCTTTTTTTTTTTTTTTTTGAGGCAGGGTCTTGCTCCGCTGCCCAGGCTGCAGTGTGGTGGCACAATTGTAGCTCACTATAACCTTGAACTCGTAGACTCAAGCAATCCTCCCATCTCAGCCTTCCAAGTAGCTGGGACTACAGGCATGTGCTACTACACCTGGTTAAGTTTTAATTTTTTGTAAGATGAGGTCTTGCTATGTTGCCGAGGGTGGTCTCAAACTTCTAGCCTCAAGTGATCCTCCCATCTCACCTCTTAAAGTGTTGGGATTGCAGCTGTGAGCCACTGTGCCTGGCTAAAGAGGAACTCTTGAGAAGGGAACCTTCCTGAGACGAGAAGTAACAGATGATGAAAACGGAATGGACAGTCTTGCTGTTTGGGATCAACAACCTGGAAGAGGCTGAAGAAAGAGCAAGACCAGAGGACACCAATAAGAATGGAAGGTGAAGGACAAGGCCACTAAGAAGAAGAAACTCTGGACCCTGGCAAAGGTCTGAATGGAGACACAACAAAGTGGAAGAGTAAAGAGGTGACAGGCTCAGGACAATCTTAGGAAAACGAAAGGTGAATGAAGGGGCAGGGAGGAGCCTATGAGGTGAGAAGGCAGGCAGCTCTGGGTGACTGACAACAAGATATCCTCCTAGATCTTGGAACTGCAGGCTAGGGCTGTTGTCCAGTACTGCCTCTCAGATGGGACACTTTTGACCTCTCTAGCTTCAGTTTTCCCATACTGTAAACAGCAAAGGACCCTGTGCTAACACACTGGTTTGGCTAGTTGATACTTTGGGCCTCTCTTTACAGTTTGGAAGTTGGGCTGAAGGAGCTCTGCCAGAGGCTATGTTGTGTTGTCAAGTAAAGGTAATTGCTTCTGCTGGGGGAGTAACTGGGAGGAAAAAACTGTCATATCAGGTGCTGCATTAAGATTCCAGTACCCTCCTAAATGATCTTTCTGGCTTCCGCTCTTGCCTCTCTAATCCATTCTTCACAGAGTAAACAGATGCTTTTTACTTTTTAAGCCACCATCCTGTTTAAAATCCTCCAGTGGCTTCCCCTTACACTTAAGAGCAGAATTCAGATTTCTCATCTTTCTGTCCTCACCTCCTGGCCTTTACTTATTGACTTCATCTTCTACCACTTTCTTTCTGGCTCTTCACATTCCAATATATCACTTTCTCTGTTTCTGGAACATCCCACCTCAAGGTCTTGCCATTCTTCTCAACTAGAATACTCTTTGCTTGGGTCTTTACATGCCTGGCTCCGTCTTAGCTTGTCATCTCCCCAGAGAGGCCTTTCCTGACCACTTTGTCTGCAGAAGCCCTTGACCAAGACATTCAGCTATATTACCAGGCTTTATTTTCTCATGTCACTAGCTAAAAGAATCTTATTTGTATATTGGTTGATTGTTTTTTCCCCATTAGACTGTAAATTTCATCAGAGTGCTGTCTTGTTCACCAATCGATCCCCAGTACCTTGCCAAGGTCTGGGACATGGCACATAGTAAATAGGCGTGAGTAAATATTCGCCAAAGAAATGGAAGGAAGAAAGGGAAAAGTGATTTTAGCAAGGCATGCCAAAGGAATGAAGGCCTTGGATGCCTATTTCCTAACTCAGAGAAAGAAGAACATGAGATGTGGGCAGTCCTTCTTCTTAAGTATAGAATAGGCCCAGGAAATGGGATTCTGGCATAGGCCAATGATTGTTCACTGGTATTTGCCAGCTCTGCCAATGAACAGCTGTTTCTCAAGTTCTTATTTTGTTTTGTTTCAGGTGCTATGTGCCTGACGGGGAGCTGCTAGGATATTTAGCTTCTTTCTCTAGGTAAATCTTTTAACTCTAGACACAAACCACGTATACAAGGAAAGAGAAATAATGAACTGCACGTTGACAAATATCAAGTAAGTGGCATAAATAGTATGTTCCATCTCATATTTCAGAGGAAAACATCTCTTTGATGGAATCAAATAGGACTGGATTGGATTCTGGGAAAGAAAAGTCAAAGATGATGAAGGCTTTGGGTCTTAAAATCTACTCAGATTACTGGAATCATGAGCAGAATAAGGTAGTCAGGAGGGACAGCCAACTTTGGGTGAAAGCCAATGAGCTCAGGATCTAACATATTAAATATAAGTTCCTGGTAGAAATTGCCAGTAGGAATTCCAGGAGGAAATGTCTATCATGGCTTTGTTATGAATATGGTTTGGGCCTTAACCTTACTTGCTGTGGCTTGATTTACCTTTCCTGCCTATCTCCTTTTAATTTTTAATTAAAAAAGTTAGATATATATACTTCTATAAGCTATCTCAAGTTTTTGGAACAAAATGGGTTATAATGAATACATGAATATGTAAAAAATAGCATCTTAGACAAGAAATAAGAGTGACAGATGTTAGCCCCCATTTACTCCTGTCACGTCCAACCCTGTGAGGGAAGAAGTAACACATTCATTTTTATATGTGAGCAACAGGCTTTGAAAACCTAAAGAACCAGGGCTAGGCATGGTGGCTCACGCCTGCAATCCCAACACTCTGGGAGGCTGATGCAAGAAGATCACTTAAGCCCAGGAGTTCGACGCCAGCGTGGGCAACATAGGGAGAGCTCGTCTCTACAAAAAAAAAAAAAAAAAAAAGAAAAAAGAAAAAAGAAAAATCAGAGAATTAGCGGAACACAGCAGTGCATCCCTATAGTCTCAGCTACTTGGGAAGCTAAGGTTGGAGGATAGATTGAGCCTGGAGGATTGAGGCTGCAGTAAGCCGTGATCACTCTTCTGCATGCTGCCACAGGTCACAGAACTGAGAAAGCTGAAACTGAGCCCACATCTTTCTGACTTCCCAACCTGTGCTCTTCAACATAATATTACACATAGTTTTCCTCTTGAGATCCTGTCTCCTCAGTCTCCTAGAGCCAGTGAGAATCTGACTGCAAATGTATCCTGGACACATTCTGCTCCTCTAAACCCTGCATGTTGAGGCCATCATCCCTTGTCCCCTGTGAGAATGGTAAGTCAGTGGAGACTGTCCTAAACTTTGGCCCTATGGGCTGGGGCCCAGCCAGTTCCCTTTCTGCCTAGCACATAGGGAGCACTCATGTGAACTGTACCAATGTTGTCATCTTTCCGTTCCTTCAAATCAACTAGGGCTTTATGTCAGCTGGGATGGATCTTTCGGAAGTCCCTCTATTAGCACTGCCATTGTGAGTACAGAGACAGCCCAGAAGTTCCTGCTTCTGTATTCTTCTCATTCTCCAGATCTGAAGGATATGGACAGTCCCTCCTCCTTATTAGTCTAGAGGCTGTTTTAACTTCTTTGACAGTGTGAGCAGGATTCTTGAATGCTTGTAGGGAGATAGCCCACATGAAACACTCAGCTCAGGGTACATCAAAGGTGCTCAACAAATGTTACTTCTTTTAGTGCTACTTGCCTAGTCCTGTTACATTCACTTCATTGCCCATCTCCCAATACCAACAAACCTTTTGTCCAAAGACAGTAGCTAATGACAACAAAATATTTAGGAATGGGCTGACAGTATCAAATAAGAGACTGCAGAGAGAATAGAAAGCAGCTGAGAACAGGAGACTGGGAACTCATTTATCTTTAGAGGAGGGTGGAAAGTAGCAGGCTATATTTTTCAAGTATAACCACAGCAACATTTCTGGTTCCCTATGCTCTTCTAGAACCTTCATCCTCCCCAGGAAGAGGCAAAGTCTATTTCTCCTTTTTTTGAAGCTAGATGGGACTTCACGACTGCCTTGGTGAACAGAACGCAGTGCAAGTGATGCTGTGTGATTTCTGAGGCTGAGTCATAAAAGGTGATACGGTTTCTAGCTGCTCTCTCACTGCCAGGATGCTTGTTCTTGGAACACAGCCACTATGCTGTGAGGAAGCCAATTAAGCCTATGCAGAGACCCCACATGGAAAGACCCCCAGCTGACGGCCAGCATCAACCACAGATGTGTGAACAAGCACTCAGATGATTCCAACTACCAATGTCTTCTGAGGCCGCCGACATTGTGGAACAAAGATAACCCATCCTCTCCGTACCTTAAAAGAATTCCTGACCCACAGAATCTGTGAGATTAATAGATGGTTGTTTTATGCCACTAAATTTTAGGGTAATTTTCTGCACAGCCATTGTAACCGTAACAAGAAGAAAAATGAAGGAAAATATGAGGTACAGTGAGACCAGGGGAGTTCAGGAAGAAGAGTAGGTTCATATTAGTCTGCATGTTGCCAAGGAGCAAGTAGACCTTATACTAATGGGTAGCACTAGGGAGACAGATTTCAGCTTGGTATAAGGAGAGATGGTTTAAGCATCAACAACTCAAGCTCCCCTTAGTAAGTAATGAGTTTCCTGTCACTGGAGGTGTTCAACAGAGACCGAGAGGCTTACTGAAAAGATTCAAACCTGACTGGAAGACCAGATAGGGGACTTTAAGTTTCCTTTCAATCAACAGAATGTGGCAGTAGATTAGATCTGGGGTATCATGAGGAGACATTAGAGATGACGAGGTTTGGAGCTTGACGCCTGAGAGACTGGTGATACCATACATAAAAACAGTGTCTATGGGAGGGTTTTTCAAAACATTCTTCTTTCCATTCCTTTCGTGTCTTACCTGGACAACTGTTAATGACCGTTGCACTTTCCAGCTTCTAATACATTCTTCGCACGACACCTGACTAGTGCTCCCAAATATGGTTCTTAGCAGGTCACTTCCCTGCTCAAAGGCTTTAAAAATTCATTTTATGTTTTTAAAATTTTTGTGGGTACATAGTAGGTATACATATTTATGGGATACCTGAGATATTTTGATACGGGCATGCAATGAGTAATAATCACATCACGGAAATGGGGTTATCTGTCTCCTCAAGCATTTATCCTTTGTGTTAAAAACTATCCAATTATATTCTTTTCATTATTTTAAAATGTACAATTAAATTATTACTGACTATAGTCACCCTGTTATGATATCAAATATTTAGTCTTATTCACTCTAACTCTTTTATTTTTTTGTACCCATTAACCATCCCCAGCTCTCTCCCACTCACTACCCTTCCCAGCCTGTGGCACCCATCCTTCTACTCTCCATCTCCATGAGTTTGTTTTGATTTTTAGATCCCACAAAAAAGTGAGAACACATGATGTTTATCTCTCTGTGCCTAGCTTATTTTACTTAACACAATGACTTCAAATTTCATCCATGTTGTTGCAAATGAGAGGACCTCATTCTTTTTTATGGCTGAATAGGACTCCATTGTGTATATGAGTACATTTTCTATATCCGTTCATCTCCTGATGGACACAGGCTGCTTTCAAATCTTGGCTATTGGGAACAGTGCTGCAACAAACATGGGAGTGTGGATATCTCTTTGATTTCCTTTCTTCTTGTATATACCCAGCAGTGGGGTTGCTGGATTGTATGGTAGCTCTATTTTTAGTTTTTGGAGGAATCTCCAAACTGTTCTCCATAGTGGTTGTATTAATTTACATTCCTACCAACAGTGTATGAGGGTTCCCTTTTCTCCACATCCTTGCCAGCATTTGTTATTGAATGTCTTTTGGATAAAAGACATTTTTAACTGGGGTGAGATGATATCTCTTTGTAGTTTTGATTTGCATTTCTCTGATGATCAATGATGTTGAGCACCTTTTCATATGCCTGTTTGCCATTTGTATGTCTTCTTTTGAGAAATGTCTCTTCAGATCTTTTGCCCATTTAAAAATCGGATTATTAGAGTTTTTCCTATACAGTTGTTTGAATTCTTATATATTCTTGTTGTTAATCCCTTGTCAGATGGGTACTTTGCAAATATTTTCTCTCTTCTGTGGATTGTCTCTTCACTTGATTGATTGTTTCCTTTGCTGTGCAGGAGCTTAACTTGATGTGATCCATTTATCCATTTTTGCTTCGGTTGCCCGTGCTTGTAGGGTACCATTCAAGAAATTTTTGCCCAGTCCAATGTCCTTAAGAGTTTCCCCAGTGTTTTCTTGCAGTAGTTTCATAGTTTTGAGGTCTTAAAGTCTATAATCCATTTCGATTTTTGTATATGGTAAGAGACAGGGGTCTAGTTTCATTCTTCTGCATATGGATATCCAGTTTTCCCAGCATCATTTATTGAAGAGACTCTTCCCTAATTTATGCTCTTGGCACCTTTGTCGAAAATGAGTTTACTGTAGATGAATTTGTTTCTGGGTTCTCTATTCTGTTCCATTGGTCCATGTATCTGTTTTTATGCCAGTACCATGCTGTTTTGATTATTATAGCTTTGTATTATAAAGTCAAGTAATGTGAGTCTTCCAGTTTTGTTCTTTTTCCTTAGGATAGCTTTGGCTATTCTGGGTCTTTTGTGATTCTATATACATTTTAGGATTTTTTTTCTATTTCTGTGAAGAATGTCATCAATATTTTGATAGGGATTGCATTGACTCTGAAGATTGCTTACAGTAGTATGGACATTTTTAACAATATTGCTGCTTCCAATCCATTAACATGGAATAGTTTTCTATTTATTATGTCTTCTTTAATTTCTTTCATCAATGTTTTATAGTTTTCATTGTAGAAATCTTTCACTTCTTTAGTTAATTTCTACATATTTAACTTTATTTGTGGCTCTTGTAAGTGGGATTACTTTTTTTGATTTCTTTTCAATATTGTTTGTTGTTGGCATACAGAAATGCTACTGATTTCTGTAGGTTGATTTTGTATCCTGCAACTTTACTGAATTGGTTTATCGGTTCTAATAGCTTTTTGATGGAGTCTTTAGGTTTTTCCAAATATAAGATCATACCATCTGTAAAAAAGGATACTTTGACTTCTTCCTTTCTGATTCGGATGTCTTTTCTTTCTTTTGTCTGATTGCTCTAGCTAGGATTTCTAGTATGATGTTGAGTAACAGTGGTGAAAGTGGGCATCCTTGTTGTATTCCAGATCTTAGAGGAAAGGCTTTCCATTTTTCCTCATTCAGTATGATACTAGCTGTGGGTCTGTCATACATGGCTTTTATTCTGTTGAGGTATGTTTCTTCTCTACCCAATTTTTTGAGAGTTTTTTTTTTTAATAATGAAGGGATGCTGAATTTCATCAAATGCTTTTTTAGCATGTCCTGAAATGATCATGTAGTTTCTGTCCTTCATTCTGTTGATAATGATGCATCACACTGACTAATTTGCATATGATGAACCACCCTGGCATTCCTGGGATAAGTCCCACTTGATCATAATGAATGATCTTTTTTGCTGAATTTTGTTTGCTAGTATTTTGTTGAGGATTTCTGCATTAATATTCATCAGGGATACTGGTCTTTAGTTTTCTTTTTTTGATGTTTCTGTGATTTTGACATCAGATTAATAAATACTGGCCTTGTAGAAAGAGTTTGGAAGCATTCCCTCCTCCTCTATTTTTTTGGAATAGTTTGAGTAGGATTAGTATTAGTTGTTCTTTAAATGTTTGGCAGAATTCATCAGTGAAGCCCTCTGGTCCTGGGCTTTCTTTATTGGGAGACTTTTATTATAGCTTCAATCTCATCACTTGCTATTTGTCTGTTTTGGTTTTGGATTTCTTCATGGTTCAATCTTGGTAGGTTGCATGTGTCTCAAAACTTATCCATTTCCTCTAGTAAAAGGGTTTTAATGACACTATTGCCATTACCACATCTCAGCAAATTATTTTATGTAGTTCACAAAGTGCTTTTATATTTACGATCTCATTTGAGCCTCATAAGGATCTGGGAGCATTAAAATACCACCATATATATCTCAAAGTTCAGTTAAGGTACTCTATTCTTTGTATTTTTCTCCTTTATGTCTTTGCTTATGCTATTTTCTTGGTCCACCTTTTTCTCAACTCTACATGTTCTAATCTTTTCCATTTTTCAAGGGCCATGTTAAATTTTAGCTGCTCTAAAAAACAGCTAATCCCCACAGACAAGTAACAGTCATTTCTCCCTCCTCTGAACTCCATCAATAACAATGGTGATAATAGTGGCCAACATTTATGAAGCATTTACTATGTACCAGGCAGCATGTTAAGTGCTTTTGTTATCTTCTGTCCTCTTGATCACTCTCTGTCTTGTACTGTAGATAGCTGTATAGGCATCTTTTCCCCCCTACGAGCTTACAGAGTCCTTAGACAATATTGATGTCTGAGCCATTACTGCTTTCTCCCAATCCTAGCACAGGGCCTGGCACAGAGCAAGTGCTACATAAATATTTGTTCAATGAATGAATAGGCAGGCGGGCAGAGTTAACGTTTACCTTTGCTTGAACAAATGGTTTTCAAGCACCCTTAAACACTTGAAAAGCACTCATTTATAGCCACATAATAAATGGACTAAATCACAAATCATTCTTATCTTTTTATGACACAGGCTTCCAGAACTTTGGCTAGAACACATTTTGTTATTGTCATCTATGGATGTGAAAATGAAAAACACAAATATATATAACATCAAACTTGTTTCTGTATACAAATATTCTTGAATTCACAAGTCTTTTCTAACGAATCAGAATTATCCAAGTTTTGTAAGTTCCTTTCTTCAGTGTAGTTGTAAGGATTGCAAACTCTTTTACTGTGGGTCCACTGCTTCCTGGCTTTGTTGCCTTGGTGCCTAGCACAGTTAGGAATACTGTAAATGATTACTGATTAAGTTAACAGCCCGTGTTGGTTTCAATTTATAATCACTCATTATTATGCTGATCCTATTAGTTCTGCTAAGGAGTCACCACCTTAAGGGGGACTCAATGAGCCTCAACCAATTACAGCAATTGAGCTCTGGCCCTGAGATTTGAAAACCATCGTTTTCTCTTTACTTGTAGGACCAAGAATAGAAAACTGTTAACAGTAAAGGCCAAAGAAATAGGCATTTCATTTTTTTTTGAGACAGAGTCTCACACTATCACCCAGGCTGGAGTGCAGTGGTGCCATCTCGGCTCACTGCAACCTCCGCCTCCTGGGTTCAAGCAATTCTTCTGCCTCAGCCTCCCAAATAGCTGGGATTACAAGTGCCTGCCACCACTCTCAGCTAATTTTTGTATTTTTAGTAGAGACGGGGTTTCACCATGTTGGCCAGGCTGGTCTCGAACTTCTGACCTCAGGTGATCCGCCCGCTTCGGCCTCCCAGAGTGCTGGGATTACCTGAGCCACCACACCTGGCCAGAAATAGGCATTTTTGAGAGTCCTATTACAGACTGTTGAATTTTGCTTAAGTGATTAAGAATCATTTGTTAGCAATATTAAAATTCTGGAGCAATTCTGACATAAAATCAGTCCTTTCATCAGAGGATCACAATTTCAATTTTTACTTAAAAAAATGCAAGTTCATTGTTCAGAACTAAGCCCGGTACAAGTCATCAGCTATCGCTTTTCTATCCCAAGTTGAAACAAACACCAACAGCACAAATTCTGACGTCCAAATTGTGTTTCGGAAAACCTAGGTAAAAATTTGGCTGGGTGAGGTGGCTCAGGCCTGTAATCCTAACACTTTGGGAGGCTGAGGTGGGTGGATCATCTGAGGTCAGGAGTTTGAGACCAGCCTGGCCAACACAGTGAAACTTCATCTCTACTAAAAATACAAAAATTAGCCAGGCATGGTGGCAAGCGCCTGTAATTCCAGTTTTTCGGGAGGCTGAGGCAGGAGAATAGCTTGAACCCAGGAAGCAGAGGTTACAGTGAGCCGAGATAGCGCCACTGCACTCCAGCCTGGGCGACAGAGACTCCGTCTCAAAAAAAAAAAAAAAGAAAAAAAAGAAAAGAAAAGAAAACCTAGGTAAAAATGAGAAGATTAAGGGCACAATAGGAGAGTAGTGCAAAGGCAGACTAGTGGTAATCACCATCACAAAGGCTGGGCCACCAGCAGACTGCAGTGTTTACTCAAAGCCTGGAGATATCAATTAGTCCCCTTAATTATCTCAGGCTCTGCCATCACAAAAGGCAATTTTTGAAGCCCTCTCCAGCTCCTCTTCCTCTTTCATTCCTGTCACAAAAGGGCTATGAGGACAAAGCCTTCCTTGACTCTGGCTCTGGCTACCTTCTGGTGGCCAAAACAGACATTATGTGAATTACTCCAATAAAGCAAAAATCACACTACCTTTCCTCGTAGACACGGCTATGACCTACAGCAGAGACTCTATTTAATGCATACGACAAGATGCTTGTCGCTGTCATTTATAGTTTAGAAATATAATTTTCATGAAGAAATAAGCAGGAGAAAACAATCTGTAAATATCAGAAGTTAAACAAATCTGAGGAGGTAGAAAAAACTCCCTGTATTCCTGTGGTCTGGTGGTGTTCAGGAAATGTTGGGAGACTGAAGGATGAGAGGAAGAACAACAATAAGGGGTCATTTTTCTCAGCTCTTTCAGAGAAGTAGCTTACACTGATACTGCAAATAATTTCCTAGGTAAATTAAGCCAGGAAACCACCTGGACCTTCTTTCTAGAATAATCTGTTTTTGTAGTAAGTCCTACTGACAGAAGTTTGCTAAGCAATTGAGGTTAGAGAAGGAAATTATAATGGAGAAAAACAGATTAAGAATTCTTAAAAACCATCAAGAGTAAATCACTGTTTAAAATCCAGTTGTATGTGTACATAGAAGGAATTATATTTCATATACATAATAAAATAAATTATATAATAAAAAATTTAAATAAAATGTATCAGATGTGTAAACATGTAATTTATCAGATGTATGAATATACAATAAATATAAAGTTTTGAGTGGTAGACAACATAGTCTCCAAGTTTGAGAATATAAGCAGTTTTTCTTACTGGAAATATAAGTTTGGTCCTAGGCATGCCTGAAGATCATCCAAGTACACCAAAGTTTATACATACATGTATATGTATATGGATATGATATGTATATGTATATGATAATCTTATATCATATCTAATAACCCTTAGGCATGTCTAGGATCAAACTCATATTTCCACTATGAAAAACTGGATATATTTCCTAATTTGGAGACTCTGCTATCTACCATTCAAAATTTTATAGTCAGAAACCTGGGAGTCATTCTAGATGCTTCCCTTCCTTTCACCCCCCACATCATGAAACCCTATGCCATCTCCCCTACATTTATTCTACTCCCTCGTAATGTATTTGCTCATCTCTATTTTCATTGACTTTACTGGCCCTCAACATGTCTCACTTGGATTATGCAAGAGCTTCTTTTCTAATCCTTCTGCCTCTAGGCTTGTGCCATTCCAGTCATCTCTGTGCTTCTTAGGAGTGATCATTCTGTAACAGAAATTTGATCCTGTCCTCACTCTCAAGCAACTTTCGCAGCCTTGGACAGCTCTAGTCTAGCTCTTGCAGCCCTTTAAAGCTCCCAAGAACTAACATTTGTGGAGCTCATTTAATACCTCATCTACTGCTGCTCTCCACAGTTGCCCAATTGCACAGCTACATCAAACTACACATGACACTAAGTCTTGTATGTCCATATCTCTTGGTTTGGGCTGCCCTAAAAGCAGACCCTGAAAAAATAATATGGGTGCAAATAGATTATTTGTGAGGATGTAGAGAAGAGAAACAGGGAAGGGAGAAAACTCAATCAAGGATGTGTTAAAGAACAGGTCATGTGCCAGGCGCGCCCAGCACTTTGGGAGGCCGAGGTGGGTGGAGCACTTGAGGTCAGGAGTTCGAGACCAGACTGGCCAACATGGTGAAACCCCATCTCTACTAAAAATACCAAAATTAGCCAGGAATGGTGGCCTGTGCCTGTAATCCCAGCTACTCAGCTGGCTGAGGCAGGAGAATCACTGGAACATGGGGGGCAGAGGTTGCAGTGAGTTGAGATAGTGCCACTGTACTCCAGTCTGGGCGACAGAGTGAGTAAGATTCAGTGTCAAAAACAAAACAAAACAAACAAACAAACAAACAAAAAACAGGTTAGGGCTTAGGATCTTGTGAGAACTGTACAGAATATACTCAGAATTGTACTACTGAACATTAGGGAAGTGGGGGTATTATCTACCAATTTATTGTTTGATAATACTAATAAATTGGTATTATCTACCAATTTATTGGTATTATCTACCAATTTATTAATGCCACTACTGGAGGAGTTAAACTCCTCTGCACTCTAGCAAATAGCTCCTTGTCCAGAGAACGTCCTGAGGCAGAGAAATACAGAAAGCCATTGGCAGATGACCTCCAGGTGAACCAAAGGCACCAATAACATCTGGTATACCACATAATGTACACATCATGCCCTTTTTCTCAATTGATTTTTTTCCTTCCACTTGTCTTGGATTCTGCCTATGGAAGCCTTTTTTGACCTCCTTTGTAAGTGCTTTACTTCCTTTTCTGTGCAAATTCTCTTCTGCTATAACTATTACTTTATAAGTCTGACCCCGCACTAGACTCTTGGCTCCCTGAGGGCAGTATCTTTAGTACCTAGCTAACTTGGTGTTTGGCACAGGACAGATGCTCAGTGTCTTCAGGACAAGAGCATGACTGTGTGCATTAAAGAGAAGGAGATCCTATTTCCATGTTCCATATGTAATTGAGAAAATTTTCAAATAAATGAAATATATGCTTCAACATCCTGAATAATATAAAGTCAAGTGGAAGGAGTACCAAGCTAGAAATCTCAGGACCTGATTCAAGTCAGTTTGGCTCAGTTACTTTTCCTACAAAAAACAAGTGACGGTGAATAGCCTTTAGGTTTCTTTTAAATTCCATAGATTTCAAGTGACTGAATCTGCGTGTAAGTGAAAGCTGAAGCCCACAGACTGTACAACAATCACATATGGAAATGCTTATATTTGTGATATTGATCTGGATTCGAGAAAATACAGGTGACACAGACTTGAGATGCTGGCAGGTTTGTAACGTAATGAACACAGGGAAACTGTGTGTTCAAAAAGAGACAGGGTTAGCACAGGTCTCCTGCCTGAGAGGACACCTCCATGGAGGGGCCTGGCCATTGCACAGGAACCAGCTGGGCAGCATGGTGGCCTCCAAGCTGGCAGGTGCCACTGTTCCAGATGGACAGTGTTTGGTATGCCAACCTCTGTGTAGTATGGTACTACCTGATCCTACATAGGTCACAGGCCCACAAACAGTCACTTCCCGAGCTCTCACTGAAGGTAGGCTTGGTCTACACTTCTTGATGGGAAGAAACTAACTTGGAACACTGAATACAGGCATGCTTGGCTTCCCTGACTTCTCTAGACAGTCTTAATTTTATTAGAATGTGACTGGTGGTGAGGGACTGGGTAAGAGTAAGGAAGGATAGGTGGGCTTAGGGGTCCTATGTATAATGAACCAAAAAATGTTGAGGATGTTCATTTTAGAATACAGTTTCCCCCTCTTAAAATGTTCTGAATATAGTCACTGGTATTCTGTGAACACCGAATAAAGATGGATAATATTTCCTTAAGAAGCTAGACTTCAGAAGCCTCGACTTGATAAATTCCTAAAAATGCAAAACACATAATTAAAAAATAGTTAATACATATGTGCTGTTTAGAATTAATTATAAGAAAATTATTTGATTGAACATCCTCAATATGCCTAAGGGATATGTCATATTCCTATGAGAAAAACGGAGGCACTATTATCAACGATTCTTACTTGGTGAGGGATGGGTTGGGGAGAAGACAAGAAGACCCAGAGGATTACTTGTGTCCTTCCTAGAGAATTATTGTTTTTGAGGACAGTCCGCAGGGTGGGATGGGGTAGGATGGGGTAGTCTAAACAGCCAACCAGGCCAGTAGTAGTCCCTGGCATGCTGGCTTTCACTATGCCCATGGGTCACGTGTGACTTCAGGGACCTATTGTTTTAGATGGCTCCCTTCCCTTATTCATGGAGGTACTCTGGAAGAAGGAACAGAGGGAAAATAAATAAACCTAGGAGCCTATAACTGAAAGCACATGAATGACGGTAATGAGCACTTTCAGGCTGTACTGTGTAGGGCTGACGGCTTGGCTTGGTCTGGTCTAGGCTTTGTTTTCTTCAATGACTGAAGGAGAATCACTGGACTCCTCTGGATCTCAGTGGAAGAGGGACTGGATGACCTCTTAGGTCTCTTCTAGCAATGATAGTCAAATTTATGACACCAACAAGAAAAAAAGACTCTGGTGAGAGTGTGTGGCCCATAAAAATGAGAAATTAATATACATCTCAATATAGAAAGCCAATGATGGGGAAAGAACAAAGAGGAAAGATGGCCAAGATGACCACTTGAATTCCTATGAAATGACCCTAGAATGGGCAAAATTCAAGAGATGTTCCAAAAGCTGAGTCTAGATTGAGATCAAGTAGATGCCTTACCTTCCAGTGACAGCAAAGCACAGTGTGCACATTGCACGTAAGAGGCCTGCGGCATGCTGCAGAAATACGGCCATCTTGGGATTCTCATCCACTGGGCCTTGCACCGAGAGGAAGCAGGCACACAATTTGTCAATCAGACCCATGTTCACCACGTAGCTAGATGTGGGGGAGAAATGCATGTTATCAATCTGAATAGGCCAGCAACATCTTCACCTTCAATGATAAATGTTACCATACACAGGCTTGGACCCCTCAAACAAGCAGACACAACACAAGCTTGAGTAAGGCATCTCAAGTAACAATTTCCTTAGATTTACTCCTGAATAATCAGCTCTTTCTGTAAATATTTTTTTCTCTCTTCTTTCTTTTGGTTATTTGAATATTATTTTTCAAGAAAAAAATGAATGAAAATGATTATCTAGTTATTCTTACTGGTCTAAAGAGTCTAACAACAAGTGAAATGATTTATAATGACCTTTATGCTCTTAAAAACTGTTCCTTTTTAAAGTACTAGGGAGCCCCAATGCAAGGATTTAGAAGATACAGTACAATGATTCAACCCAGACACTCTTGTTACAATTTACACTTTTTTTTTTTTAATTTTAGAGACAGGGTCTCACTCTGTCACCCAGGCTGGAGTGCAGAGACATGATCATAACTCACTACAACTCTAACCTACTGGGCTCAAGAGATCCTCCTGCCTCAGTCTCGCAAGTTGTTGGGACTACCTGTGTGGACCACCACGTGGTTAATTTTTTATTTTTTATTTGTAGAAATGGGGTTTTGCTATATTGCCCAGGCTCTTCTTGAACTTCTGGCCTGAAGCGATCCTCCTGCCTCGGCCTCCCAAAGTGCTATGATTACAGGCATGGGCCACCATGCCTGGCCACAAGTTAAACTTCTAAAGCCAGTTGCAGGTTCTCTATTTTTAAAGACTCTATCACCATTAACAGCATAACGAACAGTGAGAATCTAATTGCTTTTACTGAGAAGTACCAGTCCTGAGGGTTGACAACAACATTTAAGAAATCATTTCCATCTTTTCAGTACAAAAAACAGTTTTCTAGAGCTGTTTGTAAACTGGACTGACAACAGTAACTCTTTTATTAATCCACAGAGCAGCAATCGTTGAAAAGAATATTTTAAAACTATAAAAGACCTTGTAGATAAATCAACCTTGGCCTAGAAATTCAATGCTACTGCACTGACATGTATGAGAAGGGTAGGACTGCAAATATAGCAGTTCTGCAAATCAACATGTTAACTTTCAGAGATATATGCAAGAGAATTGAGGTTTTGGTGTGTAAGTGCAATACACTCCCCACCACTATTCATTTACCAACACAGGTTTTTGTAAAAGGAAGGATAAACTGATGAATAATTCATGTTTGGAGCCATTCCAAGTTTACTACGTTGAAGGTACAAAATAGGGCCTCCTTCCATCTTTTACATTAGAATATGTATCTACCTGGGCTACTGAGCACTCCTATAGTTTTAAAATTGGGAAGTACGAAATGATGACCACCAGGCCTCTTATAGTAAAGGAAACTGATAGACTGATACATGTACACGCTGAGAATCTTATTGCAATCTGATTTAACAAAATTAGAATTTTAAAAACTGGCTTTTACATTTGTACAGAACTCTTCAATTTAGAAAGTGTTTTGTCTGTAGCCAGACACAGTGGATCACACCTGTAATCCCAGGACTTTAGGAGGCTGAGGCAGGCGGATCACTTGAGGTCAGGAGTTCGAGACCAGCCTGGACAATATGGTGAAACCCTGTCTCTACTAAAAATACAAAAATTAGCCAGGCATGGTGGCTGGAAACTGTAGTCCCAGTTACTCAGGAGGCTGAGGCAGGAGAATCGCTTGAACCCAGGAAGTTGAAGTTGCAGTAAGCCAAGATCATGCCATTGCACTCCAGCCTGGGCAACAAAGTGAGACTCCATCTCAAGAAAAAAAAATCAAGTGTTTTGACTGGGAGGCTGAGGCAGGAGGATTGCTTGAGCCCAGAAGTTTGAGACTGGCCTGGGCAACACAGTGAGACCCTGTCTACACATACACACACACACACACACACACACACACACAACACACACACACTAGCAAACAAAATAAAAGAAAGTGTTTTATCTTAATCATCCCAATGAATTATCCCAAGAACACCATTAGGGAGCAGACTGTAAAGGCTTTGGTTTTTATCTGCCCAGCACATTCTCCTCTCCTATTCCATATGGTCCTGGGGGTGTTGTTAAAGATGCTACCCGCTTGCTAATGCAGGAGTGAGCATGTGCTTCAGGACAGTCAAAGTACTCATCACCTTGGCCATAATGACTGGTTCTAGGATGAGTATATGACCTAGGGAGGACCACTCAACATCTTCTGTGGGATTAATATATCACCATAGGAAAAATCTCTTTCCACTGGGGATATCAAAACTAAAATGTGTAACTCTGGGGGTGCTGGTAGTCAAGTTGTTACATGGAGAACATCTGTGTAGAGAATAAAGCCAAGTAGAGATAAGTAGAATTGAAAGAAAGAAACAAAGCTGTAATGGCATATGGGGATGCATTTTGAGAACTGCATCATTAGGCAAGTTTGTCATTGTGCAAACATCATAGAGTGTACTTACACAAACTTAGATAGTATAGCCTAACCTAGGCTATATGGGATAGCCTATTGTTCCCAGGCTACAAATATATACAATATGTTACTGCAGGGAACAATGCAGGCAACTGTAACACAATGATAATTATTTGTGTATCTAACCATAGAAAGGGTACGGTAAAAATACAGTATTGTAATCTTACAGGACCGCCATTGTATATGTGGTCTGTTGTTGACTGAAAAGTCATTATGCAGTGCATTACTATACTTAGAGCCTTGGCATCTAATTCAAACCTTGACCTTCCCAGGTACACAAGCCATTTTACTATTCTGTTTTACTTATGTTGTTTCAAGCTAAGGTTCTAAAAGAGTTCTAACCAGAGTGAAAACGTGTTTTTTTCTGATTATAGTGGTAATATAGGCTCATTATAGAAATTTATATAGTAAAGAAAAGCAGAAAAATAAGTAGAAAAAGTTGGCCATAATTTCACCTTTTAAAGACAATCACAGTTTGGTAATTTTCCTTTCATGCTTTTCTACTTGATTCTTTCTCCACATGATTGACATTATACCGAATTTCATTCAATGACTATTTAGGCCCCTTCTATGTCATGAAAATATCTTGGTTAAGTATTATATTTTAAATCTTTAAAAATTGTATTATTGAAAAGTTAACATAAACCATAAAAAATTGACAGAATAGGATAACAAATACCCATGCATTCATCACACAGCCCTGACTACCATCAACCCATGGCCAATCCTATCTGTCCACACCCATCCTGCATAAAGTTTAAGCAAATCCAAGGCATATTATTTCATTTGTAAATGTTTCCATTTCTATCTCTAAAAAAAAATCACTTAAAAAAAAAAAACAAAACCACAACATCATTATCACATCTAAAAATCACCATTCCTTAATAACATCAAATAACTGGTGTTCAAATTTCTAAATGTACCATAAATGTCTTAATGTTTTAAATAGTTTTTTTAAAAAATTGGAATCCAGTAAATTTGTTTGAGTTCATCGTAGATTCTGGATATTAGCCGTTTGTCAGATGAGTAGGTTGCGAAAATTTTCTCCCATTTTGTAGGTTGCCTGTTCACTTTGATGGTAGTTTCTTCTGCTGTGCAGAAGCTCTTTAGTTTAATTAGATCCCATTTGTCAATTTTGGCTTTTGTTGCCATTGCTTTTGGTGTTTTAGACATGAAGTCCTTACCCATGCCTATGTCCTGAATGGTAATGCCTAGGTTTTCTTCTAGGGTTTTTATGGTTTTAGGTCTAACATTTAAGTCTTTAATCCATCTTGAATTAATTTTTGTATAAGGTGTAAGGAAGGGATCCAGTTTCAGCTTTCTACATATGGCTAGCCAGTTTTCCCAGCACCATTTATTAAATAGGGAATCCTTTCCCCATTGCTTGTTTTTGTCAGGTTTGTCAAAGATCAGATAGTTGTAGATATGCGGCATTATTTCTGAGGGCTCTGTTCTGTTCCGTTGATCTGTATCTCTGTTTTGGTACCAGTACCATGCTGTTTTGGTTACTGTAGCCTTGTAGTATAGTTAAAAACAACCCCATCAAAAAGTGCACGAAGGACATGAACAGACACTTCTCAAAAGAAGACATTTATGCAGCCAAAAAACACATGAAAAAATGCTCATCATCACTGGACATCAGAGAAATGCAAATCAAAACCGCAATGAGATACCATCTCACACCAGTTAGAATGGCCATCATTAAAAAGTCAGGAAACAGGTGCTGGAGAGGCTGTGGAGAAATAGGAACACTTTTACACTGTTGGTGGGACTGTAAACTAGTTCAACCATTGTGGAAGTCAGGGTGGCGATTCCTCAGGGATCTAGAACTAGAAATACCATTTGACCCAGCCATCCCATTACTGGGTATATACCCAAAGGACTATAAATCATGCTGCTATAAAGACACATGCACACGTATGTTTATTGTGGCACTATTCACAATAGCAAAGACTTGGAACCAACCCAAATGTCCAACAACGATAGACTGGATTAAGAAAATGTGGCACATATACACCATGGAATACTATGCAGCCATAAAAAATGATGAGTTCATGTCCTTTGCAGGGACATGGATGAAACTGGAAATCATCATTCTCAGTAAACTATCCCAAGGACAAAAAACCAAACACCGCATGTTCTCACTCATAGGTGGGAACTGAACAATGAGAACACATGGACACAGGAAGGGGAACATCACACTCTGGGGACTGTTGTGGGGCGGGGGGAGGGGGGAGGGATAGCATTAGGAGATATACCTAATGCTAAATGACGAGTTAATGGGTGCAGCACACCAACATGGCACATGTATACATATGTAACAAACCTGCACATTGTGCACATGTACCCTAAAACTTAAAGTATAATAATAATAATAAATAAATAAAAGCATTTTTGGCTTTAAAAAAATAAATAAATAAATTAGAATCCAAGCAAGAACCACACATTGTGACTGGTTAATATGACTTAAGTCTCTTTTTAATCTGTTAGCTACCCTCCACCTTTTTAAACCCCCTTTGAAAATGTATGTATTTGTTGACGAAACCTGGTTGTTTATCCTATACACTTCCCCACAAGTTGAATTTTGCTGATTACATCCCTGTGGTGTCACATAACATTTTTTGGAACTATTTATTTCCTGTAAAATGATCTAGGTTCTAGAGGTCTGACTGGATACATAAACATCATTTTTAATGATTGAATAATATTCTACCAGTGGAATGTTTTTGCAACTTTTGGTTATTTTCAATATTCCTTACTATAAACCATGCTGTGCTGAACATTTTAAGTAGAAAACCTTGCCAGATTTCAGACTATTTTCCACAAGTGGAATTACTGAGTCAAAGGGTATGCATATTTTTAGGGCTCTTGATATACATAGCCACACTATATTCAAGAAACATGAAATCAATTTATAGTCTTACCAGCAAGGTATGAGAAAACCCAGTTCACTATGTGGAGGTTGGTATGACTATCTCCATTTGATAGACAAGGAGACTGATGCTCAAGAAAGGCAACACATAAGCTCAAGCAAGACAGCTGGAACGTTCTATGGTTTTCTGACTCCTGATAAGAGGGTCCTTTGCACTGAATTCACTGCTTTTCTGTGGCATTTTTTTGGTCCTTACTGAGGTCTAAAGTGATCACACAAAGCTTCAAAACCATGTAGTCTCAAGATGAAAATGGCTTAGCTAGGTTTCCGGTACCCTCCTTGAAACAGCCAGAATGGAGGAAAGACTACAAAATGATCAAAGAGAGAAAAAGCATTGTAAAGCCAAGGCAAACTAAAACAACCACTTGTTGAGTAGTTGGTCCTTTATGAGTATCGTCTCCTATGGTTACTGGGCCATCTACGGTGCCTACTAATGAGTCGGTCTAATGTTTTTCTAAATTGCCTATGTCTTGAAAACTGCATGGACAATCTTTAAATGACTGGCTAAGAAGATGCTTAAACTAAATGGCTCTAAAAGGTCAGTGTAGAGAAATTCATTTTGTCAATCTCATCGTTTTGAGGGAAGAATATGGAACTTTCTAATGAATACTGGGGTCAAAAGCAATGTATCTTTTGCATTGTAACTGTTAGGTTGAAATTATAATGTTGAGACTATTACCACACCCAGGATGAAAAGCTTTAATACAGAAAACTTCCTAGTCTTCTTGGAACACACATCCTGGGAAAGAAACATGCTGCTGTAAATGATACAGTAAATGGGTCTCTCCATTTGCTTTGCCATTTGAAATTTAAAATGAGTCCCTTTGCAGCTTTCTGTCATTGGACTTTACAAACAGAAAGGGATATTTAGAAACATATACATACGTGTGTGTTTGTGTGTGTATACAATATTCACTATTTGGGTGATGGGTTCACTACAAGCCCAAACTTCACCATTAGGTAATATATCCATGTATTATGTACCCCCTGAATCTATTAAAAAAAAACTAAAATGAGTTATTGTTTCTTTGTCCATCTTTGTCTACCTATCCACTCTCACATTCCAACCAAAATGCTGCTTATTAGGGTTCTATCCCTGAACTAAATTTAGTAAAGTCATGCAATTCCATGGTTTCAACTATCTTCGATATGTTAATAATAATTCCTAATTCTATCTCAAGGCCTACTTTTGTTTTTCTTTTAGAGACAGGGTCTCACTCTGCCGCCCAGGCTGGAGTATAGTGACGCAATCATGGCTCACTGCTGGACTCAAGGGTCCTCCCACCTCAGCCTCCTGAGTAGTTGAGACTACAGGTGCATGCCATCAGGCCTGGCTAATTTTTTTTTTTTTTTTTTTTTTGTAGAGACAGGGTTTTGCCTTGTTGCCTAGTCTGGTCTTGAACTCCTGGACTCAAGCGAGCTGCCCTGCTCAGCCTCCCAAAGTGCTGGGATTATAGGCATGAGCCATGGCATCTGACCTACTTCTTTTCTGAACTTCTTTCTTAAAGTACTAGTTTATGAATATTTTCCCTTGGGGGTCCCAAGGCACCCCTATATTTGTATGTTCAAATAACACCTCATTATCTCTTCTGAAATCTCCTTCTCCCACTATTCTTGTCCAAATGAATGTCGTTATTCATCTCACAGTAATGCAAGAAATTTTAAGATAACCATTTGTAATCATGCATTCATCCACTCATTTCTAAGTATGATGCTGATGCTAACCTTAAGGACTTCTTAACATTGTAGCTGACACATAATTTCTACATTACTATGATTAATTCTATAATAGAGGTATGTTCAAAGTATTACTACCATATAGCAGAAGTGCCATTTTTTGGCTTAATGGGCCAGGGCTAGCTTCTCAAAAGAGGTGGCATCTTCATATTTTTAAATGAATTCATTAGGTAGACAAGGCCCAAGGCTGAGGTAGACAGAAGCTAATTCTACCTCTAAAATAGTCCTAAATCCTTCTTGCTCCCACTCTAATTGTTATTGCTATAGTTTGGTCAAGGTCACATCCTATCAGGCTAAGTTACTGTGTGATATTAGAAACAAGGCCTGACCTGAGTCTCAGCCTCTTTATATCTACCCCACTAGTAAAGTTGGTTCCTTCATATATGGCTAAAGAATGTTTTCCTTCAGTTTAGAAGTGTTCTATTCTTGCTTTTTTTTTTTTTTCTGTTGTACTTCTCCTGTTACCTCATTTGAGATAAATTATTCAACATTTTAATTCTGTTGTCTATCCTTCACATCTCGTCTTCTTGCTAATCACATTTGTGATAACCTTTGTCCTTTCTCTCTGCTTTCATTGTGATTAATACTCAACTGCTTTCTCTGGAGATATATTCCAAATAATAAATGCACAAAACTTAAGTGTTTGGTCTGACAAGTTTTGAAGACCACATAAATCTACATAACCATCAATAAAAACAAGATATAGAACATACTCATCATCACAGAAAGTTCCCTTGTTTTCTATCCAATCCTTTCCTATCTCCATCTAAAGGAAATCATTCAAAGTGTTCTCTTTTATATCTGTCTCTGGCTAAGCATGATGTTTTTGAGATTTATTCATGTTGGTGCATGGGACATTAATTCCTTTCTTTTTATTGTTGATTAGTATCCCACTGTATGAATACAGGTTGAGCATGACCAACCTGAAAATACAAAATCCTCCCAAACCCAAAACTTTCTGAGTATCAACATGTTGCTCAAGAGAAATGCTCATTGGAGCTTTTCGGATTTTGGATTTTCAGATTTGGGATGTTCAATTGGCAAGTATAATGCAAATACTCAAAATCCCCTCCCCACCCAAATCCAAAATCCAAAACACTCTGGTCTCAAGCATTTCAGATTAAGGCATACTCAATCTGTATGCTATGATTTGTTTGTTCCTCCTCTTGTTGATGGATGTATATGTTATTTACAGTCTTTGGTTATTATAAATAAGACTGCTATGAAAATCCATGGGAAAGTCTTTTTGTGAACATGTGTTTTCATTTCTATTGGGTAAATACCTAAGAGTAGAACTGTTGAGTCATAGAATAGATGTGTTTAAATTTACAGATTGCTAGAGTTCTTCAAAGTGGTCATTTCATTTCATTCTCCCAGAAACAATGTATTAGATCTCCAGTTGTTCTATATCCTTACCAACATCTGGTATCATCAATCTTTTTTATTTTAGCCATTTTATTGGATTTGAAACAGTATCTTGGTATAATTTTATTTTGCATTTCCCTGATAACTAACATACTGAACACCTTTCCATGTGCTAAGTAGTTATTTGTGTATCTTTCCATGTGTTAAACAGTTATTTGCATATTTGTATCCAAAGAAATCTTTCCCCATTCCATGATTGCAAAGATATATATAGTCCCATATTTTCTGCTAGAAGTCTTATGGTCACAACTTTTGTGTTTAGATCTATGATCCATCTCAAATTAATTTTGTATATAACAAGAGGTTACTTTTCTTCCATATGGATATCCAGTTGTTCTAGCACCATTCATTAAAAGAACTTTCCTTTCCCTATTAAATTAATCTGATCCCTTGATCAGAAATCAACTGACGAGAGGTTGCTAGAGGTTGTGGGGGAAGGAGGAATGATAGATGGGGTTATATGATACTGTACTGATGAATACATGTCATTATACATTTGTCAAAATCCGTAAGATATTTAACACCAAGAGTGAACCTTAATGTAAACTATGGACTTTAGGGCGATAATGACATCAATGTAGGTTCACTGACTGTAACAAATGTACCACTCTAATGAGGGCTACTGGAGGCTGTACATATGTGTGGCCAGGGGGTTTATGGAAATACTCTATAGTTTCCACTCAATTTTGCTGTGAACTTTAAAAACTGCTCTAAAAAATTGTGTATGTTTTTTTCAAAGCCTAAGCAGCTCCCCCACCCCAAATAATTGGACCGTATTTGTGTGGGTCTATTTCTGTGCCCTCAATTCCATTTTGACCTATTGATCAATCTTATACCAATACCAGACTGTCTTGATTAGCATAACTCTGTAGTAAGTCCCCAAATCAGGCAAGTCCGCTGACTTAATTCTTTTTCAAAATTGTTTTGGCTGTGTTAGAGCCTTAACTTTTCCATATAAATATTAGAGCTGACTTGCAAATTTATTTCTAAAGCCTGCTGGGATTTTGATTAGGATTGCAGAGAGTCTATAAATTAATTTGGGGAAAAATAATGTTTTAGCAATATTGAGTCTTCTGATCCATGGATATTATATACATCTCCGTTTATTTAGGTCTTTAATTTCTCTCGATAATGCTTTATAAAGGTGTTGCTTTACTTTCATGAGATTTACTCAGAAGTATTTGATATTTTCTGATGCTTTTTATAAATGGTATTGTTTTTTAAATTTTGATTTCTATTTGTTGCTATACATAGCGATACAACTGATTTTTGCGTAAGTTATATTTGTATATTCAAACCTTGCTTAAATCTTACTTATCAGTTCTATTAAATAGTCATCTTTTTCTTGGTAGATTACATAGTTTTCTATACGTGCAATCATGAGACTGCAAATAACAATAGTTTTATTTTGTCCTTTACAAACTTTATGCCTTTTCTTTTTCCGCTTCTTACTGAATTAGCTAGAACTTTCAATACAATGCTGAATAGAAGTGATGAGGGTAAATAGTCTGTGTATTCCTAATCTTAAAGAAAAACTGTTTATTATTATGTATGATTTAGCTGTTTTTCCCATCTATTCCTAATTTGCTGTTTATTTTATTATCATGAAGTGGTGTTACATTTTTTTTTTCATTTTTTCTGCATCTACGAAGATGATCATAGGTTCCTTTTGTTGAGGTCAGTGCCAGGAGATAATCCTCAAAAGGTCCCACATTTTTGCATGTCTTGTGAGCAGATGAACTAACAGACTAACAGCTTTTGTTCTAGACTGTTTTCCAGAATGTATAGGGAATGGTCTTGGAAAATGGTGATGATGTCTTCCTTTAGAGCAAAGGTCAGGTATGTTGGCTGTGCAGTATAGTAAAGATAGTGTCTACCTCCCAGGCAAAGGTTGAACAGATCTATTTTTAGCCCATTTTAAAGATTGGGGTTTCCTAAGATTGTGGGGTTTCCTCGGCTGTGATGTAAACTCACTGCACGTGCAGCATCCATCTGGGCCCACCCTGTGTTGTTTCTGTGGGACCTGGGGGTAAGAAAAACTGATGAGAACATAAAGTTCAAATTGCTTGCTGTCTGTGAGTAATGAGGTCCCTTGTCTCTGACTAGCAGTCTTGTATCTTTTGCCAGCATCCATTAAACTGTGTGGGCTAACTTGTTAGCTTGCAAAAAGGGTAAAATCTATGAACTTTCATGGTTCTTGATAAGTTAATATGGCAATTTCTAAATGTTAAAACTAACCTTGCATTCCTAGAATAAATCTCATATCGTCATGATCCTTTTATATATTGCTGAATTTAATTGCTAATATTTTGTTAACAATTGCTACATTTATGTTCACGAGGAATGTTGATCTGTAATTTTCTTTTTTGGAATATCTTTGTCAGATTTCGGTATTAAGGTTATACTGGCATCATAAAACAAGCTGGCAAGTATTCCCTCCTCTCCCTTGAGAGAGTTTGTGTACGATTGCCATTATTTCTCCCTTAAGTGCTTTGTAGAATTTAGAAGTGAAGCCATCTGTACCCAGAGTTTTCTTTGTGGAAAGTTAAAGAAAGTAGATTTCTGTTCTGGTGGAATAACATCAATTTACTGTTCAAATAGCTCAGAAAACCTCAAGCAGAATAAGTACAATGGGAACTACACTGAAGCTGATCATGTCAAACTGCTGAAACTCAAATATAAATAAAAAATCTTGAACGCAGCTGGAGGAAAAAAAAGACACAACCTACAGGGGAAAAACGACATAAATGAAGGCCAATTTCTTATAAGAAACCATGGAAGCCAGAAGACCATGGAATGACATCTTTTTTTTTTTTTGAGACGGAGTCCCGCTCTGTCACCCAGGCTGGAGTGCTGTGGCGCAATCTCGGCTCACTGCAAGCTCCGGCTCCCGGGTTCACGCCGTTCTCCTGCCTCAGCCTCTCCGAGTAGCTGGGACGACAGGCGCCTGCCACCACGCCCGGCTAATTTTTTGTATTTTTAGTAGAGACAGGGTTTCACCGTGGTCTCGAGCTCCTGACCTCGTGATCCGCCCGCCTCGGCCTCCCAAAGGGCTGGGATTACAAGCGTGAGCCACCGCGCCCGGCCGGAATGACATCTTTAAAGTGCTTAAAGGAAAAAAAAATTGTCAAGGATGGAAAAGACCAAACAGTTATGTGAGAAATTAATATGAAACAAACTAGACTTCAAAGCAAGGAGTATTTAACACCAATAAAGAGGAATAATAATAAAAGGGCCATCTGAAAGACATAACAGTCTAATAGAGTTTCAAAATACATGAAGCAAAATCATACTAATTACATGGAGACAGATTCATAGTCACAGCTGGAGATTTTTAACACTCCTATTTTGCTAATTGTTAGAACTGGAAAAAAATTAAGAATATAGAATTATGTTGTTCAGTATAGTAGTCATTAGCTTTATGTGTTTACTTAAGTTTATTTGATAGAATTTGCTCTTTCAGTCCTTTCAACGATTTTTTAAGCACCTAATTCTCTGTTTTATATCCTTTTCTGCTTAAAATAGCTACAATGGCTTCATTTTCTACAACTAAATCCAGACTGATACAATGACTGACAAACAATGCTCAACCCCACTAGTGATAAAGTCAGTGTAATGAAGACGACAAAAACAAAACATTGCATAGCTATCAGACTGACAAAAACACTAGCAAGGATATGGGGAAATGGAAACTGCAATTTTTTTGATGATGGGAACTAAAATTGGTACAATTACTTTAAAGAACAACTTGGTGTTAAATTGTTGAATATCTTTGTCAGATTTTGGTTTTAAGGTATCAACTTTTTTGGTATTTGGTATAAATTTTTGTCAGCAAATATTTAACAGTATTTTCTGATAAAAGTTGAACATGCATTTATTATATCATCCATAAATTACTCCTTTAGGTATATACCCTTGAGAAACTCTGTACAAGTACAGAAAAAGACTTTTATAAAGACATTTACTACCTCATTGCTTGAAATAGTCAAAAGGAATAAACTATTGCCCTGAGGTAGAAAATGGATAAATTTGGGAATTTATTCACAGAATAGAATCCGAAGAGCAGTTAAAATGAATTAGCTAGATCTATACGATCAACATAAATATAAAAAAAGTTAAAACATGTTTAATTGCATAAAAATAACAATTGACAAAATAATATCATAGCATTTATGTAAATTTAAAAAACCATTAAAAGTAGAATACGTTGTTTATGGAGACAGATACACACACATACACACATATAAAAAATACATGAAACGATATACACAAACTCTTAACAGTGATTTACCACTTGGCAGAGCGTAAGGGGAAAGGATAGGGAAGGGGAGGGGGAGGCAGTTGTATCTGCAACAGTTGGTTTCTTAACAACAAGGAAAAGATCTAAACCTAAGACAAATATGGAAAATCTTATCAGTTAACAATTGTTGGTACACAGATATCTATAATTTTATTTTGTGTATGTTGACAATATTTCATAATAAAATAATAGAAAATTTAAATATTAAAAATGGCAATAATGACTAAGTATGAAAAAGCATTTGCAATATTAAGATGAAGGGTTAATGTTCTGAATATATAAATCACTTTTATAATTAAAACATTTCAACACCTCTAACAGTAGAAAAATGGGCTAAGTACATAAGGAAGCAACTTACAAAATAATAAAAACGGCCAGTGAACATTAAAAAATATTCCCCATCACTAGCAATATAAAAGTTAAATACTGGCTGGGCGCGGTGGCTCACGTCTGTAATCCCAGCACTTTGGAAGGCCGAGGCAGGTGGATCACTAGAGGTCAGGAGTTCAAGACCAGCCTGGCCAATATGGTGAAACCCTGCCTCTACTAAAAAAAAAAAAAAAAAAAGCGTACAAAAATTAGCCAGGCGAGATGGCACATGCTTGTAATCCCAGCTACTCAGGAGGCTGAGGCAGGAGAATCACTTGAACCCAGGAGGCAGAGGTTGCAGTGAGCTGAGATCACGCCACTGCATTCCAGCCTGAGTGGCAGAGCAAGACTCCATCTCAAGAAAAAAAAAGTTAAATATTTTCATCTCTCAGTTTGGCTAAGGTTTAAAAAGAATGATGATACCCAATACTGTCTAGGTTGAGGGTACAAGGACATACTCATGGGTACTCTTTGTGTAGGTCAATCTGGCAATATGGATCAAAATTCTTAAGGTATATTCTCTGACCCAGAAATTCTACTTTTCAACATCTATCATAAGAAAATAATCAACTGTATGAAAACAGAAAAAAAAAAGGAAAAGAGGAGCATACAAAGATGTTCAGTGTTATCTGAAAAAGTAAAAAACTAAAATACACTTATATGTGTAATAATAGGTTACCTGAAGCAAATCATTCCTAAGTAGTGAAATATTTGGAAAACCAGCAAAAATTAATTTACAAGTTTCTATGGACTTGAAAAAGTGAATTAAAAAAGTATATGATATGTTGGGTGTGGTGGCTTGCACCTGTAATCCCAGCTACTCTGGAGGTTGAGGCAGAAGGACTGCTTGAGGCCAGGAGGTGAGTTACAGTGAGCTATGATCATGCCACTGCACTCCAGCCTGGGTGACAGCACACACACACCCTGTCTCTAAAAAGATAAAAAATAAAGTTTAAAAAAGCACATTTCTTAAATGAGTATTTATAGGTATTATATTTAAATAAAATAACTACATATATATACACTAAAAAACACAAACCCAGTAATGATCTTTGGGTGGTGGAATTAAAGATAGTCTGTGTGTGTTAAAAAAACAAAAAAACAAAAAACTGTACTCTTCTGTGTTTTCCAAATTATTTTTGTCATTGAGCACATAGTAATTTCATAATTAGAAAAAAGAACTTATTTTAAAAGATGGTGGTAGAGAGACAGATACATCATCTCCTGCTGCAAGACAGCTTGAACACCTGAAGTAAAGAAATAGCAATGGAGTGAGGGTGAGAGTTTTGAAAAATATTTACAAGGCAGGATCAATAGGTGCTGGAGGATTAACTGGATATTGGTTTGGTAAAAGACAGAGATCTAGCTTAAGTAACTTAATAGGACATTGCTGTCATTGATAAGGTCAGAGGACACAGGAAGAGGAGCTCCTTTGGGTGGACAGATAATGTATTAAGCTTTGAACTATGGAGTCTGAGGTACCTGTGGTACATCCTGGTGGCTAGATATGTGGTCAGGGTGTGGTGGCCAGGAAAGTGCTAGGCTAAAATTTCTCCTTGAATACATGTCTTATGTTTGATAACTTAGATTCTAAAAGGCTGGTGGCCAGGCGTGGTGGCTCATGCCTGTAATCCCAGAACTTTGGGAGGCTGAGGTGGGCAGATCACGAGGTCAAGAGATCAAGGCCATCCTGGCCAACATGGTGAAACCCTGTCCCTACTAAAAATATAAAAATTAGCTGGGTGTGGTGGTGTGCGCCTATAGTCCCAGCTACTAGGGAGGCTGAGGCAGGAGAATGGCTAGAACCCGGGAGGCAGAGGTTTCAGTGAGCCAAGATCGCGCCTCTGCACTCCAGCCTGGCGACAGAGCAAGACTCCATCTCAAAAAAAAAAAAAAAAAAAAAAAAATTCAGAGATTAATGTGGTCAAGGGATGTCAGCAAGATGAATTAGAGTTGCCTGGTGGTTGTCACCCTCCACCCCAACAGGAAGTGACCAAAACAACAAGCAAATAATGATATTTTGACTGTAGTGACTGAAGAAGTACACTGGAGAATACTAGAGGGGCAGCAAAATCTCTGTGGAACATTAAAGCCCAGGATACCACCACAGACAGGGGAGTAAGGCATCCTGCCTCTGCCACACTGTCTTCCCTGCTGAGATTAGCTCAGAGTCAGGCAGGGCTTCTTACAGGGAAAAAGTAAGCTGGAGATTCCCAGCAGTCCTCACTGCCACCACAAATGCCAGCAAATCTTGCTACAGGAGAATCTCTCAGTACTCATAGGACCCAAATCTAGTTTGGAGAGTAGCTGGGGATTTGTAAACCTGAACTCTCTCAGAGCAGGATCCCATGTTGGGCACTCCCCACCTCTGTAACCTAAGTTGTCACACCACAGATCATCTTGGAACCAGACCCACTGGTAGAGTATGTCCTGCCCTGGGGGCCAGTAGCAACTGACTCTCTCCATCTCTGAGGCCCTGCCATTTCACCATGTTCACATGGGTGCTTGCATCACTATAACTGTAGCTGGCTGGATCCTAGGCCAGACAAAATTACTGAGATGCCAGTGTCTGAACCCAGGTGGCATCCCACCCAACAATGGAACAGGCAAACCTGCACTGTGGTGAAGCCACCGAACAGCTGGTTGGCCTGCTGTGCCTGCATCTGGCCTGAGAGCTGGACCAGTGATGGCCCTGCCTCCCCAGAGAGACTACTGCATAGCCACATAGCTGGCCACACCTGCACATGCCTGAACCCAGTCTTGAAGCCAGCCTGGTTGTGGCTGCTGCCTTCCTGGGGAATCTGCCAGATAGTGTCTCAGACCTCTGCACGAACATGTACCTGGCCCAACAACCAGCCCAGTGCCACTGCCCCTAGGCTACAATGTCTGTGACTATTCAAATTCCTGCAGCCCAGGCTACCGAGGCAAACACAGACATTGCTGATGAAAATTACAGTTGAAGAAACTGTACACAGACCATGCCACTAAGTCCACTCAGAACCAAAGCCAACACACCATACCCAACCAACACCCTAGGACCCACCTACAGGTGGCAGGAGAATTGCTTGAACCCAGGAGGCAGAGGTTGTGGTGAGCCGAGATTGCACCATTGCACTCCAGCCTGGGCAACAAGAGTAAAACTCTGTCTCAAAAAGAAAAAAAAAAGAAAAGAAATGAAAAAAAAAACAAACCCCAGGATCTTGAAGTTTTCACTGCTGAATTCTGCTAAATGTTTAAAGGACTAATACCAATTCTCGGCTGGGCACGGTGGCTCATGTCTGTAATCCCAGCACTTTGCGAGGCCAAGGTGGGCAGATCATCTGAGGTCAGGAGTTTGAGATCAGCCTGACCAACATGGAGAAACCCTGTCTCTACGAAAAATACAAAATTAGCCAGGTGAGGTGGTGCACGCCTGTAATCCTGGCTACTTGGGAGGCTGAGGAAGGAGAATCGCTTGAACCTGGGAGGTTGAGGTTGTGGTGAGCCGAGATTGCGCCATTGCACTCCAGCCTGGGCAACAAGAGCAAAACTCTGTCTCAAAAAAAAAAAAAAAAAAGAACTAATACTAATTCTCAAACTAAACCTCTCAAAATTAAAGAGAAAGGAACTTATTTTATGAGGCCAGCATTTCTCTGATTTCAAAACCAGACAAACATGTAACAAAAGAAAATTACAAGCCAGTATACTTCATGAACACAGATGCAAAAATTCTCAACAAAATACTAACAAACTAAATTCACTAGCACATTAAAAAGATCATTCACTGTAATTAGTGGGGCTCATCCCAGGGATGAAAGGATGGTTTAACATATGGAAATCAATAAATGTGATACACCACATTAACAGAAAGAAAGACAAAAACCTTATGATCATTTCAAGAGACACAGAAAAACAATTTGACAAAACTCAACATTCTTTCATTGAAAAAACTCTCAACAAATTCAGTATACAAGGAACATACTTCAACACAATATAAGTCACTTAAGACAAACCCACAGCTAATGTCATAAGATCAGGAATGAGACGAGGATGCCCACTTTCACCCCTCTATAGATGTTTTTTCCTTTTTTTTTTTTTTTTATATAGAGACGGGGTCTATGTTGCCTAGGCTCGTCTCAAACTCCTGGACTCAAGATCCTCTTGCCTTAGTCTCCTGTGCTCCTGAGTAGTTGGGACTACAGATGCACACCACTATACCTGGCACATGATCTTACATACAGAAAATCCTAAAGACTCCACCAAAAAATTCTTAGAATAAATGAATTCAGCAAATTAGCAGGATACGAAAATCAACATACAAAAATCAGTGGTATTTCCATACATTAATAATGAATGACCTGAAAAAGAATCAAGAGAGCAATTCCATTTACAATAACAAAAATAAGATACCTAGGAATAAACTTAACAAGATAAAATATCTCTACATTGTTAACTATAAGAAGAAATCTTTTTAAATTATACTTTAAGTTCTAGGGCACATGTGCACAATATGCAGGTTTGTTACATACGTATACATGTGCCATGCTGGTGTGCTGCAGCTGCTAATTCACCATTTACATTAAGTCTATCTCCTAATGCTATCCCTCCCGGCTCCCCCCACCCCATGACAGGCCCCAGTGTGTGATGTTCCCCTTCCTGTGTCCAAGTGTTCTCATTGTTCAATTCCCACCTAAGAGTGAGAACATGCGGCGTTTGGTTTTTTGTCTTTGCCATAGTTTGCTGAGAATGATGGTTTCTAGCTTCATCCATGTCCCTACAAAGGACATGAACTCATCCTTTTTTATGGCTGCATAGTATTCCATGGTGTATATGTGCCACATTTTCTTAATCCACTCTATAATTGATGTACATCTGGGTTGGTTCCAAGTCTTTGCTATTGTGAATAGTGCCACAATAAACATATGTGTGCATGTGTCTTTATAGCAGCAGGATTTATAATCCTTTGGGTATATACCCAGTAATGGGATGGCTGGGTCAAATGGTATTTCTAGTTCTAGATCCCTGAGGAATCACCACACTGTCTTCCACAATGGTTGAACTAGTTTACAGTCCCACCAACAGTGTCAAAGTGTTCCTATTTCTACACATCCTCTCCAGCACCTGTTGTTTCTTGACTTTTTAATGATCGCCATTCTAACTGGTGTGAGATGGTATCTCACTGTGGTTTTGATTTGCGTTTCTCCAATGGCCAGTGATGATGAGCATTTTTTCATGTGTCTGTTGGCAGCATAAATGTCTTCTTTTGATGAGTGTCTGTTCATATCCTTCACCCACTTTTTGATGGGGTTTTTTTTTCTTGTAAATTTGAGTTCTTTGTAGATTCTGGATATTAGCCCTTTGTCAGAGGAGCAGATTGCAAAAATTTTCTCCCATTCTGTAGGTTTCCCGTTCACACTGATGGTAGTTTCTTTTGCTGTGCAGAAGCTCTTTAGTTTAATTAGATCCCATTTGCCAATTTTGGCTTTTGTTGCCATTGCTTTTGGTGTTTTAGACATGAAGTCCTTGCCCACGCCTATGTCCTGAATGGCATTGCCTAGGTTTTCTTCTAGGGTTTTTATGGTTTTAGGTCTAACATTTAAGTCTTTAATCCATCTTGAATTAATTTTTGCATAAGGTGTAAGGAAGGGATCCAGTTTCAGCTTTCTACATATGGCTAGCCAGTTTTCCCAGCACCATTTATTAAATGGGGAATCCTTTCCCCGTTTCTTGTTTTTGTCAGGTTTGTCAAAGGTCAGATGGTTGTAGATGTGTGCTATCATTTCTGAGGGCTCTGTTCTGTTCCATTGGTCTATATCTCTGTTTTGGTACCAGTACCATGCTGTTTTGGTTACTATAGCCTTGTAGTATAGTTCGAAGTCAGGTAGCAGGATGCCTCCAGCTTTGTTCTTTTGGCTTAGGATTGTCTTGGCAATGTGGGCCCTTTGTTGGTTCCATATGAACTTTAAAGTAGTTTTTTCCAATTCTGTGAAGAAAGTCATTGGTAGCTTCATGGGGATGGCATTGAATCTATAAATTACCTCGGGCAGTATGGCCATTTTCACGATATTGATTCTTCCTATCCATGAACATGGAATGTTCTTCCATTTGTTTGTGTCCTCTTTTATTTTGCTGAGCAGTGGTTTGTAGTTCTCCTTGAAGAGGTCCTTCACATCCCTTGTAAGTTGTATTCCTAGGTATTTTATTCTCTTGGAAGCAAGAGAATAAACTCTTGTGAGTGGGAGTTCACTCATGATTTCGCTCTCTGTTTGTCTGTTATTGGAGTATAAGAATGCTTGTGATTTTTGCACATTGATTTTGTATCCTGAGACTTTGCTCAAGTTGCTTATCAGCTTAAGGAGATTTTGAGCTGAGGCAATGGGGTTTTCTAAATATACAATCATGTCATCTGCAAACAGGGACAATTTGACTTCCCCTTTTCCTAAATGAATACCCTTTATTTCTTTCTCCTGCCTGATTGCCCTGGCCAGAACTTCCAGCACTATGTTGAATAGGAGTGGTGAGACAGGGCATCCCTGTCTTGTGCTGGTTTTCAAAGGGAATGCTTCCAGTTTTTGCCCATTCAGTATGATATTGGCTGTGAGTTTGTCATAAATAGCTCTTATTATTTTGAGATATGTCCCATCAATAACTAATTTATTGAGAGTTTTTAGCATGAAGGGCTGTTGAATTTTGTCAAAGGCCTTTTCTGCATCTATTGAGATAATCATGTGGTTTTTGTCTTTGGTTCTGTTTATATGCTGGATTACGTTTATTGATTTGCTGGTTTATTGAACCAGCCTTGCATCCCAGGGATGAAGCCCACTTGATCATGGTGGATAAGCTTTTTGATGTGCTGCTGGATTCGGTTTGCCAGTATTTTATTGAGGATTTTTGCATCAATGTTCATCAGGGATATTGGTCTAAAATTCTCTTTTTTGGTTGTGTCTCTGCCAGGCTTTGGTATCAGGATGATGCTGGCCTCATAAAATGAGTTAGGGAGGATTCCCTCTTTGTCTATTGATTGGAATAGTTTCAGAAAGAATGGTACCAGTTCCTCCTTGTACTTCTGGTAGAATTTGGCTGTGAATCCATCTGGTCCTGGACTTTTTTTGGTTGGTAGGCTATTAATTATTGCCTCAATTTCAGAGCCTGTTATCGGGTCTACTCAGGGATTCAATTTCTTTCTGGTTTAGTCTTGGGAGGGTGTATGTGTCCAGGAATTTATCCATTTCTTCTAGATTTTCTAGTTTATTTGCGTAGAGGTGTTTATAGTATTCTCTGATGGTAGTTTGTATTTCTTTGGGATCGGTGGTGATATCCCCTTTCTCATTTTTTATTGTGTCTATTTGATTCTTCTCTCTTTCCTTCTTTATTAGTCTTGCTAGCAGTCTGTCAATTTTGTTGATCTTTTCAAAAAACCAGCTCCTGGATTCATTGATTTTTTGAAGGGTTTTTTGTGTCTCCATCTCCTTCAGTTCTGCTCTGATCTTAGTTATTTCTTGCCTCCTGCTAGCTTTTGAATGTGTTTGCCCTTGCTTCTCTAGTTCTTTTAATTATGATGTTAGGCTGTCAATTTTAGATCTTTCCTGCTTTCTCTTGTGGGCATTCAGTGCTATAAATTTCCCTCTACACACTGCTTTAAATGTGTCCCAGAGATTCTGGTATGTTGTGTCTTTGTTCTCATTGGTTTCAAAGAACATCTTTATTTCTCCCTTCATTTTGTTATTTACCCAGTAGTCAGTCAGGAGCAGGTTGTTCAGTTTCCATGTAGTTGAGCAATTTTGAGTGAGTTTCTTAATCCTGAGTTCTAGTTTGATTGCACTGTGGTCTGAGAGACAGTTTGTTATAATTTCTGTTCTTTTACATTTGCTGAGGAGTGCTTTACTTCCAACTATGTGGTCAATTTTGGAATAAGTGTGATGTGGTGCTGAGAAGAATGTATATTCTGTTGATCTGGGGTGGAGAGTTCTGTAGATGTCTATTAGGTCTGCTTGGTGCAGAGCTCAGTTCAATTCCTGGATATCCTTGTTAACTTTCTGTCTCGTTGATCTGTCTAATGTTGACAGTGGGGTGTTAAAGTCTCCCATTATTATTGTGTGAGAGTCTAAGTCTCTTAGTAGGTCTCTAAGGACTTGCTTTATGAATCTGGGTGTTCCTGTATTGGGTGCATATATGTTTAGGATAGTTAGCTCTTCTTGTTGAATTGATCCCTTTACCATTATGTAATGGCCTTCTTTGTCTCTTTTGATCTTTGTTGGCTTGAAGTCTGTTTTATCAGAGACTAAGATTGCAACTCCTGCCTTTTTTTGTTTCCATTTGCTTGGTAGACTTTCCTCCACCCCTTTATTTTGAGCCTATGTGTGTCTCTGCACGTGAGATGGGTCTCCTGAATACAGCACACTGATGGGTCTTGACTCTTTATCCAGTTTGGTAGTCTGTGTCTTTTAATTGGAGAATTTAGCCCATTTACATTTAAGGTTAACATTGTTATGTGTGAATTTGATCCTGCATTATGCTGTAAGCTGGTTATTTTGCTCGTGAGTTGATGCAGTTTCTTCCTAGCATCGATGGTCTTTACAATTTGGCATGTTTTTGCAGTGGCTGGTACCAGTTGTTCCTTTCCATGTTTAGTGCTTCCTTCAGGAACTCTTGTAGGGCAGGCCTGGTGGTGACAAAATCACTCAGCATTTGCTTGTCTGTAAAGGATTTTATTTTTCCTTCACTTATGAAGCTTAGTTTGGCTGGATATGAAATTCTGGGTTGAAAATTCTTTTAACAATGTCGAATATTGGCCCCCACTGTCTTCTGGCTTGTAGAGTTTCTGCCGAGAGATCAGCTGTTAGTCTGATGGGCTTCCCTTTGTGGGTAACCTGACCTTTCTCTCTGGCTGCCCTTAACATTTTTTCCTTCATTTCAACTTTGGTGAATCTGACAATTATGTGTCTTGGAGTTGCTCTTCTCGAGGAGTATCTTTGTGGCCTTCTCTGTATTTCTTGAATTTGAATGTTGGCCTGCCTTGCTAGGTTAGGGAATTTCTCCTGGATAATATCCTGCAGAGTGTTTTCCAACTTGTTTCCATACTCCCTGTCACTTACAGGTACACCAATGAGATGCAGATTTGGTCTTTTCATAGTCCCATATTTCTTGGAGGCTTTGTTCATTTCTTTTTACTCTTTTTTCTCTAAACTTCTCTTCTCGCTTCGTTTCATTCATTTGATCTTCAATCACTGATACCCTTTCTTCCAGTTGATAGAATCGGCTACTGAAGCTTCTGCACGCACCACGTAGTTCTCATGCCACGGTTTTCAGCTCCATCAGGTCACTTAAGGACTTCTCTACATTGGTTATTCTAGTTAGCCATTCGTCTGATCTTTTTTCAAGGTTTTTAGCTTTTATGCAGTGTGTTCGAACTTCCTCCTTTAGCTTGGAGAAGTTTGATCGTCTGAAGCCTTCTTCTCTCAACTTGTTAAAGTCATTCTCCATCCAGCTTTGTTCCATTGCTGGTGAGGAGCGGTGTTCCTTTGGAGGGCGAGAGGCGCTCTGATTTTTAGAATTTTCAGCTTTTCTGCTCTGTTTTTTTCCCATCTTTGTGGTTTTATCCACCTTTGGTGTTTGATGATGGTGACATACAGATGGGGTTTTGGTGTGGATGTCCTTTCTGTTTGTTAGTTTTCCTTCTAATAGTTAGGACCCTCAGCTGCAGGTCTGTTAGAGTTTCCTCAGGTCCATTTCAGACCCTGTTTGCCTGGGTATCAGCAGTGGAGGCTGCAGAATAGCAAATATTGCTGAAGAGCAAATGTTGCTGCCTGATCATTCCTCTGGAAGCTTCGTCTCAGAGGGGTACCCGGCCGTGTGAGGTGTCAGTCTGCCTCTACTAGGGGGTGCCTCCCAGTTAGGCTACTCGGGGGTCAGGGACCCAGTCGAGGGGGCAGTCTGTCCGTTCTCAGATCTCAAACTCCATGCTGGGAGAACCACTACTGACTTCACAGCTGTCAGACAGGGACATTTAAGTCTGCAGAGGTTTCTGTTGCCTTTTGTTTGGCTGTGCCCTGCCCCCAGAGGTAGAGTCTACAGAGGCAGACAGGCCTCCTTGAGCTGCGGTAGGCTCCACCCAGTTCGAGCTTCCTGGCCGCTTTGTTTACCTACTCAAGCCTCAGCAATGGCAGGCACCCCTCCCCCAGCCTCGCTGCCGCCTTGCAGATCAATCTCAGACTGCTGTGCTAGCAATGAGTGTGGCTCCGTGGGCGTGGGACCCTCTGAGCCAGGCGTGGGATATAATCTCCTGGTGTGCCATTTGCTCAGTTGGAAATGCAGAAATCACCCGTCTTCCATGTCACTCACACTGGGAGCTGTAGACTGGAGCTGTTCCTATTTGGCCATCTTGGAACCACCCAAGAATTTTTTTTATAAAAAGAAAGAGGGCACAAATAAATGGAAAAATATCCTGTGTTCATGGATTAGAATAATTAATATTGTTAAAATGGCCATACTACCCAAAGCAATCTACAGATTTAATGCAAACTCTATCGGAATACCAATGACATTCTTCACAAAAACAAGAAACAATCCTAAAATTCATAGGGAACCAAAATAAAACAGAGCCTGAATAGCCAAAGCAATCCTGAGCAAAAAGAACAAAGCTGGAGGCATCATATTAATTGACTTAAAAATGTACTACAAAACTATAGTTATTAAAGCACCATGGTACTGGTATAAAAACAGATACATAGACCAATGGAACAAAATAAAGAGTCCAGAGATAAATTCATGCACTGACAACCAACTTATTTTTGGTAAAGCTGCCAAGAACATGCAATGGGGGAAATGAGAGTCTCTTCAATAAATCGTGCTGGGATAATTGGGTATCTACATGCAGAAAAATGAGACTTGAACCCTACTTCTCACCAATACAAAAACCAACTCAAAATAAGTTAAAAATGTAAATGTAAAACCTGAAACTATGAATGTACTAGAAGAAAACACAGACGAAATGTTTCACAAGATTGAGTCAGGCAAGGAGTTTAAAAATAAGATCTTAAAACCACAATTAACATATCAAAAAAATAGATAAAGGGGATTATATCAAACTAAAATGCTTTTCCACAGCAAAGTTAACTAACAGAGTGAAGAGACAACCTGCAGAATGGGAGAAAATATCTGCAAACTATACATCTGATAACAGGTTAATATCTAGAATATATACAAAACTTAAATAACTCAACAGTAAAAAAACTAAATAACCCAATTCAAAAAGGGACAAAAGATCTTAATAGACTTTTCTCAGAAGACATACAAATGGCCAACAGGTATGTGAAAAAATGCTCAACATCACTAATCATCAAGGAAATGCAAATTACGACCACAATGAGATACCAGCCCACTTCAGTTAGAATAGTTATTATCAAAAAGACAAAAGAAGATGCTGGGTACAGTCACACATGCTTCTAATCCTAGCACTTTGGGAGGCTGAGGTGGGAGGATTGCTTGAGCCCAGGAGATCAAGACCAGCCTGGACAACATAGTGAGACCCTGTCTCTATAAAAAAAATTAAAAAATTAGCTGGCGGATCACCTGAGGTCAGGAGTTCGAGACCAGCCTGGCCAACATGGTGAAACCCCATCTGTACTAAAAATACAAAAATTAGCCATGAGTGGTACCAAGTGCCTGTTATCCCAGCTATTTGGGAGCCTGAGGCAGGGGAATCACTTGAACCCAGGTGGCAGAGGTTGCAGTGAGCCGAGATCGCATCACTGCACTCCAGCCTGGGTGACATGAGCAAAACTCCATCTCCAAAAAAAAAAAAAAAAAAAAAAATTAGCTGGGTGTGGTTGTTTGCACCTGTAGTTCCCATCTACTTGGGAGGCTGATTTTGGAGGACTGCTTGACCCTGGGGGGTTGAGGCTGCAGTGAGCCATAATCATGCCACTGCACTCCAGCCTGGGCAACAGTGTCTCAAAAAACAAAACAAAACAAAACAAAAAAGACAAAACAAACATTGGTGAGGATATAGAGAAAAGGAAACACTTAAACACTGCTGGTGGGATTGTAAACTAGTATAGCCATCATGTAAAAGTATGGAAATAGAACTACTGTATGATCCAGCAATACCACTGTTGGTTATAAATCCAAAGAAATGAAATCAGCATGTCAAAGAGGTATCTACACTCCCATGTTTACTGCAGCACTATTCAAAATAGCCAAGATATGCAGCCGACCTAAGTGTTCTTCAGTGGATTAAAGGATAAAGTGTGGTATACACACATAATGGAATACTATTTAGCCATAAAAAAGAATGCAATCTTTCTTTTTTACAACATGGATGGACTTTGAGGTTTATTACAACATGGATGGACCTGGAGGTTTTCATGCTAAGTGAAATAAACCAGGTACAGGAGGACAAATACTGCATGATCTCACTCAAGTGTGTAATCAAAAAAGAGAAGTTGAAGTTGGTATCCAGAAGCAGAGAGTATACTAGTGGTTACCAGAGGCTGAGGAGGGGGTGGGGGAAGAAGAGAGGAGGAAGAGAGGTTGGTCAATGGGTACAAGGCTACAATTAGATAGGAGGAATAAATTCTGGTGTTCTATTGCATAGTAGAGTGACTATGGTTAACAGTAAAGTGTTGTATATTACAAAATCCCTAGAAGAGAGGCTTCTGAATGTTCTTACCACAAATGACAAATATATGAGGTTATGAACACAATAGGTATCCTGATCAGATCATTATACAATATATACACAAAAACATCAAAATGTACTCAGTAAGTTTGTATAGTTACTGATATGGTCTGGCAGTGTCCCCACCCAAATCTCATCTTGAATTTCCACGTATTGTGGGAGGGACCTGGTGGGAGGCAATTGAATCATGAATCAGGTCTTTCCCACGCTGTTCTCATGATAGTGAATAAGTCTCACGAGATCTGATGGTTTTTTATAAAAAGGAGTTCCCTTGCACAAACTCTCTCTTTGCCTGCCACCATCCACGTAAGTTGTGACTTGCTCCTCCTTGCCTTCCACTATGATTGTGAGGCCTCCCCAGCCATCTGGAAATTTAAGTCCATTAAACCTCTTTTTCTTTCCAAGTCTTGGTTATGTCTTTATCAGCAGTGTGAAAATGGACTAATACAGTTAATTGGTACCAGTAGAGTGGGGCTCTGCTAAAAAGATACCTGAAAATGTTGGAAGTGACTTTGGAACTGGGTAACAGGTAAAGGTTGGAACAGTTTGGAGGGCTCAGAAGACAGGAAAATGTGGGAAAGTTTGGAACTTCTTAAGAGACTTGTTGAATGGCTTTGACCAAAAATGCTGATAATGATAAAGACAATGAAATCCAGGCTGAGCTGGTCTCAGATGGCAATGAGGAAATTGTTGGGAACTGCAGCAAAGGTGACTCTTGCTGTGTTTTAGCAAAGAGACTGGCAGCATTTTTCCCCTGCCTTAGAGATCTGTGGAACTTTGAACTTGAGGGAGATGATTTAGGGTATGTGGCAGAAGAAATTTCTAAGCAGTAAAGCATTCAAGAGGTGACTTGGGTGCTGTTAAAAGCATTCAATTTTAAAAGAGAAACAGCATAAAAGTTTGGAAAATTTGCAGCCTGACTATGCGATAGAAAAGAAAATCCCATTTTCTGAGGAGATATTCAAGCCCACTGCAGAAATTTGCATAAGTAACAAGGAACTGAATGTTAATCCCCAAGACAATGAGGAAAATGTCTCCAGGGCATGTCAGAGGTCTTCATGGCAGCCCCTCCCATCACAGGCCTGGAGGCCTAGGAGGAAAAGATGGTTTAGTGGGGCAGGCCCAGGGCCCCCCTGCTCTGTGCAGCCTAGGGACTTGGTACCTTGACTTCCAGCCACTTTGGCCACGGCTAAAGGGGCCAAGATACAGCTTGGGCTGTTGCTTCAGAGGATGGAAGGCCCAAGCCTTGGCAGCTTCCATGTGGTGTTGAGCCTACAGGTGCACCGAAGTCAAGAACTGAAGTTTGGGAACCTCTGCCTAGATTTCACAGGATGTATGGAAATGCCTGAGTGCCCAGGCAGAAGTTTGCTGCAGGGGAGGGGTCATCATGGAGAACCTCTGCTAGGGCAGTGTGGAAGGGAAATTTGGGGTCAGAGCCCCCACACAGAGTCCCTACTGTGGCTCCACATAGTGGAGCTGTGAGAAGAGGGCCACTGTCCTCCAGACCCCAGAATGGTAGATCCATTGACAGCTTGCACCACGTGCCTGGAAAAAACTGCAGACACTCAATGCCAGCCCATGAAAGCAGCCAAGAGAGGGGCTATACCCTACAAAGCCACACAGGCAGAGCCGCCCAACATGAGGAACCCACCCCTTGCAACAGTGTGACCTGGATGTGAGACATGGGGTCAAAAGAGATCATTTTGGAGCTTTAAGATCTGACTGTCCTGTTGGATTCTGGACTTGCATGGGGCCTGTAGCCCCTTTGTTTTGGCCAATTTCCCCTATTTGGAATGGGTATATTTGCCCAATGCCTGTACCTCCATTGTATCTAAGAAGTAACTAACTTGCTTTGGATTTTACAGGCTCATAGGCAGAAGGGACTTGCCTTGTCTCAGATGAGACGTTGTACTATGGACTTCTGAGTTAATGCTGAAATGAGTTAAGACTTTGGGGAACTGTTGGGAAGGCATGATTGGTTTTGAAATGTGAGGACATGAGATTTGGGAGGGGCTGGGGTGGAATAATATGGTTTGGCTGCATCCCCACCCAAACCTCAGCTTGAATTCCCATGTGCTTTGGGAGGGACCTGGTGGGAGGTAACTGAATCATGAGGGCAGGTCTTTCCCGTGCTGTTCTTGGGATAGTGAATAAGTCTCAAAAGATCTGATGGTTTTACAAAGAGGAGTTCCCCTGCACAAGCTCTCTCTTTGCCTGCCACCACCCATGCAACACATGACTTACTCCTCCTTGTGTTCTGCCATGATTGTGAGGCCTCCCCAGCCATGTGGAACCCTCCTTTTTTCTCAGCCTTGGGTATGTCTTTAACAGTAGTGTGAAAACAGACTAATACAGTTACAATATGCCAATTAAAAAAATTAAAAATGAAATAAATTCAGATGTCTAATAGTAAAGTAAAATTAGTTGGATATGCTGTAAAAGTCTTTTTAAATTTTTGACACGTCCTTCTACAGTGTCTGGCACAAAATTAGTACGGGTGGCCATACTTTGAATTGAAAAATATTTCCAAGAATGGCTTAGATGCAGAAACTTGACTGAAACAAATAAAATAATAAGAATAAATACTGTAATGATCTCATGTCTCTTAGATATGTTCCTACCTCTCCTATGCCAGATAAGGGGAAGGAAGGGACAGATATCAGAATCTGCTCCTGCTCTACTTCAGGGATACAGCCAGAGAACAGCTCCAAAGACTGTACTAGAGCCCTTTCTACTCAATTTCACAACTGACAAAAATGCCCGGATTGTAACAGGGAGTGGAGTGAGACTTCTTGTCAGTTCATATCTGGGAAGGTGAGAAGGCAAGTATGAAAATGATTAGCAAAAAAAAAAAAAAATGCACTGTCTGCTAAACTAGGCAGATGTGAAATATGGTTTGCGGTTTTACACAGTCTTCACCAAGCCAAATAACAATGCATTATCTGTAAGAAAACAATATTCAACAACAGTGGTTCAAATCAGAGAAAGACTGGCATGGTATTTTTTGAAGCAGTATGGTTGTCAATCATCGTTTTTAAGTCACATGAGTTATTTGGTTTGGCAGATTACCACCTTCCTAAAGGAGGAAGGTATTAGGGGGAAAATACCTCCTAAAGGAAGGTATTAAAAGAAGAATTTGGTAATTATAATAATATATGTGAAAATGTATGTATTTCCCCCTGGAAGGCCCACTGGAATTGCGATGAAGCATTTGAATGGGTCTTCCGCTTCATCACAGCTAAGGCATGTGGCTAAGTTGTCTGGATGACAAGCATGCAGGGTTGCTGCATCACAGGGTAGCCCAAGGGAGAATACAGGGACAGAATGACATTCGTCAGCAGAGAGGGCAAACTCTACAACGACCAAAAAGACATGGGGAATTGAATGGGATCATGCAACTGAGAGAAAGGCCAGGGAGGCTAAAAGTCAAGTGCTGTAAGATAAATGGTTGTGGCCCAAAGGGCCTGGTGCTCTCCAGTAATAAATACACTGAGGAAAGAGGACAGGCAGATAGAAGGGGTAAGTGAACAAAGTAATCAAGGGTAAGGAAGCTACTGAGTGAAACAACTGTTCCCAAGAAGGCACTACAAGAAAGCAGAAGAAATTTATGAACTGTAAAAGAAGGAAATACAGAGGAGTGCATTCTTGTTCTCTTGTTAACCAACCATAAGCTTCAGAGAGCAACAAACTGCATGGATTTGGGGAGCCAGAGATCAGTGCAGAACACAGAAGAGGTGCTGATAGATGGAACAGGTAATTGATTAACACCAGATGAAACTGTTGGGAAATAAAAAATTAACGAAGGTAAATGAGTTCAGATGCCAAAGTAGGAGTAAATTTCCCTGGAGAGAAGGTGACCTTAGAAGGAAACAGGGCTGACCTTGAACAGGTGTCAGAAATTGTCACATTTGTTTAGTGGAAAGCATACAGGTGTTGGGAGTCCAGCTAGACATGAGTTCCAGTCTCAGCTCTCCTACCTACTTTTAATCTTATTTATTACATAACCTTGGGCTAAGTACTTAACTTCTCTGAGCAATTTCCTCACCTACAAAGTTTGAGTTAGAAATATTACACTTACAGGGCAGCAAAGCCTCTACTACAATACCTTACACTTAAAGGGGTTACTATACTATACTATAGGTATAACCCTATAAGGTTAACCTACTAGGTGTAAGGTATTATACTATAATGGGTACTCTATAAATGGTAGCTATTATTGTTGTTTTAAGTCTGAACCGAATTTATAACCAGAGATGAACTGAGATAGGGGAATTCTCAGAAATTCCTTCAGTTGGAAAGAGTTGACATCAAGAAACTTGTAAAAGCTCTAGCAGAACACATTCTAACATCACATATCTAAATATCAAGAAAAGCCAGGTGCGGTGACTCACACCTGTAATCCCAGCACTTTGGGAGACGGAGGTGGGCGGGTCATTTGTGGTCAAGAGTTCGAGACCAGCCTGGCAAACATGGTGAAACCTTATCTCTACTAAAAATACAAAAATTAGCCAGGCATGGTGGCATGTGCCCGTAATCCCAGCTACTTGGGAGGCTGAGGCAGGAGAATTGCTTGAACCCAGGAGGCGGAGGTTGCTGTGAGCAGAGGTTGCACTGCACCACTGCACTCCAGACTGGGTGATAGAAAAAACAACAGCAACAACAACAAGAAAACAACCAAGAATGATACCTGAGCTCTACCTATATTACTTTTCATTAAAATAATTTTCTGTCTACAAAACTGTTTTAAAAAATCCATTGTGCTCTTCCGTGTTTTCCAAACTGTGTTTATCATTGAGCATGTATTCCTTTCATAATTAGGAAAAAGAACTTATTTTTAAAAGGTGGGGGAGAGACAGACAGACATGCTGTCTGCTGCTGCAAGAGCCTGAATATCTGAAGTAAAGTATTAATAGCAGTAATGGAGTAAAGGTGATAAATCTGAGAAACATTTACAAGGTATTTTTGGTATTCTCTACCAGGAATGTGTGAATGGCATTGTGAGAACCACTGCCATCACATGGGCCTTGAGATTTAAATTATTTTAATATAGTTTTTTAACAAAGAACAAAGTTTTAAGAACTCTAGCAATTTTACCTGATAAGGTCCTGAACTCGATTGTTAAAAGGATCACCTTGTGAGGGTTTGTTTTTCATTTCCTGTGTTGGTATTTTTGGGGTAGCTGGCTGGCAGTTTCCATCTGGTCGATTGGCAATCAGGCAGCCCAAAACCACAGCACTGACTTTGAGAAGTCCAGTTGTCAAGCCTTCAAAAACTTGTTTATTTGTACTTTTTCCCAAAATAGTATTATTTTCATCTGGAACATAAACCTAGACGAAAAAAAGGAACAGTAAATATGTTTCAATAAAACCACCAAAAATGGGCAGAGAGAGTTTAGAACATTTCTGGAATCATAAGTAATTTTGACAATCTAAAATGTTCAAGAGTGTTGGCTCTGAAATCAGACTGCAAGTTCAAATCTGAGCTTTACCCTCAGTACCTGATGTCCCTGGATGAGGTTATTATTTCAAAATTCCAATTTCTCATCTATAAAACAAGGATAATGAGAGTACCTGTATCATAGAATTTTTGTGATTATTAAATGAGCTGATACATATAAAATGCTTAGAACATGCACAGGCACACTAAGTATTCAATACTTAATAAATTATATTAAAAATTTAAATGAACTCAGAAAACAGATAAAATGACAGCACTGTTTCTTATTACAGTGTATTACAAAATATCTAACCTGAATTCCTCTATCAGGATGAAATTTGCATTTCCTACTACAAAATGGCAAAATAGTTCTTTCCCTAGTACATAATGTCACACTCAGCTCTCTTTGTGTATAGTTTACAAGTAACGTGGTTATTAAACGTTGGAGCTTGGACCATGGCTCTGCAGTATATGATCTGAGACAAGTTCCTTGCTTTCTGTATCTCCCTAGCTCCCAGGACAACTCTGAAGTTCAACTAAGAAGATGAATGGGAAAATATCTGGTAAAATATTAAATTCCACAAATGTACTTACTTGGTGACAACCAGCCTTTGCCTCATTTTCACTGTTTATCTGTATCAGTTCTACCAAAGATAGAGGAATAAATGATCACTTGGATCCAAAAGGGGGATCTTTAGAAAAAACAAGCAACTTTTTGGCCAGAACTAGTCACACAGTCCACCCAACCACAAAGGGAGCCAGGAAATGTCATCCTATCATGTACTTGGAAAGAGAGAAACAATCAGAACATCTGTTAAACAGCACAATCGACTGCATAGTAATAGTTATTGTTTTTTCTATTATGACTATGCAAATAGTCACAGCTAATCTACTTAATATTTACCCTTTTGTCCAAAATTTTTGGTTTCACTGAGATAATCATTTTTCCCTATATGTTGAATTTCCTATTTATGTATCAGTAATTCATTGTCTATCTTTCTTGTCAAAATGAAATTTCCTGTCAAGTTCATGTACATCAGGGATTGCTGATTCTTTTTCCTTCTCCAAAGGAGACATTCTTCCTGAAATCAGCCACCGTCTTTCTCTAACCTAGACTGGTAGCTCTCTAGGCCTACTACACAGCTGTAGGTTAGATGCCCTTATTTCTTGGATCACATGTCTTCCTTTTCTTTCCATACAATTCTCTCATTTTAGTGTAGGGTCTACTCCACCAGCTTCCTAAGAAAGAGTGCATGAGAAGAAACATTTTGAGATTCTGCATTTAAAAATATCTTTTATTATCCTTACATTTTATCAATAGTTTGGCTGGATATAGGATTATTGGTTGGAACCCATATCCTTTAAGTTTTGAAGGATTGCTCCATTGTTTTCCACTTCAAGCATGGCTGTTTAGAAGTCTCTAATTCCTAATACTTCAGTGCACGCCGTGTAGAACTTTGAAACTCCAGAAACTTAGAATCTTCTGACGGCTGATTTCCCGTGCCTTGGTATTTTCTTTTATTTATTGAACTGAGTTTTATTTATAAACTCAGTGGTCTTTTCAACTTGAAAGTTTTATGTTTCATTTCTGGGAAAATTTCTTGCATTATTTCTTTGCTAATTTCCTCCCATTCATTTTCTTTGTTGGATTTTTTGTTTTGTTTTTTTTGGAGACAGAGTCTCACTCTGTCGTCCAGAATGGAGTGCAGTGGCACAATCTCAGCTCTCTGCAACCTCTGCCTCCTGGGTTCAAGCGATTCTCCTGCCTCAGCCTGCTGAGTAGCTGGGATTACAGGTGTGCGCCATTACACCTGGCTAATTTTTGTATTTTTAGTAGAGACAGGGTTTCACCATGTTGGCCAGGCTAGTCTTGAACTCCCAACTTCAGGTGATCCGCCCACCTTGGCCTCCCCAAGTGCTGAGATTGCAGGCGTGAGCCACTGCGCCCGGCCTTCTGATGGATTTTGAACCTAGAATGAGCTTCTAATTTGGAAAATACTTTTTCTCTTGCTTTTCATCTTTTTATGTTTTTTCCTACTTCTTTGGAGACTTCCTTATTTTCTGGTCCTATTAGTTTGTTTCATCAATTATATTTTAAAATTTCAAGAGGTCTTTTTGGCTTTCTATGTTTTGGTAGTGTCTTGTTTTTATTTCATGGATGCAATATCTTCTCATCTTTGTGAAATTATACTTTTTAAAAGATTTTCTTTTGTTTCTAACATGGTCTCTGTTTCGTTTGAGGTTTTTCCGTATTTCAAGTTGGAGGCTTTCCTCAAACATGTAGTAATCTTGGGCTTTTTGTTCATATTTAAGATTGATGAATGAATATATCAGTGTATCACAATCTGGATCTAATCAGTCAGAAGCTGAATACAAACTTCTGTGTGAGGAGTTTCAATTTGGGTGATTAGGTTGAGACCACACTTTTCTGCTGGGAGATCCCAGCTTTTAATATTTATAGTCCTGGGACAGTTAATTTCATGAGACAGAATGAAATCTTATATCCTCCGCAAACCTGGAGTGTATAACATGGTGCCCATTTTCAGAGGTTCACTGGAGAAGGGGGCTCAGTATCTTACTGTTCTGAGAATGGGTTTTCACTAAATCACTTTGTTTTTGTATGGCTGTGCCTGGTGTCCCCATCCCCATGTTCTATGTAACTTTGATTGAAACTGGTGTCTTCTCTGAGGGCTGGGCAATGGCAGTCACTTGGCTATACATAGAGTAGGTAGGTTCTAAGGCACCCAGGGCACCTAAACTGCCTTTTATTTAGACTTTCAACCAATTCCTTTCTTTGCAGCCCCACCTGCACCCTCATTTTCTGAGATAGCCAGTAACTCTAATTCTTGAGTCCTGCTAGGATTCTGTGGCACAAATTTTCTTCTGGCGTTTTGCTAGTTTGGGCAACTGTCTTTCAATCGTGTGCTTTCCAGATTGAAAAAAAAAATACTTGCTTTCCTTTCCTTCCTGTGCTCTTTCTTTGAGGGGTTATGACTTTCATCTATTTACTAGAATATTAGTAAGACCTCTCGACAGAGAGAATGTAATTTATCTGTTCAACTGGCCACATTCTAAAATTAACTCAATAAATCCTCTAAAATACAACTTTCTTTTTCTTTTACACACTAAAGAAAGAATATGAGTAATACATTTCTAGGTAATGTCAGGGAGTCTTCATTCATCACAAATTTTCATATTCCTTTTTCTCCAACAACCTTGTACTGTTTTTCATCATGAAGTATTTCAAATAAAACACTATGTATGCATGTTGTATTTAGCAATCTTTCATTTATCTAGAAGTTTTTTTATCCAGTAACTGGAACTTTTAAAAATACAGTTGAGAGTCAACAGGAAATAAAAAAGACTTCTGAGATAATAAAATTGATGTCATTTATTTAAACACTTGCTCATCTAACATTTGAGTACCTAACACATACATAGTCAAGGGAGCAGACTGATGCTTTGCTCATCCTCAGGCTTTTGTCCAGACCCTAAAGACTAATTTTATAAAACTATAACAAGATGTGGTTTCTTGGTTTATAGAAACAGAAGGAATAATATAAAAAGGAAAAATGGGCCGGGCACAGTGGCTCACGCCTGTAATCCCAGCACTTTGGGAGGCTGAGGTGGGTGGATCATGAGGTCAGGAGATGGAGATCATCCTGGCCTACATGGTGAAACCCTGTCTCTACTAAAAATACAAAAATTAGCTGGGCTTGGTGGTGCGTGCCTGTAATCCCAGCTACTTGGGAGGCTGAGGCAGGAGAATCGCTTGAACCTGGGAGTCGGAGGTTGCAGTGAGCCGACATCACGCCACTGGGCTCCAGCTTGGTGACACAGCGAGACTCTGTCTCACAAAAAAAAAAAAAACAAAAACAAAACAGAGAGAGAAAAATGGTGACCATTTTACAGGTAGGCAGTAGTAAAATGTGATATTAGTTCTGGAAGCACAAGAAAAGACAGATACGAGAATGCAAAAGGCATTGCGATCTGGGGACAGACTGAATCATCTTTATTTCCTGTGAAATTAGGATTTACTACAAATCAGTGTTAACTGCTAATTCTCAAAAGGACACCCTTAAGAGGTCAAGAAAACGTTAAAATATGAGCCACACTTATGAGGGTAGTGGGGGAAGAATGAAAACTAATGTTTACTAGAGTTTTCTACCATGCCAGGTTCTTAATCATTTTCCTTATATTATCTCATTTAATTTTTACAGACTAGAAATCAAAGTTCAGAGACATCAAGCAACATGTCCAAGTTTTACAACTACTGAATGGAAGAGCTGGGACTTGAACCCAATCTGCTAAGACTCTAAAGCCCATGTGGTTTCCCTTACCCCACAGTGACTCCCTCCCATTGGGCATCTCTTTTACTGAGAGTTGTGGAGAAGCTGCGTCTCTGGTGGAGGATGTGAAAATGGGTCATGGGCTAAAACACTGCCTTACTTATGTCTCTTCCATTAAAAAACTAGGGGTTTCCACATGAGCTTTACTCTTGGCCAAAAGATTAAAAATATAGGCCAGGCGTGGTGGCTCACACCTGTAATCCCAGCACTTTGGGAGGCCAAGGTGGGAGGATCACAAGGTCAGGAGTTTGAGACCACCCTGGCCAACATTATGAAACCCTGTATCTACTAAAAATACAAAAAATTAGCCAGGCATGGTGGCAGGTGCCTATAATCCCAGCTCCTTGGGAGGCTGAGGCAGGAGAATTGCTTGAACCCAAGAGGTGGCGGTTGCAGTGAGCCGAGATCATGCCATTGCACTCCAGCCTGGGCGACTGTGCAAGACTGTCTCAAAAAAAAAAAAAAATTAAGAATATATTTATGGACTGTTGGGATAATTCTGGGTGAAACATACTAATCTCATTATTTAGAAACTGTAAATGTGGTTTGGGGACCAAATGTTACCTCCTCATCTGCCCCAAGAAAATAAGCTCAATGTAAAGCAGATCAGATATATAGTTTTACACTATTGTTATATTCTCTGCCTATAGCTGACTGGCAACTTTTATTTTTCTGTCTCACTGGGGGATTTGTGCCTAATTTCACAAACACCATTTTGTCAGTTGCTCATAAAGCAAACACAAATGGAGAAACTTCTATAACAATCTAGCAGTTACACAAAGAATCCCTGTGGCCCTGCACTAGGCAAATCTCCCTTGTCAGGCTTGCTGGGCCAAATCCTAGGATCTCAGGCCCAGGTGTAAAGGCCTTTACTCTACTGAACCGTCCTATTTTCTCACCATGATCTCCTATTTTTCAACAGTCTCACTGAGCCTCACATCCAGTTCAAGCACCGAAACAAATTTTTTTTCATAGAAAATTGCATTTTTTCATTTAGATTGGCCATTTCATTGTTAAAAATAGTGTTTTTTGCTTGCAACCTTCGGTAAAGTATTTTTTGGTCTGTCTCAGAGGACATTTTATTCAAATGTCCCAGAAATTCTCCTTGTCCCTTTGTATAGATTTTTCTTTTGCTGGGTTTAAGTTATTTTACAGGAATGTTGTAATAGAAAACCAATGCTTCATCTAGTAAAGAATTTCAAAATTGCCAGAATTAACGTAAAGAGGGGCTCATCTTCAGTGAGACAAATTTTGTTTGTTTGTTTTTAAAGATAGAGTCTTGCTCTGTCACCCAGGCTAGTGTGCAGTGGTGCAATCTCTGCTCACTGTATTCTCCACCTCCCCAGTTCAAGCAATTCTTGTGCTTCAGCTTCCCAAGAAGCTGGCATTACAGGTGTGTGCCATCAGGCCCAGCTAATATTTTAGTAGAGATAGGGTTTCGTCATGTTTGCCAGGCTTGTCTCAAACTCCTGGCCTCAAGCAATCCGACCACCTCAGCCTCCCAAAGACCTTCTAGTCTTATAAATGAGATTTGACAAAAAGAAACTTTAAGGAGAAGGTTTCTATACTGTAAATGACATTTTATTCAAAGCAGTATACTGCACTGCTGTCTTTCATCTAGTTGGGTATCACCGTTACTTGCCAGAGATAAAATAGCTCACTTGTGAGCAGCCTGCTCTTTTGGGACACCTTTAATACATGAAATACACACTTACGTGAGTGAGTTCTCATATTTGCTTATAGAGCAACACTTGAGTTTGAACTTACTTTCAGCACAGCTGCTGGGCCAAGCGCCTGTCCTTTGGGCAAGATGTGCAAGCAACCTCCTCCCTTCCCCCTCTCTGCTCTATTACACACCTGACTTACCTGAGTCTGGAACACATTCCATTCTGGGGTGGGTGGTCTGTGGAGGGGCAGGGGAAGGTTACCTTCCCAGCACGCATCAGTGTTTGTAACCACCACCTGCTGGTATGTACCAAGCCTGGCCTGGGAAAGAGAGCTATGTAGGTTTTGCTCCTTCTGAATCTCTCACCCCTCAGGCAGAAATCTAAAACTATGCTTTCTTTTCAAATGGATGAAAGGTATTTCCTTTAGAGTATTTCTTTAGAATACACTAGAGTGATCGTTATCTTACTTTTATAATAGCAGCTTATTATACAGTGATTTCATGTGCATAATCTTATTGTAAAATTTCCCATTCCTCTCAAAAGGTATTTGACCTTTTAAAAATTTGTAGATATTTCATATAGTTTTAGATATAGAAAAAATCTTAGAGTCAAATCTTTTCATTTTATCTTTGGGGAAACCAAGGTCTAGAGGAGAAAAAGACTTCCTTGAGGATACAGAAATCATCAGGGCTGGAATAGATACTGGTGCCGATTCTCTGAACTTATTCCAAAATTAAACCCCATGTTTATAGGACCAAGCCCTGAATCAAAATGTTTTCAGCAAAGTTAAATTAAAAGTCATTATAACTTTTAAAAGCCAAGCATGTATTCTTTTTTCCCATTGCCAAAGTGGTTTCAAATACTTTCAACATTCTTGTTTGCAATACAGAAAGATGCTTTTATTAGTAACAAAAATCTATTGTTCTGTAATGTGATTCCATGAGAGAGAAAATTAAATTAGTAATTACTGGTAATTCTGTACAACTATTTTTTAGTATTCTGAAGATAGGTTTACATATTTTCAAGCTGTACAGTGTATACAGAATGCTCAGAATATGAATTAGGTTCACTGAGAACCAATAAGAGATTGTTTAGAAAACTGTCAAGGCAGTGTCAGAGTATAGAAAAAAAAAGGCAAAAAATGTGGAAGGGCTCCAGCAGCAGAGACAAGTTCTTACACTGTTGACCTCATTTCCTATACGAAACGGTCACTAAACATGCAACAGTCTTTTTGCCACTGATATTTATAAAGCGTGTATGCCCGTGTTATATTATGCATAAAAATAGAACTGATGAAAGGTATTTACCTCAACAATTTACATGGCTTGAAAATATAAAAGGAAATCACACAGAAGTGGCTAGTAGTTTTTCACTATTATCTTTTAAAATTATTCCCCTTCTGTTTTTTTTTTTTTTTTTGAGATGGAGTCTCGCTCTGTCGCCCAGGCTGGAGTGCAGTGGCACGATCTTGGCTCACTGCAAGCTCTGCCTCCCAGTTCACGCCATTCTCCCACCTCAGCCTCCCGAGTAGCTGGGACTACAGGCACCCGCCACCATGCCCAGCTAATTTTTTGTATTTTTAGTAGAGACGGGGTTTCACCGTGGTAGCCAGGTTGGTCTCGATCTCCTGACCTTGTGATCTGCCTGCCTTGGCCTCCCAAAGTGCTGGGATTATAGGCGTGAGCCACTGTGCCTGGCCTATTCCCCTTCTTTTTGTGCCACAAAAATGTTATGACAATATTAAAGAAGACACCGCAATTAATCCTAAATATCATTACCCTTTCTAACATATTTATGCCTTTGAGCCTATATTTATGCAGACAAAATCCTAACAAGATAAAATGTCAGCAAACTTTATAGTGTATGCCGTAGTGGTCATGATGCTTACAAAACTCTTTGTTATACACGTTGAATAATATACTTCCTCTGCTCAACACATTCCCTGGTATCTCATTTCCTGCAAACTAAAAGCTCCAAACCTCATGATGCCCAAGGAAGCCCTTCTGATCTATCTTCTACCTCCATTCCTCCCCGAATTAATATACTAAGTCAGTCTGTCTCTTGCTCACATTCTGATATTTCCTGTGCCTGGAATACCTTTCCCCCAGGTAACCTCATGACTAATTTCTCCACTTCTTCTAGGTCTCTATTCAAATGTCATCTCATCCGTAAGTTAGGCAAGAGTATCTTATTTAAAGTAACATTTCTCTCCCCAAACCTATCTTCCCTTTCTTGCTTACTCAACTTTATTTTTCTTCCAGTGCAATAGTTACCTCCTGAAATACTGTACATTATTTCCTCTCTTTCTCAATCAGAATATAAGCTCCACGAGAGCGAGACTTTGTCTTGATCACTGCTACGATCCCAGTGCCTAAACAACATCGGACATGTAGTAGATGTTCACTAAATATTTTTTAAATGCATATAGACACTGATTTTCACTAAAAAAATTCACCAAACCAATAATTGTGACATTTAGAAGGTCCAAGGTAAAGAGAAAACCAGCATTAAATATATATATAGTATTTAGTCATCCTGGGCAAAGGTGTAAAGTGAATTAAAGGAAGAAAGGAATTTTGCACCCAAAACCCTTCTCTATGCAATATCCTACGTGTTCACCTCTTAGTCCTGTTTCACTTATTGTAGTCTATGAGGTGCATCTTTTCTTTTCCCCACCCCCCAAAATAAGTTATGTGCCTCACTGTAATTCCCAAACACCTTGTATATGCTGTGCTTTACTGCAGCAATCATTATACTACATTTTAAATGTCTCTTACTGTGAGCTACAATTTGTCTCTGTAGTTCCAGTGCCTAAATATTTGTCCAATGAAAGAATGGGTAGGTTTGAGAGGCATTTACATAGCAGCTTTGGTGTGTTGGGAGCACTGTGCTGGGAGGCCTGAGTCTCTCTCATTCTATCTCACCTTCTGCTACCAGCATGACTTCTGTGTATCCAGTTCCTTATGTATAAAATGAGGACATTAAGCTTTAATTAATATTTACTGAGAGTCCACTGTAAGATGGCAAGCTAGGTCCCTTTATATATATTTATCTCATTAAATGTTTATAGCTACCCTCTAGTATATCTATTATTATGCCTATTATGCAAATGAGAAAACAGAGGCTCAGAAAGGTTAAGCAACTTACACAAGATCTTGACGTCAGCAAATAATGGAGCAGCTTCTCAAATTCAAAACATCTGACTTCATGTTAGGTGATATACCCCAACACCATTATATCTTCCCTGGTATAAGGATGGACTCGTTAATCTCTGAGACCTCTTTTAAGTCTCAGATTCTATGATTCTGTAGGTCTTTATTTATGATTATGAAGTTATTCAAGTAATCTCATTTTACCTGGAATACAGGTAAAAACCAGGAAATAAAAAACCAATGAAAAAGGTGGTGGGGGCATGTGTACTGATGCAAATGAGAAGACAGATAAACAGCGAAAGTTGGGGTAAAAAAATAACACCACCACCGAGGGAATCACCTTCTAATAATAATGCTAGATGGTGGACCTTGAAGAATGGAGAAAATCAGAGACTCCCAGAGTTGGAAAGCCTAAAGGTGATTATCTAGTTCATCCTCCCAAACAGTGCAGGGCTCCTTAATGTAAGAGGTCTTCAAAACGTTTGTGAAAAATGTGTATTTTGAAAAAACTATGTGTGGATTTCAATTATTTTTGCACCAAGATAAACTTATACCAACTTGTTATAACATGTCTGAAGAGGCTCTAGTTGGAGGCACAAAGAAAGATAAGACATCAATTTGAAAAGATCCCCTTTAAGAGCAAGATGAATTCTGCTAACATTGAAGCAAGAACAAACATCAAATTTATGGTGAAGCTTGGGTAGAAGAATTGTGAAATCACTGGTATTTTACAAAAAGTTTATGGGGACAATGGCCCAAGGAAATCAGCAGTTTACAAATGGATAACTTGTTTTAAGAAGGGACAACATGATATTGAAGATGAAGCCTGCACCAGCAGACCATCCACATCAATTTACAAGGAAAGAATTCATTTTGTGCTCTAATTGAAGGTGACTGATGATTAATAGCAGAAACAACAGCTAACACCACAGACTTCTCAACTGGTAGCTTATACAATTCTGACTGAAAAATTAAAGTTGTACAAACTTTCCACTTGATGAGTGCCAAAACCATTGTGTCCAGCTCAGCTGCAGACAAGAGCACAGCTTTCAATGGAAATTTTAAACAAGGGTGATTAAGATCCTGAAGCAATTCTTGGAAGAACTGCAGTAGGACATGGCTTTACCAGTATGATTCTGAAGACAAGGCACAATCAAAGCAATGGCTACCAAGAGGTGGAAATAGCCCAGTCAAAGCAAACGCGAACCAGTCAAGAGCAAAGATCATGGCAACATTTTGGGATGCTCAAGGCATTTTGCTTTTTGACTTTCTGGAGGGTGAAAGAAAGATAACATCTGCTCATTATGAGTGCGTTTTGAGAAAGTTAGCCAGAGCATGAGCAGAATAACACCTGGGAAAGCTTCACAGGAGGATCCTTTTCCACCACAGCAATACTCCTGCTTATTCTCATCAAATGTAGGCAACTTTTCAAGAGTTTTGATGGGAAATCATTGGGCATCCACCTTTCAGCCCTGATTTGTCTCCTGACTTCTTTTTGTTTCCTAATCTTAAAAAATCTGTAAAGGGCCCCATTTTTTTTCAGTTAATAATGTAAAAAAGACTGCATTGACATGGTTAAATTCCCAGGACCCTTAGTTTTTTAGGGATAAATTAAGTGGCTGGTAGTACCACTTATAAAAGTGTCTTGAACTTGATGGAACTTAAAAAAATGAAATTCATGTTTTTTATGTTCATTATGTAATTCAGTTTTTCCACAAATTTTCCCTCTCACCTCACTGCTGTAAACTAACCTTTCCCATTTTTAAATAAAATTTTGTTATTTTGGAACCATTTATGTTTAATCTAATTACCGATGTGTTAGGGCTTAAGTCCAACAATTTACCTTTTGTTTATTCTGTTTGTGGTTTGCTCTGCTTCTTGAACCCACACATCTTTTGCCAAATTTGGGACCATTTCAGCTACTATTTCTTCAAATACTTTTTCATCCCTGTCTTTTTTCTACTTCCATGAGTCTGATGACATGAATGTTAGATCCCATGAGTCTGATGACATGAATGTTAGATCTCTTGTTATAGCTCCATCAGTCCTTAGGTTCTGGTCATTTAAAACATTTTGGTCTGTTTTCTCTGTTGTTCTCTTCAGATTGGGTAATTTTGATTGTTCTAACTTCAAATTCATTCATTCTTTCATCCTTTCTCTCCATTCAAGTCATTGGAGCACATTCACTGACTTTTAAAATTTTGGATTATTATAGTTTTCAATTATAGCATTTCACTTGGTTATTCTTTATATCTTCTATTTTATTTCAATAGCTTTAGGGATCAAAGTGGTTTCTGGTCACATGGATGAACCGTATAGTGGTGAAGTCTGGGATTTTTGTGCACCTGTCACCCGAATAGTGTACACTGTACCCAATAAGTAGGTTTTTCATCCTTTACCCTATTCTCACCTTTTCTCCTCCTGAGTCTCCAATGTTCATTATACCACTCTGTATGCCTTTGCATACCCGTAGCTTAGTTTCCACTTGTGAGAATATATATCTTTTATTTCTTTGCCGAGACTACTTTTTCATTTGCTTTAAGCATATTTGTAATTGCATGTTGAAGCATTTTTATGGTGGCTGCTTTAAAATCCTTATAAGAATTGTAACATCTGTTGTCTTTTCTCATTCAGGTTGAGATTTTCCTGGTTCTTTTTATGATGAGTGATTTTTAAATTATATTCTGGAAGCTTTGTGTATGATAAGACTGTATCTTATTTAAATCTTGTTTTAGAAGACCTCCTCTGACACTGTTCTGATGGAGGGCAGGGAGTGTCATCTCATTACTGTCAGGTGGGGGTGAAGGCTGCTTCATTATCAGGTGACAGCAGGAATTCAGGCTCCTGAGTTAGCCACCTGGAGATGGCATGTTACTGATATCACCACCCAGAGATGGCATGTTACTGTTCCCCACGTGGTTTCCACAGGAGCGGATGGGATAGGGCTTGTTACCACAGGAAGCTGGTGAGTCCTGGCATCTCACTTGGCCCCTTCTGGCACCATCCTGGTGAGTGGGGGAGGAGAATCTCACTATCTCTCAGTAGGGGTAAAAAATGAGGCTTCCAATACAGTCTCCATGCACCCCGGGTGGAGGTGCATCATTACTGCTGGATGAGGATTAAAATCTCGATTTCCCATTCAGCCTTCCTTAACACCACCAAAGGATGGCGAGAGGGGTGTTGCATGAGTGCTTAACCCTTTCTTAAGACCTCTGATTCTTCCAGTGGTAATATCCACTCTTACTGCACAGGGAATTTTCTTGTAGAAACAGTGGTGGAAGGGGCAGTAGTGATAATAGTAATAGCAGCTAACATTTAGTGGGCACTTAATGTGAGGTTCCATGATAACAGCTCATCTGGATCATCTCACTTAATCGACACAACACTCTCATAGATCAGAAATATTGTTATTCCTATATTCGGATAAGAAAACTAGGGTTCAGAGAGGTTAAATTACATCAGGGTCAGGATTTCAATCCAGGCTGTCTCACTTCTGAGACTGAGTCTTTAACTACTGTAGTATACAATACTGAAAATTAATCAAGGTGACATGTAAAAGTGCTCAAAAATTATAAAGCACTAAACAAGTGTGAAAGAAGTTTTATTACCATTTCCAGGGCACTGCAACAAGTGATCATGATTAGATAAATGAGAATCCAGGCTTCATCTGGTGCTAATGAATCATTTAAACATTGTTTCTCATTGCAATAGCTGCCCCAAAGGACATGTTTCATATTCAGCAAAAGCTGCAAAAGAACCTCAGGAAGTTTTAGCGGTAGAGCTTTAGTGAAATACAAGTATTTATTATTTTCTCATAGGTTGTTTTTGCACATATAGGGAACTGAAATTTCCTTTAATCTCTTCAGGCAAGTTCAGTAGATACTTATAAGGACAGATGTGTTATGGATAATCACTAAGCTTTGCTATCCACTTTATAGGATAGAGATTAACATTCTGGATAACCCCCTACAGTTTAAAGAGGTAGTTATGTGCATATCCTGAAGTAGACAAATTCATATGAAAAAGGAAATGTATATCATCCATAATCTCATAATACTGTGAAATATATATAGACAGTTCCCAACTTGCCATGGTTCAACTTAGGATTTTTTTGACTTTATCATGGTGTGAAAGAGATATGCGTTCAATAGAAACCATACTTTGAGTACCTATACATCCATTCCCTGTTTCACTTTCAGTACATGATTCAATAAATTACATGAGACATTCAACACTTCATTGTACAATAGACTCTGTTTTAGCTAATTCTGCCCAACTATAAGCTAATGTCGGTGTTTTGAACACATTTAAGGTGGACTAGGCTAAGCTATGATGTTTGTTAGGTCTGGTGTATTAAGGGCTGAAGGTTAAGCTGATAACCAATGGCTAATGGTTTAATTGATCATGCCTATGAAATGAAGCTTCCATAAAAACCCAATAGGATAGGGTTTGAAGAGCTTCAGGAGCATGAAACACATGGAGGTTTTTGGAGGGTGGTGCACCTGGAGAGGGTAATCCATGCCTCTTTCCCTCATCCTATAAATCTCTTCATCTGTATCCTTTGTAATATCCTTTGTGATAAACTGGTAAATGTAAGTGTTTCCTTGAGTTCTGTAAGCCACTCTAGCAAATTCATCGAACCCAAGGAAAGGGTCATGGGGAACTCTGATTTATAGCTATGTGGTCAGAAGCATAGGTGAAACAACCTGAGACTTGTGATTGGCATCTGAAGTGGTAGACAGTCTTGTGGGACTGAGCTCTAAACCTGTGGGTATGATGCTAACTTCAAGTAGTCAGAATTGAATTGAAGTAGAGGCTCCCAGCTGGTGTTTGCTGCTGAAGGACTACTTGGCTTGGTGTGTGTGTGGCAAAACCCCTAAACATCTGAGGTCACAAACTCATTTTGTGTTGTGAAAGTATAGCTGAAACTGAGTTTGTTATTCCTATATTCTCAGACACCTATCTCTGAAATATTATTATCTGAACTACAAAACACATTAGCTTACAACAATTTCTTTCATTCATTGAACATTTTTTGAATACTATGTCCTTGACTCAGTGATAAACTCAACAGGTGAAGAGGAAAGACACGGTCTTGCCTCCCAGAGTTCACAGGTAAGTAAAACGTAATTCGAATTCCAGGTGATAAGTAAACTCATGGTCTTATGAGGACAGGTGCAAGGTGCAGTGCCCGGGGGAGGTAACCCCTGAGCTGAGTCTCACAGAAAGAGGAAAAACTTAGCCTGCTGGGATGGTGGTGATGTTGGGTAGTGAAGAGGAAACAGCATGAAAGAAGACAGAAGAGAGTATGTGTGTTCAGGAAGCTGCAGGTTGCTGGAGATAGTTGGACTAGTGGTGTATGAGACTGTCAGATCACACAGGCCGTGCTACAATGAGGGGTTTAGCTCTCAATTCTGAACATGAGGGGTAAGACAATGAAGGATTCTAAGCTAGGAGTGACATGAAAAGTTTTCATTTTTTGAAAAATGGATCATCACAATATGTAGGCTGCTATAGGAAGGGTTACACTTAACAGCAGGGAAGGAGGCTATTATATTACTTACAAATGAAAGATGATGGGAAATGGAGAATAATCTAATTGACTGCATATTTAGGGAAGGGGGGAGAGAAGAGTGAAGGGAGGGATGGTTTTAACTTTCCTAGGTTTCTCGCTTATATGGTAGAGTTGTTTACCAGGATGGGGAATGCAGTGGGGGAAGCCGATTTTGAGGGGAGTATACGCCCAGTTCTGGGCATGCTAAGTTTCAGGGTATGAAGATGCTGACTTGGGACCATCAGTGTATGGGCAACAGTTGAAACAAATGGCATGCTGTTTGTTGAAACAAACAAACAAACAAAGAAACCCTGTTTATGAAGATTGTACAGTTTGGTAGGAGAAGCGGAGGAAGAAAACTAAAAAGGTACTCTGAGACATATCAACATTTGCAAAATGGCCCAGCAGGAGGAAAGTCCAGAGGGAGATTTTCTACAAACCAAAGGAGGGGAGACTTTCAACTTAGAATCTACTGGTGATCTTGGTGAAAGAACTTTGAGTGGCATGGTGGGAGAAAAAACCAAACTGAGTGGGTGAATAGTGACTCTGCAGTGTGGAAATGAAAAGAATGGATGCAGACAGCTCTTTAAGAGGTTTGGTTGTGACAGGAAAGGGTGATAAGTATTACCAGAAGCCAGTGAGTTATCATCTCTCTTCTACTGGACAGCACTTAGTGACGTAACACAACAAAGCTTGATAATGCTGACACTTGACAAATGATGGCATAATTTTTGGCAAAGTTTGGACAGAAGCACATCCAGGAATGAAAAATACAAAAGTGAGTCTTGGGATGGGTAATCTGATCCAACACAGAATCCAGATATTACCAAGTTATTCATAGGCAGCAACAAATGGTCTTCAAAATAATATCATTTATTTTACTATAAAGGCCTATAAAATATCTACTAAACCATATGTGAAATACATGATTTTAGAAAAAGTTTTGGCCTTACTCTTCCACAATATTCATTTGGGGGAACATATCTCCATAACTGACATTTCTCATTTCATGTAGTAAATAAATCTCAAAGGAGGAAAGAGCATATGTAATTTTAAAAATGTACTCTACAGATTTTGATCTGTATTCTATACCTTAGATGAAAGTCTTTGCCCTAGAAAGTCTCTCTGGGGAAGCAATTCAGCTAAATTCAGTAAATGCTGGCTTAAGGTGTGGAGGCATAAATGCTGAATTTTAGTAGGGCTTCCCCACTAACTTTGTATGTGGGCTTGTATGAATGATTTAATCCCTTTGAGTCTGTTTTCTCAACTGTAACTTGAAATAGTTATATGAGAGAATCTTTAAGGTTTACAGCTCTTGATATTCTATAATTCTATGACAAGTGGGTACAAGGTTGCTTAATTTGGCCCTTATTTCCCTCTATCTGGTGATTTTCAAGGGCATGTGTAAAGTTTTGCTCCATGCCTCTTACCCCCAGCACTTACCAACTTGTTTCCTCAAATCTCTCTCTGCCTAATTCCTAGTTAGGTTTGGCTATCAATACCACTTCCTTAATGAAACTTTCTCCAACTTTCCTTTTAAAGGAATCTCTCCCTCCTCTGACCTCTTAGAACACTTGATCTTTACTTTGCTTATGACACTCTGTTTTTAACATCCATGTCTTACCTATTCTATCAGACAAGAAGTTGGCGATTATTTTTTTCTGTCAAGGGCCAGAGAGTAAATATTTTATGCTTTGCAGGTTATACAGTCTCTATCACAACTACTCAGTTCTACTGTTGTAAGAAGAAAGCAGCCATATGTAAACAAATGCTGTATTTTAATACAACTTTATTTACAAGCAGGTGGTGATTTGGCCTGTGGATCTGAATCTGCTAACCCCTGTGCTATACTGCATATTTCTTGAGAGGAAGCTCCACACCATATTGTCTCTGTATTCCTTGTGATGTCTACTATAGCATATTCTTGTCTGAAAAGGGCACTCAAAGTGGAAGAAAGTGAATTAAATTGTGTTCACTTAAAATATGAGGAAAGCAAATCAGTAGCTTTTTTCCTGATGTTATACTTATCAAGACACTGAATTAAGAAGGTAGCAGTGTAGTCTGAAAGAACAGATACAAAATTCTATGAAGATGGCATATTCCTTAAGCTCTTCGGCTTATTTATTCCCCTCAATAATACAATTACTGTCTTTACATTGCTGCCTTTTGGAAAGAGTATTTTTTTCCCTTCTAAATCTAATACAATGAAGTATAAAATGAAGTATATCGTTTACCTAGACTCACCAATTGATAACATTTTGCCACATTTGTAAAAGCATATATATATATACATATATATTTTGAAATGGAGTCTTGCTCTGTTGCCCAGGCTGGAGTGCAGTAGCCCAATCTCGGCTCACCACAACCTCCACCTCCCTGGTTCAAGCGATTCTTGTGCCTCAGCCTCCTGAGTAGCTGGGATTACAGGCATGTGCCACCACGCCTGGCTAATTTTTTGTATTTTTAGTAAAGACAGGGTTTTGTCATATTGCGCAGGCTGGTCTCGAACTCCTGGGCTCAGCGATCCACGCACCTTGGCCTCCCAAAGTGTTCGGATTACATGCATGAGCCACTGCACCTGGCCTGTAAACACATATTTAAAAAATAAATTTTATTCTAAAATGCACCCATTTGAAGTGTACACTTGGATTAATTTTGACATATATGCATCTATGTAAGAACCATCATAATCAAGATACAGAACACTTTGATCATCTCCAAAAGTTTCCTTGTGCCCCTTTGAAGTCAATGTTCCCTTTTGCCCCTGTGGGCACAGGCAATCACTGATCTGCTTTGTATTATAAATGACTTTGCATTTTCTAGAATTTCAAATAACTGCAATCATACAGTAGGCAGATTTTTGAATCTGGCTTTCTGCAGTATGAATAATGTTTCCATGAATTCTGAATAATTCATCCATGTTGTATCAATAGTTCATTCCTTTTTATTGCTAAATATTCCACTCTGAATATACCTCAATTTATCAATTCACCTGTTCGTGGACATGTGTGTTATTTAGGGATTTTACTTATGAATAAGGATGCTAAGATCATTCCTGTACAAGTCTTTTTGTAGAGAAACGTTTTTCATTTTTCTTGGAGAAATAGCTAGGAGTGGGATTGCTGGGATGTAGGGTAAGTGTATGTTTATAAGAAACTGCCAAACTTAAAGCACACTTCATAAAACACAGGAGTTTATTAAACTATATTGTCAAGGTTTAAGAGAAAGCAAGTTATCTTTGAACGAATGCAACTACATACTGAAGTGCGGTCTATGTTAAAACTTTTGCCACAGTCAGAAACGCTAATGAGACCTAATATTGCTGCTTTTTCCTCTCTAAACAGACTGCTTTAACAGGTAAGAATGAACTGAACAAGCGCAGAGGCCAACCATAAAGAATGCTTTTAGTCCATTTCCCACATCTCATAAAACCCCAAGAGGAGTGGGAAAGGGCACAGAAACAGGAACTTAGCTGTGTGTATGATCTTAGAATGTCTGATATTATTATTTTCTTTCATTTACTGGAAAAGACAGAAGACTTACTGCTTCATGCCTTGCTATATCTAAATACAAACATGACAACACTGGGATATAAGCTTAAAGAGGGCAGGGTGTGACTGCATTATTATAGAGTATTGGGAAAGGTCTAATCAGGGTTTCTCTGTATTTGCCATTCTAATTTCTAAACATATCCCCACACCTGATCCACTGCTATTCTCTTTTCCTCTTCATTTTATCTCCTTCCTTAACCTCCTCTTCTCTCTGTCTCATTCTTCTTCTAGTTCCTACTATTGTCTTCCTTTTAGTCCCACTCTTCCATTTTCTCTCATCTCTCTGCTTTCTAAGTATATGTACACATGTGTATTGTATGAATCTTATCCTTGTTAGGTTTCTTAATTTCAACATTCTGTTCTCAGTCTTTCAAAACAGCAGTTACCAAGTCTTATATTTCCAGGCTTGTTAGACACAAAGGAACAGAACTATTCCGTTGCATTGCTGATCCTGGCCTTTGTGCCTTTCAGTTGTAGTAGTCTTCCCTGCAGCTATACTGTGAATATTCTCCACAAGATACCTGGGATGCTGTGGGTTTCCCACCTGGCTACTGGGATTGCCCATTTTCCTAAATCTTCATATTAAATGACATCAGCATTTTGTTCAAATTGGCACAAAGTATACACTGAATAGCTGTCATCCCCTTCGAGGAATTTTCATAGTATGAGTTAGGTGTTTTAAAAATTCCTCTGCAGGACAGGCACGGTGGCTCACACCTGTAATCCCAGCACTTTGGGAGGCCAAGGTGGGCGGATCATGAGGTCAGGAGATCGAGACCATCCTGGCTAACATGGTGAAACCCCATCTCTACTAAAAATACAAAAAAAATTAACCGGGTGTGGTGGTTGGCGTCTATATTCCCAGCTACTCGGGAGGCTGAGGCAGGAGAATGGCGTGAACCCGGGAGGCCGACATTGCAGTGAGCCAAAATCACGCCACTGCACTCCAGCCTGGGCAACAGAGCGAGACTCCGTCTCAAAAAAAAAAAAAAAAAATTCCTCTGCAAGGATTTTAAAGGTGTTTCAATAATATAGCTAAACAGTCTACTATGAAAGCTTCACATTCCTTTCATAAGAACAATCATTTTCCCATAAGGAAAACATTTTAAGTTGAAGGCCATATTTCAGCTCCAAGAAATAAGCCCTAGTTTTAAGTTATTCTGTGTTTCAGCTATTGAGGTCAATGTATGTAGCTGATGGAAATCAAAAAACTCTTATAAACTCATTCCAGGTTTCCAAAACTTTTATTTTTGTATTTTATTAAAATATTTGTGTGCATATAGCCCCAAATATTAGAATAACTGCAAGTATAGTTCAAAGAACTTTTTTTTTTTTTTTTTTAGAGATAGAGTTCCCCAGGGTAGAATGCGCTGGTGCAATTATAGCCCACTGCAACCTCAAACTCTTGGGCCCAAGTGATCCTTCTACCTCAGCCCAGTGAGTGGCTGGGATTACAGGTGTGTGCCACCACACCCAGCTAAATTTTTAAAAAATGTTTGTAGCGATGGGGTCTTGCTATGTTGCCCAGGCTGGTCTCAAACTGCTGGCCTCCAGCGATCCTCCTGCCTCAGCCTCCTGAGTTGCTGGGATTACAGATGAGAGCTACCGAACCCAGCTAAGATGACCTTTTCCCCTGAACCTTGTGAGGATACTCACATGATGCCCCATCACCACTAAATACTTTTGTGTATTTCCAATGAATGGACATTCTCCTACATTACAATATATTCATCAGTCAGGAAATTAACACTGATTCTTTGTCACCATCTAAACCTCAGAGCCCATTCAAAATTTGCCAATTGTCCCATTAATGTCGTCTATAGCAAAAGGATCTGGTTCAGAATCGTGTTCTAATTAGTTGTCAGGTCTCTTATCACTACCAGTGTAGAAAACTCCTCAGTGACTCCTTGAACTTTCATGATTTTCAGACTTTTGAAGATTACAGGTTATTTTGAAGAATGTCCTAAAATTTAGGTATGTAGGATGTTTCCTCATAATTAGATTCAGATTATATTATCTTTGGCAGAAATATTACAGAAGCGATGCTGTGTTATTTTCATTGCAGCCTATCAGGTAGCAGACAGTTCTGAGTTGTGCATAACTGATACTGTTTACTTTGATCATTTGGTAAGGTGCTGTGTGCTAGGTTTTTTCACTGGAAAGTTACTCTTTTACTTTGCAACTAATAACAATTTTTCAGGAATATACTATACTTTTAAGTTAGGCAAATATCCTGTTTCTCAACAAACGTTCATTCTTCTTGGGAAATGGGTATGGCATAAGTATTTCATAAACAAGATAAATATTTCTCTCTCACTGGTAAGAAGTGGCAGAAAGATACTTGGAGAATGATCCGAGATACAGGTCTTCCTGCTTAAACTGACAAATTAGGTATCATTTGTGTCTATTTAAAATACAGGGCATTATTTTTCAATATGTAGTAGGACAGTAAGTACATTCTTTCCTCATATTTGAAACCTGAGAGACAAGCAAGCATCTGTAGGGCAAGAGCTAAAGGCTATGTCCTATTATCACTGACTTAGTATCCTTCACTAGCGGATCCCTACTTATGTCACCAGCTAGAGCTCTCACCACTTAGCACTCATCCCCCTTCCTTTCACTTGGGTTATAAATTTTGCTAAGGATTTTTTTTTTTTCTCATTGTTTTCTTAGATGATCACATTACTACTTATCCTTCAGGTCTCAGTTTAGATATTACTTTCTCTAGGAACTTTTCTCTGACCCCTGAAAATCAGCACTGTCCTGACTCATCATAATCCTTAAGATATACTGTATTTGACCACTTGTTTGGGCTATCCACTGATCATAAATTCCAAGAAGACTACAACTGTGGCTTTAATTTTTTAAGTAAAATTTAAATAATTTAACGGGAATAATATCAATACATTTAATTTCTTTTTGGCTCTTCTACTATCTCATTCCCCATCTCCCTAACCTAGTAACCATTATCATGATTTTGTGTTTATCATTCCCTTGCTTAAACAAAGGTTTTATTACATAGATGTGTCCCTAAAGAATAGATACATATGTAACAAACCTGCACATTGTGCACATGTACCCTAAAACTTAAAGTACAATAATAATAAAAAAAATAACATTTAGTTTTGCTTGCTTTCACACTTCGTAAAAATATCTCATTTTTATAATTCATTGAATTTACTAATATTTTTAGAATTTTGACATCTTGGTTCATGAGAGAGACTGGCTTGTAATTTTTTTTCTTGCACCACCCTTGTCTGGTTTTGTTACCAAGGTTATAGTGGTCTCAAAAAAATGAACTGTGAAGAAATCACACATTTTATCTTCCTGGTATAATTTAATATTGAAATGATCTTGTTCCTGGAACGTTTGCTGGAAGTTGGCCGTAGCATTATCTAGGCCTGGTGCTTTTTTTTTATGGATAGATTTTAAATAATTTATTTAATGGTTAAAAAATTATTCAGGCTTTCTATTTCTTCTTGAGTTGGTCTGGTGAGTTATGTTTTTCTAGGAATTTAAATTCGTTAAAGCTTTCAAATGCACTGGTATAAAGCTGTTCAAAGTATTTTCTTAACTTTTTAATTCTTCCTCAACCTGTAGTTAAATTTCCCATTTTATTCATTATTTGTGCCTCTTCTTTCTTCTTGATCAATTCTAATTTATGAAGCCTAAGTATTTAAGCTTACACCTTTTTCAATGGTTTTGCTTTAACTGCATCCCAAACATTTTGATATGCAGTATTTTCATTGTTATTTCCGTTCCTCCAGCTTTACTGGGGTACAGTTGACAAATAAAAATTGTATATACTTCAGGTGTACAACTCGATGTTTTGATTTCACTATTTTTCCATTTTAGGTTTTAAAAACTTGTAATTTACTCTATCGCTCTTGAGTTTATTATGGGAATCTCTAAATTTCTAAATGTATATATGGATCTTTATCTTCATTGGTTTCTACCTTAACTGCATTATATTCAGAACGCACTAATTGTATAATACTTTTATTTAAAGGTATAAACTTTCCTGTAAGCATTGTTTTTTTTAAAGAGCTGGGGTCTCGCTATGTTGCCTAGGCTGGAAAGCAGTGGCTATTCACAGGTGTTATCATGATGCACCACAGCTTTGAACTCTTGTGCTCAACCAATTCTATCTCAGCCTTCTAAGAAGGTGGAATTATAGGTGTACACCACCACGCCTAGTATTTTTTAACTTTTTTAAATTTTATTTTTTATTTTACTTTAAGTTCTGGGATACATGTGCTGAACGTGCAGGTTACATAGGTATACATGTGCCATGGTGGTTTGCTGCACCTATCAACCCATCATCAAGGTTTTAAGCCCACATGCATTAGGTATTTGTCCTAATGCTCTCCCTTCCTTTGCCCCCCAACCCCTGACAGGCCCTGGTGTGTGACGCTCCCCTCCCTGTGTCCACGTAATCTCACTGTTCAACTCCCACTTATGAGTGAGAACATGCGGTGTTTGGTTTTCTCTTAGTTTGCTGAAGATGATGGTTTCCAGCTTCATCCATGTCCCTGCAAAGGACATGAACTCAGAATTCTGTTTTATGGCTGCGTAGTATTCCATGGTGTATATGTGCCACATTTTCTTTATCCAGTCTATCATTGATGAGCATATGGGTTGGTTCCAAGTCTTTGCTATTGTAAATAGTGCTGCAATAAACACACGTGTGCATGTGTCTTTATAGTAGAATGATTTATAATCCTTTGGGTATATACCCAAGTGATGGGATTGCTGGGTCAAATGGTATTTCTGGTTCTAGATCCTTGAGGAATTGCCACACTTTCTTCCACAATGGTTGAAATAATTTACACTCCCACCTACAGTGTAAAAGCATTCCTATTTCTCCACATCCTCGCCAGCATCTGTTGTTTCCTGATGCTATATGTTCATTGAAAATACTTCTCAGTTCAAAATATTTTCTCATTTCTTTGTGAATTTGTAGATACATAATACTGAGTTCTAACTTCATCCCACTGTCTTCAGAGAACATATTTTCCATGATTTCAAGCTCTTTAAATGTATTAAAACTGTCTTATGGTCCAGCATATAGTGTATCTTGAACATCCTCAGTATGCTCGGAAAGAATGTGTGTATTCTACAGTTGCTAGGTGCAGTGATCTATAAATATCAATTAGGTCAAAGTGATTGATAATGGTATTGTTCATATCATGTATATCTTTACTGATTTTTTTGGTCCAGTTATTTTATCAGTTGCTGAAAGAGGTCTGTTAAATTGTCCATCTCCGAGAATGGAAATTCTCATATGGAAATTGTTTCTTTCTCCCTTATATTCTGTCAATTTTTGCTTCGTGTATTTTGTAGTATGCACATTTATGACTGTTATATCTTCCCGTGGATTTGATATTCTATTAATAGGCAATGCCTCTTTGCATCTACTAATACAGTGATATTAAATTCTACTTTGATATTAATACAGCTACTTCTTAACGCTTACTATGTATGTCTTTTTATCCAATTTCAACCTGTATTTATATGGGTTTGGTCTTTATATTTTAAATGCATTTCATGTAGATAGAGCACATGGTTAGGTCTTTTTATCCATTCCAATGATTTCTGCCTTGTAACCGGAGGGCTTTACACACTTTTTTTTTTTTTTTTTAGACAGAGTCTTGCTCGGTCACCCAGGCTGGAGTGCAGTGGCACAATCTCGGCTCACTGCAACCTCCGCCTCCCAGGTTCAAGCGATTCTCCTGCCTCGGCCTCCCAAGTAGCTGGGACTACGGGTGCCTGCCACCATGCCCAGCTAATTTTTTTGTATTTTTAGTAGAGATGGGTTTCACTGTATTAGCCAGGATGGTCTCAATCTCCTGACCTTGTGATCCGTCGGCCTCGGCCTCCCACAGAGCTGGGATTATAGGCATGAGCCACCATGCCCAGCTGGCTTTACACATTTAATTATTGACACACTGGGTTTAGGTCTACTGTTTTATTATTTCTTTTCTGTTTGTCCCCTCTGTGTTTTATTCTCTAATTCCTCTTTTCGTTTCTTCTTTTGGAATATTTGAATACATTTTAGAATCCTATTTTAATTTACCATTGGCTTCTAAGTTATTTTGCTAGTGGTTGCTTGAAGGAGTTACAATACACAACCTTAACTTCTCACAGTCTCCTTAAGCTGGTATTGTAGCACTATGTGTAAAGTGTAAAAAGCTTGTAAGCTCATGGGTTCATTTTCTGTCCTTCCCATTCTCCATATTATAATAATATGCAGTACACTTTACATATGTCATAACCTCACAGAACGAAATGAAAAATTTAACTTTTGAAGTAAAATTTAACTTTTAAAGTAAAAATTTAAAGTAAAATTTAACTATCACATGTATTTTTTAAAATTTTAAAATAAATATAGAGTCCGTTTCCACTGCTCTTTATCATTTCCTGAAGATAGAAATTTTCACTGGGTATCATTTCCCTTCAGCCTGAAGAACTTCCTTTAGCATTTCTAGTAGTGCAGGTCTGCTGTCAACAAATTCTCTGAGGTATACATGTATTTAATATGAAAATGTATTTATTTCACATTTATTCTTGAAGGATATTTTGACGGATATAGAATTCCAGATTGATGTTTGTTTCTTCTTTAAGCACTCTAAAGATGCTCACTGTCTTCTGGCCTCTGCTAAGAAGCCATCATATGAATTATTTACCTATATGAAATTTGTCTACTTTCAAGATACTCTCTTTATATATTCTCTCACTATATATTCTCCTTATAGATATATATACACGCACACATATACACCCACACATACAGACTCCACATACTCCATTGTGTGTGTGTGTGCGTGTATATAAAGGGAAAAAGAGAAAAATTATACATGTAGAGAGAGAAAATCATATATATATAGAGAATATTTTGAAAGTGTATATATACACACACACACATATATATATCCACAAATACAAACATACACACACATACACATATATATACACACATATATACACACACACTTTTAGCAGTTTGACTATGATTTGCCTAGCTTGATTTTCTTTGTATTTAGCCTTTTTGGAGTTTCTGAGCTTCTCTTTTGTTTCTAGCTTTAAAAAACCAATATATAATATTTGTATATTTCATGGAGTACATGTGGTATTTTGGTCATGTGTAATGATCAAGTCAGGATATTTAGGGCATCTATTACCTCAAGTATTTATCATTTCTAGGTGCTGGGAACATTTCACGACCTGTCTTCCAGCTATTTTGAAATATACAATACATTGTTGTAAACTACAGTCACCCTACTCTGCTATTGAACACTGGAACTTATTCCTTCTATTTAACTGTATGTTTGTATCCATTAACCAATCTCTCTTTATCTGCCCATCACCATACACCCTTTCCAGGCCTCTAATAATAACTAGCTTTCTACTCTCTTATCTCCATAGGATCAACTTATTTATTTATTTACTTTTTGAGACAAGGTTTCATTCTGTTGCCCAAGCTGGGATGCAGTGGCATAATCAAGGCTCACTGCAGCCTTGACCTCCTGGGCTCAAGCAATCCTCTCATCTCAGCCTCCCAGGTAGCTGGGACTACAGGCATGTGCCACCACGCCTGGCAAATTCTTTTTTATTTTTTGTAGAGATGGAGTCTTACTATGTTGCCAAGGCTGGTCTCAAAACTCCTGGGCTCAAGTGACCCTCCTGCCTCGGCCTTCCAAATTGCTGGGCTTGCAGGAATGAGCCACTGTGCCTGGCTGAATTAAACTTTTTTTAGCTCCCACATGAGTCAGAACATGTGGTATTTGTCTTTTTGTGCCTCGCTTATTTCACTTGACATAACGACTTCCAGTTCCATCTAGGTTTTTGCAAATGACAGGATGTCATTCTTTTCTATGGCTAAGTAGTATTCCATTATGTGTGTTTGCATATATACATTATTCTATATATATTCTAACTGGAGTAAGATGACATCTCATTGTGGTTTTGATTTGCATTCTCTTGATGATTAGCGACGTTCAGCAGTTTTTCATATACCTGTTGGCTATCTGTATGTCTTCTGTGAAATATCTATTCACGTCTTTTGCTCACTTTTTAATGGAATTATTAGGGTTTTTTTTTTTTTTTGCTGTTGTATACTCTGGATATTAGTTGCTTGTTGGATGAATAGTCTGTAAATATTTTCTCCCTTTCAACAGTTTGTCTCTTCACTCTGTCGATCGTTTCCTTTGCTGTGTAGAAGGTTTTTAGTTTAATATAGTCCATTTGTCTATTTTTATTACCTGTACTTCTGAGGTCTTAGCTATAAAATCTTTGCCTAATGTCCAGCAGAGTTTCCCCTGTGTTTTCTTCTAGCAGTTATATAATTTTAGACTTTGGTTTAGGTCTGTAATTCATTTTGGGTTGATTTTTGTACATGGTGAGAGATAGGGGTCTAGTCTCATTATTCTGCATGAGGTTATCCAGTTTTCCCAGCACCACTTACTAAAGAGGGTGTCCATTCCCCAATGTATGTTCTTGGCATCCTGTCAAAAATCAGATGGCTGTAAATAAGTGGATTTATTTCTGGGTTCTCTTTTCTGTTCCATCGATCTGTATGGCTGTTTTTATACCAACATTATGCTGTTTTGGTTACTGTGGCCTTGTAATATACGATTTTTTTCTGTTTCTATGAAAAATGAAATTGGCATTTTGATAGGGATTGCACTGAATCTGTAGGTTTCTTTAGGTAGTATAGTCATTTTATTACATTAATTATTCTGATCTATGAGCATGGATATCTCCTGGGTCCTCATCAGTTTCTTTCTCAGTGTTTTGTAGTTTTCCTTGTAGATGTCTGTCACCTTTTTGGCTAAATTTATTCCTAAGAATTTTATTTTTATAGCTATTATAGAAGGGATTGCCTTCTTAATTTTTCAGCTATTTCATCATTGGTGTATAGAAATGTTACTGATTTTTATAAGTTGATTTTGTATTCTGCAACTTTACTGAATTCATTTATCAGATCTAAGAGTTTTTTGGTGGAGTCTTGGTTTTTCTAAATATAAGATCATGCCATCTGCAAATGGGGACAATTTAACTTCCTTTTCTGAGCTTCTTGAATCTGCATATTTATGTCTTTTGCTAAAACTGGAAAATATTTTAGCCATTATTTTTTACAAAAAAATGTTCATGTCTCATTCTCTCTCTTCTCCTTTTGGATATCCAGTGATATGTATGTTACACTGTTTGATACTGTCTCATAAGTCTCTAAGCTCTGTTCCCTTTTAAATTCTCTTTCCATTCTTCAGACTACATTAATTCCTATTGATGTAACTTCAAGTTTAATGACCCTTTCCTCTGCCATCTCCAACCTGCTGTTAAACCCATCTACTGAATTTTTAAAAATTTAAAACTTTTGGTAAGCAATTTTAGGCTTCTCCTAGCTTTCCTTAATGTTAATATCCTACACAACTACAGCACAATTACCAAAACCAGAAAATTAACACTGGCTCAAAACAATGAACTTATCTACAGACCTTATAAGAGTTTTGCCAGTTTCCCCACTAATATTCTTTTTTTCAGTCCAGGATCCAATCCAAGATTCCACAATGAATTGTCATACCTCTTTAGTCTCCTCTAATATGTTTTTCAGTCTTTATTTTTGAAATAGCTTTGGTTAGTTATTTTGTAAAATGCCCCTTAATTTTTGGTCTGATGTTTTCTCATAATTTGATGGTGGTTATGCACTTTTGGCAAGAATATCACAGAAGTGATGCTGTGAACTTGTAAACATGTATTATCATCAGAGGGTACTGATGTTGACATAGCAACATCAGTAGTAGTGATGTTAGTTTTGATAACTTGGTTACAGTGATGTCTACTAAGGTTTTCACTGTGAAGTTACTATTCCCCCCCCCCTTTTTTTTTTACAAAAAAGATTATTTTGTGGGAAATTATTTTGAGATTATGCAAATATCCTCTTTCTCATCATACATATGTCCACTAATTTTTGCATCCATTGATGATTCTCTCCTGAAATATTTACTACTTTGGTTTTTGCCTAATGGTGATTTTTCTGTTTTTCATCATTCTTTCTCATTAATTCATATAGTAAGTTTTTTATTTCAGGTATTGTATTTTCTAGTTTTTAAATTTCTGTTTGATTCTTTATTATGTTTTTACTTCTGCGATATTTCATATCCTTCATTATCAGCACATTTTTCTTTCTGTCATTGAGCTGAGTCATAAAGTTGTTTTAATATCCTTGTTTGGTAATTCTAACATCTTTGTCATCTCGGGATTGGCCTCTGTTAATTGCCTTAACTCTTGAAAATAGTGCACATCTTCTTTCTCTTTATGTCAAGAAATCCCAAACACTGTGAATGCTATGTCATGAAGAATCTGGATTCTGCTATATTTCTCTTACAGGTGTTGATATATTCTTTTTAAAGTAGCCATTTGACTTTGTTGGACTCAAACTGCAAAACTCTACTAGTGAATAGCAGATCAAATCTCAGTTTAGTTCTTTTGTCTTTAGCTGAGTTACATGGAGTTGTCTCATACATGTACAGTATATTCAGAATCATGCAGATATTTGTAAATACTTAGGGGATACCCCTTTGTAGCTTTTCTCCTCCTGAATATCCTCCTAACATTCTAGCACTTGTCTTTGCCCTGAATTCTGTCCTCTGGTTCTTCAGGATAAAAAGATTGTGGATTTTCTATTGAGTTCTAGCCAGCCCATGTGGCACCAACTGTAGACTGCCCTCTGGTTCTTCAGGATAAAAAGATTGTGGATTTTCTATTGAGTTCTAGCCAGCCCATGTGGCACCAACTGTAGCCTGCCCTCATGCTGAAAGCCATACAACCAGGAAACTTACCCAAAGCTGTTCCTTTCTTCCAAGTGACTATTCCCATCAGGATCTGCTTTTCATTGGTCCTTAGTACCTTTCAGGTATTTGTTTTCACATACTTTTTTTTTATTATTATACTTTAGGTTTTAGGGTACATGTGCACAATGTGCAGGTTTGTTACATATGTATCCATGTGCCATGTTGTTTTGCTGCACCCATTAACTCGTCATTTAGCATTAGATATATCTCCTAATGCTGTCCCTCCCCCCTCCCCCCACCCCACAACAGTCCCCGGAGTGTGATGTTCCCCTTCCTGTGTCCATGAGTTCTCATTGTTCAGTTCCCACCTATGAGTGAGAACATGCGGTGTTTGGTTTTTTGTCCTTGCGATAGTTTACTTAGAATGATGGTTTCCAGCTTCATCCATGTCCCTACAAAGGACATGAACTCATCATTTTTTATGGCTGCATAGTATTCCATGGTGTATATGTGCCACATTTTCTTTTTTTTTTTTGAGACGGAGTCTCGCTCTGTCGCCCAGGCTGGAGTGCAGTGGCGCAGTCTCGGCTCACTGCAAGCTCCACCTCCCAGGTTCAGGCCATTCTCCTGCCTCAGCCTCTCCGAGTAGCTGGGACTACAGGCGCCCGCCACCACGCCCGGCTAATTTTTGTATTTTTAGTAGAGACGGGGTTTCACTGTGGTCTCGATCTCCTGACCTCGTGATCCACCCGCCTCGGCCTCCCAAAGTGCTGGGATTACAAGCGTGAGTCACCGTGCCAGGCCTATATGTGCCACATTTTCTTAATCCAGTCTATCGCTGTTGGACATTTGGGTTGGTTCCAACTCTTTGCTATTGTGAACAGTGCCGCAATAAACATATGTGTGCATGTGTCTTTATAGCAGCATGATTTATAGTCCTTTGGGTATATACCCAGTAATGGGATGGCTGCGTCAAATGGTATTTCTAGTTCTAGGTCCCTGAGGAATCGCCACACTGACTTCCACAATGGTTGAACTAGTTTACAGTCCCACCAACAGTGTAAAAGTGTTCCTATTTCTCCACATCCTCTCCAGCACCTGTTGTTTCCTGACTTTTTAATGATGGCCATTCTAACTGGTGTGAGATGGTAGCTCACTGTGGTTTTGATTTGCATTTCTCTGATGGCCAGTGATGATGAGCATTTTTTCATGTGTTTTTTGGCTGCATAAATGTCTTCTTTTGAGAAGTGTCTGTTCATGTCCTTTGCCCACTTTTTGATGGGGTTGTTTGTTTTTCTCTTGTAAATTTGTTTGAGTTCATTGTAGATTCTGGATATTAGCCCTTTGTCAGATGAGTAGGTTGCAAAAATTTTCTCCCATTCTGTAGGTTGTCTGTTCACTCTGATGGTAGTTTCTTTTGCTGTGCAGAAGCTCTTTAGTTTAATGAGATCCCATTTGTCAATTTTGGCTTTTGTTGCCATTGCTTTTGGTGTTTTAGACATGAAGTCCTTGCCCACGCCTATGTCCTGAATGGTACTGCCTAGGTTTTCTTGTAGGATTTTAATGGTTTTAGGTCTAACATTTAAGTCTTTAATCCATTTTGAATTAATTTTTGTATAAGGTGTAAGGAAGGGATCCAGTTTCAGCTTTCTACATATGGTTAGCCAGTTTTCCCAGCACCATTTATTAAATAGGGAATCCTTTCCCCATTTCTTGTTTTTGTCAGGTTTGTCAAAGATCAGATAGTTGTAGATATGCGGTATCATTTCTGAGGGCTCTGTTCTGTTCCATTGATCTATGTCTCTGTTGTGGTACCAGTACCATGCTGTTTTGGCTACTGTAGCCTTGTAGTATAGTTTGAAGTCAGGTAGCGTGATGCCTCCAGCTTTGTTCTTTTGGCTTAGGATTTGTTGTCTGCAGGAGGGTCAGTCCGATAGGAGCTTATTCATCCATAACTGAAGCAGAACTGGGTCATCTTCTATGATGTGGATTCTTTCAAATTTGATAATACTTGCTTATGGCTTAGTGAATAATTCTTATAAATCTTCCATATGTGCTTATAGAGAATATATATTCTCTAATGTTGTACATGTGCATTAAACTGTTGTTTTACTGAAACCTTTTACACCTTTAATAATTTTGTTTATCTATCAGTATTTGTAAGCAGTGTGACATATCTTTTACACTGATGAAGGTACAAGTGTCAGCTGCTCCCTCAAGTAGTCATTTAATTATTTTAGGTGATAGTGATAATGGTGGTGAGGATACTATTTCATATGAATGTAGTACAAAGGCAATCTGAGTTAAGATATGGCCCATGTTCTTTTATCAGCTGAATTCTGAATGTAGCTTTGAGAGTAAAGCTCCATACACACAACATCCCTTAACTGTTCCCACCAACTTTAAAAATGGGCAGTCTGTTAAGTAAAATAATAGAAAGTTAACTTAGGATTTAGGAGACCTGAATTTGCATCCCAGTTATAGTGGTAACAGGCTGTAGAACTTGGGCAAGTATCCAACCCCACATATCTCCCATCCCTCTCCTCTTTTGAAGTCCATTATCCTCACCTATAAAACAAGTGGACTGAAATAGACTACATACTATGAAGACCTCCTCTCCAGTTTTGAAATTCTGTGTCAATAAGACATATGGCACAGGAGACATAAACAGAGTTCACACTTTAGTTGAAGGAAAAGGCAACGTGTCCTAGATATGCTGAGCAAGTACCATACTATATAGTGAGGAAAGAAGGAAACAAGATGCAACTGGAAGAGTACTGTTACCTGTAGTGTTGAGGGATTTTTGCTCCCATGTAATTAACTATGGAGTCTATGTTCTGGCAATTCAATATAAAGAAACAATGTGGCGAATGGAGAGTTCCAGGCCTTGCTGCTGTAATGAAAATCAACAGGCACCTGGATGGCTCTGCACATGACTAAGTGAAAAACAATCCCCTTGCTGTAAGGTTGCACTTAGATTTCCTTTGTTTGTATCCAGGGCTTTCTTGTCACCTTCTGAAGAGCTCACCAGCAGCCTCTCTGATTCAACAGTATCATATCAATTATTTAAGATTAGTACATCGCTTTTCAATTAACAATCTCCTTGGCTCCCAAAAATACATACACACAATTTATCAGTGTATTCATTAAATATTTCATAAGGAACAGGTCACTATGAATTAAAAATAAGATGGCTAATAAAATATTTAATGCCTTTTAAAATGCAATGAAACATCAAGAAATTATAAATCTTTTAATTAAGTGCTTTTTCAGTATATCTTACCAAAGTAATACTATTAAACTTATAAAATTAAAGTCACAAAATTGTTGCTTTGTTTCATTTCTCAACTTAAGAAAATGAGGACACATCAATTTAGCTTATAGGAAGGGAAGTCCTGGTCAGGGACTCAGAAGACCAGGGTCCAGGTCATGGTTCTGCCACTAGGTAGCTCTGTGATCCTTTTCCACATCTCAATTTGCTCATCAGTATATTGGACTGTTTAGATCTTGCCCAACATTAAAAGCTTATCCATCTATTTTCACAGCACTCAGTAGTACTTTCACTGGTCTTTTTTTTTTTTGTAAAAAGACATATAACTTTTCTTTATCAATTTTTAGGTGCATATTACAATATTGTTAACTATATTTACATTGTTGTAAAATGGATCTCTAGAACTTTTTCATCTCACTTGACTGAAACGCTAAACCTATTAAACAACTCTGCTTCCCCCTCCCCTTGGTCCCTGGCAACCACCCTTTGTTTCTATGAGGTTGATTCTTTTAGATATGTCATTTAAATAGAATCATGCAGTATTTCTGTTTTTGTAACTGGCTTATTTCACTTATAGCGTCATCAAGGTTTATACATTATAGCATATGACAGAATTCCCTTCTTTTTTAAGGTTAATATTCCATTGTTTGTACAGTAGTCCCTCAGTATACACAGGGGATTGGTTCAGTGCTCCCTGTGTATACCCAAATCTGCATATTCTCAAGTCCTGCAGTCAGCTCTGTGGAAGCTGCATATATGAAAAGTCAGTCCTACATATGTGTGGGTTTTGTATCCCATGGAGACTGCATTTTTGATCCATGTTTGCTTGAAAAAAAAACTATGCATAAATAGACCTATGCAGTTCAAACTTGTGTTGTTTAAGAGTCAATTGTATATGCCACATTTTCTTTATCCACTCATTTGTTGATGAATATTTAGGTATTTCCACCTCTTGCCTCTTGTGAATAATGCTGAGGTGAACATGGCAGTGCAGATATCTATTCAAGACCCCAATTTTAATTATTTTGAATAAATACCCAGAAGCAGGATTGATGAATCATATGGTAGTTCTGTTTTTAATTTTTTTGAGGAACTTCCATACTTTTTTCCTTAGTGGCTGCACCAAAAGTGCACAACATTTGCAATTTCACCACACTCCTACCAATACTTATTTTCTGATTTGTTTTATAACAGCCATCTTAACAGGTATGAGGTGATATCTCATTGTGGTTTTGATTTGCATTTTCACAGTGATTAGTGATTTTGGTCATCTTTTCATATATCTGTTGTTCAACTGTATATTTTCTTTGAAGAAATGTCTATTTAAGCCCTTTGCTCATTTTTAATTGATTATCATATATTTTTGCTATTGAGTTGTAGTTCTTCATATATTTTGGATATTAACTTCTGACTTATTCCATTTGAGCTGCTGTAACAAAATACTGTTATAAACAACAAACAGAAATTTATTTCTCACAGTTCAGGAAGTTAGGAAGTCCTGAGATCAAGATGCTGGCAGAAGTGGTGCTTTCTGGTTCATAGAAGGCGCTTTCCAGCTGTGACCTCACCTGACAGAAGGGGCAAGGCAGCTTTCTGGGGCATCTTTTATAAGGGTTCTGATCGTATTCATGAGGGCTTTGCCCTCATGATGGAATCACCTTTCAAAGGCTCCTCCTCCTAATTCCATCACAGTGGTGATTAGGTTTCAACATATGAATTCTGGGGACACAAACATTCAGCCCACAGCACCCTTTATCAGACATATGGTTTACAAATATTTTCTTTCATTCTGTACATTGCCTTTCTGCACTGTTGTGTCCTCTGATGTGGAAGCTTTTTAGTTTAATGTAATCTCATTTATCCATTTTTGGCTTTTGTTGCCCCTGCTTGTCATATGCAATAAATCACAGTCAAGATCAATGTTACGAAGGTTTTCCCCTATGTTTTAATTTGGAGTTTTTTTTTAGTTCAAGTCTTACATTTAAGTGTTTAATCAGTGTTGAGTTTATTTTTGTGTATGGTGTTAAGATAAGGGTCCAATATCATTCTTTCGCATGTGGATATCCAGTTTTCCCAACACAATTTATTGAAGACTATCTTTTTCCTGCTGTGTATTCCTGGCAATCTTGTCAAAGATCAGTTAATTGGCACTTTGAATATATCCCTCCACTCCCTTCTGGCCTGCAGGGTTTCTGCTGAGAAATATGTTGATAGTCTGATGTGTGTTCCCTAGTACACGACAAGTCACTTTTTTCTTGTTTTCAAAATTCTCTTACTGTCTTTGAGAGTTTGATAATTTTATTATAATGTGTCTTGGTGTGTGTTTCTTTATGTTGAAAGATCAACATAAAGAATTTGGGGTCCTTTAGTCTTCTTGAATCTGGACGTCCATTTTCTTTCCCAGATTTGGGAAGTTTTGGGTCATTATTTAAGTAAACTTTCTGCCCATTCCTTTCTCTCTTCTTCTTGTGAACTTTCCATAATCTGTATATGGGTTGGCTTGATGGTATGCCACAAATCCCTTAGGCTTTCATCACTCTTTCTCATTCTTTTTCTTTTTGTTCCTCTGGGTGGATAATGTCAAATAACTTGTCTTGAGTTTGCTGTTTCTTTCTTCTGCTTGACTGAGTCTGCTGTTGAACCCCTATTGTGAATTTTTCAGTGTAGTTATTGTATTCTTCAGTTCCAAAATTGGTTGGTTCCTTTTTTTTTTTTATTTTCTGCCTCTTTGTTGATATTCTCATTTTGCTCATGCATTGTTACCTTGAGCTCATAGAGCATCTTTATGAGGGCCATTTTCAATTCTTTGTCAGGTAATTCATGTCTTTGTTTCTTTAGGATTGGTTTGTGAAGATTTATTTTGCTCCTTTCTTCGGGCCATGTTTCCCTGTTGCTTCTACGTCTTGAAAGCTTTGTTGGGATCTGTGCACTTGACAAAAAAAGCCACTTCTTCCAGTCTTTATGAACTGCTTTTGTAGTATGGAAAACCCTCACTAATGAGCTCAGCTACAGGTTCTGGGGGGCCTCTGAAAACTTTGGGGGGGGGATACAACTTCTCTAGGCCGATGTATGCAATTTCTCAACTAGAGATGCTTGCTGCTTTCTTATTCAAGTGATCATAATCTCTTCCTTCCTCTGGTATCTGTCTTTAGCACTGTGATATGGTTTGGATTTGCATCCATGCCCAGATGTCATGTTGAATTCTAACCTTCAATGTTGGAGGAAGGGCCTGGTGGGAGGTGACTGGATCATGGGGGCAGATTTCCCCCTTGCTGTTCTTGTGATAGTGAGTTTTCACAAGATTGGTTGTTTAAAAGTGTGCAGCATCTCCTCCTTCACTCTCCTCCTCCTTCTCCAGCCATGTAAAATGTACCTGCTTCCCCTTCATCTTCTGCCATGATTGTAAGTTTCTCAAGGACTGTATAGCCTACAGAACTGTGAGTCAATTAAACCTCTTTTCTTTATAAATTACCCAGTCTCACGGGGTTCTTTATAGCAGTGTGAAAACAGACTAATACACATTGCACGTTCTCTAGTTTTATGGCAGCAAGCCTCCCTGTTCTTTGTTGTTCTCAGCAGTATCCAAAGTATGCTAGCCCCAAGTCAGGCAAGACAGATAGCAGTCTCTCAGGCAGCCTTCCAAAAAGCTGGGATATTGTACACATGCTCCACTCTTCTCTCTCCCTCCCAGAGGAGAAGCTGAGAGGTGGGGTGTCTTTTTTTTTTTGTTTTGTTTTAAGACAGGATCTCACTCTGTTGCCGAGACTAGAGCGCAGTGGCACAATCATGGCCTACTGTAGCTTTGAACTCCTGGGTTCAAAGTATTCAAGGTATGATCAAATTAAACTTCTTCCCCCAAATCTTCCCAATTCCCCAAGTCAGAATGTATTCATTCATTCATCAAATACTGCACAAGCACCTATTATGTGCTAGGTACTCTATTAGGTTGTCTGAGCTATGTTGTAGCTCTGATAACATTATAGAACTTCTCATAGCTTCCTATAGTCATTAATATTTGCATATGCAATTTCTTCCTTCCTTAACTGTGGACTTCTAGAGTGATGGAACTGTGTCCAATTCACCTCTGTAATCCAGGCATCTGTACAATGCTTTGGAAATAGTAATTAAAATGAAATACAAGAGTACCAAAACAAACTCCAAGTGGCTAGAAGAAAAATGTCTCCTAAACCATCTGGGTTTGCTAAACATAACCAGAAAGACAATAGTACCTGATGATAATCAGTTGTCTTATAAATAACACCAGATCACAATTAATTAGCTTCTTTTATGCTTTTTTCTATTCTTGTTGGAAAATGTATTGACAACTATTTTTTAATCCCTTATTTAAAGGATACTAATAAGTCAGTGGTCCATATTTCAGTTACATGTACATTAAAACCAGTTAGCAAGAAAAATGAAAATACACTCAAGTGAATTTCAGAAACATAAAAATCACCATCACCAACCACCCCAAACCAGGAAACACATCCTCCTTTACTCACTGCCACAAACCCAGTCACAGCAACAGTAAAATTGACAGCGATAAAATAAAGAGCCCAAAAGGAATGAAAAAACTCAGAAAGTGCCATGTATAAGAAAAAAAAGGATAAAATGTGTTTGGCAAACTAATGTCCCAGGATCCCAGTTCCAAACTGAGCAAAATTCATGGGCAGAATAAACATAGAATGTGGTCAAATCCATTGAGAGATTAAAAGCTTTTCTGAGGTCAAGAAACCTTGGGTTACAACGAAGGTTATTCAAAGGGAACTAGGGCTTTATTATGCAAAGGGAACTAGGGCTTTCAAAGAAGAAGAAAATGATCAAGGTACCCACCAGCTCCAGGCCCACGGTTGGTACTTAATAAATGAGAGCTATTATGAGGAGCTGAGAACTAACTCAAATGTCCCTCTTTTGTGATGTCCCAGGGAGGATCACTGAATATCTTTCTCTGTGCTCCCATAGTACTCTATACAGGCTGCCATCATATCATTTACTGTATGTACTAGGGTCCGAATCCTGTGTCCGTCCCAAATTCACATGTTGGAATATAATGCTTAATGTGATGATATCTGGAGACAGGGCCTGTGGGAGGTAATTTGGTCATAAGAATGGAATCCTCATGAATGGGATTAGTGTCCTTATAAAAAGAGGCCAGAGAATTAGCTTGCACTCTTTTCACCACCTGGGGATAAAGTGACAAGTCAGCAGTTTGCAACCTGGAAGAGGGCCCTCACCATAACCTGTGGTGGTACTTTGATCTTGAACTTCCAGACTACAGAATGTGAGAAATAAATTACTGTTGTTTATAAGCCACCCAGTGTATGGTATTTTGTAATAGCAGCCTGGACTAAGACAATATGTCATCTATATTATGACACATGACATCTATACATATGCAGAACCAAGATTCTTTCTTTAAGTCTTCTTGTTCATTCCCTCACATTTCAAATGCCATTCTCTTTCATTACTTGTTCTGTTCAAAGTAATGTCTCTTCTTCCACCACCAACATAGAATAAGCTTCATGGAGTAAATTCTTCCAGATGACGCAGTATGAAATGATAGGAGAGCATGAAGTTTTTTTTTTCATTCTTGTTTTGAAATAATTTTAAGTAAACAAATATGTTGCAAAAATAGAGCATTCCTTTAACCCAGTGTCCCTTACTGTTAAACATCCTACAAAAACATAGTATAATAATGGAAAGGAGGAAATTAACATTGAGCCAATAAAACAGACTATTCTATAGATCTTACTTGAATTTCCAAGTTTTCCCATTGATGTCATTTTTCTGGTCCAGGATCATACATTACATTTAATTGTTATGTCTCCTTAGTCTCTCCCCTTCTGTGACAGTTCCTCACTTTTTCCTTGTCTTTTATGATATTGATGTTTTTGAAAAATATTAGTCAGTTATTGTGCAGAATGTCCCCCAACTTGGGTTTGATACACCTAGGTCTGATTCTTGGCTTTCTGACTTAATACCTATGTAGCCTTGGGCAAGTCAACCTCTCTGGGACCCAAGTTTCCTCATCTGTGAAATGGAATAGTAATACTGACTTTAAGAGGCCGTTTTTAAAACTAAATGAAGCAAATATATTAAAATGCCTGGGATATAAGGCCATACAACAAATGTTATCTTTTCTCCTTGTGCAGCCTTTCAAATATTTCTGATAGAATTTTTTTTTTGCTAAAATATCTCACTCGTATTTTAATGCCTTATTTTTTAGACAAAATCATATATCATGTAGGCTTTGATTGATGACTCATTATCATCACTATAAAAAGCCATTGTACTGCGCAACAGTTCCAGATCTGTATTTTTGTTTGCTTTCCCTTATTGCTATTCCCTCTCAATGTCAATATGTCTGACTGTAAGGGCTTCATAATTCCATTTCTGATTTTCAGCTTGTGATGTATCAAAATTCATTTATTCACCCACACATACATACAATGATGTAGTGAATCTACTAAGTGCCAGGTCATATGTTAGAATCTTGGAGATAGTGATAACTTACTTCCTGTCCTCATCAATTTTATGGCTAGTGGGGAAAACTGACAAGACAATAGTTAAATACAGTTCAATGTGATCAATTCTATCAGAGATGTAATGCTTAAGATCACATAAGAAGTATACTTAACCTGAATTTGGGGAAAGAGTCAGGCTGGGGAAGATTTCATGAAGAAGGTAACATTAAGCCTTGGTAAAGGACTGTAAAATGCATAGGAATTAACCAGATAGAGGCAATAGCTTGTAGTTTAAGGAAGAGTTACTAGAACTGTGTGCTGAGTAAAAGTACATCAGTTCTGAAAAATAAATCTCTTGTGTTATAAACTTGCAGCTTGAGAGCTATTTTGTGCCAATACCTCAGGGGCTTAGAAACTTCACCAGGAAACTCCTGGCGACTGCAGTTGACATACTTAAACCTTTGGCTATTACACTGAGCTTACCTCTTTCAACATCTGTAAACTGAAGTAAAATTTAAGGTGAAAATTGGCTGCTTGTTCCCATTTCAACAATATAACAAGTTTTCCCCTTTCTAACAGAGGAGTTTTCTTTTCTAAAATAATCTAAATATCCATCAAAAAGTCCTCTTAAATTGACCCTTTTAACTCAACCTGGCAAGAGAGGTTTTGAGGCTTTCCTAACGTTCTTCCTTTCTACAGTACTAATTCCTGTGGCTTTAGAGGTTTGGCTTTGCATCCAACTGATTCCAAAGCCCCAGTCTAACTAGGTAAATCTGTAACCTTAGCAAGTGTTATAAGTCTATTATCCATTAAATATTGGAACTTAAAAGAATCCAATGCAAAAATTTCAAATTATTAATAAATTTGTCTGCCAGTCTCTATTCTCACAGTCATCTTCACTTCCTTCTTTTTTTTTTTTTTTTTCATCTGGAGAGTAAATAAGTTGAATTCTTTTAGTTTTCTCCACAGGGACTATTTCTCAAACCTTAACTGCTTCTAACTCAAAGCAATAATATTACATACCGTCAACTGGTGTATCAGGAGGTCCATTAAGAAGGTAATCTTGTTACTAAACAGAACATCAGTGCAGTTTTCTGAACAGTTATTGCAGGTGAGGTTGTAAACATTGATTGCATTGCAGAGAGACCTAAAAGAAGGAGAAAAACACCATTTATAAAACCCGAGCAGCTCTTCTTTAAACAATTAAAAATACATAAAACGAATGGTACGAAGGCAACAGGCATGAGATGGAAGTCACTCTAAAAACCAAGCCAAATACTATTAGGTGCAAGGCCCATCAGCTAGATATAAAAGCTTATAATTTTCACCCAAAGCCCAGGGTTCACTGGTACCTAATGACTCTTACTAATTTCTATTAGCTGCAGTTGCAGATAATGGAAACATATTTTACTAGTCTATGACAGTTTCTGAATACTCTAAGACTAGATGTTATCTAGGAACTTTGGTTCTAGAAATAATACCCAGAAAAAAAAGGAAAAGGGCTCTATCAAAGCTTCTGTTGCCAGATCTCCTGGTCCAGGATAAGAAAGATCATGGAAGAAGAGGGCACCCATAAGGAGAAACTGGAGGCTCTCCACGTAAGATAAGACCCTGGAGTTCTAGGAAGCGGACACCACACTGCTTGGAGGCGGCGCATGGATGAGTGCCTGAGCAGATGAGGACATCTTTCCCAGAGTGTAAAAACTGGCCTGCGTGGGCCCAAACAGTTTAAGATCAACTGATCAAAGAAATGTTTTTCTCTAGGAGGTTAAAAAAATATGCTGAAAACACTATAAAGCCCCCAGAGCCTGAGCAATGTGAAGAAGGGGCAAGAACGACCCCAGCGTGACCAAAGTCTGCCTGCTGCTGCATTCCTGCATTCATGGCCTATGTCCTGCTGCATCACTGCCACACCCAAGAAAAAGCTGAAGGGGATGCTAAAGGCGATAGAGCCAAGGTGAAGAACAAACCAGAGAAGATCCGCAAGGTTGTCTGCTTAACCTGCTCCTCCGAAGCCAGAGCCCAACCTTAAAAAGTCCCCTGCGAAGGAGAGAGAGGAGGTACCCAAAAGGAAAAAGGAAAATGCTGACACTAGCAGGGAGGGGAATAACCCTGCAGAAAATGAAGATGCCAAAACAGACCAGGCACAGAAAGCTGAAGGTGCTGGAGATGCCAAGTGAAGCGTGTGCATTTTTGGTGACTGTGTACTTCTGGTGACTGTATAGTTTGAAATACTATTTTTATCAAGTTTTATAAAAATGCAAAATTTGTTTTACTGTTTTTTACTCCTGCCTCAGCTTCCCCAGTAGCTGGGATTACAGGAACCTGCCACCATACCCAGCTAATTTTTGTATTTTTAGTAGAGACGGGGTTTCACCACGTTGGCCAGGCTGGTCTCGAGCTCCTGACCTCAGGTGATCCACCCGCCTCGGCCTCTCAAAGTGAACTACCATGCCTGGCCTTGTTTTACTTTTTCAAAGCTATGTCGTTAGTGCACAGAACGCTTTATTGTTGTATTGTGGGGAAGGGTCATAGGTCACTAATAGAATGTCTCTGATGCTGGATTGATGTGGGGAAAACACCTTTCCCTTTCCATTTTGAGAGACTTCTTCTTGATTCCCAGGAGGAGGGATTCCATGACTCTGAGACATGTAGCCACCTTGGCACAAATCCTTTGTGGTATGAAAAAAAAAATTAGTTGTTATGTCCTCTTCTCCCTTGTCATCTTCAACATAGACTTAACTCCCTTAAACCCAAACTCTGTTGGGCCCTGACCCTCCAGTAATGGTTACCAGTGTGTCAGGCAATCAGACTTTCCAGTGGTGCCACTGAGATGGAGCCCCCCAAAAAGAGTAGAGTTTCCATTTCTAGATTGTGGATTTTCAGATTTTCAGATAAATTCTGCCATTTTTATTTCATTTCCTGGAAGTCAGGGTCAGTTCATGAAAAGCTGTTAAACAACATGCTAAAGGTGAAATGTCAACCCTCACTCTAAACTTTCCCTGTTCAGAGCATAAAATGAAGACCTCGCTGGGTTTTATAGTGGCTTTCTGATTTTCGTAGTCCATTGAAGAAGGGAGTTTGAAAGTTGTTGTACACCGTTAACGATTATCTGCCCATGTCCTGCCTGAAATACCCTGATTGTTTATGGAAAGTAACTTTAATAAAGCTAGATATAGTTTGGCTTGGAAAAAAATGATATGCAATTGTTCAAAGAAACTTTTAGAGCAACAAGCTCAATGGGCACGACAGATTCCTGGATGTTTTGAATACTGTGACTAAAACCTGTATTGCCTGAGTGACCAATGTTTATTTTGGCCTGTCTGACTAAATCTCCTGCTTAAGTTCTAGGTAAAAATGTTTTGATTTAGTCCCTTACAACCAAGTCTCTAGGACAGTTCTTAAATATGTGATTCACAGACCAGCAGTATTGAGAACTTGTAAGAAATGCAAATTCTCAAGCTCTAACCCAGACCTAGTAAACAGAAGCTCTGGGGATTTTAAGAAGTTCTGCAGATAATTCTGCCGCATATTCAAGTTAGAGAACCACTGCTCTCGGATAGGGGTTCTGTATCTTGACTAAGCATTAGGATCACCTGTAGTTTTATTTTACTTTATTTTTATTTTTATTTTTTTTGAGACAGGGTCTCACTCTGTCACCCAGGCTGGAGTGAGTAGAACAATCTCGGCTCACTGCAACCTCTGACTCCTGGGTTCAAGCTATTCTCCCACCTCAGCCTCCCAAGGAGCTGGGATTACAGGCGTGTGCCACCACACCCATCAAATTTTTATATTTCTAGTAGAGACAGGTTTCCTCTTGTTGGCCAGGCTGGTCTCGAATTCCTGGCCTCATGTGATCCACCCACCTCAGCCTCCCAAAGTGTTGAGATTACAGGCGTGAGCCACCATGCCTGGTACCTGTAGATCTTTAAAAATATATGCTTGCCTGAATTCTTCCCTTGGTGATACTAGTTGGGAGATAGGGTAGGCTCCTGACATCTGAATGTTTCAAAATCTTTATGGGCAATTTTGATGTGCAGCCAGAGTTATTTGTTCATTCAAAAAATATCTAACTTCCTATGATGTTCCAGGTATTGTGCTAGGTGGATAAGACAGGCAAGTTCTCTGTCCTTATGGAGCTGATGCTCTAGTGGGAGAGAGATGGTGAAGACAGCCCTTGTTATACTTGTAATCATCTGTCTGATATAGCTGTATACTGCTTCACATAATTGATAGACTCCTGAAAAAAGGGCACAGTAGAATATACTGGTTAAGACTAGAGACATTGGAGTAAGATACTAGTTAGAATCCTACTTCTACCATTCAAGATTTTAGCAAGTTAGTTACTAATTTCACATAATAGCATCCATTTTTTCACCTATAAAACTGGAATATCTAAACTTTGTATGGCTGTCATGAGAATTGAGATAATAGATGTAAAGTACTTAGGACAGTGCCAGGCACATGATTAAGTATTTAATAAATGGTAGCCCTTATTATGGCTATTAGTCCATTATTTGGATTATTAATCTTATTATTCTTAATGAATAAGGTATAAATGTTAATAAATAGAATCAAATTAAAGCACGCTACAGATGCTTATTTCCAGGTTAGTAAAGCATAGTGCTTGCCAAATTTTTTCATGGTATGCTGACATAAATGCTGAAAGGACTAAGTTGATGGGAGCCAGGAGGAGACTCATCTGTTTCCAGCCTCACCCAATTTCCCTGAGTAATGAAAAAAAAAACCTTGACCCACATCTAACACATTTACGACACATCAGTTGGAGGTTCTATCTAGCAAATTCTTCACAGATGTCAACCAGCACCACTTCATTTATTTGATAACATGTCTAAATTTTCAAGAGTATTTTTCTATTTAATTTAAAAATAATGTGCATTTATGCTGATAAAAATAATTTTAAAAATAATTGTCACAAATTTGGGAAAGAGAGCCACAAAGAAATACTGAAATACTATCAAGAGAAAATTTGGTATTCGTACTTCTAGTCTTTTTCCTATTCTTATAAATAAATTTACATTTATTTTTTATCCCATTTTCCCATTTCTTAATTAATATATAATAATGAACAGTTCTCCATGACATCTAATATTCTTCTATAACACTAGCCTTTAATTTTTTTTTTTTTAAGGTGGAGTCTTGCTCTGTTGCCCAGGCTGGAGTGCAGTGGCATGATCTCGGCTTACTGCAACCTCCGCCTCTTGGGTTCAAGCTATTCTCCTGCGCAGCCTCCCAAGTAACGGGGATTACAGGCACACACCACCACACCCAGCTAATTTTTGTGTTTTTATCACCATGTTGGCCAGGCTGGTCTCGAACTCCTGACCTCAAGTGATCAACCTGCCTTGGCCTCCCAAACTGCTGGGATTACAGGCATGAGCCACCATGCCCCACCAGCTTTTAATTTTTAAGAAGAGCAGGGAAATTCTTTCTTCAAACAAAATCTTACTCAGAAGCTTGAACCAAAGAACAGATAAAATCAGAGTTGCTCTGGCTGAAGCAGAAGTTGCGGACCCAGCGACCTACCCTGTTCTCCCCTTTCAAAGACCCTTGAAAGCATCCTTAGAGGCCTGGGGGTGTGTTCCTTTGTGATACAGTGAAAACTACTGAGCTAAGATACAAGTAAAATTTAATTTGTTAACTTTTTGAATAGGTGATGATGACCACAGTACAATTACGCCAAAACAAAAAAAGGATACTATGAAAAGCTTCTCCATATTATTCATGTTCCCCAGCCTCATCTTAGAAATCATCATGGTTACTGGTTTACATATCCTTTCAGAGACAATCTGTGCATATGAAAGCCTTTTATTCTCCCCTACACAAACAGTATCCTACAAGATTTGGAGGTTGAATGTGAGTCAAAGACATCTTCCTGTGGCTCTTGGCTGTTATTAGCAAGGTTTGGAAACATGAGGCTTTCCTGCAGCAGCATTCTGGGGTCCATTTTCCAGCTTCCTGGGCATCAAAAATCAGTAGGATAGGTTGTGCTAATTTCTCATCTGTAGCTTCGGGTACACATTCTGTGGTTTCTTGGGTGTAAGAGATAGTTGTTTGTGTAGCATTAGCCACACATTTCCTCCCTAACTTGTGCTGGCCTCAGAAGGAGCAGCACCCCTGTGAATTTGTTTGGTATTGTTTTAGGAGTCAATCTAGAAGTCTTACATCAATTTTCTTTTTCTTTCCTTTCTTTCTTCTTTCTTTCCTTTCTCTCTCTCTCTTTCTTTCTTTCTTTTTTAAGACAGGGTACAGGGTGTTGTTCTCTCACCCAGGCTGGAGTGCAGTGGCATGATCACAGCTCACTGCAGCATGAAACTCCTAGGCTCAAGTGATGCTCCCACCTCAGCCTCCAGAGTAGCTGGGTCTACAGGTACACACCACCACACCCAGCTCATTTTTTTTTTTTTTTTTTTTGTAGAGACAGGGTCTCACTATGTTGTCCAGGCTGGTCTTGACTTGCTGGCCTCAAGTGATCCCTCCTTCCACCTAGGCCTCCCAAAGTGTTGGGATTACAGGCGTTAGCCAACACACTTAGCCTTCCAAGAATTTTCTAAGTACTTAATGTCTTATACTAAGTTCCCTCTCTGAGTAAAATATTTAAACTGAGAAATACTGCATGGTTTTTAAAAGCTAAATAGTGTCTCATCCTATGGATATAAAAATTTACTTCAATTAAACTCTTACTATTCTATCCAATTTTCAATGTTATAAAGTTGTTTTAACACAGTCAGAATTCTTAGTTGCAAGTCATGGTGTTGGTTGGGCGAAGCTCAGGTTGATTTAAATAGAAAGGAAATTAACTGACAGGCTACTTGTGTATGTAATAGAATTTGGAAAACTTAGGTATTGAAGTTACACTTCCAGAACTAATATCCAAAGAACACAACACCAAACTGGTCTGCTGAAAAAAAACCACTGGGCACCATATGAAACAGACTGAACTAACACTGTGACTTTGAACACTAGATATAGCTGCCTCAAACTCTCCAAAGAATACAGTTTGATATGTCTTTGCTTCTTTACTTCATTGCCTTCAGAGTGAAAGTCTAGTGTGGGTATCGTGGTTTGTAAAACCTTGGTCACATTCCTGTATCTTAGACACAATAAAGACTGGGAAGCAAATACTTGGCACTCTCAGGTTCTATAGTGAGACAGCCATCTTATATGCTTGAGAATTCTGCAAATACAGGACAATGGCTGAGATGCTGTGCAGGTTAACAGCACAACCCATGTTTACAACAGCTGCTGGACAAATCATTCTGTACCACTCTGCCTTCTTCCCTAGAATAAATTTCCAATAATGATAACTTGAGTCAAAGAATATGAACATTTTATGAAGCCTTTTTTCTTTGCATTTTTAAAAAATTATTATTATACTTTAGGTTTTAGGGTACATGTGCACAATGTGCAGGTTTGTTACATATGTATCCATGTGCCATGTTGTTTTGCTGCACCCATTAACTCGTCATTTAGCATTAGGTATATCTCCTAATGCTGTCCCTCCCCCCTTCCCCACCCCACAACAGTCCCCGGAGTGTGATGTTCCCCTTCCTGTGTCCATGAGTTCTCATTGTTCAGTTCCCACCTATGAGTGAGAACATGCGGTGTTTGGTTTTTTGTCCTTGCGATAGTTTACTTAGAATGATGGTTTCCAGTTTCATCCATGTCCCTACAAAGGACATGAACTCATCATTTTTTATGGCTGCATAGTATTCCATGGTGTATATGTGCCACATTTTCTTAATCCAGTCTATCGTTGTTGGACATTTGGGTTGGTTCCAACTCTTTGCTATTGTGAACAGTGCCGCAATAAACATATGTGTGCATGTGTCTTTATAGCAGCATGATTTATAGTCCTTTGGGTATATACCCAGTAATGGGATGGCTGCGTCAAATGGTATTTCTAATTCTGGATCCCTGAGGAATCGCCACACTGACTTCCACAATGGTTGAACTAGTTTACGGTCCCACCAACAGTGTAAAAGTGTTCCTATTTCTCCACATCCTCTCCAGCACCTGTTGTTTCCTGACTTTTTAATGATGGCCATTCTAACTGGTGTGAGATGGTATCTCATTGCGGTTTTGATTTGCATTTCTCTGATGTCCAGTGATGATGAGCATTTTTTCATGTGTTTTTTGGCTGCATAAATGTCTTCTTTTGAGAAGTGTCTGTTCATGTCCTTTGCCCACTTTTTGATGGGGTTGTTTGTTTTTCTCTTGTAAATTTGTTTGAGTTCATTGTAGATTCTGGATATTAGCCCTTTGTCAGATGAGTAGGTTGCAAAAATTTTCTCCCATTCTGTAGGTTGCCTGTTCACTCTGATGGTAGTTTCTTTTGCTGTGCAGAAGCTCTTTAGTTTAATGAGATCCCATTTGTCAATTTTGGCTTTTGTTGCCATTGCTTTTGGTGTTTTAGACATGAAGTCCTTGCCCACGCCTATGTCCTGAATGGTACTGCCTAGGTTTTCTTCTAGGATTTTAATGGTTTTAGGTCTAACATTTGAGTCTTTAATCCATCTTGAATTAATTTTTGTATAAGGTGTAAGGAAGGGATCCAGTTTCAGCTTTCTACATATGGCTAGCCAGTTTTCCCAGCACCATTTATTAAATAGGGAATCCTTTCCCCATTTCTTGTTTTTGTCAGGTTTGTCAAAGATCAGATAGTTGTAGATATGCGGCATCATTTCTGAGGGCTCTGTTCTGTTCCATTGATCTATGTCTCTGTTGTGGTACCAGTACCATGCTGTTTTGGTTACTGTAGCCTTGTAGTATAGTTTGAAGTCAGGTAGTGTGATGCCTCCAGCTTTGTTCTTTTGGCTTAGGACTGACTTGGTGATGCGGGCTCTTTTTTGGTTCCATATGAACTTTAAAGTAGTTTTTCCAATTCTGTGAAGAAAGTCATTGGTAGCTTGATGGGGATGGCATTGAATCTATAAATTACCTTGGGCAGTATGGCCATTTTCATGATATTGATTCTTCCAACCCATGAGCATGGAATGTTCTTCCATTTGTTTGTATCCTCTTTTATTTCATTGAGCAGTGGTTTGTAGTTCTCCTTGAAGAGGTCCTTCACATCCCTTGTAAGTTGGATTCCTAGGTATTTTATTTTCTTTGAAGCAATTGTGAATGGGAGTTCACTCATGATTTGGCTCTCTGTTTGTCTGTGATTGGTGTACAAGAATGCTTGTGATTTTTGTACATTGATTTTGTATCCTGAGACTTTGCTGAAGTTGCTAATCAGCTTAAGGAGATTTTAGGCTGAGACAGTGGGGTTTTCTAGATATACAATCATGTCATCTGCAAACAGGGACAATTTGACTTCCTCTTTTCCTAATTGAATACCCTTTATTTCCTTCTCCTGCCTGATTGCCCTGGCCAGAACTTCCAGCACTATGTTGAATAGGAGTGGTGAGAGAGAGTATCCCTGTCTTGTGCCAGTTTTCAAAGGGAATGCTTCCAGTTTCATCCCTGGGATGCAAGGCTGGTTCAACATATGCAAATCAATAAATGTAATCCAGCATATAAACAGAACCAAAGACAAAAACCACATGATTATCTCAATAGATGCAGAAAAGGCCTTTGACAAAATTCAACAACACTTCATGCTAAAAACTCTCAATAAATTAGGTATTGATGGGACGTATCTTAAAATAATAAGAGCTATCTATGACAAGCCCACAGCCAGTATCATACTGAATGGGCAAAAACTGGAAGCATTCCCTTTATGAAGTCTTTTGATAGATATTGTCAAATTTAAACTGCCCTCCAGAAAAAAAAATTTTAATCAATTTATACCCCCAGAAAAATATTTTTTCCATGCTTTCACCAACATTAAATAATCTCACTAAAACAAATATTTACCAGTTTGACAGCTAAATAAAACTTGTATTTTAAAGGTTACATTTCTTTGATTATCAGTATGATTAAAGATTTTTTCCAGTGTTTATTTGCCATGTCTATTTACATTTTCTTGCATTATCACAGTGTGCCTTCTACTCATTTTCTATTGGGGTGTGTTTTCCTTATTTATTTATAAGGCTCTTTACTGATGATATAGATGTTAACCCTTTTGGTCATATTTTAAAAATAACTTTTCCAGTTTATTGCTATCTTGATTTTTTTTTATTTTTTTATTTTTGTCATAAATAACTTTTACATTTTTATTTGATACAATCGGCCAAACTTTTCCTTTAGGACATCTGAGATTTCTGTCAGACTTAGAAAGGCCATTCTACTTGAATATTATAAAAATATTCTTTTAAATTTACTTCTGGTGCTTTTATGAGTTTTGCCTTTGAATTCACAATATAAACTTGATTTGGGGATAAGGGAAAAAGACATTTACTATCTTATTTTTTTTTCAAAATAAAGTTGCTATTTATCGCTATCTTTTTGTTAATTGTTCTAGTTTGCTATTTTAAAATTTGGGGAGGAAGTTTTCATCTTTTAAAAATAACTTATTAAGATTATCTCATTATAAATATGACAAATGGTTAATACATATTGTTAGTATTTTTTCAAGCTTAACTTTTATCTTCCATTTTGCTTATGTTATTTTAAAGTTTTTAAAAATATATTGAGACTAAACAATTCTATGTAGTCTAACAATTTTTGTAGTTTTCTTTTTCCTGCCTTTCCTTTTGTGCTTTAAAAATTCTTTCTCACTCTCACTATGAGATGAGGTAATTATTCATTTGTATCACCTTCTAACCATTTGTATTTATTTTCCTTGAATTATCACTGTGTATGGTAATTTTATGGTTTTCTAATTCACTGCTGATTCATTTAGAATTTATTTTGGTGTGTTGTGTGAGACAGGAGCCTGAATTTATTTTTCTCATGAAGAGGTATTAAATAAACCCTCCTTTCTCCACTGGTTTGAAATGCCATCTTTATCAGACTGCAATTGATAACTATCTATCATCATGTCTATTTCACATTGTTTTGTGTATTGTAGCTTTACAGTAAAGTCAATATATAAAATTGCAGATCTCTAGAGCCTTTTAAAAACATTTTGGGGTATTAAGAATAATGTGTGGAACATTACAACTCCATAGTTTATCCTATTTTCCCTTCGGTTTTGAAGTATATTTATATAACCTTTATTTTTAATTTCTTTTTTTGTTTGTTTTATTCAATGGAATTCCTACTACTTGTTTCAAATCTTTTGTGTGTTATCATGAGGCATGAACAAACAACACACGATATGGGACTGATGTCCTAATGCCATCTGTGCTTTACATGATATAGAAAAGTCATTTATGGGTAAAGTGTGGAATGTATATCTACATAATCTTATGCTCACAAAACTCTCCTGAGAAACTTTCACAAAGGAACCACTTTCTGATGAGGAAAAAAAAGGAGGAGGGAACCGAAAAACCCAGGGTCAGGAAAAACTTGTCCTTTCAGTAAAACTTGTTTGAAAGACAACCTCTATTTGAGGAGTACCTGTCTGAGAAAGATCACTCCTTTGAACCCAGCCTGGGTGGTCTACCCAAGCAGCTTTCCCTGTAATTTTAAACTCAAATGACTAGAAGCACTTTTTAACATCAAACAGAAAGCACCAGATTGTCAAAGTATCTTTTGAGAAGACATTAAAAACTTATTGTCCATCCTGTCAAAAGTACCCTGTGGTTGGGGGGTTTGAGATAAAGGCTTTCTGCTCCAAAAAATCATGAATATGTGAGTGAATTTTTGTGTCAGCAAGTCTTTTCACTGAAAATGTTTCCTCTCAAAAAACAGAGGATAGGAAAAGCATCATAAAATTGGGTCTTTTGACAATAAGTGCAGGACATACAGAAAAAGGACAGTAATAGAATACAAGCGTAGTACACACCTAAGACATTATAAAATAGTTAAACAGAAAAGCTCTGTTGCCATGTGGGAAGGTTTTAATAATATAACTTAGAAAGTACATAGTTTATATTCTTGTGCAGTTTGCAGTGGTTAAGACTTAAAAAAAAAAACACTGTTCACCAAAATCCATTGTCATACACCTGTGTCAAGAGAGCAACCATTTTTAAACAGCTGCCAAAGGCAATTTCACAAAATCTACATGGGGGAGAGAGAATGGCTTTAAGTTCTGGCACAGTAAAATTCTGTGCCAAGTAGGGATAGCAAGTACTAGGATCACATAAATATGGCTGCAAAGAGAAACTTGGTGTTTTTATCAATTATCATTTTGCCCTCAAGTAAGAACAGAATTAGCCTGATGCGGATAAATATAAAAGGACAGATCCTCGCAAAACAAAGAAGATGATTAGCAGTTGATATAGTAGTTTGATGAGAACCCTCTAGATTGGACCAGAACACCCAGACCTGGAGTTTTCCAAATCCTTAGGAAAGGGAGAGACAAATGTTAACACCAGAGCCCCAATGCATATGTAATTTACTGAATATCTTTGGTTTGCACTAAGGATTTAATAAATAGCATACAGTTTATACGCATTTAGTCATTCTCAAATTATGCTTTATCTTTATAAAGCTCCAAATTAGTTTCTTCAGATACTATTTAAAAGAATTATGTGAAGCTAGGGAGATCTAACTGTGCTTAGAAGTCTAAGGCCTGAAGTGAACCTAAGTCAGTGCCCCTCTCACAGAATGAGACGTGTAATCTAGGCCTGGCCCTGCAGGAGTGGCCCACCTGAAAACACGTGCTAATTCTAGAGGCTGAAACTGAGACTTAGGTCAAACCACTGAAAACTATATTCTGTTACATAACCAGCCTAAGTTGCTTCTAGGCAAGATCCTTGTCTCATTCATTCTGTCGGGAGCCCTCATACTGTGCAGCACAAAGTCTGGCTGAGCACACGGATGTCTAATGAAGGGACAACTGTCTTCCTTGTTTAAAACATACAAGAATGTGTAACTGTGGAATATCTTAATACATTAATTAGCCACATTCTCCACTATTCTACTTTTTTTTTTGAGACGGAGTCTCGCTCTGTCACCCAGGATGGAGTGCAGTGGTGCGATCTCGGCTCACTGCAAGCTCCGCCTCCCGAGTTCTTGCCATTCTCCCGCCTCAGTAGCTTCCCTAGCAGCTGGGACGACAGGCACCTGCCACTATACCTGGCTAATTTTTCTGTATTTTTAGTAGAGACGGAGTTTCACCGTGTTAGCCAGGATGGTCCCAATCTCCTGACCTCGTGATCCGCCCGCCTTGGCCTCCCAAAGTGCTAGGATTACAGGCATGAGCCACCGCGCCCGGCCCACTATTCTACTTTTTAATGCTCATTTGATCATGAACATTTATTCTCAGCCAATCTGGTTTATTCTCAGCACCAAAGAAATATTTTATTTTTTGTAGCTATCAGGAATAAAATTAGGACCCAACAGAGAGAACTGTGAAGTATCTAAAAGTTCTGAAGTGTATTTATACAGAAGGAAAATTATTTTAGAACTTGAAAATTAGATTGTGGCTAAATTGCTTTATAAATATGCTGGGAGGCAGATTAAAACTTATACAAGTTATTTTATTAAGCTTTCACTGTAAGCAATTTTGAGAGGAGACATAATCTACTGATTCTGTGTAAAAGCTGAATTACGATGGGATTATATGACTGTTCATTTAACTACTGTTTATTGGGCATCTATTTATGTCTAGGTGCTATGCTAAGTGTAACAGGTAACAATGAAAAAAATTAGATACCTGTCCTGACCTCATATATGCTGCATATATGCATATATAATTTTTTTTGTTAAAAAACATTTTTAATGAAATAAAACACAGATACAGAAAATTACACAAAAATATAGCTTAGTTAGTTGCTATAAGGAAAACATCCTTGAAATCACCACTCAGGTCCAGAATTTTGTTACTAAGAAGCTCCAGACATACTTTTCCTCATCCCAATTATAGCCTCTCCTTCCCTGCAAAGTAGCTGCAATTCTGACATTTACAGTGATCACTTCCTTGCATTTTATTATGCTTTTATCACCTAAGTGTATATGTCCAGCACTGTGCATCCATGGTTAGTCTTACCTACTTTTAACAAAATCTTTTAAAAATATGTCTGGATATGTCTTTTACATCTCTTTTAATCTGTGAAGTTCCCCTCCATTCCTCTATTTTCCTTACAATTTTGCTGCCCGCATATACATGGTGAAGTTCAAATGTTCCTTTTTCTTCAGCATTTCCTGAAAATTGGAAGTTGGATCTGGAGGCTTGATCAGACTCAGGTTTGACCTCTTTTGGCAAGACTATAGGTGGTGGAGTTCTTTAATCAGCAGGCGCATAATATCTGAATGTCATTCTTTTTTTTCAGATTAGCAGTCACTGATGATCAATACTTAGAGCCATGAATTCATCAAAGGTTCACTCTTCAAGGGGTACAAAACTGTGATATTCAAATTCTATTATTTTGTTTCAATTTGTTAGATGAAATAATTTATAAGGAGACATTCCCTTCATATATTTGATTGTCTAGTGGTATAGCTCCACATGAATGTTTGAGATTTTCCCTTTATTTTTTCAGTTATCAACATAATGGGTTCCCCGTCATGCTTAGAAGGTGACACGTTAGTTTTTTAGTTTTATCTTAAATATCATTAAAAACTCATGAATTATTAAAGAGCATCTATAAGAAACTATAGCTAACATCGTATTTAATGATGAAAAACCAGATCTTTTCCCCCCAAGATTGGGGACAAGATTAAGTATATCCTCTCTCACCACTCCTATATACAGTAAGATAAGAAAAGGAAATATAAGATACATAGACTAGGAAGGAAGAAGTAAAACTTTACTTGTTTGAAGATGATGTGATGGTCTATGTAGAAAGTTCCAAAGATGTGACAAAAAGCCTCCTGGAATGAATAACCAATTAAAGCAAAGCTGTAGGTCACACCTTGATAAAAGTCAACTGCCATCCTATATATTAGCAACGACAGATTGGAATTTGAAATTAAAAACAAGGTATCATTTAAATTAGCAGCAAAAAAAGAGAAATATTCAAGTATAAATCTAACAAATATGTATATACCCTCACTATTCTAGATGAGGGAAAACTATAAAACTCTGATGGATGAAATTAAAGATCTAAATAAATGGAAAGATATTCCATATTCATGGGTAGGAAGACTCAATAATGTTAAGATGTCAGTTCTTCCTGACTTGATCAATGCAGTCTCAATCAAAATCCAAGCTAGTTACTCCATTAATACTGATAAACTGATTTTAAAGTTTATATGGAGAGGCAAAAGATCCAGAATAGCCAACATAATATTAATAAGAAGGATAAAGTTGGAAGACTGACTCTATGTGGCTACTAGTCTTATGATAAAGTTACAATAATCAAGAGAATGTGGTATTGGTGAAAAAAATAGACACACAGATCAATGGAACAGAATAAGGGAGACTAGAATTAGAAGCACACAAATACAGGTCAACTGACCTTTGATAAAGGAACAAAGAACAGTCATTTCAACAAATGGTGCTAGAACAACTGGACATTCACATGCAAAAAAAAAATCAATCTAGATGATTTTATATTTTTCACAAAAGTTAATTCAAGATGGATTATACACCTAAATGTAAATCATAAAACCATAAAACTTCTAGAGAATGCAAAGGAGAAACTCAAAATGATCTTGAGTTTGGTAATGAGTTTTCATATACAATATCAAAAACCCATGAAAGAACAAATTGATAAGTTGGAATTCATTAAAGTTAAAAACACTGCTCTGTGAAAAGCACTGTTAAGAGAACAAAAAGATAAGCCACAAACTAGGAGAAAAATACATGGAAAACACATATCTGATAAAGGACTTGTATCCAGAATATTCAAAGAACTCTTACAACTTAATACGAAGACAAAAAATCTAGTTAAAAAGTGGGCAAAAGATCTAATAGATACATCATCAAAGACACGGTATACAGATTGTAAATAATCATAGAAAAAGATGTTCAATGCTACATGTCATTGAAGGATTACAAATTAAAACAAGATGCCATTATACACCTATTAGAATGGCTAAAATCCAAAGTACTTAACATCAGAAATGCGGGTGAGTATGTGGAGGAACAGGAGCTCACATTCATTACTGGTGGGAATGCAAAGTGATAAAGTCACATTGGAAGACAGTTTGGTAGTTTTTTATAAAGCTAAACACAGTCATCATATGATCCAGAATCACATTCCTACACATTTACTCAAATGACTTAAAAACATATCTACACAAAAAACTGCACGAGTATTCACAGAAGTTTTATTAATGATTGCCAAAACTTAGAAGCAACTAAGCTGTCCTTCAGTAGGTAAATAAACAATCGATATACATTCATACAATGGATTATTATTCAGCAATAAAAAGAACTGAGCTATCAAGCCACAGAGAGACATGAGGGAACCTTAAATGCATATTGCTAAGTGAATGAAGTCAGTCTAAAAAGGGTACATGTTATATAACTTCAACTGTGTGATATTCTGGAAATGGTAAAACTATACAAACAGTGAAAAGATCAGTGGCTGACCGCATAGAAATACAACCAGTAGAGAATATTATGAACACATCTATTTACATAAACTAGAAAATCTAGAAGAAATGAAAAAATTCCTGGATACATACACCCTCTCAAAACTGAACCAGGAAAAAAAATGGAATCCCTGAACAGACCAATAACAAGCTCTGAAACTGAGGCAGTAATAAATAGCCTACCAAATAAAAAAAGCCCAGGACCAGATAGATGCACAGCTGAATTCTACCAGATGTACAAAGAAGAGCTGGTATTATTCCTATTAAAACTATTCCAAAAAATTGAAGAGGAGAGACTCCTCCTTAACTCATTCTATGAGGCAAGCATCACCTCATAGAATATGTTGGCAAACCGAATCCAGCAGCACATCAAAAAGCTTATCCACCACAGTCAAGTAGGCCTCATCCCCAGGATGCAATGTTGGCTCCACATAAGCATATCAATAAATGTGATTCATCACATAAACAGAACTAAAGACAAAAATTACGATTACCTCAATAGATGCAGAAAAGGCTTTTGATGAAATTCAACATCCATTCATGTTAAAAACTCTCAATAAACTAGGTATTGAAGAAACATACCCCAAAATAATAAGAGCCATCTATGACAAACCCACAGCCATCATACTGAATGGGCAAAAGCTGGGAGCATTCCCCTTGAAAACTGGCACAAGACAAGGATGTCCTCTCTCACCACTCCTATTCAACACAGAATTGGAAGTCCTGGCCAGGGCAATCAGGCAATCGAGAGAAGTAAAGGGCATTCAAATACGAAGAGTGGAAGTACAACTATTTCTGTTCGCAGATGACATAATCCTACATCTAGAAAACCCCACAGTCTTAGCCCAAAAACTTCTTGAGCTGATAACTTCAGCGAAGTCTCAGGATACAAAAATCAGTGTGCAAATATCACCAACAACAGTCAAGCTGAGAGCCAAATCAGGAACATGTTCCCATTCACAACTGCCACAAAAAGAATAAAATACCTAAGAATACAGCTAACTAGAGAGGTAAAAGATCTCTACAAGGAGAACTACAAAACACTGCTTAAAGAAACCAAAGATGACACAAATGGAAAAATATTCCATGCTCATGGATAGAAAGACTCAATATCGTTAAAATGGCCATATTGCCCAAAGCAATTTATAGATTTAATGCTATTCCCATTAAATTACCATTGGCATTCTTCACAGAACTATAAAAAACAATGTAAAAATTCATATGGAACCAAAAAAAGAGTCTGAGTAGCCCAGGCAATCCTAAGCAAAGGGAAAAAGCTGGAGGCATCACTCTACTTAACTTCAAACTATACTACGGGGCTACAGTAACCAAAACAGCATGGTGCTGGTATAAAAACAGACACATAGACCAATGGTACAGAATAGAAAGCCCAGAAATGAGACTGCATACCTACAACCATCTAATCTTCGACACACCTGATAAAAACAAGCAATGGGGAAAAGACTCCCTATTCAATAAACGGTGCTGGGATAACTGGCTAGCCATATGCAGAAGACTGAAACTGGGCCCCTTCCTTACACCACATACAAAAATTAACTCAAGATGGATTAAAGACTTAAATGTAAAACCAAAAACTATCAGCCAGGTGCAGTGGCTCACGCCTGTAATCCCAGCACTTTGGGAGGCCGAGGTGGGCAGATCATGAGGTCAGGAGAGCAAGACCATCCTGGCTAACATGGTGAAACCCCGTCTCTACCAAAAATACAAAAAATTAGCTGGGCATGGTGGTGAGCACCTGTAGTTCCAGCTACTTGGGAGGCTGAGGCAGGAGAATGGCGTGAACCTGGGAGGTGGAGCTTGCAGTGAGCCGAGATCATGCCACTGCACTCCAGCCTGGGCGACAGAGGGAGACTCTGTCTCAAAAAACAAACAAACACCCAAAACCCGAAAACTATAAAAAACCCTGGAAGACAACCTAGGCAACACCATTCAGGACATAGGCATGGGCAAAGATTTCATGACAAAGATGCCAAAAGCAATGGCAACAAAAGCAAAAATTGACAAATGGGATCTAATTAAACTAAAGAGCTTCTGCACAGCAAAAGAAATCAACAGAGTAAGCAGATAACCTACAGAATGGGAGAAAATTTTTGCAAACTATGTATCCGAAAAGGTCTAACATCCATCTATAAGGAACTTAAACAAATTTATAATAAAAAAACAAACAACCCCATTAAAAAGTAGGCAAAGGACATAATAGACACTTTTCTAAAGATGACATACATGCGGCCAACAATCGTATGAAAGAAAGCTCCTCATCACTGATCAAATCAAATCACAATGAGATACCATCTTACACCAGTCAGAATGGCTATGATTAAAAAGTCAAGAAATAACAGAGGCTGGCAAGGTTGTGGAGAAAATGGAATGCCTACATACTGTTGGTGGGAGTGTGAATTAGTTCAGCCATTGTGAAAGATAGTGTGGTGATTCCTCAAAGACCCAAAGACAGACATAACATTCAACCCAGCAGTCCCACTATTGGATATACACTCAAAGGAATATAAATTGGTCTATTAGAAAGACACATGCATGCAAATGTTCGCTGCAGCACTATTCACAATAACAAAGACATGGAATCAACCTAAATGCCAACAATTGACTGAATTAAGAAAATTTGGTACATATACACCATGGAATACCATGCAGCCATAAAAAAGAACGAGATCATGTCCTTTGTGGGGATATGGAGGGAGCTGGAGGCCATTACCTTAGCAAACTAACACAGGAACAGAAAATCAAATACCACATATTCTCACTTGTAAGTGGCAGCTAAATAAGGAAAACACATGGACACATAGATGGGAACAACACACACTGGGGCCTACTGGAGTGTGGAGGTTGGGAGGAAGGAGAGGATCAGGAAAAAAAACTAATGGGTACTAGGCTTAATACCTGGGTGATGAAATAATTTGTACTACAAACCCCCATGACACAAGTTTACATATGTAACAAATCCATTTTCCCCTGAACTTAAAAGTTTAAAAAACAATCAGTGGCTTTCAGGGGTTGGGTGGGTGGGGAGGAATGAATATATGGAGCAGAGTGAAGTTTTGGGGTAGTAAAACTGTTCTGCATGATACTAAAATGGTAGATACACAACATTATGCATTTGTCAACCCCATAGAACTAGAAAAGGCAAAGAGTGAACCCTAATGTAAACTATGGACTTCAGTTAGTAACAACATATCAGTATTGGTTCATCAACTGTAAAAATATACCACACCAATGCAAGATTTCAAGAATAGGTAAAACCGAGGACAGGATGGGAAGAGGAAATACCTGGGAACTCAATTTCTGCCCAATTTTTCTGTAAATCTAAAACTACTCTAATAAAGTCTGTTAATTAAGAAAAACTCTAGGATTTAGATATATCTGATAGGTTTTAATCTCCTGCAATTCTTATTCATATCAGAGATCAGTTTGTTCCGTCTTAGGCCCTTGGTATCTTGATCCTTTGACGTAACTCTACTTGTCTTTGAGAACTTTGCTCTAGTTGGGATAACAAGAGGTTTGAGAGTCATTTCCTGCTGCATACTTGGAATCAGCCACTGATTTAATTTGATGGGAAATGATACTTCAAACCTATAACCTGGCCCTACGGATTCTCAATACTACTGGAGTGGTCACTGTTTCTAGACCTTTAGAATGAATAGATCTAGGAACCTCTCCCCATTCCCACTCTCCCACCCCCAAGATAAAATACCTTCTGAATTTGTAATAATATTTCAAACTCAAATTCTAGACTAAGGGATTTTTTCTTTAATATGTTTTATATAACAGCTCAAGATAAAATACAGCCCAAGATAAAATACCTTCTGAATTTGTAATAATATTTCAAATTCAAATTCTAGACTAAGGGATTTTTTTCTTTAATATCTTTTATATAACAGCTCTCTCTCTTTTCTTTCACATGGAGAATGCTGGTGCTCAAGGGCACAGAGGATGATAAAATTTGAATACCTACAATTATACAGAATATCTATAATTTGCTTTATGTTATATTACAATACATAACAGTTTCATAATGACAATATTAACAGTACCGCTACCAATAATGATTACTGAAAACAGCTGGAAATGTTTTGGCATATGTCATACTCAGTTTCCACTAATTTTTTTGTCATTATACTAGTAACGTGGTCAGAACATGCCATTTCATACTATACTCTCTCCTTCAATCTTCTTAAGTTTTAGAACTATAAATAACTACATACTTTATGCTCACTACAAGTACTTATGTCAATGTATCTGTAGTCATTTGCTTGTCTGAAGCTTGTTCTCTAGTAAGTTTCTTAGGAAGGGCTTGTGGGACCAATATTCCCTCAATTCTTGCATGTTGCATCCTGGTAACAGTACATTTTGCCTTTTTTTTTTTTTTTTTGAGACGGAGTCTTGCTCTTTTGCCCAGGCTGGAGTGAAGTGGTGGGATCTTGGTTCACTGCAACCTCTGCCCCCTGGGTTCAAGCGATTCTCCTGCCTCAGCCCAAGTAGCTGAGACTACAAGTGCGCATGACCACACCCAGCTAATTTTTGTATTTTTAGTAGAGACAGGGTTTTGCCATATTGGCCAGGCTGGTCTTGAACTCCTGACCTCAGGTGATCCACCTGTCTCGGCCTCCCAAAGTGCTAGGATTACAGGCGTGAGCCACTGCGCCCAGCCATCTTGCCTTTTATAAGAAAGGATCAGTTTTGTTGGATATGAAGTTCTTGGCACATATGTTCTTTTTGAGAGTATTAAAAATGTTATTCAATTTTCTTGTAAAATAAAGCATTGCTATTAAAAAATCTGATATTACACTAATTTTCTTTCCCTTATAAATCATGCATGAGGTTGGTGCAAAAGTAATAGTGGTTTTGCCATTAAAAGTAACAGAAAAAAACCGCAATTGCTTTTGCACCAACTTAATACTATTTTTGCTCTTTTGCTATGTAATTTTAAAAATTTAAGTACAATTTATACACAATTAACATTAACCCTTTTCTTAAAGAGTTTGAACAAATGCACTCAGTTGTGAGACCACCACAATAAAGATATAGTAGATGTATCACCTCCCTAAATTCCCCTTGCTGTCTTCTTTCTAGTCAACTCCTCTCCCAACCCTTGTTTTCTATTCCTGTAGTTTTGCCTTTTTTAGAATGTCATATACATGGAATTGTGCCACATGTAGCCGTTAAGTCTGCCTTTTTTCACTTAGCACAATACATTTGAGATTCATCTATGTTGTTGCATACATCAGTAGTCTGTCCCTCTTTTTAAAATTTTATATTTATCTTATTGTGGTAAAAACACTTAATATGAGATCTACCCACAGCATATTTTTAAGTGTATAATACAATATTGTTAACTTTAGGCACAGTGTTGTAAAATACATCTCTAGCATTTATTCATCTTTCATTACTGAAACTTTATGCCTGTTGATTAGCAACTCCCTATTTTCCCCTCTCCCCTGCTCCTGGCAACCATAGTTCTGCTCTCTGCTTCTGTGAATTTAAATATTTTAGATACCTCATATAAACAAAATCATGGAGTATTTGTCCTTGTGTGACTGGCTCTTTTCACTCAACATAATGTCTTCATGGTTCAACCATTACGTCACATATTGCAGGAGTTCCTTCTCTTTTAAGGCTAAGTAATATTCCATTGTATGTGTATACATTTTCTTTGTCTACTCATCTCAATGTCAATGGACATTCAAGTTGTTTCCCCCTCCTCACAATTGTCAATAGTGCTGTAATAAATACAGAAGTGGTAATATCTCTTTGAGATTGTGATTTTAATTCTTTTGGATAAATACCCAGAAGTGAGAATGCTGGGTCATACAGTAGTTCTACTTTTAGTTTTTAATCTCTATACTGTTTTCCATAGTGGCTGCACCATTTTGGATTCCAACGAAGAGTGTACAAGGGTTCCAATTTCTCCACATTCTTGTCAACACTTGTTGTGTTTTGTTAACTACCATCCTAATGGGTGTGAGGTGCTATTTCGTTGTGGTTTTGAATTGCATTCCTCTGACAGTTAGGGACATTTATCATCTTTTCATTTATCTTTTGGCCATTTGTATGTCTTCTTTGGACATGTAAAGACATAGTAGATCTATTTAAGTCCTTTGTCCATTTTTTAATTAAGTTGTTAATATTTTTGTTGAGTTGTAAGAATTTCTTACATATTTTGAACTTAACCCCTTCTCTGATATGGTTTGCAAATATTTTCCCATTCTGTAGATGGCCTTTTCATTCTATTGTTTCCTTTGATGTGCCAAAGCTTTTTATTTTAATGTGGTCCCATTTGTTTGTTTTTGCTTTTGTGGTCTGTGTTTGGTGTAATATCCATGAATTCACTGTCAAGATCAATATTATAAGGGTTTTCCCCTAAGTCGTCTTTCATTAATTTTAGAATTTCAGGTCTTATGTTTGAGTCTTCAATCCATTTTCAGTTGATTCTTGTGTTACGGTATAAGGTAAGGGTCCAGTTTCATTCTTTTGCCTGTGAATACCCAGTTTTCTCAACACCATTTGTTGAAGATTATCCTTTCTGTGTTGTGTATTCTTGACAATCTTATCAAAGATCAGTTGACTCCATCTGACTTGGTCTCTGTTAATGATGTCTCTCCCTTTAAACCCAGTTAAGGACTAGAAGAGGCAGAGAGAGCCCTAGAGCCCAGGCCTTGGTGGTCATTAAGATGTTAAATATTGTGCTGAAATTTTCTGGTGATTTAATCAATAAAGAATAATTTCTAGCTAAAAAAAAAATATCAGTTGATGGTATATACACAGATTTTTGGACTCTCTGTTCTGCTCCATTGCTCTATATGCCTATCTTTATGTCAGTACAATACTGTTTCAATTACTGTATCTTTGCATATTTTGAAATCAGGAACTGTTATGACTCCAGCTTTGTTTTTCATTCTCAAGATTGCTGTTACATTTATTGCTGAATAGTATGTCACTGCATAGATGTACCACAGTTTGTTTATTCATTCACCAGTTTTGGGTGATGATGCATAAAACATCCATAAACATTCATTTATATTTATAAATGATATAAATACATACACAAAAAATATATGTGAGAACATGTATTTTTATTCCTTTGAGGTAACTACCCAGGAGTGGGACTGCTGGATCATACACTAAGTATATGTTTATCTTTTTGAGATAGTTACTGTTTCCAAAGTGGCTGTATCATTTTGCATTCCCACAAGTAGTATACGTAGTTCCAACTTCTCTGTGTATGCTCTCCAGCACTTGGTATTACTGGTTTTGTTTTTTTGTTTTTTGTTTTTGAGACAATCTTGTTCTGTTGCCCAGGCTGGAGTGCAGTGGTGTGACCTAGGCTGACTGCAACCCCTGCCTCCTGGGTTCAAGCGATTCTCGTGTCTCAGCCACCAGAGTAGGTGGGATTACAGGCATTTGCCACCACGCCCAGCTAATTTTTATATTTTTAGTAGAGACGGGGTTTCACTATGTTGGCCAGGCTGGTCTTGAACTCTTGGCCTCAAGTTATCTGCCTGTCTCGGCCTCCCAAAGTGCTGGAATTACAGGCGTTAGCCACCGTGTCTGGCTTGTTTTGTTTTTTAAGCAATTCTAATTGACATGTTGAAGTATCTCACTGTAGTTTTAGTGTGTATTTCTTAATGATGTTGAGAATCTCTTCATGTGCTTACTTGGCATCTTTGTATCTTATTTGGTGAAGTGTCTATTCAAATCTTGTGCACATTTATTAACTGTTTTATTCTGTGATGTATCTACAGCAGCAACATAAAAATATACCGATTGATGGAATTAATGAATATAATACTCTCTTCCTCTCCCCAAAGTAAAGAAATCATACTTCTTAGCTTAGAAAACATGTGGAAGGCTTATGATCTTTAAAATTTTAAAAAGAGCAAAACCAGATCTCATTTACAAGCACAAATGACAGTATCAGGCATATGTCCTAGTTCATCTCCACAGAAAGTAGAATTACTAGTAAATACATATTATTAAAACAATGAATTTTAAATTATAAAACAACATGGAGTGCTTATAAACAGAAAAAAATTGCTATTTAATTATGTTTATAAGTTTATTTATTGTGGCAAGGGTGAAGATTTTTCCAATGGAGTCTCATTTTAGTTATGCTCATTGGGTCTGTTGTACCAAACATATTTTAAATGTATAGTACTCATCAGAATAAAATATATTAAACAGAAATAGAGAAACATAGTATTTGACATGAAAAATGTATTTGTAAGAAGTCCTACATGTGGACTTGCATATATGGAAATATTTTTAATGTTATTGTTTCAGTGATAAAACTAGAAGATATTAAATTAGCGCAATTAGATGAATAAGTCTTGGTTAATAAGAAAATGTCCTCTCAGCAAGAAGCTTGGGGACTGATAATAAGAAAATGTCCTATCAGCAAAAAACCTGGGGACAGAAAATTTTAAAATATAGAGAAAGATTTAAAATCTCTTTAAAGAGATTGTTTAGTTTTGACATTTTCGTGACCACAGAGAAGTTAGACTTGTAACACAATCTGAGAGTGGTTTTTTTTTTTTTTTTTTTTTCCCCAGAAGACAATGGGATGGATATTTGGATCAGAGTATGAGTTGTGGATGAAGGGGGAAAATTTCTCCTGCTGGCACTGTGATGACTAGCGTAAACCTACACTACCTACACTGCCTTCCCTGTCTTGTGGCTCATTCTTTCTGAGGCCAGAACACTTAGAGTGGGTGGGGATAGTAGGGAGAACCATCATGCTGCAATAGCAAACCAGCTCCAGAGAGGGGTCTTCAAGGGATGCTAATAATACTTTCTGACAATGAATCTTCACTGTGGGGATATAAATTATATGCATCTTAAACTTGAGTTTGCATCAAGTCAATATAACAATCACAAATGATTATTTCTCTGCACTTCATATAATAAAATATAACATTTTAATCACAATAAATTAATGTTAAAATTAAACTATTTTCCTAATTATAATGTTGCTTCAGAATAAGGAGTACATAATCTTCAACTAGATGTGTTATTTCAAGGGTTTTTACTTAATTGGTGAATTTGGTCCTAATAGAATAGGCAATTTAATTATTCCACAGAGACATTCTAACTTTAGAAAGGAAATCATACATATTTTAAACACCAACCTAATTAGACTTTCTGTATTTCCTCAAATTAGCCTCTGACTGAGAAAGTGTTATGTTTCAAAGATTACAATAATACATTTAAAAAAGTAGAGTGAGCATCAAATTAGTTCATTAATTTTAAACTCTAGTGCTACAGCATTATTTTTACTGTTAACATGCATTTGTTAATAACAAGATGACTATGATTAGTAAGTCTGTAGATATGTTCTTAAGTAAGATCTGGTTATGTAATTTTAAACTCACAATTAAACATGTTGCCTCTGGAGGAGACCCCAGGTGGTTTGCAGTGTTAAATAGCAGATTAAAGTTGACACAACTAATTTCTTTAATCTTATTAGTGGTACAACAGCTGTCAACTGTAACCATCTCTATAAAGCCTTTTGAGACATAAACAAAATGCCTCAATATGTCAAATGGAGAATAGTATTTATCAATCACTATTGCTAATTAGCTTGCAAAATAATTTTTTACTTTTATTGTCTATCGGGGATAATTATTCAGTTTTAGTAAACTTTTATCTAAAAATAGATATTTAAAATTATATTAAAATCATCCTGAGTAGAAATAAGTAATTGTTTATTAACAATGGATTGTAGTATAAATTTTACCCTAACTGGCTAATACTCTTTTATTAGTGCTTACTGTAGTAGACACAGGAGGTGACACATAGGTTCCAATTCTATGTCTTCATCTGTTACTTATAAGAAGTAAATTCTATGATAAGTTCACTCCACATTTGCCGGCTGATCTGAGCCTTAAAGAGTGTTTATAGTACACAGAAATGTTGTATTTCATTTTTAGACTTCGTTGCTGGATCTTACATGAACATTTCGCCTCACACATACAAACAGATACATGTGGTTTTTGGTTCACCTTTCTCAATTTCTGTTAGGTCAGTTCCTCTTTGGTCCCTAGTCTGCTAGGTGGGAAAAATGATTCCACAGATAATTTCCTATACCCACATCAGTAAACCAGTACAAAAACACCCAAGCCAAAAATCCAAAACCAATCAACTAAACAATATCGCAATCCTCCAGCAACTCACAGGAATAACAGTATTTTTTCTATCAATGAAATGATATTTTATTAAAATAGTGAAAGTTTTATGTTCATAAATCAGGAAGAAAAGTACAGGTATCATCAGCCTGCAAACACTAACTTTGTAAGAGATTCAACCAAGAACACTCACTGATGCAAACTTTGAACCAAATAGCACTTTCTGCTTACCCTTAAATAATTTAATTGTTTTGTTGTGTAGTATAGAATATCTTACTGATTGATAAGATATTCTATCTTATCAATATAGTTGAGAATATCTCTTCTCAACTATGATGTAAGCTCTTTGAAGACAAAACTCATCACAGAAGAAATTCAACAAATACTGGCAGACTGATAATATTTCTCTCTGATGATAGCATGCAGGCAATAAGGTACAGAAGGAAGACCAGAATAGGATGCTCAAACATAGCTCAGCTAAACTGATGATGGAGAGTAAATCATTCAGTCTTTAAAACCTTTAGTTTCTTCATTTATATAGTGTGATAATGGTGAAAACATGCCAAATACTCTGATTGTTAAATAAATGTAATATGCCTGACAGCTCTACATGGAAATCAAATGCCTTACCATGGCATAGATGGGTTACATTAAAAAAAAATCTCAACACTGTGGATTTTTATCAGAAAAAATGAACCCAACACCTACCAGTGCAAGTTTTTCTTAATACGTTCACTCTCTAATAGTAGTATTGACACTGGTAAAACAACAACCCAATCCGGAATGAAGTTTTGCATTTCTCACTGGTGAGGGAAAGAGGAATAAGAGATGATGCAGACCAGGCACAGTGGCTCATGCCTGTAATCCCAGCACTTTGGGAGGACGAGGCAGGTGGATCACCTGAGGTCAGGAGTTCGAAACCAGCCTGGCCAACCTGGTGAGACCCTGTCTCTACTAAAAATACAAAAATTAGCTGGGTGTGGTGGCATGTGCCTGTAATCCCAGCTACTCGGGAGGCTGAGGCAGGAGAATCGCTTGAACCCAGGAGGCGGAGGTTGCAGTGAGCCAAGATTGTGCCACTGCTCTCCAGCCTGGGCAACAGAGCAAGACTCGGTCTCAAAAAAAAAAAAAAAAAAAAAGAGACGATGCAATGCTCTGAAAATGTGCATCTGGTACTTGACTATGTCATTCTTTGGGGTTTGGGGTAGATGAATAATATGGAGATACTTCTTGGTTCTCCAGAGAGGAACAAACTGCAACTCCAAAGTAGCTTTGAAATGATATAAACCAATGATTTTCTTCATTCTGTTCAGCACAGTAAAATGACTTAACTAAGAAAAGATCATTTATATTTTTCAAATGCTGTGTTTTTTCCTTTTAGCAGTTGAAACTGCACTGTTAAATATAAATATTAAAGGCATAATATAGTAAAGCTTTATCTTGTAGCTGTAGGATTAAAGTTCTGAGCTGTATTATGCTACCAGGATTTGCGATGGAGAAAGAGAAAGAAAGCAAAAGAGAGAGAGACACACACACACACACACACACAGAGAATGAGAGAGAGATGAAAGGTGGAAGGGCGGAAGGGAGAGAGGGAAGGAAAAAAAGAGGTCTATGTGGGTATGCTCTTATAATCGCATGCCTTCTGAACACCTTAACCTCACTTTCATAATAGGCAACTGGCTTCTAATTTCAGGAAAATCATTGGTGAAATGTTTAAGTTTCTCATTAACAACCTTTTTTTTTTTTATTAAAAAGCTGGACTATAGCCCATTATGATCAAGTCTGAGAGAGTAGGGTCTGAAGAAATACACTTTTCAGTTGTTTGTAAATATAAGACAATGCTCTTGGGTTTCAAATTAAGTGCTCATTATAAAGTTAATGATGAGATAACCAGTCTGGGACACTAAGTCCCCCTAGAAAGTAACATTTGAGAGTTATAAAGCATATGAGCAGTACTGTTATTTGTTCTTACAGAACTTGTATTTTTCTTAAAGAACTATACATATTTTCTTTTCTTTGATTCTGAAGATAAGCTCTTCACTGTAGGTATGTTCCTTTTAAGTGTGTTTACCTTAGGACCTGGGGATAGTAAGTTTAATGAATGTCATTTTCTATATAGAATTATCCAAACTGAGGTTGACAGAAAACAGGAAAGTTCAGTCAGTCCCAGCTTGTAGTAACAGCATTTAACGTTCATAAAGAAATGTACCCTAGAGAGCTTATAGAATATACTTTCTCTCTTCATTCCTACTTTAAACGGTGGGCATTTATTCATTCTTCCTTGATGTGAAGAATTTTGAAAAACAACTATGAGGTCACAAGGAAGGCTCTATAGCAAAGTCAAATATTTTCAAGCCAATCTAGTGTTAAAATAATCTTTAATATTTGTATTTGAAAGTATCAGGTTCATTTGGTTGGAAGGAACAAAAATTTACTCAAAATATTTTAAGTAAAAAGAGCCATTTATTGTAAGGCTATTGGGAACTTTCACATAAGTCCAGGAGAAAATGAACAACCATACCTCAAGAGAGCTGGAACAATGCTAGCTCTGTGGACTAGACTGCTTTCATTTCCAACACCCTTCTGTCCCATGAAGCAGTTTTGGTCTCCTCTTTTTTTTTTCCCAAAACAGCCTTCCTTAGTCCTGCAAAACTTGGAATGCACATAGCCCTGTAATGGCCATCCCAGAAGTGAATCTACATGATTATTCCAATTCAAATACCTAAGAAAAAAAAAATGACTTGAAGTTCTGCAACTTCCCAACTGCAAATTCCCGAGAAAGAAACTTGACTGAGCCAGTTCAACTTTTTGTATTAGATTTATAAATCCTATCTTGCTGGCTGGTCTGTAGACTGATTGCTCTTGAGTCATATGTCCTCTCTTTAGAGTTTAGTCAGCTATGGCCATTGAGGGGAGCACCACATGGATGGCATAAAACATAGCTGACGAGGCATGGATGTAATGCCTAGAACAAGTAGTATTCATAAAACACTGAAAAAAAGAAGGACGCAACAAATAGGAAGGGAGAAGGTGATTATGGCAAGCCAACAAGAAAGAAGAAAAGGTAACAAGGAAGGAAACTCATAGTAAAAACTGTGAGAGTCTGGATTGTGTTGCAAACTGAAGACACAAAGGCAAAGACTTAATAGTAGATGAGTCCCAAAGAGAACAGTCAAATGAGTCAAGAGACTGGAATAAGAAGCAAGCACATGGCCGGGCACGGTGGCTCATGCCTGTAATCCCATCACTTTGGGAGGCCGAGGCGGGTGGATCATGAGGTCACGAGATCGAGACCAGCCTGAACAACATGGTGAAACCCCATCTCTACTAAAAATAGAAAAATGAGCTGCGTGTGGTGGCATGTGCCTGTAATCCCAGCTACTCGGGAGGCTGAGGCAGGAGAACTGCTTGAACCTGGGAAACGGAGGTTGCAGTGAGCCGACATCGTGCCACTGCACTCCAGCCTGGTGACGGAGCGAGACTCCGTCACAAAAAGAAAAAAAAAAAAAGGAAGTAAGCACATGAGGCCTGGCATCTCAGGAAACTAAGTTGACAGATATTGCCGTAGGTAACAAAACATTCCTTTAATGAAGAGTCTTCTGTTATACCACCAGGGTGGCTGTTCCACAAAGGTAACACAGTAGGCTACTACTAATAGTATTTAGAGTTTAATATGTCTCATTTTCCATGACTGTAAGTTCCCTGAGGACAGGGTCTATTTCAAATGGTTCCTAGGTATGGCAATCCCATTCCCATGCCCACAAGTGATCCAAAGAAGGAAAATGCTAGAGAATAGTTTCCTGGGATTAAGGACTGGAAGCCCTAGATTACCTGCTTCTGGAGCATAGTGAAATATCTCTTTTCTATTATAAGAGGAATTGCATCAGCCTCTACACAACACAAAGAGAGGGAAACAGAAGCCTTTGGGGACAAAAACCTCAATAAGTCATGGGAGAGCAATTCTGAACATTCTCTCTGCTAATGTTCTCTCTGAACATTCTTTCTACTAATTGAAAAGAATAAACACTCTTTTAAAGGGGTTATCATAGCTCTGTCAGGTTGTAGTCATACCCCAATGTGACTGCTTCGAACCTTCATCTGGCAGTGAGCCACATACATGGTTGCTGGTGATTGTGAGGAATAAACAAGGTAATATGTGCAGAGCATCTAGCACAGTGCTTGGCACCAAGCACACAATAATTGTTAGTTTGTATCTCCTTACCAAATCAAAGGATCAGGTAAATGCATATTGCCCAAGTAAAGTCACAAGTTTTACTTTGGAGAATAAATTTGTGATATGTTGTTGGAAATGATCTTCCTAGTGAACAAAGCTCCATTTCACATCATTCTAATTTTTTTAATTATATTTGATGAGTATTGCTCGGCCTGAGTAGGATGGATTTACTATAGGCAGATAAATGCCTATATAAATGTACTGTAAAGAAATAAAAAGCAACTTTACTGATCTATTTGATATGAATAACTAGGCATACCTTACAAAAAGAATTATTTTTCCTATTAGTTTAAAATGGGGCAATCTTACACCTACTGATGTGCTCTTATTCTAAAACTGTGATAAGGACAATGACCTTAAGAATACAGTTCTAGCATATTCTTTGGCCTTTTGAGTAAGCAACAGTCACAGATACATGACATTCAAAAACTCATGGAAGTTTAAAGACAGACTAAAAAAGCCATTGCCTAAAATCCATCTAACAGAGAATAAGAAGAATAGGATGCTCAGACCTCGCTCAGCTAAACTGATGATGGGGGGTAAATCATTCAGTCTTTAAAACCTTTGGTTTCTTCATTTATATAGTGTGATAATGATGAAAACATGCCAAATGCTCTGATTGTTAAATAAATGTAATATACCTGACAGCTCTATATGGAAATCAAATGCCAAAATCAGAAGGGCCATATTTGGCAAAAATGAGATCAAATTGTAAGTCTACAGAGTCCAGTATTTGATGCCGTATGCCCTTTTACTGCTTTGCTTTCACCTGTTGGAGAAAGAATTCATTCATATAGTCACACAATATTGACTATGATGTCCTATGATTTACAATTAATGTATTTACTATGTCTCGTGATCCTAAGGACTTACAATCTACTTGGGGAGATGATAGTACAGCAGACGGAGTACTTGGCAATGCAGCACATAATAAAGTGCTAAGCCAAACTATTCTCTAACCCGTTTGATATTTTTTTCAGTGATAAGATGAAGACACAAATGCTCTACAGATCAACTTTAGGGCTGACACAAAGTTAAGGAAAATGAAACTGAATAAGTGGTCACATCAGGATCTTGACAGACTGGGCTAAAATTTACCAAGATGAAGTTTGAATTTAGGGTGAAAAACAGAAATGCCCAATAAAATTAATAGATTATGGCTTCTTAGAAGCCAAAGTGACAAAGACTTAGGGATTTAAAGCTCAGTAATTAGGCAGTATAATATGGAGTCGAAACAATAACTACAATAAAAAACAATGAAAATAACTAAGTGCTTTCTCTGTGCAGGACTTAAACACATGCACTTTTAATCCTCATAACAGCTCTATAAGGTAGGTATTAGTCTTACAATTTAATTGAGGCTCTGTTATAACAAGTAGTTTGGCCCAAGGTCATATAGCTAATCAGTAAAAAGCAGAGTTAAGCCTGGATCTGACTCTACAGCCTACACATTTTTCACTATACCATGCTGTCTGCTTTGCTTTGTGTTGATGAATGTACTTCTATATGAAAAACTGTGTCCACAAGGACGATGAAGAGATGCGCATGGCTGACAGAGAAGAAATAGGCACCTGGTTAGTTCCCCAACAGAACAACCTAAAGTAGCTCAGAGTTTACTATTTGGCCCCTGGTCCTTGTGTAACTATCAGAAATTATGAATCTTAAGTAAGTAAAAGACAACCTAGGGAAGACTCTTTTTGGTGGCCCAAGAGGTTTGCTGGTTGCCTTGTGAATTATGAACATCTACTGCTGCCTGGAAAGGGCTTGGCGATGTGGAGGGCCAGTTTAGTGCCACCTCTCACTTTAATTACCATTGCTACTAAGTACATATACTATAAAAAGGCAACACAAAGTTTTGGTACAGCTGCTTCTAGTCATAGCAGATTCATCTTCTTATTTACATAACATGGGCCATTCTTTATGCTCAAAGAAAGTGAAAACTCCTATTTATTTTCAAATATTAAAAAGCTATGATGAACCACTATTATTAGTCTAAAGTTTTAAAAAGGCTAGAATATGTTATTCATTTGTCTGTACTTGTTTTCTGCAATTAGAAGTTTGTAGGTTGGGGAGGCCGAGGTGGGAGGATCATTTGAGGTTAGGAGTTCGAGACCATCCTGGCTAACATGGTGAAACCCTGTCTCTACTAAAAATACAAAAAAATGAGCCGGGCATGGTGGCGTGTGCTTGTAATCCCAGTTACTCGGGAGGCTGAGGCACGAGAATTACTTGAACCCAGGAGGCGGAAGTTGCAGTGAGCCGAGACAGCGCCACTGCACTCCAGCCTGAGTGACAGAGTAAAACCCTATCTAAAAAAAAAAAAAAAAGTTTGTAGGCAGAATAACATTAGTCTACCCCAAAGGAGATACAAACTGCCTCGTTTCAGGGTGATCTTTCTTGGCACTGAAAACAATTTTATTGGAGCACATTTGTTTAAATGATTGATTTTGTAATAACACATCCTGACCTAAGCCCTTTCAAAGATAACTTGAAAATAATTAAAGCAGTTTTATGGCCTTTCCCTGGTTCTGATAAGAGCAAAACAACCTACTGCAGACTCAGAAAGGTTTCAAACAGTTACATTTCCAGAAGTAGGTATAATTCTCAATTTCACGTAAAAAAAAAGCTTCTGGAAGCAAATATTCATTCACACGAAGTTGCTTAGCAATAATTATAGGACAAAAAAGACATGCAACTACTGAGGTACTATGTGAAGTAAAAAGAGATATGAACAGGATGGTAAGAAAAGAGGACAGGAAGCTGGTTTATCCACTAACAAAGAGTCAGGGCTTCAGAAGTAGTGACACATAAGGTTTATGGCCATAGGACTCTAGGTTTCAACAGGGTAACTGTTATGAGACAGTGGCTTAAACTTATCAAATCCTCTGCTATTTATCACTGAGAAAAATTAAACAGGATATTCTAAACTAGCCTCTTTAGGTAAAAGCCATGAAATGCCACAGGAGGCAGGAAACAGCAAGGGCTAAGGTGGCAAAAGGTTCATGGAGCTGAAGGGTGGGAAATCGCTGGGGATGGAAAGATTCTGGACAGGCTGAGAACAAAGGAAGTACGCAGGGACTATGGAAAGCCCAAGGCCTGGGCAGGGATTTGTGCAGGAGAGCAATTGGAAGGAAAATGAGAAAGAGTATTTTTTGAAGTAAGCCACTGACTCATGTCCACCAGTATGCTCTTATTCTACATTTAAATCTGAAGTGGTTACAAAATTCCTCTTGCTGTTCTCTGAGTAAACAGCATAACACTCTCATGGCTTTAATCCTTTAGCCCTGAAAATTGAAGCTGGTTTAGAAAGTAGGGTTATGATATTGAGACTGTGTTCAGGATAGAAGAATCTTAGAGTCAATGCTGGATGCCCACAGCTCTGGGTGCTAGACTCCCTCAATAAGTAGCACTTAGTTGAAAACACAAATCTATTGTGAATAGTGCCGCAATAAACATATGTGTGCATGTGTCTTTATAGCAGCATGATTTATAATCCTTTGGGTATACAACCAGTAATGGGATGGCTGGGTCAAATGGTATTTCTAATTCTAGATCCTTGAGGAATCGCCACACTGTCTCTCGGAACCAACCCAAATGTCCATCAATGATAGACTGGATTAAGAAAAATGTGGCACATACACACTGCGGAATACTATGCAGCCATAAAAAAGGATGAGTTCATGTCCTTTGTAGTGACATGGATGAAGCTGGAAACCATCATTCTGAGCAAACTATTGCAAAGATAGAAAACCAAACACCACATGTTCTCACTCATAGGTGGGAATTGAACAACGAGAACACTTGGACACAGGGTGGGGAACATCACACACTGGGGCCTGTCGTGGGGTGGGAGGAGGGGGAGGGATAGCATTAGGGGATATACCTAATGTAAATGATGAGTTAATGGGTGCAGCACTCCAACATGGCACATGTATACATATGTAACAAACCTGCACGTTGTGCACATGTACTGTAGAACTTAAAGTATAATTAAAAAAAAAAAGAAAAGAAAAGAAAACACAAATCTATTGGCCTAAAGTGAGATGAAGGAACAAGCTCTTAATCCCGACCCTGTGGGTCAGCTAGTGCTGACCAGCTGGAGGGCACTGGTCTGGACTCTCAAGATTCCACAGCTCCTTTGCAAAGGGAGTGTGCTAATTCTCGCTTAGGTCTTTATAGGAACTGTGGACGCCTCTTCCATTTCCTAAACAAGAGGCAGAGATAAGCACCAGAACAACATACTCTGGCACAATGACAATAGCAGCTTTTGGGAAATAGGCATTTATTCTAGGTTACCAATCAGAGAGCTTAGTGTCATGCACGTTGAAGCCTACCAGAAAACAAAACAAAACAAAAACAAAACAAAAAACCTCCAGGTGAATTTAAGATGAACAATACAAATTATTAACAGTTATCAAAGCACTCTCCCAAAGAATCAATACCATTTCCTTATTTCCAATATGTATTATATTTCACTCCTTTCTTCCTTTCTACCTTCCTCCCTGCCAATTAACACACAGTGAATGAAGATGACCTGCCCAGCAGCACCCTGTGAATAAAGTCCATTTTGATAAGGAAGAGCAACGCTTCTGGGTTATAAGGACCACTGTGCACGCTACAACCTGCCTGATGGGGAGCCTTCTGCTCCATAGAAACATTTCCTGACTTAAAGAATACCTATACCATTCTTCATTCATCTTTGTGAATAGAGGAAAGGAATCCAAATTATCTTTAATGTCAAAAGCTCGTACTTAGAAATATCTCATGTCAGGTAGCTAGCACTGTCTAAATTCTCACCTAACATTTATAATGTAACTTTACATTACAATATACAAATATACATTATAATGAAAACTTAACAGTTTACAAAGAGGTCTCATATATATATGTTATTTCAACTGGTCCCATAGTAGCACCACGAGGTGAATATGATTACATTTATTTTTCCAAATAAGGAAACAGATGCAATGAAATTAAGGCACTCACTCAAATTTTCTTAGCTAGTAGCCTGGCAGAGGTAAAACCAGAACCCAGGTTTGTCCTACTCCAAAGCCAATGCTATTTCTTTTTAATACAAATGCCTCTCAGAAAAAAGAGATAACATACTCTTGGAATTTTTTTTCCTGTTGTATCCAATGGACAAATGAAGCATTTACTTTTTTTTTTCTTTTTGAGACAGGGTCTTGCTCTGTTGCCCAGACTAGAATGTGGTGATGCAATCATGGTTCACAGCAGCCTTGACCTCCTGGGCTCAAGTGATCCTTCCTCTCTTAGCCTCATGAGTAGCTGGGACTATAAGTGTGTGCCACTATGCCTGGCTAAATTTGTTAATGTTTTGTAGAGACGGGGTCTCGCTACATTGCCCAGGCTAGTCTCGAACTTCTGGCTTCAAGTGATCCTCCTGCCTTGACCTCCCAAAGTGCTGGGATTATAGATGTGAGCCATTTAGCCCTGCCTAAATGAACTTTTATTAAAACCTCTTATTTAAACTCTGTAAATAAGAGTCTCCACAAAATACCCAGAAACTGCAGATGTTACAACCCAGGAACACAATACTTCTGAAATAACATTGCTGCTATACCCCAGGTGGCCAGGGACTAAAGGGGGACTTAAGAGAACAGGAAAGCAATTTACTATTAAAGACCAACGTGCAATTCAGTTCCCAGCAATTTGGCTGGGACGCTAGACTATGGCACTCTTCGCCTCTGACTGCTCTTCCTGTATGGTAGGAACTTCTTGAAATTTCACAGCTCAGACTTTTGTTAATGTACTTACTCACCTCTTTTAACATGTAACACAATAAGTTAGCTTTCTGTTACTATTATTTATTTGTGTTCAATTTTTGGAAGCAGTTAGAATTGCTCAAGAGTTCATCAATTCTTCTTGATTTCAGATTAGAGCACATCACAGACCAAAGAGATTTCCTTTATAAGGCTTTTTAGGCTCAATTTGAGTTTTGTAAGTGACATTGAGCACCTCTGTTTTTCTCCCTAATGGGGAGTGTAAGGTTTTGGTATTCAACCCTGAATACGCATACAATTTTCTTGTGGTTCTCCATATGGAAACCATAGGGCAGAAATGACTCACAAATGAAACATAAAAAATAGATTAAGAAACTATACTTACTTAGGAGGAATTCTTAAAACTGTGTTCACATTTGTGGCTGGGACTACTACTTGAAGGATGTGTTCAAGGGCTGTTAATCCACCAGCAGCTTGAAATGCAATCTGATCTGCCACATTCTAGACAGAAATACAAACAGAAGTTAGCCCAATTTCCCAGGCATTAAACTATAACCAAATGATATCTGTAGTCTGAAACATGCCGATGATTCAACTATTCTACAAATATTATTTTATAAATATTTGTTGAATGCTACTCACTGCTAATTGTTTCAGTACTAGGAAATATAGGTCAAAAGGAGTGAGCATAAAATACATGGTTGCTGTCCTCCATGAAGCTTAAAATTGGTAGATGGCAAGCACAGGCAACCAAAGCAAAAATGAACAACTGGGATCACATCAAGTTAAAAAGCTTCTGCACAGCAAAGGAAACAATCCACCAAGCAAAGAGAAAACCCACAGAATGGGAGAAAATATTTACAAACTATCTATCTGACAAGGGATTAACAACCAGAATATATCAGAGCTCAAACAACTCTGTAGGAAAAAATCTAATAATCCAATTTTAAAATGGGCAAAAAATCTGAATAGACATTTCTCAAGAGAAGACATACAAATGGCAAACAGGCATAAGAAAAGGTGCTCAACATCACTGATCATTAGAAAAATGCAAATCAAAACTACAATGAGATATCATCTCACCCCAGTTAAAATGGCTTTTATCCAAAGACAGGTAATAACAAATGCTGGTGAGGATGTGGAGAAAAGGGAACTCTCATATACTGTTGGTGGGAATGTAAATTAGTACAACCACTATGGAGAACAGTTTGGAGATCTTTCAAAAAACTAAAAACAGAGCTGCCATACGACCCAGCAATTCCACTGGTAGGTATAGGCCCCAAAGAAAGGAGATCCATATATCTAAGAGATATCTGCTCTCCCATATTTACTACAGCACTAGTCACAATATAGCCAAGAACTGGAAGCAACCTAAGTGTCCATCAGGAGATGAGTGGATAAAGAAAACGTAGTACATACACAGAATGGAGTACTATTCAGCCATAAAAAGGAATGAGATCCTGTTATTTGCAACAACATAGATGGAAGTGGAGGTCCTTATGTTAAGTGAAATGAGCCAGGTGAAGTAAGACAAACTTCACATGTGTTCATTTATTTGTGGGAGCTAAACATTAAAACAATTGAACTCATGGAGATAGAGAATGGAAGGATGGGTATCAGAGACTGAGAAGGGTAGTAGGGGGGGACGGGGTAGTGGGAAAGTAAGTGAGGGTAGTTAATGGGTACGAAACAATAGTCAGAAAGAATAAGACCTAGTACTTGATAGCCCAACAGGGTAAATATAATCAATAATAATTTAATTGTTCATTTACAAATAACTAAAAGAATATAGTTGGATTGTTTGTAACACAAAAAAATGAATGCTTTAGGTGATGGATACCCCATTTATTCTGATGTGATTATTACGCATTGTATGCCTATATCAAAATATCTCATGTATACCATAAATACATATATAAACTATGTACCCACAAAAATTAAAAATTAGAAAAAAAATGAGTGGCTAGGACCAACACTAATTGGATAGTTATAAATAAGGTGATTTTAATTATAAGTACCTTGAAAGATAAAAGGTTCTCTATGAGAATAATGGGGGAATCAACTATATAATGGAGAAAGGGTCAGGATAGGCTTCTCTGAGAAAATTGAAGTTTTAAGACAAGTAAAAGAAAGTGGGAAGTGAAGAAGCACTCCAGGCAAAGGAAAAAAAATTATATACACATTTTTAGCAATATTTACTTAAAAATCACATCTTTATCACATTGTAATCTTAATTACCACCTAACAATATAGACTTCCACAAAGATTCCCTCTACTAGAATATTTGTCTTCAGCAATAAAAGATAATCTAATATCTAATCATTTTAGCTGTATCCTTTTTAAAAAATACCATTTCTGCTATTTTGGGAGAACATTAAGTAACAATTTTAGAACTAAAACTATGATTATTTCTATGCAATTTATGATCTGTACATAATTCTTGCGGGAAATAACATTTCCAAGTTATTTGCATTTCTTTGGCATGGGGAAGAGAAGAGTAATTCTATGCTACACCATATGTTCTTAAGCATAGGCAGAAGCAATGCAGCATATATGTAAAAAATAAGATAGCAACCTATTGTGACTTGAATTGTGCCCTCCTCAAAATTCATATGTGGAGGTCCCAACCCCCAGTATTTCAGAATGTAACTGTATTTGAAGAGAAGATCTTTAAAGTGATAACTAAGTTAAAAGTGAGGCCGTTAGAGGAGGCTCTGGTCCAATATGACTGATGTTCTTACAAGAGGAGAAAGAGACACTGGGGTTACACCTGCACAGTCAAGAAGCCACATGAGGACACAGCAAAAGGTGGCCATCCATGAGCCAAGGAGAGAGGTGTCAGGAGAAACCAAACCTGTTGACACCTTGATCTTGGACTTCCAGCATCTATAACTGAGGGAAAATCAATTTCTGTTGTTTTAACCAACCCAGTCTGTGGCACTTTGTTATGGCAGCCCCAAGCAAACTAATACAACCCCTCTATTACATCACCACCTTATATTTCTTCTAATAGCATTCCACAGCCTTGAAACGTTGAAATACTGAGGTTTTTTTGAAAAGGGAGTGGGGAGGAGATATTAGTATACATAAGCTCTGTCAAACATATTTGCCTGATTCTCCTGGTGTTTTGAGCATTAATGATGTATCAATTATTGTCTCTAGTACATGTCCAGAGTTTAGCAGTGTAATCAAATGCTTATCTTAATCATTCAATTGCTCTTTGTGCACAATAAAATACATTTTGTGACTATAAGAAGTTCATTGTGAAAGCGAGACAAGACTCATACATTTAAGATTAAAATTAATAATTTTGTTATTAATGGAAAAATATTTATTTGCAATAAAACTAACAATCAAAACCTGCAAAATCCAGGTACTTAGTAATTTACTTAATACTGTAATGCTGTTGTTACTCCCTCTGTTTATGCTAGGATGTCAATATATTTAGAATAATAAGCTCTGTATTATCATATAATATACACAAAGAAAAGTGCATTAATCATAACTGTACAGCTGGATGCGCTAAAACAAATTGAACACATTGTGTAACAACTCCAAAATTAAAATACAAAGCTTTATAGCATGCCTTGGTATCCCTTGTGCCCATCTTATTCACTATCTCTTCCTTGTCTCAAAATGTAAAGGTTATCCTGACTTTTAAACTCATGAATTCATTTTGCCTTCTTTTCATATCTATATCACACTTTACCCAACTGTGTCTAGCTTTTTTTGGTTGATTGTTTATTTCTAAATTCATTCATGTTGCTGCCTGTAGCAGTATTTCATTCATTTTCTTTGCTGTATATTTTCTGGATATTATTCTATATCCACTTAATTAAATGTTTCACTGCTGATTGACATTTAGCTTGTTTCTACTTTGACACTTTGGACAACGCTCCTTTAAACATTTGTGCACATGTATTTGGCACATGTGATATGCAGCTATATTGGGCATATCTAGGAGTAGAACTGCTGGGTCACAGAGTATGCATAGGTTCAGTTTTACTAGCTATGGCCAAACAGCTCTCTAAAATATTTCAAACAATATTTGTGATATAGTGTTAATTTCAGTTATTCCACATTCTCGCTCAAAATTGGTTTTACCACTCTTTTTAACTTTAGTCATTGTAATGGGTGTGTACTGGCATTTTTTTGAGGTTTTTATTTGCTGTTTCCTGATGACCAGGGAGGCTGAACATCTTATGTTTATTGGCTGTTCGTGATTTTAAAAATTTAATTCAGGTATGTTTTATAATTGGGTGAAAGGCTCAGATCTTAAATATACTGTTCAATCAAACTTGACAAATGCTTATCAAGACACATCCATTTCTATCACTCCAGAAAGTTCCCTCATGCTCCTTCTATGGTCAATCCTTCCTCCCTGAAGCGACAACTGATTTGTTTCATAGTACCATAAGTTAGGGTTGTCTACCATAGATTTTCATATAAATTAGATCATCTAGTATGTATAAATATTTTCTAGATTTAATTTGGTAGGGACTGGCTATCCTACCAGTAGTTTTACACCAAGCCGAGCGAACTATGGAAACATCTCGAGTGTAGGGAAAATGGCAGAGGCAAGATGGGGATGTAAACACATATATACACCTCCTTTCTTGTATGTAAAACAAATAAGGATTCCAGATAAAATATTTTAAAACATTAAAAATCATAACCATACTAAAAAATAAATGAAACATCTCTGTGAAACAGGGATGGAGAAGCTGATAGTAATGCATAAGGCAAGGGTCCAATTTTTAGTAGATTCTCAAAAGAACATTTGCTCCTTTAGATTATCTCCTCTTCTTCAGCTTTCACACTGATTCAGCCTCCAAATTCTGAAAATTCTACTTCTGTTACACTTCTTGCCTCTTCTATCCATGCCTACTGTTGATTACCATATCAGGACCATGTCTACTTAGGTTCTCATGGTATCTTGTTTGAGGTATTATAGCAACCTCCTAATTAGTATCTTTGGGTCCAAGCTTACCCTAACCAGCCCATTTGCCAGAACACTGCTTCCCAAACTCTATCGAATAAAAGCCAATTTTTTGTTTTTAAAATTTTTACTCCATTATAGACTGACACTTTGTGAAATACAATACAGATGAAGTACTGAACAAATGGGAAAAAATGTACTAAGTAGAAGGCCACATTTTAAAATAGCGTGAAAATAACCACATTGCCAAAGGCACTCTAAAAATTCAATGCAATTCCCATCAAAATGCTACCATCATTCTTCACAGAACTAGAAAAAACCATCCTAAAATTCATATGGAACCAAAAAAGAGCCTGCATAGCCCAAGCAAGACTAAACAAAAAGAACAAATCTGGAGGCATCACATTACCTGATTTCAAACTATACTATAAGGCCACAGTCACCAAAACAGCATGGTACTGGTATAAAAATGGGCACATAGACCAATGGAACAGAACAGAGAACCCAGAAATAAACCCAAATACTTAACAGCCAATTGGTCTTCAACAAAGCAAATAAAAAACATAAAGTGGGTAAAGGACACCATATTCAACAAATGGTGCTGGGATAATTGGCAAGCCACATGTAGGAGGATGAAACTGGATCCTCATCTCTCACCTTATACAAAAATCAACTCAAGATGGATCAAGGACTTAAATCTAAGGCCTGAAACTATAAAAATTCTAGAAGATAATATCGGAAAAACCATTCTAGACATTGGCTTAGGCAAGAATTTCATGACCAAGAACCCAAAAGCAAATGCAATAAAAACAAAGATAAATAGCTGGAATTTAATTAAACTAAAGAGCTTTTGCATAGCAAAAGGAACAGTCAGCAGAATAAACAGACAACTCACAGAGTGGGAGAAAATCTTCACAATCTATACGTCCAACAAAGGACTAATATCTAGAAACTACAAGGAACTCAAATTAGCAAGAAAAATTAGCAAACAACAACAAACAAACAATCCCATCAAAACATAGGCTGAGGACATGAATAGACAATTCTCAAAAGAACATATACAAATGGCCAACAAACATACGAAAAAATGTTCAACATCACTAATCATCAGGGAAATGCAAATCAAAACCACAATGTGATACCACCTTACTCCAGCAAGAATGGCTATTAAAAAAAAATAGATGTTGGTGTGGATGCAGTGAAAAGGGAACACTTCTACATTGCTGGCGGGAATGTAAACTAGGAAAACAGTGTGGAGATTCCTTAAAGAACTAAAAGTAGAAGTACCATTTGATCCAGCAATTCCACTACTGGGCATCTACCCAGAGAAAAAGAAGTCATTATACAAAAAAGATACTTGCTCACGCATGTTTATAGCAGCACAATTAGTGATTGCAAAAATGTGGAACCAACCCAAATGCCCATCAATCAACAAGTAGATAAAGAAACGGTGTGTGTGTGTGTGTGTGTGTGTGTGTGTGTGTGTGTGTGTATGGAATACTACTCAGCCATTAAAAGGAATGAATTAATGGCATTTGCAGCAACCTGGATGGGATTGGGACTATTATTTTAAGTGAAGTAACTCAGGAATGGAAAACCAAACATTGTATGTTCTCACTAGTAAGTGGGAGCTAAGCTATGAGGATGCAAAGGCATAAGAATGATACAATGAACTCTGGGGACTCAAGGGGAAAGGGTAGGAAGAGGGTGAGAGATAAAAGACTACAAATTCGGTTTAGTGTATACTGCTGGGGAGATGGATGCACCAAAATCTCACAAATCACCACTAAAGAACTTACTCATGTAACCAAATATCACCTGTTCCCCCAAAACCTATGGAAATAAAAAGAAATAAATAAAATAGTCGATGGAAAAAGACATAAAATTACTCTGTCAACTTGCAAAATTTACTCTTGATTTGTGTATTTATCTCATTATGTTTCATAACAGTGGCCTGGCACTGGCTTACGAACTCCATTTGAGTAGTCCTGCCCTGGATACACACTGAAGAAATACCCTGAAGAGTAAATGTCATTACGTCACTCTTTGCTTAAAACACTCCAGGGACAACTTCTTCACAGTCTACAGAACGAGATCTATGGAACTTAGAATGATCCCTCTCCAATAGCCTCCTTCCCTGCCAGGATCCTTCCTCTCTTGTAACCAAATTCCTTATATAATCCCTACTTTTTCCTGCCTCTGTGCTTTTGCATAAACTGTTCCTTTTCAGGAAGGATGATCCTCTAGTTTTTCATCTTTGTATCTGCACGAAACTCTGAGCTTGCTGATGTCAGAGACCATGTCTACTTCATCATCATATCCCAAAGACTTAGCACAGGGGACTGCACTCAGTAATTGCTCAACAATGGTTGCTGAATGAGAAGGAAGGCTGACAAAGATACTCTTACTCTTATGTTAGGCCAAGCAGAAACACTGATTGATCAGTCTGTCCACAGGGAAACCAAGCAGCACCACTGCTGTTCCTGCAGACCCTCCACAATGGGAGGAAACTGGGTCAGCACTGCAGAAGTGGAGGGGAAAAGGAGTGAGTAAAAGCAGATCATTTTAATGTATACATCTATGCCTTAAAAAAAAACCCTCCAAAAACCCCTCAAAGACTTTTCTGCAATGCCAACAACATGGATGCGACCTCTTGAAAAACCTAAGACACAAGCTCTAACAGATATTAAACAGGACCAAATAAGCCAATTTCAGGAAGATAAAGGCCATTCAGAGCCAACTTTTTACTAATGTACTATCGGAAACTGAAGTTTTAGTTTATTGTTTGCAGCTTTTCAAAAAAAAAAAAAAGCAAAAAGCAAAATCAACTGTGAAATAAAAAAATCTCCCAAATCTCCACCTGGAACTAAGGAAGATTCTGGTTATGTGTACTTCTGGATCAGAGATGCAACAAGCCACCTTGGGACTCTCTTCCATGGAGCATAGACAGATAGAAACACTGCTCAGTATCATCCTAAGTTCTTCATGTCCCACATCAAGCCCTATTCATCCATCACCTCTGCCGTACCTCATGGCCCCATTCTTTCTTGTCTGCAAACTCCTCAAGAGTGGCATCTGACTCATCTTTGCAGCCCCAGTCCTGGTACAGAGCAGGAATGGTAAATACCTGATAGATAAGTGATGGAACAAAAGAATGAACAAGTGAAAGGACTTATTTCAGACAGTAAAAATGTCCTGTGAGATATGATAGATTAACACAACATAGAGGCATGTTAAATATAACAAGGGGAAATACTGCTCACTGGATCCCATTCCCTAACAGTTTATACATAAAGATGGATGAAACAATCCTGTGATATTAGAGATGACTTCTTCATCTCATGGGGACAGAAAGGGAAAATCAAGCAGTCTCAATGATGAACCAACCAAATATTAAAACTAAGAGAGAAAAAAACCTTCGAAGCATGTGGCGTTAAATACCTCATATGCAAATCTGAAAAGAAAATAATCCTCATACAAATCTAGGTAGACTTAAAGAACACAGAAAGCTTTCCCATCTCTTGTTCCTCTCTTTTCATACCACACTAACTTCCTGTGCCAATCACTTGGCACTTTTTATACAGTGCTCTGATTACATTTCTGGATGGCTTAATACCATAATAATAAGACTGGATACTCTTCAGATACACCATTTTATACTTGTCCCTATCCCTCTTAGCATCCAGAAAAAGCAAGTACACTAAAAATCCTTAACCATAGTTAACTTCTCCGTTCAAACTGCCACCTTTCCAACTTGCAGTGTTCAAATGCTCTCCCAATCCCTTAAGACCAAGATCAAAGGTTGCTTCTTCTGTTAAGTCACTCAGATCCCCTCAACTAAAATCAAAGCTCTCTGTATATTTAACTGTATTTTTTTGTGTGGCCCTTACCACTTTCTACTTTATGCTGTTATTTGTGTCCACATAGTAGACGGTAAAGCCTAAACTCTCCTATGTCTGTGTTCCTACCCAGGGCCAAGCACAGGATGCACACACTGCAGGTATCAAGCAAAGTTTTTTCAGTGATTGAAAATATCTCATTCTCGAAAGGTGAATTCCCTTTTACCCCTTTTCGAATTCTCTGCATTCAGACATATGAAACTGGAAAAAACTTTCATAGAAAGCTTGGTAATTCTGATTTGATTGAGAAAAACATACCTTTAAAGATAAGACGTGTGGCTTCCCTTATGTACCTGGCATAATACCTTAAAAGCTCTGCCTTCCCCTGCTCTCACCCACTGTGAGACTGACAACTGACTAATAGGATTAGTGGCTCCATTCTAATAACCCCACTTAGCTAAAGGCCAGCAAAAAATGACAGTCTCAATCTGAATTACACAGCCAGGGAACCCATCCAATTATTAACTGGAGTAACTGTTATTACCTCTCCCAATCAAAGAAGAGACAGCTGTTAATCTTTGGCAGCCTGCAAAGGCTAGTGGCCTTTGTACTTGACTTTTCTGTAGACAATAATTATGTTCTTTGTGATCAGGAAGGAAGGCCTTCAAAGCTTTTTAGACAGAGGTGGCAGATGGGGAAAACTGTTTGCGTGTTCATTAGCAGTATAGGCTAGATTTGTTCTGAGCATCTGTGGCACCTTAAGACCTGTTTAGAGAAAATACAAGTAGGTTTTGGCAAGTCCATAAATTTAGAACTCAGTAGCCTAATTTATAGAGATGAGAAGGTCCTGAAGTGAAAATTTTTATGGTTGTTTTTCCCAATATGGAAAACTTTACTAACACTTAAAAGACATCATTTCCACTTTTCTACTATCCTTGTCTGTTAATGTTAGTTTAAAAGAAGCAAGCACAATGAGATGATGCTCCTTGTTCTGTGTTTTTCCCTCACAAGCTTCCTAACTGCTGGCTTCTTTATATTCCTATAATCTACATAAATATTTATGCTCAGCTTTTCAGCTGTAGGCACTAACACTGATAGTACTAGGTTTTGGGGTCAAGGATGTTACAAGAACAAAAACATACTGTGGGAAGGTGATGCCAAACAGAGTAAAATTATAAGCTACAGTTTGAAGGCTTAGGTGATACAGTAAGTGGGGCTGAGAGGCTAGAAAAGCTTTCTCAGTATCAGAGGAACAATTCCTTTGCGATGCTAATCAGAAGTTGGACTCTTTGGAAGACGCTCCCTGAGGGAGCTGAATTGTGCCATTTCTGACACATTTGGACTAAGGAAGGAAAGAGCAGAGTGAGTGAGAGAGGGTGGGTGCAGTAACTGAAGGACAGAAGCAGACCACAAGACCTGAGTGGTCTTTCTCTTTCTTTTTAAGCTGTTGTGAGATAGATGACCAAAGATTAGTACGAAGAGTTCATTACTGCAATCCAACAAAGCGCATGGTAGTTATTTTGATCTTCCTTACCCTCAAGTTCTCCAAAGCTGCCAAGTGGGAGGCACTGGGCCAGGACCAGCACTCATAGTCTAGTAAGCAGTAGACTTACAAATAGATAAATGCAATATAGTGAGATAAATGTTATAATGAGTGGATATAAAAAGATGTTCATAGAATAAATGATTCCTTTGACTAATTCTTTAGAACACAACTGGTGTCAATGTGGACAGTTTTCTGAGCTACTATGCTCTCAAATTAAAAGACAAAGGACCTAAGTCAAGACTGTATATATGATATTCCTCGTACAACTTCTTTATATGCCAACCATTTTCAATTTCCAGGTCTACCCACTGGTTTACAGCAGAACCTTATGAGTCTTAACACAGCAGTTCCTTTTTTCCTTGCCCCTGTATCTCAAGTATCCTGAATGTTTTAAAGTTTGAAGGTAAAAGAGAATTTCAGACCAATATCCTTGATGAACATTGATGCAAAAATCCTCAATAAAATACTGGCAAACCGAATCCAGCAGCACATCAAAAAGCTTATACACCATGATCAAGTGGGCTTCATCCCTGGGATGCAAGGCTGGTTCAACATATGCAAATCAATAAACGTAATCCAGCATATAAACAGAACCAAAGACAAAAACCACATGATTATCTCAATAGATGCAGAAAAGGCCTTTGACAAAATTCAACAACCCTTCATGCTAAAAACTCTCAATAAATTAGGTATTGATGGGACCTATCTCAAAATAATAAGAGCTATCTATGACAAACCCACAGCCAATATCATACTGAATGGGCAAAAACTGGAAGCATTCCCTCTGAAAACTGGCACAAGACAGGGATGCCCTCTCTCACCACTCCTATTCAACATAGTGCTGGAAGTTCTGGCCACAGCAATCAGGCAGGAGAAGGAAATAAAGGGTATTCAATTAGGAAAAGAGGAAGTCAAATTGTCCCTGTTTGCAGATGACATGATTGTATATCTAGAAAACCCCATCGTCTCAGCCCAAAATCTCCTTAAGCTGATTAGCAACTTCAGCAAAGTCTCAGGATACAAAATCAATGTACAAAAATCACAAGCATTCTTGTACACCAATCACAGACAGAAAGACAAATCATAAGTGAACTCCAATTCACAATTGCTTCAAAGAGAATCAAATACCTAGGAATCCAACTTACAAGGGATGTGAAGGACCTCTTCAAGGAGAACTACAAACCACTGCTCAATGAAATAAAAGAGGATACAAACAAATGGAAGAACATTCCATGCTCATGGGTTGGAAGAATCAATATTGTGAAAATGGCCATACTGCCCAAGGTAATTTATAGATTCAATGCCATCCCCATCAAGCTACCAATGACTTTCTTCACAGAATTGGAAAAAACTACTTTAAAGTTCATATGGAACCAAAAAAGAGCCCGCATCACCAAGTCAATCCTAAGCCAAAAGAACAAAGCTGGAGGCATCACGCTACCTGACTTCAAACTATACTACAAGGCTACAGTAACCAAAACAGCATGGTACTGGTACCGCACCAGAGACATAGATCAATGGAACAGAACAGAGCCCTCAGAAATGATGCTGCATATCTACAACTATCTGATCTTTGACAAACCTGAAAAAAACAAGAAATGGGGAAAGGATTCCCTATTTAATAAATGGTGCTGGGAAAACTGGCTAGCCATATGTAGAAAGCTGAAACTGGATTCCTTCCTTACACCTTATACAAAAATTAATTCAAGATGGATTAAAGACTTAAATGTTAGACCTAAAACCATTAAAATCCCAGAAGAAAACCTAGGCAATACCATTCAGACATAAGCATGGGCAAGGACTTCATGTCTAAAACACCAAAAGCAATGGCAACGAAAGCCAAAATTGACAAATGGGATCTCATTAAACTAAAGAGCTTCTGCACAGCAAAAGAAACTACCATCAGAGTGAACAGGCAACCTACGGAATGGAAGAAAATTTTTGCAACCTACTCATCTGACAAAGGGCTAATATCCAGAATCTACAATGAACTCAAACAAATTTACAAGAAAAAAACAAACAACCCCATCAAAAAGTGGGCGAAGGACACGAATAGACATTTCTCAAAAGAAGACATTTATGCAGCCAAAAAACACATGAAAAAATGCTCATCATCATTGGCCATCAGAGACATGCAAATCAAAACCACAGTGAGATACCATCTCACACCAGTTAGAATGGCCATCATTAAAAAGTCAGGAAACAACAGGTGCTGGAGAGGATGTGGAGAAATACGAACACTTTTACACTGTTGGTGGGACTGTAAACTAGTTCAACCATTGTGGAAGTCAGTGTGGCGATTCCTCAGGGATCTAGAACTAGAAATACCATTTGACCCAGTCATCCCATTACTGGGTATATACCCAAAGGATTATAAATCATGCTGCTATAAAGACACATGCACACGTATGTTTATTGCGGCACTGTTCACAATAGCAAAGAGTTGGAACCAACCCAAATGTCCAACAACGATAGACTGGATTAAGAAAATGTGGCACATATACACCATGGAATACTATGCAGCCATAAAAAATGATGAGTTCATGTCCTTTGTAGGGACATGGATGAAACTGGAAAACATCAATCTCAGTAAACTATCACAAGGACAAAAATCCAAACACCGCATGTTCTCACTCATAGGTGGGAATTGAACAATGAGAACTCATGGACACAGGAAGGGGAACATCACACTCCGGGGACTGTTGTGGGGTGGGGGGAGGGGGGAGGGACAGCATTAGGAGATATACCTAATGCTAAATGACGAGTTAATGGGTGCAGCAAAACAACATGGCACATGGATACATATGTAACAAACCTGCACATTGTGCACATGTACCCTAAAACCTAAAGTATAATAATAAAAAATAAAAAATAAAAATAAAAAAAAGAAATTTGGGACTATGAGAACAAAGAAAATTTGCTTTGGGCAAATGGGTTATATGGACAAGAGCCAGTAACATGGACAAACGCTAATGGGTGCAGCAGCTTCCAGGAGGCAGGACCTTAGAGCTCAGAGGCTTTTCTCAGAGGTGGCAATTTCTATTTTCTCTCCATCATAACACTTTTGCTTCTTTACTGATTTTTCTATTTATTTGGTTGTAAACTAAATCATAATGATTACAGTATCTGTTTACTTCATCACAAACTAGACTGTGAGGTCTCTAACAGCTGGAATGATGTTTATATTGGGTCTAGCAAAAAGTAGGTATTCAATAAATATTTGCCGAATCAAAGAATAAAGTTACAATTAATTTAATTTCTGGGACTCTGACATCAGAAATTCCCTTAAGAGGAGAGACAGCCCCTCAATGAGAAAGAAAAGGTTTAGAATCCCACAGCCTTGGAAAAGTCAAGGTAAGGGTACAAGTAAGCTAGAAACTTTGGAAAATGTTACTGGTCTTTGTCTGTGCTGACAGAGAAGGCAGGCCCTACTGTTAGGCCTGCCTGAAGGGAAAGAAGGAAAGGAGAGACCAGAGATGTGAAGGCCAACCACAGGGCCTTTGTCAATCATCCTGTCTTACTCATCTTGGCATCAGTTTTCTTTGCGATATTCTTACGGAAAGTAGTGACCCAGAACTCAGAACTTTCTTTTTTTTTTTTTTTGTAAATATATATTCTTTTAACAAATTTTTTAAATTATACTTTAAGTTCTGGGATACAAGTGCAGAACGTGCAGGTTTGTTACCTAGGTATACACGTGCAATGGTAGTTTGCTGCACCCATCAACCTGTCATCTACATTAGGTATTTCTCCTAATGCTATCCCTCCCCTAGCACCCCACCTCCCAACTGGCCCCAATGTGTGATGCTTCCCTCCCTGTGTCCATGTGTTCTCATTGTTCAACTCCCACTTATGAGTGAAAACATGCAGTGTTTGGTTTTCTGTTCCTGTGTTACTTTGCTGAAAATGATGGTTTCCAGCTTCATCCATGTCCCTGTAAAGGACATGAACTCATCCTTTTTTATGGCTGCATAGTATCCCATGGTATATATGTGGCACATTTTCTTTATCCAGTCTACCATTGATGGACATTTGGGTTGGTTCCAAGTCTTTGGTATTGTGAATAGTGCTGCAATAAACATATGTGTGCATGTGTCTTTATAGTAGAATGATTTATAATCCTTTGGGTATATACCCAGTAATGGGATTGCTGGTGACCCAGAACTTTCTACATCCTGAGGAAGAGAGGGGGAAAGCAATTCTTGGGAGTCAAAACAAACTTAAGGAGGAAAGAGGAACCCAAATTTTACTTTTATCAAATTACCATCTTGGAGGGCTACTGAGAGCAACATTTCGAGGGCTTACCATGTAACAGGCCCTGGGCTATCCTCACATATAAGTCCTCACAACAATCCTATGAGGTAGGACTCATCAGCCCCATTATACAGATAAGGAAATCAGTCTTAGAACAATCAGTTACTTGCTCAAATGTACAAAGCTAGAGGTAGCAGAGCTGGGGACTGAGTCTAGGTTTATCTGATTTCTGAGTGTGTAATGGGTTTACACCAAGAATGTTGTGGGAAAATCTTGCATGTAACTGCAAGTATGTGTTTGACTTTTGGCACGCTTATCTCTAAATAGCCCAAATTTATAAAATCTTGGGCTACTTAGAGCCAAATATATTTTTAAAACTTTTTATTTTCAAGTAATTTTAGATTTATAGAAGGGTTGCAAGGATAGTAGAGATTTCCTATATGCCTTAGTCGAGCTTTCCTTTGTATTAACATCTTTTTTTTTAAGATGGAGTCTTGCTCTGTCACCCAGGCTGGAGTGCAGTGGCGCGATCTTGGCTCACTGCAACCTCCGCCTCCCGGGTTCAAGCCATTCTCCTGCCTCAGCCTCCCAGGTAGCTGGGACTATAGGCATGTGCCACTACACCCGGCTAATTTTTTTGTATTTTTAGTAGAGATGGGGTTTCACCATATTGGCCAAGCTGGTCTCGAACTCCTGACCTCAAGTGATCCACCCGCCTCGGCCTCCCAAAGTGCTGGAATTACAAGCGTAAGCCACCGTGCCTGGCCCATATTAACATCTTATATAACCATGGTATGTTTATCAAAACTAAGAAATTATATTGGTACTATACTTTTAACTAACCTACAGCCTTTATTTTGATTTTCTCAGTTTTTCTATTGATGTCCTCCTTTTTCTGTTCCAGGATTGAACCTAGAATACCACAGTGCATTTAGCTTAATAATATTTTAAAGATAAGTAAAGTTACTTTTAGGATTAGAGGAGGGATCCTGAGCTTTCTTATATTAGCATTCACTAGCAGCTTAAAAAAAACAATCCTTGAAATAATCCAGACTCAAAGAATGTAAAGGAATGTTAAGTTTGACTATCACAAGTAAATAAAAAGGAAATGAAAGAGCTAACTAGATTCTAAGGGACTGAAATATGAGTAGTTCTTTTAACCAGTGGTGCAGTTCTTGAGATTGCCAGGAAATGGGAAGAAATGTGCACACAGCAGGAGGGAACCAGGCCTTGGGTAAGGTGGCAGGAAATGTGGGAAAATGTGGGACCAGGGTTAGAAGAGACTCCAGGTGGCCCAAGATGGGCTCCCTGCAGCTCAAGCCCCAACTGGCCTTCAATAGTTGCTCAGCCAGGGCATCTTTCAAAACACCTTCCTTCCTGGATGTCAGAACTGGAGCTCATCTCTGCAGGCTCTGCTTCCAACTTCAGCACAGATACTGCTTCAGTCTTTAGAGTAAGCCTTTTCCACTTGTGCCATGATAAGATATTTATTGCAATATATATATTTTTTTCTTTCCAAGAGGCAGCTGGGGTAAAAGCCTTTAGATGAGGTACAAGGAAAGTCAAGCACAGCTCATTTTAGAGATGATCCTGTTACCAAGTACTGGGTCTGCTTAATTTAGTCTAAAGGAAACGAAGGGAAGGAACAGCTAGTGATAGGCAGGGTCAGGGTTTTCTCTGATGGATTATCTGGAGCCTGCTCTCTGGTTTAGACCCTCCTGTTCTCTAGCACCTAAAAGGTTTATGGGAGAAACACAGAAGGCAAAAACATTGCAAAATGTGTTCCTATCAGACTATCTGACACAAAATGTAGTGCAGCAAGGAAGAAGGTAAAGATGAACAGCACGGGGACTTCAAGGTACCTACGTTAATCTATACTTTAGTCATGGATGAACAGTTTAACATTGTTGAGCTTCTGTTCTCCATCATGAGGTCACAAATAATACCTTCTTATATGGAGAACAGTGTGAAAACTTTTTTCAGAATATCTGGTCTTCTTGATTTTGCTAAAACAAACATGATCAAGTGTTTACTGAAGAGTTAATACTGCCCCACTGAATTCTAACTTTAGAGCTACTCTGTGCTGCTACTATTAGCTAGTGAGAGTAAGACCTTTACTAAAGGCGAACTGAAACATTTAAAAGGTTGCTTATTGGCCAGGCGCGGTGGCTCACGCTTGTAATCCCAGCACTTTGGGAGGCCGAGGCGGGCAGATCACGAGGTCAGGAGATCGAGACCATGGTGAAACCCCGTCTCTACAAAAAATACAAAAAAATTAGCCGAGCGTGGTGGCAGGCGCCTGTAGTCCCAGCTACTCGGGAAGTTGAGGCAGGAGAATGGCATGAACCCTGCAGGCGGAGCTTGCAGTGAGCCGAGACTGCGCCACTGCACTCCAGCCTGGGTGACTGAGCGAGACTTTGTCTCAAAAACAAATAAATAAATAAATAAAAATAAAAGGCTGCTCATTTAAGGCAAACAAAACTCAGAAGAGTTGTTAAGCCTGGAGGACACTCAACCATTAAATAATTTTATGAAAAGGCAAACATAAAATCCCTTCCTCTTCACAAGGAGCACTTTTAAGTTCATTTGAAGAGAAATTTGAGGATTAATTTATATTTACACAACGCTTTTAATCTGAAATTTAAAATACATTTAGCTTTAAGTCAGCAGGCAAGTTTATATCCTCACTACATGGGCAAGTGATCATATAGAAAATAAATGTAAAGATCCTAAAAAAAACTATACCTCTGAAAATATTCATTTGTAAATATTAAATGGCACACAACACCAGGAGGCCTTTTTAGCAGGGAAAGGGAGAAGTAGGGATCTGAGAAAGATAGGCAGGAATGATATATTTTATCAGGGGAAATCAGGTAGAAAGGCCATTTAGGGTTGTTAACTTTGTGATATAAGTGATTTCAAAATAAGTCTTGTCCTGGCAGCTATAGCCCAGAACATCTACTGTCCTCTAGACTATGAGCTCCTTATGGGCAGGGACTGTGTATCCACTGTTCAGAAGCTATTACAACAGTGGCTAAGAGCATGGCCTATGAAATAATTCTGCCAGAGTTTGGATCTTAACTCCTCCTCTTACTAGCCACATAACATCAGGCAAATTGCTTATCCTCTTGATGCTTCGGTGTTCTTATTCATATAACAGGGCTAATACTTCCTATCTCAAGTGCTTGTTTAGATGACTGAATAACCTGCATAAATGTTAGTGATGATCATATTTAAATTCTGTCCCCCAAACTCCTCTAGCTAAATAAGTGCCTAATAAATTTTTAGGAAACAAATGTTAGTTCCTACTCTAGAGAGTTCTTGCTTTTTCTAGGCTTCACATTTCATTTCTATTTCATTCAATGCTAAGTGATACTCATAATAGTATACCCTTAATGTTCTTGATGGACATATCCTGGAATCTTTGTAGTATCTTAAAATTGTACTACAGTATAGTTTCTCTCATAAAACCTATATTTTAGCTAAGAATCTAACTATTCACTCATGTTACTTCCTCAAAGGGGCCTTCTCTAGCCTCTAGATTGTGTTTAGTCATCCTACTATACCCATGAACAATTGTGTATCTCCTCAGTTATAACAGTGATCACTCTTTATTGTAATTATTTGTTTGTCTGGAAGGACAGAGCCTATAGCTATCTTTTGTTTTTTTGTTTTTGTTTTTGTTTTGAGACAAAGTCTCACTCTGTCACCCAGGCTGGAGTGCAGTGGTGTGATCATAGGTCACTGCAGCCTCCACCTCCTGGGCTTAAGTGACCCTCTCACCCCAGCCTCTCGAGTAGCTGGGACTACAGGCACGCGCCACCACACCTGGCTAGTTTTTGTATTTTTAGTAGAGATGGGGTTTTGCCATATTGCTCAGGCTGGGCTTGAACTCCTGGGCTTAAGTGACCCAACCATCTTGACCTCCCAAAGTCCTGGGATGACAGGCATGAGCCACTGTACCCAGCCTATAGCTGTCTTATCACTGCTGTTTCCCATGTGCTTGGTCCATTTTAAAAAATCACTAACATTTGTTGTACTCATACACACTCCCCACCACCCCCCAACAGACAGACAAACACGCCCTCCAAGTACTCTCCTAAGTGCCGCCTTACAAGAGCTGTCTCATATCACAACAGCATGAGGTTGATACAATTACTATTCCCATTTACATGGGGAAGCTAAAGTTCAGAGAAAATAAGTAGTTGGCTTATGATTATATAAATAGTAAGTGATGATCAGGAAGTCAAACCCAGATATGTCTCACTCTAGAATCTGAGCTTTCAAACACCATAGTATATTGCCTCCCTGCATGGTACACACTGAAAAACAAAATTGTTTAATTGAACTAAAACGTCCATAAAGTGAATGCAATTATATAAAGGGTCAGTGGTGGGAAGTTTTCCTAGACAGATGATAGCACTACAGATAGAATGAACTAAAAACTTTTAGATTAGAGATAGCTCTGTTACTCCTGAGAGAAAAGCTACTGAAGCTTTGAAAAGGGTCATTCTTCAAGTAGCTAAGAACAAACGGTAAAAGATAGAAAATAAGTACAGAATTCAGGAATTTTAGATTAGCAAGGAATGTGAAAATTATCTCATTTCTTTGTGAAAATTAAATACTATTAAATGAGACAAAGATATGCCTTGGAATATATTAGGATGGTCATTTTGGGTATCTGTATACTTACTAGCTTTTTATGGTATATTTTATAACTCACTGTCTTGGATTCATATATAAACAGGCTTTGTTAATATATCAATTCAGCAAACTATCTAGTATCTAGAATATATAAGGAATGTATAGTTGGTGCTTTAGAAGACCAAATCTAAGGTCAGAAAAAAAAAAAAAACCCAAATAATTAGGCTCACAACTGTAATCCCAGCACTTTGGGAGGGTGGGGAAAGAGGATCTCTAGAGGTCAGGAGTTCGAGACCAATTTTCATTAGTTAATAAACTGAAGCGATAAGAAGAGTTAGCCCTTCATAGCTGTACTTAGGTTATCCATTTGTGTCCCTGATGTTACAATTAAGTATCACAATAATACATAAATGATATACCTTATATAAAGTATATACAAAGCTGTTAACAATATTAACAAAATGGCCTAATTACAAAACACAACTTGTTGAAATACTGACTTCTACATATTCCTCCCATAATTCCAAAATAGGTTAGCTTAACCCTCATGAAGTATTAATGTCTTTAATAAAAGCGGCACACTGCTTTAAATAAATCTATTAAATTTGTTTAAAAAATCTATTAAATTTGTTTCTATGGCAATGGATGCAAAGATAGTAGACAAGTCTCTAAAGTCTTCTATCAAATGAACTCAGCAGTCTTATTGCCCTGTGGCCCCAGATACTAGGGTACCAATTTGTTTATCACTGATCTTGAATATAAGGATGTTAATGCATTATTCAGAAATGCGTTATACATTTTACTGCTTTTGTACAGAGAATTCAGAGAATGCTTTGTGCCCGCAAGAATTTAGTGTAAATTACACATAAAAAATCATGTAATATGTTTCTGACAAGTGATTTATACATTCCTATTCATCAAAATAGACTGTTAGTGTATAACGTTATTTCTAATTTACATGGGGAATTCTATTCTGAAAAATCCAAAATGCATTGTTACTAACTTTCGTTTTTTAAAAATTGTAAAAACCTATGAAGAATAAAAATTTAGGTCAAATTATGAGACAGAGAGCAAGTACTCCAGTATAATTTATTCTAATTTGAATTTGGTGGAGAGATACTTCTTCGATCACTATACAATGACTGATTCACCAGTAGGAAGTCAGTTACAAGATTGCTGATTTCAGTTCTATCAATAAAGCAATGGTTCATCTTCAAATAATAAACTAATTTTTAAGTTTTATATTTTGAGGAAAAAGTAAAACTATGATACTCAAATTCTAATTCTGAAGGTCATTTGCACATACAGCTTGTAGCAAGATGTGAAAAATATGGACTGTACAGAGATTGTTGAAATACATACAAGCATGTGCAAAACGCAAACTTCAGATTTTTACACTAAGAGTAGTAAATAAGTATTTCAATCATAAAGTGTAAATGTTAATAAAATGTTGGGGGATGGGGACATTAGAGGAGTAACGACTAAGAGGTGTAGAATTTCTTTTCAGGGTAATTAAATGTTCTAAAATTGATTGTGGTCATGATTGCACAGCTCTGTGACTATACTAAAAGCCACTGAATTGTACAGTTTAAATGGGTGAATTGTATGGCATAAAATTATATATAAATAGAGCTGTTAAAATATTAACAAAATGGTCTAATTAAAAATACAACTTCATGTAATATGTTTCTGACAAGTGATTTATACATTCCTATTCATCAAAATAGACTGTTAGTATATAACGTTATTTCTCATTTACATGGGGAATTCTATTCTGAAAAATCCAAAATGCATTGTTACTATATAAATACATATATAATATACATAAATATTGTTTTCTTACATATTCCACCCATAATTCCAAAATAGGTTAGCTTAACTCTCATGAAGTATTCATGTCTTTAATAAAAGTGGCATATTGCTTTAACCAATCATGATACATAAAATTCAAATTAGAAGACAATTTTATAAAAATATTTTTTACCTTATAAAGGGGTTCATACTCAGTTAAACTAATTGGAGTTATAAAGTTTTAAATAAAAGATGAGAAATATATATTTGCATAAAATGAGGAAGACTTGAAATCAGGCAAAACTCCATGATACTAAGTTTGGATATAAACGGCCACATTTTTGTTTCTCAAAGCAGCCAACACATTTCCAATATTGTGACCACAGAAGTACTGAGCTATGGTTCCCAGGTCAGTCACTGATTGTCCTGTATGTAAATCTGATAGAACCGACTAATAATCAACAAAGAGATTCAGAATCTATTTGCTTTGGAAAAATGAGTAATAATATAAATAACTTTTAGGATCCAAATTCCAAAGGCAATTAAATTACATCCAGGGAATCATTTATTCACTCAATAAACATTTTTGGGCATCCACCCAATGCCAAATACTGAGGTGGGTCTGCTTTAGGAAGACAGTTGAACAACCATAATTGCATAGTACACATTATAACAGGAGTACAATCAGAGGGCTCAGAGAGCACAGAAGAGTAATAACGGTTTACTTTTTTTGAAGAAAATACATACTTTATATGTGAAAAATAACTACTGCAGCATGTTTCCATGTATACTTGGAGAGGATGATATGCTTTCCACTTCAATGTCCCAGTCAGTAAAAAAATGTGCATAAATCAACAACCACAAATCCCAATTGTTGTGTGTAACTTTGGTGACTTCACTTAACCTCTCCTACCTTAGTTTTTTCACGCACACCATGAATTCCTGACTTTCCTAAGACTGAAATAACTGTCAGTACTGAAATAAGACTCTTATGTTAAACTATGGTTTAAAGTTCCTTCAAAACATCAACACCATCAGCTTTACACGAATCTTCCTTATCTTGATGGCCCAATTACTCAAATACTTCACTTACTTTACCAGCAAATTTGTAAAAATTCCATAGCTTTGCAAGACAACATGCAGCAGTAAAATACTGTAAAATGCTTTCCTCTTACAGTAAAAGCAAAACAAAAACAAAAGTTCAGATATATGAACCTGCCATGCATGCAACATTTTTATGCTCTGTATAGATGGCACTAGTCTACCCTGTGGAGAATGAACAGCCATGGCAGAAGGCCTTGAGAAGACTACTGTCTATATAATGAGACAAAAGTGATAATAAGTAGCTACAGGATAAGGCAAAATTTGGTAGGTGTCTGAAGAAAAGTGCAGACAAAGTGTTTCAGAGTTCAAAGAAGAGAAGATTATTACTTCTGGGAAAATATTTTCATTTAAATTACTAGACATTTATGGATGATTCCATTAGAAACAAGATCAATATATATATACAGCTAAGTGAATATTTTAAAATATATTCACTTAATATTTATATCTTACTGCATATTTTTGTCTCTATATTTTTATGACACTCAGAAATAGAAAATAAGGATAGTCCCAAATTCTGCTTAGAAAAGTTCATTCTGTGCTTTAAGATGTTTAAGATAGCTGTTACAGCTTCTGGAGTTGTGTTTTTTTGTTATTTTTTTTTGTTTTTACCATTATGTAAAGACTTACCAATACATAAGAGTGTATGCATGAAATGAAACAAGAATTGAAACTTAATTTTGAAAGATCTAGGGAATAAGTAAGAATAGTAGGTTTACATACAGGGAAGATCTAAGTGACCCAACCAAATAATCCATTGTATGTCCCTTAAAATGTGAAAAATTAAACATAATTACTGACCATATTAAAACAGACTAAATTAATACATGATTGTTAGGCATAATTTATTTTTTGGTAAAGCTAGATTTTCTGTATGTATACTTAAAAAATATATAGGCATTCCTTTGTCTGGGTGCCTGTTTTAATTAGTCACTGTTAGAATTTTATCCTGTTAAAAGATTTTCACGGGTAGATCAAGTAATTTTATCTTTGCCTTTATGACATCATTAGCCTCATCTTATGATTTAACTGATTTTGAATTCTTGGTCTAAAACACAAACTTTTAACTATGTTTTTCCTGCATAGTAATTTTGATTCATAGGATTAGTAACCGATTGAAAATCTTCACTCTCCGAAACTCATATCTATCGTAAGGCCCTTAGCATACTTTAACTCCCAATTATATGCCGTCCTACTATGTTATTGTTGTGGACTACAGTGTAATTTTTTTCTTTTTTAAATATAAATAAAAAAGTAATTTTATTTTAAAAATTTCAACTTTTATTTTAGATACAGGCGGAACATGTGTGGGTTACATGGGAATACTACATGATGCTGAGGTTGAGCCCATCACCCAGGTAGTGAGCACAGTACCCAACAGGTAGTTTTTCAACTTGCTCCCCCTCCCTCCCCTTCTAGTTGTCCCCATTGTCCACTGCTTCCTTCTTTATGTTCATATGTGTTCAGTGCTTACCTTCCACTTATCAGTGAGAACATGTGGTATTTGGTTTTCTGTTCCTGCATTAGTTCGCTCAGGATTATGGCCTTCATGTTGTTGCAAAGGACATGATTTCATTCTTTTTTATGGCTGTGTAGTATTCAGTGGTGTATATATACCACATTTTCTTTATTCAATCCACCATGGATGGGCACCTGGGTTGATTCCATGTCTTTACTATTGTGAATAGCACAGTGGTGAACATAAGAGTGCATGTGTCTTTTTGGTAGAATGATTTATTTTCTTTTGGGTATACACCCAAGTAATGGGATTGTTGGGTCAAATGGTAGATCTGTTTTAAGTTCTTCAAGAAATCTCCAGACTGCTTTCCACAGTGGCTGGACTAATTTACATTCCCACCAACAGAGTAGACACATTCCCTTTTCTCTCAGCCTTGCCAGCATCTGTGGTTTTTTGACTTAAAAAAGTAGTTGAACATTGTCAATAATTAATAAAATACACTAATGTATTTTTACAATTTCTAGGTTCATCATTTTTATATATCCCATTCCTTCCCTCTGAGCTCATTTTCTTCTTGTTGAAGTATACCTTTAATTATTTTTAGTGATGACCTGTGGTACTTATATTTCCTTATCTTTGAATATCTGAAAATAGATTCATTTTGCCTTCATTCTTGAGTGTTTTACTGTGCATAAAATTCTACATGATAATTATGCATTTTGAACCTATTGCTGTATTGGTCTTTGGCAGCTCTTATCACTAAGATGAAGTTTGCTACCAGTCTAACTGTACATTTTACATAATCTGTCTCTACTCTAGTAGTTTAAAGTATTTTCTTCTTCTCTTTGATCTTTTGCAGTTTCACTGTGATGCCTTTACTCAATTCTTGAAAATTGTCAGGTGTTTTATGTCAAATAGTGCTAATTCTTCGTTTCTTTCCATTCTCTTCATCCAGAACTCCAAATAAACATCAATGGAGCCCCACAGTTTATACTCTTATCATTCTGAACCATTCTTTCACACTTTTTATCTGTTCTTCTGCTATTTTTAAGATATATTCCTTAATATTAATACTATGACCCAAGCTATTAATTCTACTTCCAGTCTAGATTTTTTTCCCTGTCAAGTTTATTTTTAATTTCAAAGCTATATTTTTACTTCCTAGATTTCAGTTTTTAAATCACCTATGATTTCATTTTTGCCTCTTTTTTCATACTTACCTGTTGTTTTCATTTATCTCTTTGAGAATACTAAATATATTTCCTGAAAAATATTTTTCAAATAGTTTTTTTTTTTTTTTTGTGGGGGGGACGTAGTTTTCTGCTCGTCACCCAGGCTAGAGTGCAGTTGTGCAATCTTGGCCCACTGCAACCTCTACCTCCTGTGTTCAAGCAATTCTCCTGCCTCAGCCTCCTGAGTAGCTGGCATTACAGGTGCCCAACACCATGCCCAGCTAATTTTTTTTGTATTTTTAGTAGAGATGGGGTTTCACCATGTTGGCCAGGCTGGTCTCGAACTCCTGATCGCAGATGATCCACCTGCCTCGGCCTCCCAAAGTGGTGGGATTACAGGTGTGAGCCACCACGCCCAGCCCAGATAGTTTTATAAAATTAATTTCACCTGTAATTTTATCTGTTATACATTCTTATTCTATTTCTGAAAGTTATGTCATGGCTTTCTTAATATTCGATTTATTCATGTTTGTAGTTTTGGTTTGCAGGTGCATTTTGGGCAAGAGGCTTTTTGTTTTATTCTGTCTCTTCCTCTATTATTTAGCAGCTTCATAGTTGCTTTCCTTGGGCATCTAGGGCTCCAGGTCATATAAATGGCAATTCAGTGGTTGGAGTTCCAGCACTGATACTGAAGATATTGCAGATATAGTTACTGAGCTGGCAGGTGGCTTGGTTCAATTCTTGGTTGTGAAACTGTGTGCTCTCTCTTCTTCCCTAGGCTTAAAGCTTCTTATTAAGCTGCTGTAATCAGTAGCAGTTTTTATTCCACCTCCTTTTAGGAGAAGAAAAGACCCAAGCTCTGACAGTAGGTTGTGAACATAGCTGTTGTATGGGGCATGTAGCCCCCTTTTATTCCAATCCTAGTCACAACAGTCTGCCGCTGGACAAGGAGCACAACAGAATTATGAATGGCTTCTGCTAATTTTACTATTCTGTGTTTATATTCGCCCTATTTCTAGTCCATAGAAATCCCACTTTTGTTTTTGACAGCCTACGTCCTCTTAGTTCTGTTTAAGATTTTTTTTTATTTTTATTTTTTATGTATTTGGAGGAGAAGGATGTGTCAATGTATAAACTTACTGTGTCAAGACAACCCAAAACTTTTCCCAACTATCTGGAAACCTTGTCTTTCCCATTGGCTTACATGACACTTCACTCTGATTTTCCCCACCAGTCTAACATTTATCTTTGTCTTTGGAGGCTCTTCTCTTTTTGCCTTTAAATCAGGGGTCAACAAACTTTTTCTTAAAGAACCAGATAGTAAACAGTACAAGTTTTGCAGGCCAAGAAGCAAAATCAAGGACTTTAGATAAAATGTAATCATTAATAAATGTAAAAGCCATTCTTAGTTGGTAGGCAACTGAAAACAGGCAGTGGGCCAGATTTGGTCCATGGGCTGTAGTTTGCCAACCTCTGCCTTAAATAATAATATTCCTTATGTTTTTCTTTTTTGTCCTGTATTCTTCATTCCATAGATTATCATCCATTTTACTGTTTCCTTTACTATATCTAAGCTGATGACCCCAAGCCTGTATCTCGAGTCTAGATCTCTCTTCTAAATCTCATACTTTTACAGATAACTTTCTACCAGGTATCTTACCACCATTTGGATGTCCCATAAGCACATCAACATGTCCAGAGAGGAATCTGTTATTTTTCTTATAAGAAATTAAACTTGATCCGGAATGGCACCACCATCCATACTCCATTTTTAGCTTCTTCCTTTTCCTTACTCTTCACAGCCAATATTGATTTAGTCTCTTAAACACTTTTCAAATGCATTTCTCCAGGTTCAAACAATCCCTATCATTGTCAGCTTACTTTAGGCTGCCACCCTCTCATTCAAATATCCAAAATACCTCCTTAGAGGCTTTTCTGCTATAGGTTTGCCTTCCTCCAATCTACTCACCACATTGCAGCCTGAAAGATCTTTCCAAAATGCAAACTTAATCACTTCATTCTTCCTTCAGTGGCTCTCATTGTCTTTATCTGACTCATCACTAACCAGTCCCTGATTATCTCTCTAGTCCCATCATTTACCATTCCCAACCTAGCTATGCTCCAGCCATTATGAATGACTGAAGCACCACGCTTTCTTCTGTGCTTCTCTGGGTCTTAGCAAGTGCCATTCTCCATTGAAACACTGTTAAAAACGTCCTACTCGTATCTGCCAAATCTTAGCTTCATTGTAACTTAAAAGTCGTAAGTTTTATGACTTTTACATACATACGTACATGACACTTTACATACTTTTACACTTTACATGACTTTTACATACATAATAACTTTGATATTCGTTGCTGGATTTATGTGCTCTTATAGAACTTTGTTGTTGTTGTTTGAGACAGGGTCTTGCTCTGCTGCCCATGCGGGAGTGCAGTGGCATGATTTCAGCTCACTGCAACCTCTGCCTCTCAGGTTTAAACAATATTTGTGCCTCAGCCTCCCGAGTAGCTGGGATTACAGGCCTGTACCCTCACACCTGGCTAATTTTTTGGTATGTTTAGGAGAGACAGGGTTTTGCCATGTTGCCCAGGCTGATCTCCAACTTCTGGCCTCAAGTGATCCACCCGCCTAAGCCTCCCAAAGTGATGGGAATACAGGTGTGAGCCACCATTCTCCGCCAGAACTTTGTATTTAACTTTTATTCACTGACTGATTCAACAAATGTTTAACAGACAAAAATCTCTACTACTTCTAGGAATATTCTAGTTGGGAGAGAAAGTCATTAGCAATATGGTAGTATGTTAGACGGTCAGATGTAGTCCTTTATCACCCATAAGGACCACAAAGAAAAACAGAGAAGGGGACCTCTGGGCTGTGGAGGTAGAGGGAGATACAATTTTAAATAGTGTGGTAAGACAAGGCCTTCTGAGAAGTTGACATTTGAGTAAAGACCTGAAGGAGGTGAGGAAAAAGTCATGCAACTATCTTGAGAAAGAACTTTCAGGCAGAGAGAAGAGTAAGTGCCAAGAGCCTAAGGCAGAAGAAAGCTGACATATCCGAAGAATGGCAAGGGCCATGAGGCTGGAGCAAAGCTAATGAGGAGAGAAAGTAGTGAGAGAACAGGTCATACATGCAAAGAGTCAGGCAAATCTAGAGCTTTCTAAGTGATTATAAGTACTTTAGCTTTACTCTGAATATGATGAGGAGTCACTGGAGGGTACTGAGCAGGGAAGTGATGTGATCTGACTTATGGATTACTCTGGAGGTTGTATAAAGAGCAGACTGAAAGTAGCAGGGATGGAAGCAAGACCTGTTATTGTACAGCTTATTATATTTTAACCACCTCTCTACTTGACTGAAGCCAGCTATTGGATTGAAGTGTCTTATGAGCAGGGTCTGACACACAGTTTAGGCATTTATATTGCTGGAGGAATGATCTACTTCCTAAGTTCTATTTTGAAAATAGTTTTTAGGAATGCAGGAATGTGCTCTAATAAGAACATACTGCATAATATCATTACACCTTTTAGTGAAGAGATGAAATATCCTTCCAAAGTATTAATAACAGGCAGAATATATCACAATAAAATATTCATCCATCAACCAAATTATCTATTTGTTGCAACTTATCCTTATCTTTTAATGACCACATGACTCCTTGGTTTTCAATGAGCAGACGAATCCAGCTCTCAGGCATCCAATTTACTTTTTGATTATTGTACCCTTTTGAAAGAGTAGTGTGCACAGTCACCCTGTAAACCATGTTCTGAACCTTTCAAACCTGAATTATCTAAATGTGCTCTGAGAACGAGAAAAATTTAAAGGCATCATGTACTGGCCTCCACTGTCCCAAATATCTGTTCCAGAGGCACTATGGGAAATTTATTAACCTCTTTGTGGTCACACTTAGGAGGGTCTTGTTCTTCTTATGGTTTTTCCAAACAACTGAATTTGATGAGTGTGTACCTGCACATAGTTTCTGAGTTTGCACCAGGGAATCGAGAGAACATCTGTTTCCTGTAAATGAGCTATGGCTCTGGAAATTATCACCATCATATATTAATTATGTACAGCACCATGGTTCACAAAACAATTTACAGTGCTGAGGAAGGAAAAAGGGAAAGGAAAGGAAGAGAAAGACAGAGGGAGGGAAGTATGTAGAGATTTTAAAAAATCCCCAAGACATATTTCTTATAATCAAAGAACTTTAAAGTTATGTTTGTGTGTGTATGTGTATATGTATATGTATACATATGTATATATGTATGTATATGTATATATGTATATATGTGTATATATACATATATATGAATATACACGTGTGTATATATATATATATAATCCAAACCACAAAGAGATTAAAAGTAAGTTAAAAAACAGTTCTTGATTACATTGATAAAAACAATTATTTAATTGACTATAACAAAAATTTAGGGCAAAAGCTTGTGAATCTCGAATAAAAAAGTTGATTATAAATGAGTTAACCTCCAAGAATACTGGTACTTCTAATGAACATATATTAGCAAAAGTTGAGGACATAAAGGTCCTGAAGTAAAACCTGCTACAAGAATCTACTAAAACTGGAAAAGGAAATCAGAAAATCAAACCACTTGGGAAGAGATGCTTGTTTTCTTTATTGGTCTGGAAAAACACTCCCTACAAAAACGTATCTGAGACTGAAACATGACTCCTGGTTGTGGCTTCTGAGTATGTGTGAAGACAGTCTCAGTGCTCTCTCCTGAGGAAACTGGGGACAGTTACATCCTGATGGCTGCTCAAGCAAGAGGCAGCAAGATAGAATACCAACTTGCTTTAGTCGGTACATCATAGTAATTAACTGACGACAAGCTATCCGTTTTCAAATAATCTTTTACCACTTATTTGCTAAGGGAGTGTGGACGTGTGCCTCAGTTTCCTCATTCGTAAAATCAGCGTAAGAAAAACAAAAGGGATGATGTGAGGATTAAATGTGTAAATATATGTTGAAAAAAAAAAGAATGGTACCTGGCACACAGTGTTAATTATGATTATTAGCCTGCACCTATTTAATGAAATCGCCCAGAGATATTTTATTTCCCAGTGTCTTCTGACTCTGAGTAAAGGTGGCCTTGAGCATCCCATAGAGAGTTACTGGTCTACTGACCAGTCTTCAGTAAAGTCAATGAGTTGTATGACTGGGTTGTGTCCACATTCTTTCACGCAGCAGATTCCTTTGGCACCAGGGATTGGCAAAGAAGCACAGATCATCAAAATCCTGCTCCAGCAACAATACACGTCTTCTATGATAGAGATGATTAGAATATAAAGTCTCTCTGACTCCCCACCAGGTATCCTTGCTCTCATCTCAACTTTTTGAGAACTCAGGATTAAGAAACTCACTCAAAACCGCTCAACTACATGGAAACTGAACAACCTGCTCCTGAATGACTATTGGGTACATAATGAAATGAAGGCAGAAATAAAGATGTTCTTTGAAACCAACGAGAACAAAGACACAACATACCAGAATCTCTGGGACACATTCAAAGCAGTGTGTAGAAGGAAATTTATAGCACTAAATGCCCACAAGAGAAAGCAGGAAAGATCTAAAATTGACACCCTAACATCACAATTAAAAGAACTAGAAAAGCAAGAGCAAGCACATTCAAAAGCTAGCAGAAGGCAAGAAATAACTAAGATCAGAGCAGAACTGAAGGAAATAGAGACACAAAAAACCCTTCAAAAAATTAATGAATCCAGGAGCTGGTTTTTTTAAAAGATCAACAAAATTGATAGACCGCTAGCAAGACTAATAAAGAAGAAAAGAGAGAAGAATCAATCAGATGCAATAAAAAATGATAAAGGGGATATCACCACCGATTCCACAGAAATACAAACTACCATCAGAGAATACCACAAACACCGCTATGCAAATAAACTAGAAAATCTAGAAGAAATAGATAAATTCCTCGACACATACATCCTCCCAAGACCAAACCAGGAAGAAGTTGAATCTCTAAATAGACCAATAACAGGCTCTGAAATTGTGGCAATAATCAATAGCTTACCAACCAAAAAAAGTCCAGGACCACATGGATTCACAGCCGAATTCTACCAGAGGTACAAGGAGGAGCTGGTACCATTCCTTCTGAAACTATTCTAATCAAGAGAAAAAGAGGGAATCCTCCCTAACTCATTTTATGAGGCCAGCATCATCCTGATACCAAAACCTGGCAGAGACACAACAAAAACAGAGAATTTTAGACCAATATCCTTGATGAACATTGATGCAAAAATCCTCAATAAAATACTGGCAAACCGAATCCAGCAGCACATCAAAAAGCTTATCCATCATGATCAAGTGGGCTTCATCCCTGGGATGCAAGGCTGGTTCAATATACGCAAATCAATAAATGTAATCCAGTATATAAACAGAACCAAAGACAAAAACCACATGATTATCTCAATAGATGCAGAAAAGGCCTTTGACAAAATTCAACAGCCCTTCATGCTAAAAACTCTCAATAAATTAGGTATTGACGGGACATATCTCAAAATAATAAGAGCTATTTATGACAAACCCACAGGCAGTATCATACTGAATGGACAAAAACTGGAAGCATTCCCTTTGAAAACTGGCACAAGACAGGGAGGCCCACTCTCACCACTCCTATTCAACATAGTGTTGGAAGTTCTGGCCAGGGCAATCAGGCAGAAGGAAATAAAGGGTATTCAATTAGGAAAAGAGGAAGTCAAATTGTCCCTGTTTGCAGATGACATGATTGTATGTCTAGAAAACCCCATCGTCTCAGCCCAAAATCTCCTTAAGCTGATATGCAACTTCAGCAAAGTCTCAGGATACAAAATCAATGTGCAAAAATCACAAGCATTCTTACACACCAATAACAGACAAATGGAGAGCCAAATCATGAGTGAACTCCCATTCACAATTGCTTCCAAGAGAATAAAATACCTAGGAATCCAACTTACAAGGGATGTGAAGGACCTCTTCAAGGAGAACTACAAACCACTGCTCAATGAAATAAAAGAGGATACAAACAAATGGAAGAACATTCCATGCTCATGGGTTGGAAGAATCAATATTGTGAAAATGGCCATACTGCCCAAGGTAATTTATAGATTCAATACCATCCCCATCAAGCTACCAATGACTTTCTTCACACAATTGGAAAAAACTACTTTAAAGTTCACATAGAACCAAAAAAGAGCCCGCATCGCCAAGTCAATCCTAAGCCAAGAGAACAAAGCTGGAGGCATCACGCTACCTGACTTCAAACTATACTACAAGGCTACAGTAACCAAAAGAGCATGGTACTGGTACCAAAACAGAGATATAGACCAATGGAACAGAACAGAGCTCTCAGGAATAATGCCACATATCTACAACTATCTGATCTTTGACAAACCTGATAAAAACAAGAAATGGGGAAAAGATTCCCTATTTAATAAATGGTGCTGGGAAAACTGGCTAGCCATATGTGGAAAGCTGAAACTGGATCCCTTCCTTACACCTTATACAAAAGTTAATTCAAGATGGATTAAAGACTTAAATGTTAGACCTAAAACCATAAAAATCCTAGAAGAAAACCTAGGCAATACCATTCAGGATATAGGCATGGGCAAGGACTTCATGTCTAAAACACCATTAGCAATGGCAACAAAAGCCAAAATTGACAAATGGGATCTCATTAAACTAAAGAGCTTCAACTACCATCAGAGTGAATAGGCAACCTACAGAATGGGAGAAAATTTTTGCAACCTACTCATCTGACAAAGGGCTAATATCCAGAATCTACAATGAACTCAAACAAATTTACAAGAAAAATACAAACAACCCCATCAAAAAGTCGGCGAAGGATCTGAACAGACACTTCTCAAAAGAAGACATTTATGCAGCCAACAGACATATGAAAAAATGCTCATCATCACTGGCCATCAGAGAAATGCAAATCAAAACCACAATGAGATACCATCTCACATCAGTTAGAATGGCCATCATTAAAAAGTCAGGAAACAACAGGTGCTGGAGAGGATGTGGAGAAATAGGAACACTTTTACACTGTTGGTGGGACTGTAAACTAGTTCAACCATTGTGGAAGTCAGTGTGGCGATTCCTCAGGGATCTAGAACTAGAAATACCATTTGAGCCAGTCATCCCATTACTGGGTATATACCCAAAGGATTATAAATCATGCTGCTATAAAGACACATGCACATGTATGTTTATTACGGCACTATTCACAACAGCAAAGACTTGGAACCAACCCAAATGTCCAACAACGATAGACTGGATTAAGAAAATGTGGTACATATACACCATGGAATATTATGCAGCCATAAAACATGATGAGTTCATGTTCTTTGTAGGAACATGAATGAAACTGGAAACCATAATTCTCAGCAAACTATTGCAAGGACAAAAAACCAAACACTGCATGTTCTCACTCATAGGTGGGAATTGAATAATGAGAACACATGGATACAGGAAGGGGAACATCATACACTGGGGACTGTTGTGGGGTGGGGGGAGGGGGGAGAGATAGCATTAGGAGATATACTTAATGCTAAATGACGAGTTAATGGGTGCAGCACACCAATATGGCACATGTATACAGATGTAACAAACCTGCACGTTGTGCACATGTACCCTAAAACTTAAAGTATAATAATAAAATTTAAAAAAAAAGAAACCAGAAGTAAACTAAAAAAAAAAAGATTTTAAAATAGTAGACTTTATATATTTTTTCCCCTTCTTTTCACAGGTGTTGATCATCTCAATGCTTACTGGCCCATGGAAGAACCCTAAAACCTACTGCTTCACAGATAATATAATTGAGGCTGAATAGTTTTGTCATTCCCCAGGGCACACATCCAGGCACATCTGGGGCAAGAAGCTGAGGCTTATCATTTCTGTGGCAATGCTCTCCCTCATCATAGAGATGACTATGCTGATGGTAAGAGTAAATATATAACTAATACTCAAACTCTTTTAACATTACCCCTCCCCTCCCCTCCCCTACCCTCCCCTCGTCTTCCTTCCTTCCTTTCCTTCCTTCCCTTCCCTTCCTTTTGTTCATTCATTCTTGACTCAGGGTCTCGCTACATTGCCCAGGCTGGTCTCAAACTCCTGAGCTCAAATGATCCTCCTGCCTTGGTCTCCCAAAGTGCTGGGATTACAGGCGTGAACCATTATGCCAGGGCTACTTTCCTCTTTCTTTACCATATTTTCTCTCTTTCAAGTCTGCAGGCTAATGCTGACTTTTCACTCATCAATTTTTCTATCGCTCATTAATTTTTTCAGAAAGTAATCTGAGGGCCTATATTTCTGACTGCAATCTCTATGGCATTAAGGATTAAATTCATCATAAATTTTCTCAAGAAAATTCACCTTAAATGTGGTTTTAAAAATAGCATGCACAAATATACAGAGGAAATGAGGGAGTATTACAGAGGTAACATCACAGGGAAATATAGAAAAGATGGATGGTGCAGGCACAACGCAGAAGATGTCGCTTTGATTAACAAGTGGTGATGCCTTTGGGAGGTGGGAAGTGAGAGTAACAGCAAGGGAGGGCCATGAATGCTAGGGTTCTACAGCAGGAGAAAGATGTCCTCAAATAATTTAACACTTATTTAGCCCTACTATACGCAGAACACTGCTTTGCACTAGTGACACAGGGTTAAATAATTACCTTTTAGAAACTATAGTTTTGTAGGTAAAACAATCAAGAAAATAAGTAATTATATTATGCAGCAGAAATGATCAACTATTATGCAGCAATGATGTAGCTGGGCAAGGATGTTAAACAGTGAACTGGGAAAAGGCTTCCTAAAGGTAGAGATTACTGAGATTAGTTTTGAAGAGTAAGTAGGGGCTGGCTTTGGGGAGTGGGTATTTCAGAAGAGGAAATGGCATGTAGGCAGTAAAGAAGGAAGTGCACAGTTAAAAATCAAATACGTCAATATTTACATACACTCATGTGCCATATAACGATGTTTCGGTCGACAATTGGCAGCATATACAACTGTGGACCCATAAAATTATAATAGTCTATTTTTATTGTATCTTTTCTATGTTTAGATATGTTTAAATACATGAATACTTACCATTGTGTTTCAAATGCCTGTAGTATTCAGCACAGTATTCAATACAGTAACATGCCGTACAGATTTTTACCCTAGGAGCAATAGGGTATACCATATAGCCTACGTGTGTAGCAGGCTATACCATCAAGGTCTGTGTAAGTATACTCTATGATGTTTGCACAATGATGATGTTGCCTAAGGACACATTTCTCAGAATGTCTCCCTATTGTTAAGCAATGCGTGAGTGTACATTTGTATGATCTATGGACATATCTTAAGCAATACTAAAATTATTACAAATTTCCTTCATTCTTGCTCAGTAAATAATTGAGTAAATGCCTGAAATTGAAACAGTCTTTAACTGGGTGTAATAGTTGACATGACCACTGTGCAAGTAAAGGGCTAGTCCTCCTCTGTCTATCTATCAGCACACTTTTCTGAGCTAACTTGGTCAGAAGATGCTAGGAAAGAATATCACCACAGAAAACACATTCTACATGTGAGTTTCCACATTTCACTTTCAGAAGAGGATTATTAACCAAATTAGTAATATTACCATTTCCATTGCTGGAAAGGTTTCTTCTTACCCTTCAGCCACTATGATGGTAAAATATATTTTTTTGAAAAGATTAATTCACAGCAATATATAGCAACTAGTATAAAAATTCTATGCTATTCATCTTCTCATGCTGCAATCGGTCACTATAGTGAGCAGGCCTGACAGTTTGCAGATTAAAATGTAAACACTGGGCTTGACTCAGTTATGTTGAGGCCAGCCATTTCTGACAGTCTCTACAACGTGATAAACACCGTCTGTCTACAGTTCCCCTGTATTTGAAAGTTACGACAAACATTGTGCTGAAATGTAAACAACTGACATCATGACTAGTGAAGCAGTGGGCTGCAAATTTATCTAAAATCAAGAAAACAAAGATCTTGTTTGACACTAGATAAACCATTAGTGGTCACCAAGGGAGCAGCTTTGGGAGGTCATAAGTGTTGTCATCAGTCTTCAAAAAATATGCACCAAAGATACTGTCACAATTTAGTTGAGGCAAGAGTAAGTAATATGAGAGGCAAAAGGATTAGAAGCCAGTAGAAAAAGGGTAACATTTTCTCTCTAAAGGACAGTTTTAAATTAGAGCACAAATAGAAATCTGTTAACTTTAGTTTCTGATTTTTCAGTGATTTTACATGAAAGGGCATGGAATAAAATTTGTAATTCTAATTTTCTATAAAATGTAATGAATCTCATTCTTTCATTTCCTCTATTCTATGGGAGATAATTGTTACTGCTCCTTGGTAGAGCTTTCCTGAAAAGTTATAAAAGTCCAGTAGGATGAATAGTTCTCTTGAAAACTTCAAGATATCTTTTAAATTAAGATGACACTGCAAATCAAACTCTATTATAATTACAAATGATAAGGTTAAATTATGTTTCTAAATTACAAGGTTATAATATTGCTGATTTTTTATGTTAGTTTATAAATTCCTAAATATTCCTGGGCTAACTATACTTAGAGCTTAATGATGACTTTTAACATAAAGAACAAATATATTTTTATTTCTAAACAATTAAAAATGTTTAAAAATGGAATGGAGGTCACTGCAAAACATGGTAATAAATCTATTAAAAGTCAGAGTCCAAAACAAATGTATACCTTAATGTATAGAGAAACATAGGTCTTAACTTGGGCCACAAAAGCATGCTGGAGTTAGACACACTCAGTGGGTCTGTAGAAATGAATTTAACATTTATGATTACAGACTGATAATTTTTCATGCCCATGACACAATTTCATGCCCATGACACATTATCATCCTCTGCTAAGAGTATAAGAAATTCTTATTTTGGCCAGGCGCGGTGGCTCACGCCTGTAATCCCAGCACTTTGGGAGGCCGAGGCAAATGGATCACGAGGTCAGGAGATCGAGACCATTCTGGCTAACACAGTGAAACCCCATCTCTACTAAAAATACAAAAATCAGCTGGGCGTGGTGGTGGGCAACTGTAGTCCCAGCTGCTCGGGAGGCTGAGGCAGGAGAATGGCGTGAACCCAGGAGGCGGAGGTTGCAGTGAGTTGAGATCTCACCACTGCACTCCAGCCTGGGCAATAGAGCAAGACTCTGTCTCAAAAAAAAAAAAAAAAGAAATTCTAATTTTAATCTTTTCTGTAAAGGCCCTTACAAATGTGAAGTATCAGCATAGTTCATTCACATATTCCACAAACATTTATGGAAAATTTATGTTGCCCAGATGACATACAGGTATTGCTGGCCTACAGGTATTGCTGGCCTACAGAAATGCACCAAGATTTCACTAATGAAATCTTTTCATTCAGGCTCTAGGTTCTGCATAGTCTATATGGGCTGAAGGAGTCTTGTTAAGGTAGATCAGTTACTTATAAAGTGGTCATCAGTTTATGAATCATCTCAATACAAGTATGACAGAAGAGTCAAAAGACTTGGGTTCTGGTCTCAGTAGTCACAGCGTCTTAGGAAGGTCTTCCAACTCTGTGGGCCTGTATTATCCCATTTGCTTAAATGTGAGAGTTGGCTTAATAACTGTTCATGTTACTTAAATTTTAACATTCTATGGTTTTCTTCCAGTAATTTGTAGGCTCAACATACACTTACTGAGTAAAACTTTAAAACCATTCTGAAAGTATATGTCTTGAAGGGAAAATACATTTCATATCTTACAGAGACTACTTCTATATTTTGCAAGAATGTTTCAACTTCTTGTATAAATATATGATGCTGAAATACTGAATATCTCATTTATGCAATAAAATTATAATGTCCAATAAAAATGTTTAAAAATATTTTTGGCCAAGTGCAGTGGTGTGTGCCACTCAGCTACTCAGGAGGCTGAGACAGGAGGCTCACTTCAGCTCAGGAGTTGACATCCAGTCTGGGCAACATAGAGAGACCTTGTCTTTAAACACCCAGTATTAAAATAATAAAAATTGGAAAAAAAAAAAAAAACTTTTGAATTTCAGCTCTGCCACTTGCGGTGTGACCTTGGTCAAATTAGTTAATCTCCCTGTGTCTCACTGTTCTTATTTTAAAAATGAGGACAGCATTATACAGTTAATGGTAATGAGTTATGAGACAATATTACAAAGTGTTACAAGAGAATAAATGCTAGGGTATTTTTGGTTATTGTTCACCGACAAAACATTTTCTAGCTTTAAAATGCTTTATTGATCATGCCTAGTTTTAGCAAGGATATGTAGAAATGGAACCTGGCAAATTATGATGGGCATATACAATGGTATAGACAGTTATTTGATCTCCACTTTAGCCAAAATGTTAAATTAAGGGACACTTTCCATTCCTCCGTAAAACATGAAGACTGATGCCTGCATCCTAGTGAATGGTCCTGCCTCTAAATGTTATGCTAATCATGAGTTGGTCCTATCTGTTCCCAAACAAATTTATATGAATTAACTCTACAATAATTATGTAACTTAACTAAATGCCAAGTAAACTAATGTTGTAAGTAAAAAAAAAAAGTTTCAACTAAAAAACTAAGCTGAATGTTTTTGAAAGATTCAATAATAGCAATTGATATACAAAACTGCCAGCAAATTAGGTGTAGATAAAACAAAAGGACTAAGGGGAAAATGTAAAATTCTAGAGGATTGATAACAAACTAGATTATTTTATGTGCTTGCTTCACTTACAAAAACCTCAAAGTGGAATTTGTAGACAATGTATTATAGGTACGTTTTGTGCAAGTAAACCTAAATGGAACTCCCAAGAAGAGAATCATTCACAAAGCAAAGCCTGGCTCCTACATCAGAATATTGGTGAAGAAATTTACACTTAAAATGTTTTAAGTTAAAACACTTAGGGTATTTAGTAATCATATATTATGATTTACTTGGTTTGGGTTTTGGGCTTAACCAACCAACTACTGATCCAAATTATTTTGGCTAGTTTTTAACACATCTGAAGTTTCTTAAAATCAAAATTTCTTTTTTTTTTGAGACGGAGTCTCGCTGTCGCCCAGGCTGGAGTGCAGTGGCGCGATCTTGGCTCACTGCAGGCTCCGCCCCCTGGGGTTCAGGCCCGGCTAATTTTTTGTATTTTTAGTAGAGACGGGGTTTCACCCTGTTAGCCAGGATGGTCTCGATCTCCTGACCTCGTGATCCGCCCGCCTCGGCCTCCCAAAGTGCTGGGATTACAGGCGTGAGCCACCTCGCCCGGCCTAAAATCAAAATTTCATTCCACATTCAGTAAATCTATCCTGGAAAATAAGTCCAAGTCCATAATGTTATATGTAAACGGATGCCTACTGAAACACTGAAACAGCAAAATCTCTAAAAACAATTCAAACAAATGTCAATCAATAGGGAAACAGTTAAATAAGTTATTGGTACAACTATTCCATGGAATACTATTCAGTCTTTAAAAATAATTCCCAGAGTAAAGTAAAAGAAGAATTTCTTTTTCACTGCATTTTCTTTTGGATGGTTTAATTTTTGAAAAACGATGTGTGGCCATGTTTTTTAAATTAAAAAATAAATCATGAAGTGGGAGGACTGCTTGAAGCTAGGTGTTCAAGACCAGTCTGGGCAACATAGCAAGACCCTGTCTCTACAAAAAAATAAAAATATTAGATGGGTATGGTGATGCATGCCTGTAGTCCTAGCTATTCAGGAGGCTGAGGCAGGAGAATTGCTTGAGCCCAGGAGTTCAAGGCTGCAGTGAGGTATGTTGTGCCACTGTGCTCCAGCCTGGGCAACAAACCAAGACCCTGTCTCTATAAAAATTTTCTTTTAAAAATCCAGCTAATCAAAAAAGGATTAGGTAGATCTTCAGGTGTTGACATGAGATGTTCATATATACTGCTTAGTGAAAAGAAAAAACTATATATACAAGTTTATATTTTTATTTTTTTAATAAAAAATATGAGTGTATATGTATATTTACAGAAATATGCATAGAAAAAATCTGGAATACATTCTAAACTGTTAAAATTGTTATGTCTGAGGACAGAAAAATGAAAGGGTTTTTAACTTATTCTATTTACACATTTCTGTATTGTCTAGTTTTTTTTTTACAATGAACATGTATTAGAGTAATAATAATTATTATTTTCAAAAAGCCTTGTAAACCTAAATGTAAAATACAGGATTAGCCCAATAAATTATAGTATCCTTATGATAGAATATCATGTAGTTCTTAAAGTCATGTTTGTGGCTGGGTGCGGTGGTTCACACCTGTAATCCCAGCACTTTGGGAGGCTGAGGCAGGTGGATCACGAGGTCGGGAGTTCAAGACCAGCCTGACCAAGATGATGAAACCCCGTCTCTAATAAAAATACAAAAATTAGCCGGGCATGGTGATGGACGCCTGTAATCCCAGCTACTCAGGAGACTGAGGCAGAGAATTCCTTGAACCTGGGAGGCGGAGGTTGCAGTGAGCCGAGATCATGCCACTGCATTCCAGCCTGAGTGACAGGGCAAGACTATGTCTCAAAAAAAGAAAAAAAAATCATGTTTGTGAGGAATGATGAGCAAATGTTTATAAGTTATGCATGGTATAACACATATTAATCGAAAAATAAAATGTTTTATTTAAAAAATATATATATCTAAATATACACATATACCTTTGAAATATTTGTAGTTGCAATTTAAAAAGTCTTAAGTGGAAATAAGCTGCTGTAATCAACTTTATATTTTCTGAGGACAATTCAGTATCTATCCTAGGCCATTAGCAGAGGAAAATCAATGCAACCAATTCATACATATTGGAGACCTGTATGGATTTGCTCCTTCTACCCTTCCCCCTACATGATGGTATAGTTTTGTTCTCTTTAGGGGAATTCAATTAACAGTATTAGTCTCTTACTCTGTTGGTGATGGACACCATTGAGATTTTCCTCACCACCCAAAGACATGTAAGATGGGCTTACTGATTCCTTGACTTGCTAGTTAACAGGAGAATTACTGCCCACTTCTATAAATGACTCTATATGCTTCTTGTCATAAACACAGCGACAGCTCCTGAAATCAATCTTTCATGACCTTATTGATTAGGACACTTAGAAATAATGAGACTTCACTGGTGGCAGAGTAATGCCTAGAAAAAGAAAAAAATACTTCAATGAGGGCTTGCCTATTAACACTGCCAAATTTATCTTCCCATGGCCCTTTTCCTATTACAGACATTTACCTAGAAATGTATATGATAAAAAGCTAATAATCAATTGGTAGATCATGTGCTTATAAAAAATACTTGCTTGTAACATTTTTTAAATTAACAAAATAAATTGATTTGAAAACAATTTTTGATCTTCCTAAACTGTCAGATCAGAATATAATTTCTAAATGAGGGGAACCTGAGTTTTTCTGAGAATAACTATAAGATAAAAGCTATTTTGGAAAAATCTGGACATTCTAAAAGGAGAAGCATTGAAAACTGTTCTACTCATATGACTATTTTCTGCTTATATGACCATATCAAATAATTTTAAAACTAGACAAAACCCTAGATCTAATTCAATCTACTTCTCATATTATAGATAAATTGTAGCCCAGAGAAGGAAAATGACTTGCCAAGTGTTATCAGGGCTGGGATTAGAATCCACTACTTTGGCTGGGCGCAGTGGCTCACGCCTGTAATCTCAGCACTTTAGGAGGCTGAGGCAAGTGGATCATTTGAGGTCTGGAGTTCGAGACCAGCCTGGCCAACATGGTGAAACCCCATCTCTACTAAAAATACAAAAATTAGCTGGGTGTGGTGGTGGGCACCTGTAATCCCAGCTACTTGGGAGGCTGAGGCAGGAGAATCGCTTGAACCTGGGAGGCAGAGGTTGCAATGAGCCGAGATCACGCCATTGAACTCCAGCCTGGGTGACAAGAACGAGACTCCATCAGAAAAGAAAGAAAGAAGAAAAGGAAAGAAAGAAAGAAAGAAAGGAAGGAAGGAAGGAAGGAAGGAAGGAAGGAAGGAAGGAAGGAAGGAAGAAAGAAGAAAGAAAGAAAGAAAGAAAGAAAGAAAGAAAGAAAGAAAGAAAGAAAGAAAGAAAGAAAGAAAGAATCCACAACCCCTACACAAGTTTTGGGATAAGATGATTTTACAACCTTCCTTAAAGAGAGAGGTGTAGGTACAGCTTAGCTTATTAAAGAAAAAGGAAGACTATATAAAAAGAATTTTGCTTCTTTTACTCTTTGTGTAAGTCTTGGGGTATCTAAGTCATGGTTATGAAACACAACTGTGTTTTACTTGAAACATAAACTTATAGACATCATGTGCACCCTTTGTATGGTGCCAAGTATGTTACAGGTGCTTGATTAATACAGGCATACCTCTGCAGAAAGTCTCCATGCTTAATATTTTCCTCGTAAAATGCCTCTTGGTTTTTAATACTCAAACTTTATAGGACATACTTAGTTCTCAATACAAAGTTTTTCAGTTGTTTAGTATACAGAAAAATTTATATATACCCCAAACTCAGTACTTTTTTTAATTTTTAAAAATAATTATGAGTACATAATAGTTGCATATCTCCATAGATTTTAAATAGTATGTATGTTGAATTACATTTCCAATACAGTTTGTAGAATGTCACAATCACATGTAGACATTTTGAAAAAATGCATTCAGTGTCAACAAAGGGGAGGTGTAATATGTTACTGCATACAAAGGAAACCATTCACAACTATATGAATTATTTTGATGCTTTAAGCATTTTATATCCTAATATGTATGCTTATTACTTACATGCGCATTTTACTGTGTTTTAGTACAGTTTAGGAAATTGGTTGTAGGTTTAAGGTTGACATGTAATGCAGTTTTTTCTTATTTAAAATACAGGAAGTAGACTCTCGATTAGAATTCTCACACAGAATGGATTCATTTCAGGAATGAATTACTGATGGTAAGAGAAAGATTTTTCAGTGTACACTCCGTGCTTTCAAACTGCTGGGCATAGCACTGTGGTTTGCACTGTGGACAGAAGCTGCGTGTTGCCCCTAACTCCTACCAATGCTGAAATCTGGAAACTAGATATATCTGCTACCCTTACCAAAATGGATTTTTTGCAGTGCTTTTCTTCCTTACCTCCCTAGACTCTGATACAAAATCTGGCATGGATGCTTCAAAGTGGTGGAACCTATATCATATGCCTGTGCCATAGCTGCAAGATAGGTTGGAAATAAGGTAGGGAATTCCCTAATGCCATGAATGCTGTGACCTCCAACTCATGACCTTGGCTTAGGCAATGATTTCTTAGATATGACACCAAAACCATCAGCAAGCAAAATGAAAAACAGATAAACTGACCTTTATCAAATTTAAAACTTATATGCTTCAAAGACATCATCAAGAAGTAAAAAGACAACCCAGACAATGGGAGGAAATATTTGCAGGTAACATTTCTAAGGGACTTATATATCCAGAACACAAAAAGGACACCTACAACTCAAATTTTTAGAAAAACCTAGTTTAAAAATGGGTAAAAGATTTGAATCGATTTTTCCAAAGAAGATGCATAAATGGCTGAAATGTATATGAAAAGATACTCAATATCATTAGTCATTAGGGAAATGTAAATCAAAACTATGAGATACCATTTCACACCCACTAGGATGGCTATATTTAAAAAGACAATAACAAAGATGTAGAAAAATGGGAATCTTCTTCACACACTGCTAATGAAAATGTAGTGATACAGGTGCTTTGGAAAAATTTGCCAGTTTCTTGAAAGTTCAGTACAGAATTACCATACAACTTGGCAATTCCATTCCTAGAAATGTACCCTGAAGAAGACATCTGTTCATATAAAAATTTGTACATGAGTATTTATGGCAGTATTATTAACAGCCAAAAGCAGAAACAACTCAATGTCTATCAACAAAATGAAATGTCCTATACAATGGAACACTACTGTATACATACAGTGGACTATTATTCAGCAATAAAAAGTAACAGAATGCTGATACAAGCTATAATGTAGATGAGCCTTGAAATTAACGTGAAAGAAGCCAGTCACAAAAGACCACATATCGAATAATTTTATTCATATAAAATGTCCAGAATAGGCAAATCTATATAGACAGAAAGTAGATTCATGGTTGCCGAGGATTGGGAAGTTAGTGGGAAATGGGGCATGACTGGCAATGGGTACAGTGTTTCTTTCTGGGGTGATGAAAATCTTCTAAAATTGATTGTGCTGATGGTTGCACAACTCTTTGACTATACCAAAAACCATAAATTGGATATTTTAAATAGTAACTTGTATGGTATATGAATTAAGTCTCTTTAAGGTTGATAAATGCAAGATCCCAATTAGCCAAACACTCAGTGGTTTTGGTATTCACTAATAGTTGTTACCTAGATTCATTACTTCATTAGAGAATTTACAATATAGTGGTGTCATATCTTTATCAGTCTTTCTGAGCTGATTAACATCAATTACTTGGCTACCCTGAAATACAATTTATATAAGCAAGGAATGATAAATACTTGGCTTCTTCCCATAATTTACCAATTTTTAGAATAACAACTTAGTACCTTGAATGGGGGCCAATGAGATTTTTTTCCTCTTAAATTAACATTATGAATTCATGGAATTTTTTTTTATCTTTAATGTGTCTGATGTAAAACCATAGTCATTATTCTTGATGCTCTAATGGTTATTGTGGGCAATGGCAACAACCCCTTCAGGGTAGTTCTTGTGTTCTTTTGACAAGAACTCAGCACTTCATAACTTCCTTGCTAACTAGCACAGGAAAATATCTCCCACTCATCCTGAACATTCTGTGCTAGAGATGCAACTGTTTCTCCAATGACACTGGTTCATTTTAAGAAGAGTACTTAGGGACCACAATATTGCTACTGGGTTGCCTTATAAAGGTTCCTTTGATGCCATTATAGTGTACATGGTTAGAAAAATGACATTTTTAGAAGAGAAAAATATATCATCAATTCCACCTCTGGCCATTGAGAGTAACTGGGACCAGGCTAAGCTTCCTAATGTCAATAACGAGAACCCTGGATAAAATATATGAAACAACCATTTTTAGACATTAAGATAATAGGTACCTCAGGACTGTGATGCCTAGGGGAAGGGAAATAAATGATGTGAGCTTCATAATCACCCTGGCTTTTTGAAGACTACTGTGAAGGGATGCAGATGCAAAGGACAATGGTCTCACTAAGTTGAGGAGACAGAAGTACGAATTCAGGAAGGTGAAGTTAGATGGAATATGTGGAACATAATACCAGAAAAGATGGAGCAACACAAAGAAATTAACTACAGAAATTTGCCTGGAGTTCTCTTTAACTCTATTGCTGATATTAAGTCATGCATGTGTGGATGAAACTCCATAAGGCAAAAAACTGACATAAAAAAAGACATCTCCCATCCCCTAAAAAAATATTCCCAGAGTTCACACAGGGCAGGGAGAAACTGAAGTCCTGATCAGCCAGCAGAAAGTCCTAGTTCAACATCCAGAACGCACAGAAGAAACCCAACAATAGCTACGCCTTGATAGTAGGACTAAACTAGGCCTAGAGTAAAATTTCAAAACAAGACCCTAAATGGTAGAGTACTGCTTACCAGCAGGTTTAGTACCCTTCCCAGGAAAAATCTACACACCAAGATATACCCCAGGATAGTGAAAGGATGAAGTACAAATGATTAAAATATAAGACCAGGATGTTTTATGTTATTGACTACCACTTCTTTTTAAATTAAAAATATTAATTATGAGATATTTCAAATATACAAAAAAGATAATATAACCAAAATCTATGTACCTACTGTCTACATCTAAAAATGTTTTTTCAACTGTGCTTTTTAAAAAAATTTTTGTTGCCCAGGCTGGTCTTGAACTCCTAGGCTCAAAGAATCCTCCCACCTTGGCCTCCCGAAGTGCTGAGATTACATGCATTAGCCATCATGTCTGACCATGCTTTATTGTTTTTTAAAAAGAAATAAAACAGAATAGGATTAATACCCCTGCCCCCACCCAATTCCAATTTCCTACTTTTCTCAGGGGTAAGGACTATCCTAAATTGGTTTTTTTTCTTTTTGATGCTTTTATACTTCTCTGTCTCTCTCTCCCTCTCTCTCTCTCTCTCTCTCTCTCTGTCTGTCATACACAAATGGATTCTCTCTCTGCTAAGAAGTACAGCATTTCCTTAAGTATTTGCAAGTGTTACATAACGGTAGAACACTGTAAGTAGATTTCTAGAACTTAAGTTTTACAACTTAAAAGTATTTGTCTTGTTTATCATCATATCCTCAGTATCTAGAAAAGTATCTGGCATACAGTGGATAGTTCATTAATGTTTTTTAAATAAATGAGTCAATGACCTGTTCAATGTATTCTATTCTATGACAATGCTACAAACTTACCCCCTTCCCTTCTGCCATTTTTCTACTGATGAACATTTAGGTTGTTTTCAGATTTCTGTTATTAAAATGATGATGCAACACACATCCTTGTACAGATCTCACCACATCCAACTACAAAATTTTCTCCAAAGTATAAGCCTAGAAATGGAAATTTTGGGGTTGAATAGGGAATGCACAGCTTCAACTTTACCGGAACTTGCTCTTCAAAGTGGGTTTCGATTTACACTCTCACCAGCAGTGTACAGGGTTCCCTTTCCCCATATGCTTTCCCATATTTAGTATTTTGAACTTTCAATTTTTGCCAAAGAAGTGGGACTAAAATGTTCTTTTATTTAAATTCATAGACCTCTGATTATTAATGAGATTGAGCATCTATTGAAATGTTTATTAGCCATGTGGATTTCTTTTTCTATGGCTTTTCCAGTTTTCTAAGGAGCTGACTTAAAGATTTGTAGGATACTTTTTAATATATTTGTACTAACCCATTTGCCAGTTATATATGTTGTAAATATCTTCTTTATATTCTTTGGTATCCAACTTTGTTTATGCTGCATTACTTCCTGAAGAATTTTTTTAATTTAATATGATCAATCACACTACCTTAATTAATAGTGATTTCAGAATCTCAAATTCTTTTCTACCTGATATCATAAAATATATTTCTTCTAAATTTTAAAAGTTCTGCTTTTTCACATATAGGTATTTAACTCACTCTGGAGTTAATTTTTGTGTATGGTGTGGTTATTAATTTGCTCACTTACTCTATCCTTACATCCACTCATTGATTGATGAGAAGGGTCATATATGTTGTATATATACACATATGCGTACACAGGTCAAACCATTTGTGGGCTAATATTTTCCACCAATCTATCTATTTGTACTAATAAGAAACTTTTAATTACTAGAGCTTTAAAAAGTCTTATTTCTTCTTTAAAATTGGTTTGGTTATTCTCACTCATTTATTTTTTGAACTTTTAGAATCATTTTGTAATATTCCATGAAAATGTCTATTGCTGTTTTGATGGATCTTATTTATGTTATGGGGACTTGACAGCTTTATTGTATTTAGTTTACCAAACTATGAGCATCCTGGATCTCCATTTTGTTAAATGTTCTTTCAACAGAATTTTATAATTTTATTCATAAAATCTTATTTCTTTTAGCCCTTTTCCCGTTTAGAAAAAAAAAAAAGTGCAGCTTGCTGCTAGTGGTCATTAATTTTACATAAACATGCTCTTTGAGGCTGAAGCAAATTAACCTGATTTTCAAGGTGAAAATAAAATATAAAAACTGTTCGTGGAGTTATTTCTAAACAGAACATTAGAATTGAATAATCAGAATTGCCTATTTTGGAAAAATCAGCTTCATCAAATGAATCTTGGGCCAACAACTGCTCAAGAATGATGTTACCATCACAAATAGGAATGCCACATTTTCTAGGATTTGACATTTTCAGCGATTAAGAATTACTGTATTTTGGGCCGGGCGCAGTGGCTCACGTCTATAATCCCAACACTTTGGGAGGCTAAGGTGGGTGGATCACAAGGTCAGGAGATCGAGACCATCCTGGTTAACACGGTGAAACCCCGTCTCTACTAAATACAAAAAATTAGTCAGGCGTGGTGGCAGGCGTGCCTGTAGTCCCAGCTACTCGGGAGGCTGAGGCAGGAGAATGGCGTGAACCCGGGAGGCACAGCTTGCAGTGAGCCAAGATCATGCCACTGCACTCCAGCCTGGGTGACAGAGCGAGACTCCATCTCAAAAAAAAAAAAAAAAAAAAAGGAAAAAAAAGAATTACTGTATTTTGTAGATGGAAATACCACTATGAAAACGAGAATGCTATAAATAGAATGATGTCTTGTTTCTAAAGTTGATATATTAGAGCAACATGAAAATAATAATAAAAGCGAGATATTTCATGGCAAAGTTATCTTGGGGTAAACACTGCATCTGTAAGTGCCACTGGTGAGTATTCTCAAGGCAAATGGAAAAGGGTTAAAAGACTTATTCCTAGGCATAGTTTTTGTTGCTATTACAACCATCTGATCTTTGACAAACCTGACAAAAACAAGCAATGGGGAAAGGATTCCCTATTTAATAAATGGTGTTGGGAAAACTGGCTAGCCATATGCAGAAAGCTGAAACTGGATCCCTTCCTTACACCTTATACAAAAATTAATTCAAGATGGATTAAAGACTTACATGTTAGACCTAAAACCATAAAAACCCTAGAAGAAAACCTAGGCAATACCATTCAGGACACAGGCATGGGCAAGGACTTCATGTCTAAAACACCAAAAGCAATGGCAACAAAAGTCAAAATTGACCAATGGGATCTAATTAAACTAAAGAGCTTCTGCACAGCAAAATAAACTACTATCAAAGTGAATAGGCAACCTACAGAATGGGAGAAAATTTCTGCAATCTACTCATCTGACAAAGGGCTAATATCCAGAATCTACAATGAACTCAAACAAATTTACAAGAAAAAAACAAACAACCCCATCAACAACTGGGCAAAGGATATGAACAGACACTTCTTGAAAGAAGACATTTATGCAGCCAAAAGACACATGAAAAAATCCTCATCATCACTGGCCATCAGAGAAATGCAAATCAAAACCACAGTGAGATACCATCTCACACCAGTTAGAATGGCGATCATCAAAAAGTCAGGAAACAATAGGTGCTGGAGAGGATGTGGAGACACAGAAACACTTTTACTCTGCTGGTGGGGCTGTAAACTAGTTCAACCATTGTGGAAGTCAGTGTGGCGATTCCTCAGGGATCTAGAACTAGAAATACCATTTGAGCCAGCCATCCCATTACTGGGTATATACCCAAAGATTTATAAATCACGCTGCTATAAAGACACATGCACACATATGTTTACTGCGGCACTATTCACAATAGCAAAGACTTGGAACCAACCCAAATGTCCAACAATGATAGACTGGATTAAGAAAATGTGGCACATATACACCATGGAATACTATGCAGCCATAAAAAATGATGAGTTCATGTCCTTTGTAGGGACATGGATGAAGCTGGAAACCATCAAACTATTGCAAAGACAAAAAACCAAACACCGCATGTTCTCACTCATAGGTGGGAATTGAACAATGAGAACACATGGACACAGGAAGCAGAACATCACACACCAGGGCCTGTTGTGGGGTGGGGGGAGGGGGGAGGGATAGCATTAGGAGATATATCTAATGTTAAATGACGAGTTAATGGATGCAGCACACCAACATGGCACACGTATACATATGTAACTAACCTGCACGTTGTGCACATGTACCCTAAAACTTAAAAGTGTACAAAAAAAAAGGATGACATTAAGGAAACTAGACCCCTATCTCTCATCACATACAAAAATCAACTCAAAATGGATGAAAGATTTAAATATAAGACCTGAAACTATAAAACTACTAGAAAACATAGGGGAAATGCTTCATGACATTAATGTAAGTAAGGATTTTTTGAAGACTATCTCAAAAACACAAGTAACAAAAGCAAAATCAGACAAACAGACATCAAGCTAAAAAACTTCTGCATAACAAAAGAAACAGTTAATAGAGGAAGTGGCAACCTAGAGAATGAAAGAAAATAGATGCAAACTATGCTTTTGACATGGGGTTAATAACCAGAATGTATAAGGAACTCAAATAACCCAAAAGTAAAAAAAAAAAAAAAAAAAAAAAAAAAAACCCAAATGACCCAATTTAAAAATAGACAAAAGATCTGAACAGACATTTCTTCTTTTTTTAATAAAAATTTATTTTAAGTTTCAGGATACATGTGCAGGACATGAAGATCTGTTACATAGGTAAGCGTGTGCCATGGTGGTTTGCTGCATCTATCAACCCATCACCTAGGTATTAAGCCCAGCATGCATTAGCTATTTATCCTGATGTTCTCCCTCCCCCGATCCCTGACAGGCTCCACTGCATACTGTTCCCCTTCATGTGTCCATGTGTTCTCATTGTTCAGCTTTCACTTATAACTGAGAACATGCGGTGTTTGGTTTTCTGTGCCTGTGTTAGTTTGCTGAGTATGATGGTTTCCAGTTCCATCCATGTCCCGCAAAGCACATGATCTCGTTCCTTTGTATGGCTGCATAGTACTCCATGCTGTATATGTACCACATTTTTTTTATCCAGTCTATCATTGATGGGCATTTGAGTTGATTCCATATCTTTTTTATTGCAAATAATACTGCAATAAACATACGTGTGCATGTATCTTTGTAATAGAATGATTCATATTCCTTTGGGTATATTCCCAGTAATGGGACTGCTGGGTCAAATGGTATTTCTGGTTCTAGATCTTTGAGGAATTGCCACACTGTCTTCCACAATGGTTGAGCTAATTTACATTTCCACCAACAGTGTAAAAGCACTCCTATTTCTCTATAGCCTCACCAGCATCTATTGTTTCTTGACTTTTTAATAATCGCCATTCTAACTGGTGTGAGATGTGACATTTCTCAAAAGATGACATACAAATGGCCAACAGGTATATAAAAAAAATTATCAACATCACTAATCATCAGGGAAATGCAATCCAAAACTACAAAGAGATATATCCTCTGACCCCATCTAGAATGGTTATTATCAGAAATGCAAAAAATAACAAACGCTAACACAGATATAGAGAAATGGGAACACTTTCACACTGTTGGTAGGAACATAAATTAGTAGAGCCATTATGAAAATCAGTATGGAGGTTCTTCAAAAAATTAAAAATAGAACTACTGTATGGCCCAGCAATCCTGCTAGTGGCTACTTATCCATAGGAAATGAAATCAGTATGTCAAAGAAATATTTGCACTCCTATGTTTATTGCAGTACTATTCAAAATGGCCAAGATATGGAATCAACCTAAGTGTCCATCAGTTAATGGATGGATAAAAAACTGAGGTGTATATACATAATGGAATACTATTCAGCCACAAAAAAGAATGAAATCCTGTCATTATGGCAACATGGATACACTTGGAGGACATTATGTTAAGTGAAATATGCCAGGCACAGAAAGACAAATACTGTATGACCTCATTCATTTGTGGAATCTAAAAAAACAGATTTCACAGATGTACAGGGTAGAATACTGGCTACTGGGGAGGGTATCAGAGAGGAGGAGATGAGAAGAGATTGGTCAATGGTTACAAAATTACAGTTAGGAGGAATAAGTTCTGGAGTTCTATTGCACAGTAGGGTGACCGTAGTTAACAATACTCTGTATATCAAAATTAGTAGAAGATTTTGATTGTTCTCATCACAAAGAAACAAGAAATGTTTGAGGTGATGGATATGCTAACCATACTGATTTCATCAGTACACAATATATATACATGTATTAAAGTATCACACTGTACCCCCATAAATATGTGCAATTATTATGAGTCAATTATATATAAAATACAACTTCAGCTAGATTTGTCTCTCATGCCTACATGTCTGTTGCTTGGTCAGTTTCCATTGCTCCTCTTTCTCTGGTCTGGGAGGCCTAGCTGGTTCTCCTGTAGCCTCCATAGCCCTGTGACCTGCAGGTTGTCAAGAACAGGAGATGGAAGCTGGGCATGGTGGCTCATGCCTGTAACGCCAGCAGTTTGGGAGGCTGAGGTAAGAAAATTGTTTGAGCCCAGGAGTTCAGGACCAGCCTGGGCAACAAAAAAAGACCCTGTTTCTACCAATTTAAAAATGAGCCAAGCATGGTAGCACATGCCTGTAGTCCCAGCGATTAGGTGGATTGAGGCAGGAGGATCCCTTGAGCTCAGGAGTTTGAGGTTGCAGTGAGCTGATTGTGTCACTGCACTCCCACCTGGGCAAGAGAATGAGACCCTATCTCAAAACAAACAAAACAAAACAAGATAAGAGAGGAATTCAAGATGGGCAAATAGACACACCCGGGAGGAGTATTTCCCACTAAAGGACTGGACATCTGCAAGACTGGCACACTCCGAGCAGATCATCGGAGGGAAGGCATTGAGAATGGATGGATGGAGGATGTGGACACTGGACTGAAGGGGGATGAAGCTGAGAACCCTGCGCAGGGCTGGCCAAACACCAGGACAGGCTCCTGGACCCCAACTGACTCCTGGGAAAAGGTGAATTGAATGGGTGAGCACTGGCCCCCTCTTGCCATGGACCCTCAGAATCCTAACTGCAGGAGAACTCTTGACCCCCATGGACACCTGAGTTGGCAGGGACAGCTGCACAGAAAAGTAGCAGAGCAGGGCTCCAGCCCATACGCGGTCTAGGGGTTTGGTGCAGGAACTGATGCAGTACAGCATGGACAGGGATGCCCATGCCTGCCCCCACCCCCAACCAGGAACGTCAAGCACTGCTAGATGGCTTTAGCCTTTGAGAGACTGTTTAACCTGAACAGAGCAGGGCAGACTTGCCCATGGTTAGTCTGATCCTAGCACTCCCACTACTTGCTAGACTCTCCAGGGACCCCAGTCTGGCCATGCCTTCTTACTGGGCAGCTTCCAGTGTTCAACCAGAATGCCTCCCAGGGACCCTCATCATAGCTCCTTTGCTGGCAGACCACTTTCACCTGTTGGAGAACTCCAGCAGATAGGTCCCCAGTCCACTGACAGTCTCCCTCCCACTGAAACTTCCCCTCTGCCGCTCTGCTGGCATGCACTTGCCCACAGCACCTCCCACTCCCCACTGCTTTGTTGGCTATGGGTGTGGGTGGACCCTGTCTCCCCTCCCTGGATGGTGCACATATGTGCACACACTCCTCTGTCCGACCCAGCTGAGGCACAGGCAGTCCACCACGTAGAGCATGCTGCTGCATTGCAAGTGCCCATGCAGATGCCAGAATCCAGCCCCTGCTGGCACTCTACCTGTGCCACCTGAATGTGTATATGGACACTGGTGCCCCTGCCCCTGCCAGCACAAGTACATGCATAGATGCCAGTACCCCTGTTACCACATGGCCAACATGTGGACACCCCGCAGTGTCACCACAGATGGCGGGAATGTATGTATGGATGTTTCTGCCCCACTCCTACAGGTGTCCCCTATAGCTGATGCATGTGCATCTTGCTGCACCACCACAGTTGCTAGCACACATGAATGGGCACAGATCCCACTGCCACTGTCCCTACAAAGCACGCTGGCTGGCACAACCCGATGGGGTACTGGGGCCAGGAGACTAGGGAATACCTAGACCCCTCCAGCACAGCAGGTTCCTAACCTCAAGGGGATGGAGAACAAAGCCAAGGGCTTGGTCCCAGCCCCCGAGAGTAAGATCACACAGCCAAGGGGTCCTGAGCTGAGCCTTGGCCCTTTGAAATCTTCCAGAATCAAAGCCAGTCAACAGAACCCACATTATACCACAGTCAAATCCAAAGATCATCAAAAAAGATAAAAAGAAAAACTCATTCAAAGGAGCAACTTCAAAGATTAAAAGAACATCAGCCCACACAGATGAGAAAGAACTAGTGCAAGAATTCTGGCAACTGAAAAAGCCAGAGTGACACTACAAATGACTACACCACTTCCCTAGCAATGTTTTCTGACCAGACTCAAACGGCTGAAATGACAGAGACAGAATTCAGAATGTAGATAGGAATGAAGATCATCAAGATTCAGGAAAAAGTCAAAATCCAATCCAAGGAATCTAAGGAATACAATAAAACAATACAGGAGCTAAAAGATGAAATGGCCATTTTAAGAACTGATCGGATAGAGCTGAAAAATACACTACAAGAATTTCGTAAGACAATCACCAAGTATTAACAGCACAGTCAGCCAAGCTGAGGAAAGAATCTCAGAGCTTGGAGACTGGTTCTCCAAAATAACTCAATGAGACAAAAATAAAGAAAAACCATTAGAGAATGAACAAAACCTCTGAGAAATATGGGATTACATAAAGAGACTAAGTCTACAACTCACTGACATCCTTGAAAGCGAGGGAGAGAAAGCAAGCAACCTGGAAAACATATTTGAGAATATCATCCATGAAAATTTCCCCAAACTCTCTAGATAGGAGTAAAATTAAAATTCAGGAAATGCTGAGAACCACTGTGAGACAGTATACAAGACAACCATCCCTCGACACACAGTCATCAGATTCTCCAAGTGTAGCACAGTTTGAAGTTGGGTAGTATGATACCTCCAGCTTAAGTTCTTTCTACTTACCATTGCTTTGGCTGTTTTTCATGTCTCCAAGGTCGACATAAAAAAAAATAATAATAAAGAAACAGAAAAGGCAGCTAGAGAGAAGGGGTAGGCCACTTACAAAGCAAATCACATCAGGGTAACAGTGAATCTTTCAGCAGAAATCCTACAAGGCAGAAGAGATTGGGGGCCTATATCAGCATTCTTTTTTTTTTTGAGATGGAGTCACCAGGCTGGAGTGCAGTGGTAGTGGCGTGATCTTGGCTCACTGCAACTTCCACCTATGGGGTTCAAGTGATTCTCCTGCCTCGGCCTCCTGATAGCTGGGATTACAGGCACGTGCCAACATGCTCAGCTAATTTTTGTGTTTTTAGCAGAGACAGGGTTTTGCCATGTTGGCCAGGATGGTCTTGAACTCCTGACCTCAAGTGATCCACCTGTCTTGGCCTCCCAAAGTGCTAGGATTACAGGTGTGAGCCACTGCACCCGGCTATATATTCAGCATTCTTAAAAAAACTTCAATGAAGAATTTCATATCCAGCCAAACTAAGCTTCATAAGCCAAAGAGAAATAACATCCTTCTCAGACAAGCAAATTGTAAGGGAATTCATTACCAGCAGAACTCTCCTACAAAAGGTCTTTACGGGAGTGCTAAATATAGAAAGGCCATTACCAGCCACCATAAAAACACACTGAAGTACACAGACCACTAACACTACAAAGCAACTCCACAATTGAGTATGCATAATAACTAGCTAACAACAAGATGACAGGATCAAATCTGCCCATATCAATATTAACCTTGAATGGAAATAGGCTGCATGCCCCAATTAAAAGGCATAGAGTGGTAAGTTGGATAAAGAAGCATGACCCAACTGTATGCTGTCTTCAAGAGACTCATCTCACATGCAATGACATCCACAGCCTCAAAGAGGAAAAGATGGAGAAAAATCTACCAACCAAGCAAACAGAAAACAGAAAAAAAAAGCAGGGGTTGCTTTCTAATTTCAGACAAAGCAGAGTTTAAAGCAACAATGATCAAAAAAGACAAAGAAGGGCATACATAATAGTAAAGGATTCAATTCAAGAAGAAGACTTAGCTATCCTAAATATATATGCACCCAACACAGGAGCACCCAGATTCATGAAACAAGTTCTTAGGAACCTAGAAAGAAACTTACATAATAATGGTGGGAGACTTCAACACACCACACCACCAGTATTAGACAGACCACTGAGGCAAAGAACTAACAAAGATGTTTGTGACTTGATCTCAACATTTGACCAGATGACCCTAATAGACATGAACAGAACTCTCCTCCCCCAAATAACAGAATATACATTCTTCTCATTTGCACATCGTACATACTGGAAAACTGACCACACAATCAGCCATAAAACAATTCTCAGCAAATTAAAAAATCCCAAAATCATACTGACCATACTCTCAGACCACAGTGCAATAAAGAGAAATGAATACTAGGACGGTCACTGAAAACCATATACATAGTATATCTGCTGCTGAAGCGAGCATAGAAAACCATATAATCACAAGGAAATTAAACAACCTGCTCCTGAACAACTTCTGGCTAAACAATGAAAATAAGGCAGAAATGAAATCCTTTGAAACTAATGAGAACAAAGGTACAACATACCAGAATCCGTGCAACACACTTAAAGCAGTGTAAGAGGGAAGTTGATAGCATTAACCTACCACCACACCAGAATGAACTAGAAAAACAAGAGCAAGTCAACCCAAAAGCTAGGACGAAACAAGGAATAACAAAATCAGAGCTGAACTGAATGAAATTGAAATCTGAAAAATCATACACAAGATCAGTAAATTCAGAAGTGGGTTCTTTAAAAGAAAAAATACAATTGATAGATCGCTAGCTAGACTAATAAACAAAAAACAGAGATGATCCAAATAAATGCAATCTGAAATTGCAATGGAGACATTATCACTAACCCACAGACATACAAAAAACCCTCAGAAATTATTATGAACACCTCTATGCACACAAACTAGGAAACCTAGAAGAAACAGATAAATTCCTGGAAACATACAACCTCCCAAGATGAACCAGGAAGAAACTGAAAGACTGAACAGACCAATAATGAGTTCTGAAATTGAATCAGTAATAAGCCTACAAATCAAAAAAAGCCACAGCAATCAGGCATGAGAAAAAAATAAAAGGCATCCAAATAGGAAGAGAGGAAGTCAAATTATCTCTCTTTGCAGACAATATGCTTCTATACCTAAAAAATCCCACAGTCTCTGCCCAAAAGCTCCTATGTCTAATAAACACCTTCAAGGAAGTGTCAGGATAAAAAAAAATCAATGTATAAAAATCAGAGGCATTTTTATACACCAGCAACATCCAACATGAAAGCCAAATCACGAGTGTAATCCATTCACAATAGCCACAAAAAATATAAAGAACCTAGGAATGTAGCTAAATAGAGGTGAAAGATTTCTACAAAGAAATTTACAAAACACTGCTGAAAGCAATCAGAAATGACACAAACAATGGAAGAACATTCCATGCTTATCCATAGGATGAATCAATATTAACATGGCCATACTGCCCAAAGCAATTTGCAGATTCAGTGCTATTCCTATCAAAGCACCAATGACATTCTTCTCAGAATTAAAAAAAAAACTATTTTAAAATTCATATGGAACCAAAAAGAGCCCCAATAGCCAAAGCAATGCTAAGCAAAAAGAACTAAGCTGAAGATATCACATTGCCCAGCTTCAATCTATGCTACAAGGCTATAGTAGCTGATATAGTTTGGCTCTGTGTCCCCCACCAAATCTCATGTTGAATTTTAATCCCAAGTGCTGGAGTTGGGGCCTTGTAGGAGGTGACTGGATCATGTGGGCTTCTTATGAATGGTTTAGCCCCAACCCTCTTGGTGCTGTCCTTGCGATAGTGAATTCTTGTGAGATCTGTTTGTTTAAAAGTGTGTGGCACTCTCTCTCGGCTCCTGCTCTGGTCATGTGAAATGCCTGATCCCCTTTTGCCTTCTACCATGACTATAAGTTTCCTGAGGCCTCCCCAGAAGCTGAGCAGATGACAGAATCATGCTTCCAACCAAACCTCTTTTCTTTATCAGTTACCCAGTCTCAGGTATGTCTTTATAGCAATGTGAGAACAGACTAATATCATAACAAAAACAGCATGGTACTGGTACAAAAACAGATACATAGACCAATGGAATAGAATAGAGAGCCCAGAAATAAAGCTGCTCACCTACAGCCATCTAATCTAATCTTTGACAGTCGACAATATCAAGCAATAGGTAAAGGATTCCTGTGCAATAAATGGTGCTATGACAACTGGCTAGCCATATGCAGAATATTCAAACTGGACGCCTTTCTTACACCATATAAAAAAATCAACTCAAAATGGATTAAAGACTTAAGTATACAATCTCAAACTATAAAAACCCTAGAAGAAAACCTAGGACACACCTTTCTGGACACAGACCCTGGCAAAGATTTCATGACTAAGACCACAAAATCAGCTGCAACAAAAACAAAAATTGACAAATGGGATCTAATTAAACTAAAGAGTTTCTGCACAGCAAAAGAAACTATGAAGAGAGTAAAAAGACCACCCACAGAATGGGAGATAATATTTGCAAACTATGCATCTAACACAAGTCTAATATCCAGGATCTATAAAGAACTTAACAAATTAACAAACAAAAAACAAAGAAAAAGTGGGCAAAGGACACAGACAGACATCTCTAAAAAGACAACATATATGTCTACAACAAGCATGTGAAAAATGCTCAACACCACTAATCATTAGAGAAATCCATAGCAATGAGATACCATTGATCTCACTGATCCAAATCAATGAGTTACATGAGATACCATCTCATACAAGTCAGAATGGCTATTATTAAAAAGTCAAAAATGAACAGATGCTGGTGAAGTTGTTGAGAAAAGGGAATGCTTATATACTGTTGGTGGGAAAGTAAGTTAGTTCAGCCACTGTGGAAAGCAGTTGTGATGCTTTCTCAGAGAACTCAGAACTACCCAGAAATCCCATTATTGGGTATATTCCCAAAGGAATATAAATTGTTCTACCATAAAGACACATGCACATGTATGTTCATCACAGCACTATTAACAATAGCAAAGACATGGACTCAATCCAGGTGCCCATTCATGGCGGACTGGATAAAGAAAATGTGATACACATCACACATACATACATACATACACACACACCATGGAATATTAGCCATAAAAAAGAATGAGAATCATATCATGTCTGATATGATTAGGCTTTGTGTCCCCACCCAAAGCTCATCTTGAATTGTAATAACCAATATCCCCACATGTCAAGGGAGAGGCCAGGTGGAGGTAATTGAACCATAGAGGTGGTTTCCCCCAAGCTGTTCTTGTGATAGTGAGTGAGTTCTCATGAGATCTGATTTTTTTTTTTGGAGATGGAGTCTAACTGTTGCCCAGGCTGGTGTGTAGTGGCGTGATCTCAGTTCACTTCAACCTCCGCCTCCCAGGTTCAAGCAATTCTCCTGCCTTAGCCTCCTGAGTAGCTGGGATTATAGGCGCCTGCCACCACACCCAGCTAGTTTTTTTTTGTATTTTTAGTAGAGATGGGATTTCACCATGTTGGCCAGGCTGGTCTCAAACTCCTGACCTCAAGTGATCCACCTGCCTTGGCTTCCCAAAGTGCTGAGATTACAGTTGTGGGCCACTGCACCCAGCCGAGATCTGATGGTTTTATAAGGGGCTCTTTCCCCTTCGCTTAGCACTTCTCCTTCCTATAGCCTTGTAAATAAGGTGCCTTGCTTCCCCTTTGCCTTCTGCCATGATTGTAAGTTTCCTGAGGCCTCCCCAGCCATGCGGAACTGTGAGTCGATTAAACTCTTTCCTTTATAAATTGCCCAATATGGGGCAGTTCTTTATAGCAGTATAAAACAGACATACAATGTCCTTTACAGGAACATGGATGGAACTGGAAGCCATTATCCTAAGTAAACAAATGCAGGAAAAGAAAACCAAATACCACATGTTCTCATTTGTAAGTGGGAGCTAAATATGAGTACACATGAACACAAAAAGACAGCAATAGATACCAAGGCCTACCTGAGGGTGGACCTCGGTAGGAGGTTGAGGACTGAAAAATTACCTGTTGGGTACTACGCTTATTACTTGGGTGATGAAATAACCTGTACACCAAATCCCCATGACACACAACTTACCTAAGTAACAAACCTGCATATATGCCCCTAAAACTAAAAGAGAAACAACAACTTGTATATGTGTGTGCATGTGTGTATGTGTGTGTGTATGTATATGTTTACTACTTTGTAAAGAAAGTTAAAATAGTATAACTATTTTGATAGAAACATCAAATTCCCACACAACAAATATTTATGGTGTCACTCCCACTGAGTTTTTTTTTTTCTTATTAGCTTTCTGCCATGGTCTTAATGTTTGTGTGCCCCTCTCCAAATTTACATGTAGAAACTTAATCCCCGGTGTGATAGCATTGGGTGTGGGTCCTTTGGGGAAGTAATTTAGGAGGTCTCTGATCTTGGGAATGGAATTAGTACCCTTGTGAAGGAGGTTGAAGGGAGTAATCCTATCCTACTTTTCAAAGGAAGAAACTGAAACTTACAAAGGTTAATAAAACCTTGGTGAACTCACAGAGCTACTACATGATCTATTTGGAATTTGAATTCAGGCCCGTAACTAGAAAGGCTGTGCTCTTAACAGGTGCATTATATTGTTTCAACACTTGCTGACTGCCTATTGATTGCAATATTTCATTTAATAGCCACACAATTCTTCGGGATGTGTCAAAATCTTATATTTTACTGATAAGGAAACGGACACCCAGAGAAATTAATTAACTTGTCCAGAGTCACACAATAACAAAACAGTAAGTTCTAGGTCCACGCTTTTAACATTGCTCTTAACTGCTTCCCTAAATACCTTCCCAATGATGATCCAAATCCAACCCACATCATCACTTTCAACAATCCTGTTTCTTCATAGTTCCTGGGAATGGAATAGAAAATAAGCTAAATGATTTAATTTATTCTAGAGTACAGTTCTCCAAGTATCCATTTACGACTTTGTAGTATCATAGAAAAGTGAATTCCCAGGGATGCAGGGCTGGGGGATGTACACCTAGCACTAGAAAGAAATACCTTCAAGACTTCTCAATTTTTTCCATATGGCCCACGTTTATCATAACTAGATAATAGTGTATTATATTAAGGAGAAATGAGTTTTCTACCTGCATTAGTTAATACACAGGGTATCTGCCATGGAGTCTACTAATTTAAAAGAACTGAGCTGAACTGAAGACAGCTAGCATCAAGATCCATACACGGGCAATTTCTCTCATTTTTTTTTAGTGTCATTATTTCCGAGAACCCAGACTTACATAAATGTGGTTAAAAACAGTAAGTATTTACTCACTGCGTGAGGCAATCAATCACTAAAGTGAGCTTAGAGTAGAATATAGCCAGAGAGTTAGCATGATGGAATACTATCAGGCTGCTGTAAGCAGAAACCTCAATAAGCACATCTGCTTACTGAGAAAAAAAATCACTCAATGTCACATGCTGGGCCAAAAGAGTTTCTAATTTATTTACTTAAAATTAAGATTAAATAATTAATGGTCCTACTTCTGGCTCTCAAATATTATTTTCATGATATTTCTTACCTATTGTAATAATTGACATGCCTGGTTGAAATTTTCTTTAAAAATTATTTTACCATAAAGTATTTTATATACCACCTTTCTTCAAGAGATATTTTTAGTATCTTTTGCACAGGTATGGACAAAAACTTAGGAGTATAAAAATTTTTTTAAATGTTTTTGTTCCCTGAAATGTTTTAATAAAACCGATACTTGAGGGAAGTGTGCTATTTTACCAGCTTTGAGTAACTTTTCTTAGCACTGTTTTAGGGAAGGGTGGTTAATCACAGTGTGTAGGTACAATACAGTTATTAAAACTGGTCTTTTCAATAAACGACACTCAAGAAATTATGCATCTATAAGGGCAAGAAAAACAAAATGAAGTCTCTACCTCATGTTTCGCTCCTTTTGCCCAGGGTGGAGCGTAATGGCTCAATCTCGGCTCACTGAAACCTTTGCTTCCCTGTAAACTTCGCCTCCTAGTATTAGTTTTTTTTTTTTTTAATATGAGGCAGAGGCCAGGTGCGGTGGCTCAGGCCTGCAATCCCAGCACTTTGGGAGGCCAAGGCAGGTGGATCACCTGAGGTTAGGAGTTCGAAACCCGCCTGGCCAACATGGTGATCCCCATCTCTACCAAAAATACAAAAAATTAACTGGGTGTGGTGGTGGGTGCCTATAATCCCCCAGATACTCTGGAGGCTGAGGCAGGAGAATCGCTTGAACCTAGGAGGCGGAGGTTGCAGTGAGCTAAGATTGCACCATTGCACTATAGCCTGGGCAACAAGAGCAAAACTTCATCTCAAAAAAAAAAAAAAAAAAAAAATTAATACCAAATGGACAAGAAACTAAAAGTAAAACCTCAAGAATATAGGAGAATATCTTCTTAACTTTGGGATGGGATATTTTAAAGGAGAGCAAAAACAACCTTTATAAAAGATAATATTGATAAATCTGACATACTAATATTAAGAACTTTTGTTCATCGAAAGAACCAAAACACAATAAAAACACAGCTCAGTAACAGGAGTAGATATGTTTAATATATTTGAACAACCTAGGACTAGTGTCCAGAACACACAGGAAATTCTAACAATCAGTAGAAAAATGTGCAAAAGATTTGAACAGGCATATCACAAAAGAAGAAACCCAAATGGCCAATAAATATGAAAAGGTGCCTCAACCTATCTGCCAAAAAACAAATGCACATTAAAATCTTGGCAAGATAGCACTGTCTACCTACAAGAGTAGCAAAAATCAAAATGTCTGATAATAACAAGTGCTAGAAAGAAAGGAAGCAACAAGACTTTTATATACTGCTGGTAGAAATGCAAATTGGTACAATTTCTTTGGAAAACTATTTAGCATTATCAAGAAAAGATAAAGAGAGACATATATTATGACCCAGGAACTCTGCTTGCTAGAGAAATTTTTGCACAAATACCAGGATACATGCTTACAGGCACATTTTTCATAAAAATAATCCAAATGCCCATCAACAGTGGAATGAATAAATACCACTATGACAAATTCATACAATGGCACACTATACAGTAATGGAAATAAAACTGTACAATATAAATTCTCAAAAATGTAAATTTGATAGAAGGAAGCCATCAAAATACATACAGTAGGATTCCACTTACATGAAGTTCAAAACTAGACATGTTTAATTAACATGGTGTTTAGAAACAGACCCTTAAGTGATAAAACCATAAAGAGAAGGAAGTCGCTTCTTAAAAGTCAAATTAGTAGTTTATCATAAAATGCAGAGAAAGGAGTGTGATTAGCAAAATAAACAGGAGCAGACAAAAGGGTTCTGGGATGCTGACAATGTCCTATTTCTCAATTAGTAGTCACTGAGGTTTTTGCCTTCATAGTTTTCATTATTTTGTGCAAGTAAGTATCTGTGTACTGTATTACATAAGGCAAGAGGTGTCAAAGATACATTTTTAAACAGTCCAAAAATAGTTAGTTTACATAATCATAATAGAAAATACCACTGAACCCACAGAAATATAAGCAACAATGGGAGAATATTATGAATACCTCTATGCATATAAACTAGAAAATCTAGAAGTGGATAAATTCCTGGACACATACACCCTCCCAAGACTGAACCAGGAAGACAATGAATTCCTGAACAGACCAATAATGGGCTCTGAAATGGATGCAGTAATAAATAGCCACTCAACCAAAAAAAAGCCCAGGATCAGAAGGATTCGCAGCTGAAGTCTATCAGGTATACAAAGAAGAGCTGGTACTATTCCTACTGAAACTATTCCAAAAAATTGAGGAGGGACTGCCCTCCTAACTCATTCTATGAGGTCAGCATTATCCTGATACCAAAACCTGGAAGAGATACAACAAAGAAAACTTCAGGCCAATATCCTTGAAGAACATCAATGCAAAATTCTCAACAAAATACTGGCAATCAAATCTAGCAGCACATCAAAAAGCTTATCCACCATGATGAAGTAGGTCTCATCTCTGGGATGGAAGGTTGGTTCAACATATGCAAATCAATAATGTGATTCCTCACATAAACAGAACTAAAGACAAAAAAACCACATGATTATCTCAATAGAGACAGAGAAGGCTTTTGATAAAATTCAACATCCCTTCATGTTAAAAACTCTCAATAAAGTAAGTATTAAAATAACATACCTCAAAATAATAAGAGCCATCTATGACAAACCCACAGCCAACATCATACTGACTGGGCAAAAGCTGGAAACATTATCCTTGAAAGCCGGCACAAGACAAGGATGTCTTCTCTCACCACTCCTATTCAACATAGTATTGGAAGTCCTGGCCAGGGCAATCAGGCAAGAGAAAGAAATAAAGGATATCCAAATAGAAAGGGAGGAAGTCAAACTATCCTTGTTTGCAGATGACACGATCCTGTATCTAGAAAACCCCATCGTCTCAGTCCAAAAGCTTAAGCTGATAAACAACTTCAGCAAAGTCTCATGATACAAAATCAATGTGCAAAAATCACTAGCATTCCTACACACCAACAACAGTCAAGCGAAGAGGCAAATCAGGAACAAATTCCCATTCCATATTGCCACAAAAAGAATAAAATACCTAGCAATACAGTCAACTAGGGAGGTAAAAGATCTCTACAAGGAGAACTACAAACCACTGCTTGAAGAAATTAGAGATGATAAAAACAAATGGAAAAACACTCCATGCTCATGGATAAGAAGACTCAATATCATTAAAATGGCCATACTGCCCAAAGCAATTTGTTAGATTCAATGCTATTCCCATTAAACTATCATTGATATTCTTCACAGAACTAAAAAAAAAATTTTTTTTAATTCATATGGAAGCAGACAAGAGCCAAAATAGCTAAGGCAATCCAAAACAAAAAGAAGAAAGCTGGAGGCATCACGCTACCCAACTTCAAACTATATTACAGGGCTACGGTAACCAAAACAGCATGGTACTGGTACAAAAACAGACACATAGACCAATGGAACAGAATACAGAACCCAGAAATAAGGCCACATTCCTACAACTATCTGATCTTCGACAAACCTGACAAAAACAAGCAATGGGGAAAGGATTCCCTATTCAGTGAATAGTGATGCAATACCTGGCTAGCCATATATAGAAGATTTAAACTGGACCCTTTCCTTACACCAGGTACAAAAATTAACTCAAGATTTATTAAAGACTTCAATGTAAAATCCAAAACTAAAAACCGTGGAAGACAACCTAGGCGATACCATTCAGGACACAGGCAAAGATCTTATGATGAAGACACTGAAAGCAATTGCAACAAAAGCAAAAACTGACAAATGGTATCTCATTAAACTGAAGAGCTATTGCACAGAAAAAGAAACTATCAAGAGAGTAAATAGATAACCTACAGAATGGGAGAAAACTTTTGCAAACTATGCATCCAACAAAGGCCTAATACCTGGCATCTATAAGGAACTTTTTTTTTATAAGGAACTTAAATTTACAAGATAAAAACCAATAACCCCATTAAAAAGTGGGCAAAGGACAAGAACAGACACTTTTCTAAAGAAGACATACAGGCAGCCAACAATCATTTTTTAAAAAGTTCCACATCACTGATCATTAGAGAAATGCAAATCAAAACCACCATAAGATATCATCTCACATAGTCAGAATGGCTATGATTAAAATGTCAAAAAATAACAGATGCTGGTGAGGTTGTGGAGAAAAAGGAATGCTTATACACTCAGTTTGATGACATTTGACTACTGCTCACAACTATCTAAGCACCACCCAAAACAAAATACAGAACACTTTTTAATCACCCTAGAAATTTCCTTATGCCCATTTCCAGTAAATTCTCCTTCTCTCAACACCTGCTTTTGTTGTTTCTTTTTAAAAAATACAAACCATTTATAAGTTAAATCTGTCATATTCATGAAATAACAATTCAATTTTTCTTTATAGTAGTCTTCCAAGGGAAGCTAGCTGAAAAACGTCTGAAAAACATCTTCATTTTACTTTGGGCTATATACTTGTCACCTTCTGACAAAATATGAGTGTCATACCAGCTAGATTCAGTTATGTATCAGCTGCAATGAGGAAACAACTATGTAAGCTAAGAACATAGTGAAGGGATCAAAAGAGATTCCTAGTATTGAATGCTTTCCATTTCTTCAGCTGAAGAATTCCAGCTGAAAATAAGAGAAGCAGAACAATGGGGTTTGGAAGATGGGCAGTGTCTAGCAGGATCTGAACACAGTTTTCTGAATATGATTAGGTTGAAAAAGCTCTTAAGGCTTACTGATTTCTCTCTCTGAGCCTAGGCATGTGTTACATAGTCACAACAGTTGGCAAAAAGAGGAAAATGGTAGGGAAGAGTTTCTACCTTTCTACCTTATACAGGTATCTGTGAATGGAATTTTACAAGGTAAGTTTTGAAAATACCAAAGCATGGCATGGTTTGCTATAGGTATTATAATGTAAATTGTGATTTCACATATCTCAATTCACTTCAAATCATCAATGTTGCCAGCTATGTGGTTTGCTTACTCAGATTCGAAAGAATCACAGCTGAATCTCTATTTAAATTTGGCAGGATTCTATAAAGTCAGGAAAGGCAATTGGACAAACTCCATGTCCAATCCATCTGCTTAAACTGTTTACTTATAGTAACAGCATACACATGTCTCATGTTACTGATAAACCACAGAAAAGCTTCTGGGATGCTGTTACTATCCAAACTTAAATGTAATGCTTATCATCACAAAGTAATGAGAAAAGTCAATGCAAAAACAGATCACATTCACTTGGACCGAATTTAATACAGTGGTAAGAATAAGGAAAATGCTTTTGCACATATAAGAGTATTTTTTAAACTCTTTTTTGAAATAATTGAACATTTCTTAAAAAAACATTTCTTCAATTTTGAAATAATTGAACATTTCTTCAATAAAAAATTCTTTTATTTGGAGCAATTTACTTTACCTTAAATTCTAAAAATTAATTTTATTATTAAACGTAAACATACAGAAAAGTCAGAAAAATTAGCAAACATGTATGTACAAAATAAATAATAATTTTAATTTGAACACTGTGTAACCAGTATCCAGTCAAGAAAAAGAAAACTAGAAGAAGCCACTAAAGAAGCTACCTATATGACTCTTTCTGATCACACATCTCACCCTTCTCTCTGAACAATCACGATCCTGATTTTTAGGAAATTTCTTTTTCTATTTTATTTATAGTTTTACCGCCTATGTGTATATTCCAAAACAATATAAGTCCTTCTGTCTTTTCTTGAACTTTACATGACTGGAATTGTAACAGTATATATATTTTTTGGTGACTTGTTTCACTAAAAAGAGTTTGTGAGATACATCCATATTGTTATCCACAGATGTAGTTCATTCATTTTTATGTTGAATAATAGTCCATTATATGAACATACCATAATTTGTATCTCCAGCTGTTGATGTATTCTTGCACTATTTTCCATATGTGGTGATTATAAACAACGCTGCCATTGAACATTTGTGTATATCTTGCCTGGTGGATATATGCATTGCTTTCCAGAGTATATACCTAAAAGTGAAATATGATACACGTCTACAAATTTGGTAGACAACAGTAGACTGTTTGCTACATGGTAGGCTCAACTTATGTTGTCACGAACATTGTCTGTATGTTCCCATTGCTCTAGTTCTTTGCCAATACTTGGTATTTTCAATCTAATTTTTGTCATTCTGATAAGTGAATCACATTATCACATTCAATTTTTAATTTGAATTGTCCTGATTATTAAAGAGGTTGACTATCTTCATATTTATTTTTTAGCTATTTGGATTTCTTTCAGAATTCCTATCCTCTTGACCATTATCCTACTGGTTTAGTTTGTTTTTTTTTTTTTGCACAAAATTAATGTTTATTCCACCTTTGTGTCATATTCCTGGATCCTTCACCAATGTTACATGAGGAAAAGAACAAAAGCAAAACAAATGAAAAACTGAAATCAGAAATCACTAATATCAAGTAGGGAAACAAATAAATTAAAATCTAGCAGCCATCAGCAAGAGTACAGCAAAGACAATGCTGTAAAAAGAAACAAAGAAAATTGCTAGAAAACTGTATGCATCATAATCTTTCAAACCAGCAAAATATGCTCCTGCATACAATGGAACAACAGAATTTTTTTTCCTGTAAAGTATAGAAATGCCAAGTTGTTTTTTGACTATTGTGAATAGGTAAAATCTGTATGTAATTAATGGTAATTCTACTGAACTATTACAGAGTGAGCCAGGAACACATTTATGGATTCTGGGGATGTGTACTGTAATTCTTTGATTGGGATAGTGGAAACTCTAGCCAAAAAGAAAAAAAAAAAAAAATGAACACAGAAGTACAAGACAAAGGCGAATGAGACTTCTCTTATATCTTAGAAACATTTAGATGGAAATCAAATTTAAATGCAGTCCACTCTGCTTTTTGAAGAGGCTTTGGTTCAGCTCCCAAATCTCGATTGCTTGATGCAGTCTCCTATGAGAATACTCAGAAGGTGTCTTCTTAAACAACAAACCTATTTTTAGTGGTGGAGCCGCTCTTAGTAGCTGTGTCTGCATGGGACTGATAACCAATCACTATCTTTGGAGGAAGTCCTAACCTTTCCTTGTATACCCTCCCTATATGTGTAACAGCTTCTCTGTTTTCACATTCAGTAGTCCATATTGCTATCTTATCACCTTTAGCTCTAACATTAACAACAGCGCCACATACATCATCACTGTAGTCATCAAAAGATTCTCCAATAAGGCACAGAAGTGTCTCTAGCCAAAAGCGATCGAGGTCACTTCGTCTCTGCTGTTTGTTCAATGTAATTAGCCATCGTCCTCCCCGTTTGTTTTTCTCATCTTCCCACATAGGCTCAATACCATCCTTAAAAAGTGAGTAGTCACAGCCAGGCATTAAATTACTAGACAACTGGATATGGTTGTACAGAGCCCAAAAGTCTTCAACAGATCAGCCGCAGGTTTGCTTGCCTAGTTTTGCTTTTATCATTTTTAAAAAACCAGAGTGCCCATCTGTTCTGTAGGGGATGTTTAATATAGTGTTCTGGGTTAGCAATCTCCTGATTAGATTCAGTTTTCTCCTCTTCTGTAGTCGGGGGATTAGGAGTAGGGGTGGTTTCCGGTTCGACAGTCGCCATCTTAGATCGATCTGATCGCACCGGTTTAGTTTGTTTTTGTATCTCATTAATTTGTAGGAATTCCTTATATACTCTGGATGCCACTCTTTTGTTGATTATATATATGTAAAATATTCTTCCCTCCTATTGCTTATCTTGTTACTCTCTTCCTGGTGTCTTTTGATGAACAAAAGTTCTTATTTTCAGTGCAGCCCAATTTATCAAGTTTCCCTTTATTGTTAATTTCTTTTGTGTCATTTTCTTGTCCAGGTAAAACTCCGAGGTAAAGAAGAGATTAGTCTATATTATCTTCTAAAAATTAGTTTTTTCTTTTCATATTTAGATCCATCTGGAATCAATTTTTTGTTTATGATGTGAGATAGAAGTAACATTTTTTAAAAAACAAGGATATTCAATCATTATAGCCTTTATTCACTAAATAGAGCATACTTTCCCACAATGTTTTGTGGTGCTTCCTTTTTCCATATGTGCATAGACAAGTACCTCATATGTCACAGATCAAGCATATATATATATACAAATGGCACTGTTTATGAATTCAATTATGTTCCATTCTTATTTTTCTCCGTCTTATCTCCAATAGAACACTATCCTAATTACTGTGGCTTTATAAAAAGTGTTTATACTTGGTAGAGCAAATCTTCCCATATTGTTCCTTTTCCCTGAGCTACAAGTCTCACTCTCGCCCAGGCTGGAGTGCAATGGCGCGATCTTGGCTCACTGCAACTTCTGACTCCTGAGTTTGAGTGATTCTCCTGTCTCAGACTCCCAAGTAGCTGTGATTACAGGTGCCCACCACCACACCTGCCTAATTTTTTTTATTTTTAGTAGAGACGGGATTTCGCCATGTTGGCCAGGCTGGTCTTGAACTCCTGTCATCAAGTGATCCACCCGCCTCAGCCTTGCAAAGTGCTGGTCATATTGTTCTTTTTCAACAGGGTTTTGCATACTGTTTCATTGGATCTTTGAAATTCCATATTTTAGAATCTGTGTCTATATATTGTTCTTTAGAAATTCTAAATAGTGTTTTAGAATTTCCAAAGACTAAAGTGTTGGACTTTTAAATGAGATTTCACTGACTCTACAAATAAGTCTGGGCAGAAAAGAAAAATATACTATAGTGAGTTTTCCAATCCATAAACATTATAGATTTACTCCTAGATATTTAACATTTTGATAATATATAAATATAATTGATTTCTATATACTGCCCATTGTCTAGTACCCTTGATAATCTAACTTATTTGTGCTAATATTTACCTGTAAATTATTTTAAATTTTCTATATATAACATATCATTTGCTAACAATGACTATTTCACTTTTTCTCTCAAATCTTACAACTTTTATTTATTTATTTTTCCACTAGTTAGAACCCCCATTTTAAACAGATGTGTTGACAGCAAATATTCTTTTTTTGTACACAATTTCGAAGTGAAAATTTTCAACATTTCACCAGTAAATATTATTTTGCTATAATTTTTTTGGTAGATTCAATTTGTCAGATTAAGGAAATTCCATTCTGTTCCTGGTTTACTATGAATCTTTATCATTAATTGATGCTGAACTTACCAAACGCTTTCATTGTGTCTTTTGAGATGATATTTTTTCTTTTCTTCTGTTAATATGATAGATCATAATTTTCCAATGTTAAAGCAAACTTAAATATCTTGAATAAATCCAACTTTGTTGTGATATATTATCCTTATTAGATATTGCATGATTCAGTTTGCTAAAATTTTGTTTAGGAATTCTGAATCCACATTTATGAATGAGATTGGTTTATAATTTTACTTTCTTTAATTTCACTGTGACGTTTGTGAACGTGGATTTCTTTTCATTTACCCTGGTTGGGCATCATTGGGCTTCTTGAATCTGTAAATTGATTTGTAAGTTTTGGAAAGTTCTAAATGATTATTACTTCAAATACTTCTCTCTTCTCCTTTTGGAGCTCTAATTATACATAAATTAGACATTTTCACCATATATTATATCCTTTTCATACTCTTCTTTTCATTTTCCATATCTTTTTCTCTCCATGCTCAGTCTGGATTCTTTCTTATGATCTATCTTCCAGTGCTTGGTTTATTCTACTGTTACCTCATCTATAATTTTTGTAATTTTTATTACTAAAATGTTCAGTTCTCAAATTCTGATTTTTTCTCAAATGTGCTATACATCTTTAAAAATAATTAATATTTATATCTTCAATAATCGTAAGCATAGTTCTGGAGCATCTGTAGGTCTGTTTCTACTGGTTTTTATGCATGTTGTCTTTGTCTTGTCCCTTTGTATGCTTAATTATCTTACTGTGCCAAACACTGCATTTGAAATTTATTTTGTTGAGATAATTTGAGACTTAGGTTGCTATTATCTTTCTCTAAAATAAATTTTCCAACTGCTTCTGTTAGCCACCTGGGGTATTAGCAATTTAGGATCATTTTAATCTTTTTTCAGTGATTTGGATTTTCCCAGCCACCTAACATGATTTGAAACTGAGCTGTCTGTGTAATGACTGGTGTACTTCCTGTCTACTCTTTTTCCTTGTACAGTCCTTTAAGATCCCAAACCAAAACATGAGTTTTTTTTTGCCATAGTCCCTACCATTGATTGTCCTAGATGCCAACATTTTTTTTTTCTCACCAGTCCTGCAAACAATCTCAAAAGTACTAATCAAACTCATGTCCACTTCTTTTGGATCATCAACGGTACCTAGTCCCAAAATGCCAAATTTCTGGATCTTGGCCCAGTAATTATTCACTACTCTGCTTGCAGTTCAGTTTTATTTCATATTTTATCTAGTTTTATTGTCATCAGTGGAAGGACAGTTCTGAATTACCTGTCACTATTGCTAAGTCCATTCCTATAGAAATTTTCAAGCTTACCTTTTATTTCCTCAGAAGATAGCAAGCATAGTTTTATAATCTGTGACTAGTAATAACATAGCCTTGCAGTTCTAGTTTCTGCTTACTCATCATGACTTATTTACTTTCAGGCTTATCTTTTCACTATGGCTACTTGTCCTTGTAAAATTGTTTAACAGAAACTATCTGAGGCCTAGAATGAAGGTGTCTTCTTCCAATGAGGATTTGTATTCTCTTCTGCTTGATTCCTAAAGACACCACAAATCAATATAGGACAACTTTAAACTCAATTCACCACCTGAAATAATACGGGTGATGTGAATTTGAGCAGCAAATCTATGCCAGGGTTTAGACTATGGGTATAAATTCTGCATTGTGCCAAAGGTGCTTTCTTCATAGTCCTGAGGGTGGGATAAGAAGGTTCATGATTATGTGATGGAGTAGGTTAACGTGGTCTTATCTTTATGAAAGGAAAATCGGAAAAATCTCCTATTAGACCTCATACCTAGGCAGCCCTTATACTTTTACTTTAATCACCTTACACAATGACGTTTATAAACCACAACCCACATTTGCCAATCTGGCACATGCTTTTAGGGGCAATTAAGTTATAAGCACGACTTTCTAAATTCTTGCTTTTTCTTTGGACTGGGAATTCCTTAATTTCTTCTTAGCTATTTGATGCTTTTAAGAAAACTGCTTCCTTCCCCACCCAGCATTTTCAGATGTTTTTGTTGGGAGAGTTGGTACCAGTACCCTAGACCAAAGTATGTTAGTAAACAGAAGTGGCTTAAGATTTTTTTAAAGCATAACACATAAAAAAAGCTTACACACTTTTAATTTCTGAATGAAATCAGAAAACCCAAAAAACCAGAAGGAACCTGAAATGCATAGTAAGTACTACAAAACCCAGGTCTCCTCAGTTTCCTGACCCCTTCCATGATAAGAGCGTTACTATACATAACAAGTTTAACCCATTAGGTCTAAAATAGTTCTCAGAACTTTAGAAAAATTATCTAAAGAAACACTGTGTCAAGCAATAGTAGAAAGCATCCATGTTTTGAGGTCTAAATTAAGCAAAAATAGACCTCAAGATTCATCTCTCACCATTCCTCCATTAGTGCTTACACTTGCCCAAGTTCTACCATCTTACCTTGTCACTTCTAGACTATCTTCAAATATCCTTCACTGGGTACCTGGCTTTGGCTCTAATGAGTTTGTTACTCCAGGCAGTTTTCCAAACAAAAAGGAATGGCTATTTACAATTCCTAGACTGAAATCATAAATATCATCAGCTGAATTACACTGAAATGTCAGTATTACTCTACAGAAGTCTTCATAAAGTGAGTGTGTCTTGGCTAGGTAAAAAGGATTTTAGTTATAAAAGTAGCAAAAGGATCTTATTGTAGGTAAGTCTAAACTCTTAGGTGGTCCTGCAGTGTATACTCTGAGGACAGCTTTACAGCAAGGTTCCTGACACAGACCATTTAGACTGGGAGCCAGACAACATTTTTCTTCCCCAAATTATAAGAAATCAGTGGTATTTCAGTAAATTGCCCCTTTGTGAAGGAAATAACTTTAGGTAAATTTTCATACTGAATGCCTTTCTTATATAGATCATTTTGCCTTTTCCTCAAAAGTTCTATTACTTTAATCTAAAACAATATTCATGAGATAAGATACGTGTAGCAGTGTCTTCAAGCAATTGCCTTTTAATTCAAAGTACTCTATACTTTACAAAAATAATCAGTACATAAATAATTTTTTAAAAGATCAGAGATTTTTCCTAAAGCACATTAAATCTTTAAATACTGCATTCTAGCAAATGTGTGACAACTACCAGTTTCTGAACCTCTGATATCCTGAAAGGGATGTGTTACACACAAGAACTGACTTTACAGCTCTGCCACAATGCCACACTGAATAGGCAGCTTTCGATTCCTCCAGACGACTGTACTGTCTGATGCCAAAATGTAGTTGAGCACTATCTTGCAAAGTTGGACATTCATATGCCTGAGAACCCCACAATTCCACCATTGAGGCATATGCCCTAGACTAGAGCAGTGATTCTCAAAATATGGTCCTTGGACTAGCAGCATCAATATGACTTAGGAACTTGTTAGGAATACAAATTCTCCAGACCCACCCTAAACCTACTTAATCAGAAATCCGGGGCAGGAGCGGAGGGCAGCAATCTTGTGTTTTAACAAGTTCTCTAGGCAATTCCGATGTAGACGAAAGCCTGAGACTCCCAGCTTTAAAGAAGTTCTTGTTTATTTACTTTGATACAAGAATGTTTGAGCAGCACTGTTTGTCCATGCTTGCGTGCACTCTCTCTCTCTTACACACACACACACACTGAAATGTCCATTGTCAGAACAGATTGAAAAATTGTAGTATTAACACAATTAAGGACTTACTCTACAGCAGAGAAAAGCAATGACAAACAACTATATTTATAAGGCTAAATAAAACTTAGAACCATAACTTTGACTGAAAAAATAATTGTAGGTCTATTGTGCAATATTTTATAAAGGTCAAAACCAAGTAACATTATTTAACAATACATTTATGTGATAAAGCAATAAAGCTATTTCTAAAAAACAATGATACACCTTTAATTCTGTACAGTATTCCCTTTAAAGGAATCATGAATGGAGTGAGAAAGGATCATATTGGGAAACACAAATGTAGTGGTAACAATCTTACTCCTAAATTGGGTGGTGAGTTCATAGCTGTTCACTATATTCATATTATTTTTTATTAATATTTCTTTTCTACATATAAAATATTACATAACAACTTTAAACCCAGAAAACAAAACAAAACAAAAACCCCAAAACTACAGCTAATAAATGAAAATAGTCATTACTTTAAATAGAAAATTAGAAACGACCTAAATATTATACATTATGTAAAATGTGATATGTTCATTCCATTAAAGATTTTTAAAGACATGATAATTTATGATAAAATAACATAAAAAAGTCCAATAAAATGTTTAGAAGAAGATATAATAAAATGTTATCAGTTGCTATTACAGGAAGTTTTATTTCTTCTTTGTACGTTTAACATTTTCCTATAGTGAATAATAAATACTTTAAAAATCACTGAGAATATTTAAACTATAAATGAGATATTTAATGATTCTAAGTCATTAAAGAAAACTGCCAAATCTGTTGGAATCAGGGGATACTGGTGTTTTGTAGAAATCTGGTTGTGATTTATAAGGCTTTATAATTCAAAGTTTTCTATTTTCTGTCATAAAGTCATACATCTTTATTATTGTGATTCCTGACAAAATAATTTCAGTTTGTTTGTTTGTGTGAGGAAAACGTGACTGAGGAAACCATGACTTAAAGAGGACTTCAATTAAAAAAAAAACCTGAAAATAGCTTCAATTAAACAACTGAAAAGAACAAAAGTAAAATAAAAAATTCATCTATTATTGACTAGCTTTAAAAAACACAGAAGAAAGGTATATACTGAGTCTGCCTTATAGCTCTATGTACTGTCATAGTGAGAAAGGATCACAAAGATTAAGGTTCAAAAGCCAGAGATTAGTTACACACCTCTTTTTCCAGTATTCTAGTGATCTCTCCTAGGGTCCGATCCAAAGCAGACACTTTATTGTTTGCCCATGAACCACTGTCTTGAACTTGTAGTTGTTTTAGAAGATCTTTGGCTAATCGCTGAAGCCTTTAATACCCAATGAAAGGAAAGAATGACATTAATGAATTAGACTATAATACTTCATTTCCCAAAACATTTTGAAACACAAGTTACTTTCAGTATTGGATTTGAAAATGCTTCACAGAGCATCTGAGGGGAGAAAAAAACAGACAACCAATAAAGCTGGTGTTATTTTTTATTCAAGACCACCAATTCACTCTTCATGGCACAAAACAGAACTAGAGGATAGTATTATCAATCTACAGGATTAGCTAAAGCAATTGATGCCTTTAGTTTCTGTATGATTCTTAGAACAGAATCAGGAATGGGGAGAAGGTGAGAGGATGAGAGCAGAGAAAATGAGCATAAGAACCTGAGCAGGTTTTTATATTTTGATTTAAATCTTCGAATATTATTAGCTTTATAAACTCTCAGAATGTTGAACTTCCAAATGTTTGTTTACAGGCAGTTTGGGGATTGTCTGCTACTGCTCATATCATTTACTTAGACGACAGAACACTTATTTGGTTTTCACCAAAAAATACCACATTATACCTAGACTGTAAGAGTCTTCATTCAGATCACTGTGTGCATTACTTCTTTGTGGCCCCTACCTGGTACCTCACTCTTGGAGCAACCCTCCTCTGCTTTCCACTTATTTACTTGAGAATCCACTAATAGATGCTAACCAGATCTCCCCACTTTTCCCCTATATATCATCCCCGTTGTCTTAAATTTTTATCTGTGGTAGATTCCACAGTACATCATTATAATCATTTTCTTGCAAATGTCCTACATTTCCTCTCTGTTGTTCTGTTTTTTACTCTTCTTAGACAAACTCCGGCAGTGGTAATAATGTTTGTTTAGCTCTTACTATGGGCCAGGCACCATTCTCAATGTCTTGCATGCATTAATTTCTTTAGCTGGATTAATGAAAACAACTGGCAGACTTTTCCATTTCTGAACCTGGTGGGGGTGGGGGGTGGGGGGAGTCAGACCATGCAAAATACTGGTAGGGCTACTGATTCAAGATCTTACTAAATCTCTCTAGGGTGTTCATTCTCCCACTATCCACAAAGGTTTGCTTCATACATTCCCCACTCTCTTCAAAACTCCACCCTTTCCTTTCTCTCTCTTGCTTTCCTAAGATGATCCTACATTTCGAAGAGAAAACAGAAGTTATTGGAACAAGAAAATTTTCACTTTCGGCCATAAAATCTACAAGCTTATCTGCATTTCACTCATCTTCTTCTTTGTTCCTCTTATTACAGTCATTCCTTCTAGACAGGACTAACTTCACCACACAGGATGTATGCATGAGTTCTTTCTGGATCTCAAGCTCTTTCTTCTTCCTGTCTCAGGTCTTTCTGCAAATGTTCTTCATCTTTTCCTTCTGAAATGCTTCCTCCACTCCCACATCACCTAGAACATTACTATTTATCCCTCAGCTCTTAGCACAAACATTACTTTCTCTGATTTGACTATTTCTTCAAAGCACTCATCACAAGAGAATTAAAAATACATATTGAACTAACTGTTTAATGTGTGCTTCTCCTATGCAAAGCTTTACAAGGGAATTTCCTGAAGTGATAGAAATGTTCTGTATTTGTACTGTCCAACATGGTGGCTAGAAGCTATTGTATTGAACAGTGCAGAAGCAGAGTATTAACTTCATGAGAGAGGTGCTCGTCTATCTGCTCACTGCTTTATCCTTATCATGTAACATGCTACTTTTACATAAGTACACTCATTAGATATTTAATAAATTCATGTCCTACAGAGAAAACTTCTTCTTTACATTAATTTTAACAATATCCAGACCAAGGATGGTGGTTCATGTTTGTAATCCCAGCACTTTGGGAGGTCAAGGCAGGAGGTTCACTTGAAGCCAGGAATCTGAGATCAGCCTGGGTAACAAAGCGAGACCCAGTTTCTCCAAAAAATAAGAAATAATTAGCTGGCAATGGTGGCATGCACCTGTAGTCCTAGCTACTCAGGAGGCTGAGGTGCGAGGACTGCTTAAGCTCCGGAGTTCCAGACTGCAGTGAGCTTACAACACTGCGCTCCAGCCCGGGCAAGAGAGTGAGACCTTCATCTCTAAAAAGAAAAAAACCCAACAACTTCATAGGTTACAAAATACTTTCATGTACATGATCTTATTTAATCCTCTCAACAACACTGTCAATTAGTATTATCCCTATTTGAAAAGAGCAAAAACTGATGCAGAGCAAGATAGCCAAATAGAAGCCTTCACAGATGTCCTCCATACAGGAACACCAAATTGAACAACTATCTACATAAAAAAGTACCTTAATAAGAACCGAAAGTTGTGTGAATCACCACAGTACCTGATTTTAACTTCATATCACTGAAAAAGGCACTGAAGAGGCAGGAAAGACAGTCTTGAAATGCTGATGCCACCCCTCCCTCATCCCCTGGCAGCCACCCTGTGGTGCACACAGAGAGTCTATGCACTTGGGAGACAGGAAGCACAGTGGCAGTGGGACTTTGCCTTGGAAATCAGTGCTAGCCTGTTACAGTGGAAAGCCAACAGGACAGAATTCAGCTGACCCCCACAGAGAGAGCATTTAGACCAACCTTAGAAAGCGGGGAATCGCCCATCCTAGCACTCAGAACCTGAGTTCCAGCAAGCCTTGTTACTGCAGGTTAAAGTGTTCTGGGGACCTAAATAAACTTGAAAGGAGGTTTAAGCCACAAGAACTGCAATTCCTGGGCAAGTCCTGGTGTTGTGCTGGGCTCGGAGCCAGTGAACTTGGGAAGAATGTGACCCATGAGACCAGCCAGGGCAGCCAAGGGAGTGTTTGCACCACCCCTCCCTCAACCCCAGGCAGCTCACAACTCTGGTACAGACTCTTTCCCTATGCTTGAGGAGAGGGGAGGGAAGACTAAAGAGGACTCTGTGCCAGGCACAGTGGCTCATACCTATAATCCCAGTGCTTTGGGAGGTGGAGGCAAGAAGATTGCTTGGGCCCAGAAGTTCGAGACCAGCCTGGGCAACATGGTGAAAGCCTGTCTCTAGCAAAAAATACAAAAATTAGCTGGGTGTGGTGGCACACACTTGTAGTCCCACCTACTCGGGAGGCTGAGGAGGCAGGATCAATTGAGTCTCAAAAGTCAAGGCTGCAGTGAGCTATGATCATGCCATTGCACTCTAGCCCGGGTGAAAAAGCAAGACGCTGTTTCAAAAAGAAGAAGAAGAAGAAGAAAAAAAGAGGACTTTGTCTTGCAACTTGGAAACCAGCTCAGCCATAATAGGACAGAATAACTGGGCAGAATCCTGAGGCTCCCATTCCAGGCCCTAGCTCCTGGATGGTATTTTTAGACATATCCTGGGCAAAAAGGGAATGGGCTACCTTAAAGGGAAAGACCCAGTCCTGGAAGGATTCGTCATCTGCTGACAACAGACTCCTTGGGCCCTCACGAGTTAGCAGTGGTAGCCAGGAAGCACTCGCCGAGGGCCTTGGGTGAGACTCAGAGACATGATGGCTTCAGATGGGATACAGCACATTCCCAGCTGTGGTGGCTATGGGGAGAGACTCCTCCTGCTTGAGAAAAGGGAAGGGAAGAGTACGGGAACTTTGTTTTGCAGCTTAGGTATCAGCTTGACCACAGTCGGGTAGAGCAACAAGAGGGTTCTTGAGGTCCCTGATTCCAGGCCTTGGCTCTTGGGTGGTATTTCTGCACCTGACCTGGGCCACAGGGGAGCCACTGTCCTGAATGGAAGGCCCAGGCCAGGCAGCATACACCACAAACTGAATGAAGAGCCCTTGGGCCTTGAGTGAACACTGACAGTAGCCAGGCAGTACTTACCATAGGCCTGGGGTGGTGGTGGCCACAGGAAGAGACTCCTGTGACTATAGAAAGGGGAGGGAAGAGTGGTAAGGACTTTGTCTTGCGGTTTGGGTGCCAGCTCAACCACAGTAGAACACAGCACCAGGTTGATTCCTAAGGTTTCTGACTCTAGGCCCTGGCTCCTGGATGGCATATCTGGACCTGCTCGGGCCAGGCAGAACTTGCTGCACTGAAGGGAAATAAATAAGCCTGGCGGGTTTTGCCACCTGCTGATTGCTGAGCCCTAGGGGGACTTGAGCAAACAAAGGTGGTAGCCAGGCAGTGGTTACTGCGCGCCTTGGGCAAGACACAGTAATCTGTGCTTCAGGTCTGACCTAGCACAGGCCCAGTGGTGGGGACTAAAGGGGTCCTTGTGTCAACCCTCATCCAGCTGCAAGCAGCTCAGCACAGAGAGAGAGAGACTCTATTTGTTTGGGAGAAAATAACAGAAGAGAACAAGAATTTCTGCCTGGTTGTCCAGCAAATTCTTCTGGATCTTATCCAAGACCACCAAGGCAGTACCTCTACGAGTCTATAAGAGCCATAGTGTTACTGGGCTTGGGGTTCCCCCAAATGCAGATATAACCGCAGTGGCCAACAAATTAGGTTTCAACACCCAGGTCCCTTTGGATACCTGGAAAACTTTCCCAAGAAGGATGGGTACAAACAAGCCTACACCGTGAAGACTACAATAAATACCTAACTCTTCAATGCCCAGACACCCACAAACACCCAATATGACATCACCTAATGAACTAAATAAGGCATCAGGGACCAATCCTGGAGAAACAGAGATAAGTAACCTTTCAGGCAGAGAATTCAAAATAGTTGTTTTGATGAAACTCAAAGAAATTCAAGATAACACAGAGAAGGAATTCAGAATTCTATCAGATACATTTAGTGAAGAGATGAAAATAATTTAAAATAATCTTTGGGAGGCCGAGGCAGGCAGATCACAAGGACAGGAGATCAAGACCATCCTGGCTAACACAGTGAAACCCCATCTTGACTAAAAATACAAAAAATTAGCAGGGCATGGTGGCGGGTGCCTGTAATTCCAGCTACTCAGGAGGCTGAGGCAGGAGAATGGCGTGAACCTGGGAGGCGGAGCTTGCAGTGAGCTGAGATCGTGCCACTGCACTCCAGCCTGGGCGACAGAGCGAGACTCTGTCTCAAAAAAATAAAAAAATAGTAACTATAACAACAATGTTTTAAGATACAGTACAAGAAGATATGAATAGAAACAACAAAAAGTGAAAAAGCAGAGGGATGAAGTTAAAATGTAAAGTTTTTATTAGTTTTCCCTTTGCTTGTTATTTAGTTTTTTATGCAGTTAGTATTAAGTTGCCATCAGTTTAAAATAATGGGTTATAAAATATCAATTGCAAGCTTCATGGTAACCTCAAACCAAAAACCACACAAGAGATTCATAAAGAAAAATAAAAAGCACGAAATGAAAACACATTGCTAAAGAAAAATCACCTTCACTATGAGAAAGACAGAAAGGAAGAAAAGAAAGAAAAGAAGACCACAAAATAACCAGAAAACAAATAACAAAATGGCATAAGTCCTTACTTATCAATAACTGGATGTAAATGGAATAAGCTCTCCAATCAAAAGACATGTAATGGCCGAATGGATTAAAACAAGAAGATCCAACTATTTGTTGCCTATGAGAAACAAATTTCTCCTATAAAGACACACAGACTGAAAATAAAGGGATGGAAAAAGATATTACATGAAAATGGAAACCAAACAAGAGTATAAGTAGCTATACTTATATCAGAAAAGATACATTTCAAGACAAAACTATAAAGAGAAACAAAGAATGTCATTATACAATAATAAAAGGGTCAATTCAGTAAAACAATATAATAATTATAAATATATATGCACCGAATATTGGAGCACACAGATATGTAAAGCAAATATTATTAGAACTAAAGAGAGAGACAGACCCCAATACAGTAATACCTGGAGACTTCAGTGCCCCACTTTTAGCACTGGACAGATCATCCAGACAGAATATCAACAAAGAAACACCGGATTTAATCTACACCATAGACTAAATGGACCTAATAGATATTTACAGAACATTTCATCCAATGGCTGAAGAATACACATTCTTCTCCTTAGCACATGGATCATTCTCATGGACGGTCCAAGTGTTAGACCACAAAATAAGTCTTAAAAAATTCAAAAACCTGAAATTATATCAATAGTCTTCTCTGACAAAACTAGAATAAAACTAGGAATCAGTAAGAGGAATTTTGGAAACTATATGAACACATGGAAATTAAACCACATGGTCCTGAATGACCAGTGGGTTAATGAAGAAGTTGAGAAAAAAATTAATACTTTTCTTGAAACAGCTGTGTGTGGTGGCTCATGCCTGTAATCCTAAGCACTTTGGGAGGCTAAGATAGAAGGCCACCTTGAAACCAGGAGTTTGAGGCTAGCCTGGACAGGAAAGCAAGACTCCATCTCCACACATAAAAAAAATCCTGAAAATATTATAATGGAAACATAACATAACAAGACCTATCAGATACAGTGAAAGCAGTACTAAGAGGAAAGTTTATACCTATAAGTATTTATATCAAAGAAGCAGAAAAACTTCAAATAAAAAATCTATAGCTACACCTTAAAGAACTAGAAAAGCAAGAGCAATCCAAACCCCAAATTAGAGGAAAAGAAATTATAAAGATCAGAGCAGAAATGAATGAAATTGAAAGAAAATAATACAAAAGATAAGTGAAATGAGAAGTTGGTTTTTTGAAAAGATAAACAAAATCAACAAACCTTTAGTCAGATTAAGAAGAAAAAGACCCAAACAAATAAAATCAGAGATGAAAAAGGAGACATTATAACCAATACCACAGAAATTCAAAGGATCATTAGAGGCTACCATGAGCAACTATATGCCAATAAATTGGAAAGCTTAGCAGAAATAAGTAAATTCCTACACATATACAACCTACCAAGGCTGAACTACGAAGAAATCCAAAATCTGAAGAGACCAGTAAACAACTAATGAGATTGAAGCCATAATAAAGTCTCCCAGCAAAAAAAAAAAAAAAAAAAAAAAAAAAAGTCCAGGACCTGATGGCTTCACTGCTGAGTTTAACCAGATAGTTAAAGAAGCAATATCAATCTTACTCAAACTATTCTAAAAAGTGGAGGAGAAGGGAGCAGGTCAGTATTATCCTGATACCAAAACCACACACAGCTGTTTCAAGACAAAGTACAAAAAGAAAACTATAGGTCAATATCCCTGATAAACATTGATATAAAAATCCTCAACAAAATATAAGCAAATGGAATTCAACAACACATGAAAAAGATCATTCATCGTGACCAAATGAGATTTATCCCAGGGATGCAAGGATGGTTCAAAATATGCAAAGCAAACAATGTGATACATCATATCAACAGAATGAAGGACAAAAACGATATAATCATTTCAATTGATGCTGAAAAAGCATTTATTTTTGTTTGGAGACAGAGTCTCGCTCTGTTGCCCAGGGTGGAGTGCAGTGGCATGATTTCAGCTCACTGCAACCTCTGACTCCCAAGTTCAAGCCATTCTTGTGCCTCAGCCTCCTGACTAGCTGGAACTACACGCTCACACCACCATGCCTGGCTAATTTTTTGTATTTTAGTAGATAAGGAGTTTCACAATGTTGCCCAGGCTGGTCTCGAACTCCTGAGCTTAGGCAATCCACAAGCCACAGCCTCCGAACATGCCAGGATTACAGGTGTGAGCCACAGTGCCTGGCCTGAAAAAGCGTTTGATAAAATTCAACATTCATTCATGATAAAAACCCTCAAAAAGATCCGGGAGCCAAGATGGCTGAATAGGCACAGCTCCGGTCTACAGCTCCCAGCGTGAGCGACGCAGAAGACAGGTGATTTCTGCATTCCCATCTGAGGTACTGGGTTCATCTCTCTAGGCAGTGCCAAACAGTGGGTGCAGGATAGTCGGTGCAGTGCACCGTGCACGAGCCGAAGCAGGGCGAGGCATTGCCTCACTCGGGAAGTGCAAGGGGTCAGGGAGTTCCCTTTCCTAGTCATAGAAAGGGGTAACAGATGGCACCTGGAAAATCGGGTCACTCCCACCCTAATACTGTGCTTTTCCAACAGGCTTGGAAAACGGCACACCAGGAGATTGTGTCCCGCACCTGGCTCGGAGGGTCCTACGCCCACAGAGTCTTGCTGATTGCTAGCACAGCAGTCTGAGATCAAACTGCAAGGTGGCAGTGAGGCTGGGGGAGGGGCGCCCGCCATTGCCCAGGCTTGCTTAGGTAAACAAAGCAGCCAGGAAGCTCGAACTGGGTGGAACCCACCACAGCTCCAGGGGGCCGCCTGCCTCTGTAGGCTCCACCTCTGAGGGCAGGGCACAGACAAACAAAAAGACAGCAGGAACCTCTGCAGTCTTAAATGTCCCTGTCTGACAGCTTTGAAGGGAGTAGTGGTTCTCCCAACACGCAGCTGGAGATCTGAGAACCGGCAGAGTGCCTCCTAAAGTGGGTCCCTGACCCCCGAGCAGCCTAACTGGGAGGCACCCCCCAGTAGGGACAGACTGACACCTCACTCGGCCAGGTAATCCTCTGAGACAAAACTTCCAGAGGAACAAACAGACAGCTGAACTTGCGGTCCACGAAAATCCGCTGTACTGCAGCCACCGCTGCTGACACCAAGCAAAACAGGGTGTGGAGTGGACCTCTAGCAAACTCCAACAGATCTGCAGCTGAGGGTCCTGTCTGGTAGAAGGAAAACTAACAAACAGAAAGGACACCCACACCAAAAACCCATCTGTACATCACCATCATCAAAGACCAAAAGTAGATAAAACCACAAAGATGGGGAAAAAACAGAGCAGAAAAATGGAAATTCTAAAAAGCAGAGCACCTCTCCTCCTCCAAAGGAACGCAGTTCCTCACCAGCAACGGAACAAAGCTGGATGGAGAATGACTTTGACAAGTTGAGAGAAGAAGGCTTCAGACGATCAAGCTACTCCGAGCTACGGGAGGAAATTCAAACCAATGGCAAAGAAGTTAAAAACTTTGAAAAAAAAATAGATGAATGTATAACTAAGATAACCAATGCAGAGAAGGGCTTAAAGGAGCTGATGGAGCTGAAAGCCAAGTTTTGAGAACTACGTGAAGATTGCAGAAGCCTCGGTAGCCGATGCGATCAACTGGAAGAAAGGGTATCAACGATGGAAGATGAAATGAATGAAATGAAGCGAGAAGAGAAGTTTAGAGAAAAAAGAATGAAAACAAACGAACAAAGCCTCCAAGAAATATGAGACTATGTGAAAAGACCAAACCTACGTCTGATTGGTGTACCTGAAAGTGACAGGGAGAACGGAACCAAGTTGGAAAACACTCTGCAAGATATTATCCAGGAGAACCTCCCCAATCTAGCAAGGCAGGCCAACATTCAGATTCAGGAAATACAGAGAACGCCACAATGATACTCCTCGAGAAGAGCAACTCCAAGACACATAATTGTCAGATTCACCAAAGTTGAAATGAAGGAAAAAACGTTAAGGGCGGCCAGAGAGAAAGGTCGGATTACGGACAAAGGGAAGCCCATCAGACTAACAGCTGATCTCTCAGCAGAAACTCTACAAGCCAGAAGAGAGTGGGGGCCGATATTCAACATTCTTAAAGAAAAGAATTTTCAACCCAGATTCTCATATCCAGCGAAACTAAGCTTCATAAGTGAAGGAGAAATAAAATACTTCACAGACAAGCAAATGCAGAATGATTTTGTCACCACCAGGCCTGCCCTAAAAGAGCTCCTGAAGGAAGCACTAAACATGGAAAGGAACAACCGGTACCAGCCACTGCAAAAACATGCCAAATTGTAAAGACCATCGAGGCTAGGAAGAAACTGCATCAACTAACGAGCAAAATAACCAACTAATATCATAATGACAGGATCAAATTCACACATAACAATATTAACTTTAAATGTAAATGCGCTAAATGCTCCAATTAAAAGAGACAGACTGGCAAAGTGGATACAGAGTCAAGACCCATCAGTGTGCTGTATTCAGGAAACCCATCTCACGTGCAGAGACACACATAGACTCAAAATAAAGGGATGGAGGAAGATCTACTAAGCAAATGGAAAACGAAAAAAGGCAGGGGTTGCAATCCTAGTCTCTGATAAAATAGACTTTAGACCAACAAAGATCAAAAGAGACAAAGAAGGCCATTACATAATGGTAAAGGGATCAATTCAACAAGAAGAGCTAACTATCCTAAATATATATGCAGCCAGCACAGGAGCACCCAGATTCATAAAGCAAGTCCTGAGAGACCTACAAAGAGACTTAAACTCCCACACAATAATAATGGGAGATTTTAACACCTCACTGTCAACATTAGACAGATCAACGAGACAGAAAGTTAACAAGGATACCCAGGAATTGAACTCAGCTCTGCACCAAGCGACCTAATAGACATCTACAGAACTCTCCACCCCAAATCAACAGAATATACATTATTTTCAGCACCACACCACACCTATTCCAAAATTGACCACATAGTTGGAAGTAAAGCTCTCCTCAGCAAATGTAAAAGAACAGAAATTATAACAAACTGTCTCTCAGACCACACTGCAATCAAACTAGAATACAGGATCAAGAAACTCACTCAAAACCACTCAACTACATGGAAACTGAACAACTTGCTCCTGAATGACTACTGGGTACATACCGAAATGAAGGCAGAAATAAAGATGTTCTTTGAAACCAACGAGAACAAAGACACAACATACCAGAATCTCTGGGACACATTCAAAGCAGTGTGTAGAGGGAAATTTATAGCACTAAATGCCCACAAGAGAAAGCAGGAAAGATCCAAAATTGACACCCTAACATCACAATTAGAAGAACTAGAAAAGCAAGAGCAAACACATTCAAAAGCTAGCAGAAGGCTAGAAATAACTAAAATCAGAGCAGAACTGAAGGAAATAGAGACATAAAAAAACCCTTCAAAAAATTAATGAATCCAGAAGCTGGTTTTTTGAAAAGATCAACAAAATTGATAGACCACTAGCAAGACTAATACAGAAGAAAAGAGAGAAGAATCAAATAGATGCAATAAAAAATGATAAAGGGGATATCACCACCGATCCCACAGAAATACAATCTACCATCAGAGAATACTACAAACACCTCTACGCAAATAAACTAGAAAATCTAGAAAAAATGGATAAATTCCTCGACAAATACACCCTCCCAAGACTAAACCAGGAAGAAGTTGAATCTCTGAATAGACCAATAACAGGCTCTGAAATTGTGGCAATAATCAATAGCTTACCAACCAGAAAGAGTCCAGGACCTGATGGATTCACAGCCGAATTCTACCAGAGGTACAAGGAGGAACTGGTACCATTCCTTCTGAAACTATTCCAATCGATAGAAAAAGAGGGAATCCTCCCTAACACATTTTATGAGGCCAGCATCGTCCTGATACTAAAGCCTGGAAGAGACACAACCAAAAAAGAGAATTTCAGACCAGTATCCTTGATGAACATTGATGGAAAAATCCTCAATAAAATACTGGCAAACCGAATCCAGCAGCACATCAAAAAGCTTATCCACCATGATCAAGTGGGCTTTATCCCTGGGATGCGAGGCTGGTTCAACATACACAAATCAATAAATGTAATCCAGCATACAAACAGAACAAAAGACAAAAACCACATGATTATCTCAATAGATGCAGAAAAGGCCTTTGACAAAATTCAACAACGCTTCATGCTAAAAACTCTCAATAAATTAGGTATTGATGGGATGTATCTCAAAATCATAAGCGCTAACGATGAGAAACCCACAGCCAATATCATACTGAATGGGCAAAAACTGGAAGCATTCCCTTTGAAAACTGGCACAAGACAGGGATGTCCTCTCTCACCACTCCTATTCAACATAGTGCTAGAAGTTCTGGCCAGGGCAATCAGGCAGGAGAAGGAAATAAAGGGTATTCAATTAGGAAAAGAGGAAGTCAAATTGTCCCTGTTTGCAGATGATATGATTGTATATCCAGAAAACCCCACTGTCTCAGCCCAAAATCTCCTTAAGCTGATAAGCAACTTCAGCAAAGTCTCAGGATACAAAATCAATGTACAAAAATCACAAGCATTCTTGTACACCAATCACAGACAAACAGAGAGCCAAATCATGAGTGAACTCCCATTCACAATTGCTTCAAAGAGAATAAAATACCTAGGAATCCAACTTACAAGGGATTTGAAGGACCTCTTCAAGGAGAACTACAAACCACTGCTCAATGAAATAAAAGAGGATATAAACAAATGGAAGAACATTCCATGCTCATGGGTTGGAAGAATCAATATTGTGAAAATGGCCATACTGCCCAAAGTAATTTGTAGATTCAATGCCATCCCCATCAAGTTACCAATGACTTCCTTCACAGAATTGGAAAAAACTACTTTAAAGTTCATATGGAACCAAAAAAGAGCCCGCATCACCAAGTCAATCCTAAGCCAAAAGAACAAAGCTGGAGGCATCATGCTACCTGACTTAAAATTATACTACAAGGCTAGAGTAAACAAAACAGCATGGTACTGGTACCACAACAGAGACATAGATCAATGGATCAGGACAGAGCCCTCAGAAATGATGCCGTATATCTACAACTATCTGATCTTTGACAAACCTGACAAAAACAAGGAATGGGAAAAGGATTCCCTATTTAACAAATGGTGGTGGGAAAACTGGCTGGCCACATGTAGAAAGCTGAAACTGGATCCCTTCCTTACACCTTATACAAAAATTAATTCAAGATGGATTAAAGACTTACATGTTAGACCTAAAACCATAAAATCCCTAGAAGAAAACCTAGGCAATACCATTCAGGACATAGGCATGGGCAAGGACTTCATGTCTAAAATACCAAAAGCCATGGCAACAAAAGCCAAAATTGACAAATGGGATCTCATTAAACTAAAGAGCTTCTGCACAGCAAAAGAAACTACCATCAGAGTGAACAGGCAACCTACAGAATGGGAGAAAATTTTTGCAACCTACTCATCTGACAAAGGGCTAATATCCAGAATCTACAATGAACTCAAACAAATTTACAAGAAAAATACAAACAACCTCATCAAAAAGTGGGGAAAGGACATGAACAGACACTTCTCAAAAGAAGACATTTATGCAGCCAAAAAACACATGAAAAAATGCTCATTATCATTGGCCATCAGAGAAATGCAAATCAAAACCACAGTGAGATACCATCTCACACCAGTTAGAATGGCTATCATTAAAAAGTCAGGAAACAACAGGTGCTGGAGAGGATGTGGAGAAATACGAACACTTTTACACTGTTGGTGGGACTGTAAACTAGTTCAACCATTGTGGAAGTCAGTGTGGCGATTCCTCAGGGATCTAGAACTAGAAATACCATTTGACCCAGCCATCCCATTACTGGGTATATACCCAAAGGATTATAAATCATGCTGCTATAAAGACACATGCACACGTATGTTTATTGCGGCACTATTCACAATAGCAAAGAGTTGGAACCAACCCAAATGTCCAACAACGATAGACTGGATTAAGAAAATGCGGCACATATACACCATGGAATACTATGCAGCCATAAAAAACGATGAGTTCATGTCCTTTGTAGGGACATGGATGAAACTGGAAACCATCATTCTCAGTAAACTATCGCAAGGACAAAAAACCAAACACTGCATGTTCTCACTCATAGGTGGGAATTGAACAATGAGAACTCATGGACACAGGAAGGGGAACATCACATTCCAGGGACTGTTGTGGGGTGGGGGGAGGGGGGAGGGACAGCATTAGGAGATATACCTAATGCTAAATGACGAGTTAATGGGTGCAGGAAATCAACATGGCACATGGATACATATGTAACAAACCTGCACATTGTGCACATGTACCCTAAAACCTAAAGTATAAAAAAAAAAAAAAAAAAAAGAGTCAAGAACTATTGGTGTGCTGTATTCAGGAGGCCCATCTCACATGCAAAGACAAAAATAGGCACAAAATAAAGGGATGGAGGGAGATCTACCAAGCAAATGAAAAGCAAAAGAAAAGCAGGAGTTGCAATCCTAGTCTCTGATAAAACAGACCTTTAGCCAACAAAGATCAAAAGACACAAAGAAGGGCATTACATAATGGTAAAGGGATCAATGCACCAAGAAGAGTTAACTATCCTAAATATATATGCACCCAATACAGGAGCACCCAGATTCATAAAGCAAGTTCTTAGAGACGTACAAAGAGACTTAGACCCCTACACAATAATAGTGGGAGACTTTAACATGCCACTGTCAATATTAGACAGATCAACGAGACAGAAAATTAACAAGGATATTCAGGACTTGAACTCGGCTCTCGACTAAGTGGACCTAATAGACATCTACAGAACTCTCCACCCCAAATCAATAGAACATACATTCTTCTCAGTACCACATCACACTTATTCTAAAATTGACCACATAATTGGAAGTAAAACACTCCTCAGCAAATGCAAAAGAACAGAAATCATAACAAACAGTCTCTCAGACCACAGTGCAACCAAATTAGAACTCAGGATTAAGAAACTCACTCAAAACTGCACAACTACATGGAAACTGAACAAACTGCTTTTGAATGACTACTGGTTACATAACAAAATTAAGGCAGAAATAAGTAAGTTCTTTGGCACCAATGGGAACAAATACAAAATGTTCCAGAATCTCTGGGACACCGCCAAAGCAGAGTTTAGAGGGAAATTCATTGCACTAAATGCCCACAGGAGAAAGCAGGAAATATCTAAAATCAACACCCTAACATTACAATTAGAAGAACTGAAAAGCAAGAGCAAACAAATTCAAAAGCTAGCAGAAGACAAGAAATAACTAGGATCAGAGCAGAACTGAAGTAGATAGAGACACGAAAAACCCTTCAAAAAAATCAGTGAATGCAGGAGCTGGTTTTTTGAAAAGATTAACAAAATAGACAGACCACTAGCCAGACTAATAAAGAAGAAAAGAGAGAAGAATCAAATAGGCACAATAAAAAATGACAAAGAAGATATCACCACTTATCCCACAGAAATACAAACTACCATCAGAGAATACTATAAACACCTCTATGCAAATAAACTAGAAACTCTAGAAGAAATGGATAACTTCCTGGACACATACACCCTCCCAAGACGAAACCAGGAAGAAGAGGAATCCCTGAATAGACCAATAAAATGTTCTGAAATTGAGGCAGTAATTAATAGCCTACCAACCAAAAAAAAAAAAGCCGAGGACCAGACGGATTCATGGCCAAATTCTACCAGAGGTACAAAGAGGAGCTGGTACCATTCCCTCTAAAACTACTTCAAACAATAGAAAAAGACAGACTCCTCCCTAACTCATTTTATGAGGCCAGCATCATCCTGATACCAAAACTCGGCAGAGACACAACAAAAAAAGAAAATTTCAGGCCAATATCCCAGATGAATATCAGTGTGAAAATACTCAATAAAATACTGGCAAACCAAATCTGGCGCACATTAAAAAGCTTATCTACCATGATCAAGTTGGCTTCACCCCTGGGATGCAAGGCTGGTTCAACATAAACAAATCAATACTATCCATCACATAAACAGAACCAATGAGAAAAACCATAAGATTATCTCAATAGATGCAGAAAAGGCCTTTGATAAAATTCAACACCCCTTCATGCTAAAAACTCTCAATAAAGTAGGTATTGATGGAATGTATCTCAAAATAATAAAAGCTATTTATGACAAACATCAATAGATGCAGAAAAGGCCTTCGATAAAATTCAACACCCCTTCATGCTAAAAACTCTCAATAAAGTAGGTATTGATGGAATGTATCTCAAAATAATAAGAGCTATTTATGACAAACCCACAGCCAATATCATATTGAATGGGCAAAAGCTGGAAGCATTCACTTTGAAAACCGGCCAAGACAAGGATGCCCTCTCTCACCACTCCTATTCAACATAGTACTGGAAGTTATGGCCAGGACAATCAGGCAAGAGAAAGAAATAAAGGGTATTCAAATAGGAAGAGAGGAAGTCAAATTGTCTCTGTTTGTAGATGACATTGACTGTATATTTAGAAAACCCCATCATCTAAGCCCCAAATCTCCTTAAGGTGATAAGCAACTTCAGCAAAGTCTCAGGATACAAAATCAATATGCAAAAATCACAAGCATTCCTATACACCAATAATGGACAGAGAGTCAAATCATGAGTGAACTCCCATTCACAATTGCTACAAAGAGAATAAAATACCTAGCAAAACAACTTACAATGGATGTGAAGGACCTCTTCAAGGAGAACTACAAACCACTGCTCAAGGAAATAAGAGAGGATACAAACAAATGAAAAACATTCCATGCTAATGGATAGGAAGAATCAATATCATGAAAATGGCCATACTGCCAAAAGTAATTTATAGATTCAATGCTATCCCCATCAAGCTACCAATGACTTTCTTCACAGAATTAGAAAATACTACTTTAAATTTCACATGGAACCAAAAAAGAGCCTGTATAGCCAAGAGAATCCTAAGCAAAAAGAACAAAGCTGGAGGCATCACGCTACCTGACTTCAAACTATACAAGGCTACAGTAACCAAAACAGCATGGTACTAGTACCAAAACAGATATACAGACCAATGGAACAGAACAGAGCCCTCAGAAATAATGCCACACATCTATAATCATCTGATCTTTGACAAATCTGACAAAAACAGGAAATGGGGAAAGGATTCCCTATTTAATTAGTGGTGTTGAGAAAACTGGCTAGCCATATATAGAAAACTGAAACTGGACCCCTTCCTTACACCTTACACAAACATTAACTCATGATGGATTAAAGACTTAAACATAAGGTCTAAAATCATAAAAACCCTAGAAGAAAACCTAGGCAATACCATTCAGGACACAGGCATGGGCAAAGACTTCATGACTAAAATATCAAAAGCTATGGCAATAAAAGACAAAATTGACAAATGAGATGTAATTAAACTAAAGAGCTTCTGCATAGCAAAAGAAACTATCATTAGAGTGAACAGGCAACCTACAGAATGGGAGAAAATTTTTGCATCTATCCATCTAACAAAGGGCTAATATCCAGAATCTACAAGGAACTTAAACAAATTTACAAGAAAAAAACAAACAACCCCATCAAAAAATGGGCAAAGGATATGAACAGACACTTTTCAAAAGAAGACATTTATGTGGCCAACAAACATATGAAAAATCATCAATGGTCGTTAAAGAAATGCAAATCAAAACCACAATGAGATACCATCTCATGCCAGTTAGAATGGCGATCATTAAAAAGTCAGGAAACAACGGATGCTGGAGAGGATGTGGAGAAATAGGAACACGTTTACACTGTTGGTAGGAGTATAAATTAGTTCAACCATTGTGGAAGACACTGTGACGATTTCTCAAGGATCTAGAACTAGAAATGCCATTTGACCCAGCAATCCCATCACTGGGTATATACCCAAAGGATTATAAGTCATTCTACTATAAAGACACATGCACATGTATGTTTACTGCAGCACTGTTCACGATAGCAAAGACTTGGAACCAACCCAAATGCCCATCAATGATAAACTGGATAAAGAAAATGTGGCATATATACACCGTGGAATACTATACAGCCATAAAAAGGATGAGTTCATGTCCTTTACAGGGACATGGATGAAGCTGGAAACCGTCATTCTCTGCAAACTAACACAGGAACAGAAAACCAAACACCACATGTTCTCACTCATAAGTGGGAGTTGAACAATGAGAACACATGGACACAGGGAAGGAAACATCACACACTGGGGCCTGTTGGGGTTAGGGGGATAGAGGAGGGATAGCATTAGGAGAACTACCTAATGTAGATGATGGGTTGATGGGTGCAGCATGGCACATGTATACCTATGTAACCTGCATGTTCTGCGTATTTATCCCAGAAATTAAATAAAAAAAAAAAAACTTTTGCCAGCACCCAGTTTCTAGCGGTAATAAAATGAATAGGTATTAAGTATAACGTTACCTGCTATATCTTTAAAAAATAATAAAAACATACAGAAGTATATAGAGATCTACAATTCAATAATAAAAAAAGATAATTCACCAAAAAGGGCAAAATATCTGAATAGACACTTGCCATATGAAGAAATAAATGACCTATATATACATGAGAGGACACTCAACATCATTAGGATTATCATGAAAACTCTAAATAAAATTTAAAAATGCCACTACATACCCATCTGAATGCCTAAAATTAAAAAGATTGACAACATCAAATATTACCAAGGATATGAAACAGGAACTCTCACGCATTGTTGGAAGGTAGGTAAAATGGTAGTAATACTTTGAAAAAAAGGTCTCGTGGTTTCTTATAAACTTAAACATACACGTATCAAAGGACGTTGCACATTCATGCCTAGGTATTCACCCAATAGAAATGAAAATTTACATCCAAAATTTATTTCCAAAAAGTAGAAAGAGCCCAAGTATCCATCATTAGTGGAATACACAAACAAATCAAGGCTACATTTACTCATAGGAGTACTGTCCAGCAATAAAAAGGAATGAATTGATAAACACAACATGGGTGAATCACAAAAACATGCTGAATGAAAGAAGGCTTATACAAAAGAGTACATACTATTTGATTACATTTATAGAAAGCTCTACAACAGACGATTCTCATCTGTGGTGAAAGACAAGCTCTACAACAGGTGATTCTAATCAATGATGAAAGAAAATCAGAATAGTAGTTGCCTCTTGGGTGGGAGTAAAGGGATTCACCAAGGACATATAATAACCTTCTGGGATGATGATACTGTGCGAAGTTTGAGAGGTGTTTAAAATACTCGGTGTACGCATTTGTCAAAATTTATCAAATGCCACCCTTAAGATCTGCGCATTTTGTTACATGTAAATTTTACCTCAAAACAAACACATAAACAAGGATAAACAAATAATGAACTTGAGTTAATAACACGCATGTTGAAATACTGGAGGAGGAATATACTGATGTATGCAATTTACTTTCATGCATCAAAATCTGATGGATTGATAATGGATAAAGCGATGGAAAGATGAATAAATGTGATTAAGTACAGTAAATAATTACAGAATATATGTAGAGGATATATGTTTCCACAGTAAAATTCTTTCCAACTTTTCTGAATTTTTGAAAAATTTCATAATAAAATGCTAGAAAAAATATAGAAATATCTATCATATTATACACTGTGTACCAAACAGATAACATACTTTTCAAAAAAAATAAGGAATAGTTACAATTAGTAAACTGTATTAAGAAAGAAGATCCCCAATCCCAAAGGCAGAAATCACTGAACAACATAAAAACTTTAAATTAAGCAAAACTAATAGAAAAATAGTATACTTGTAAAGTGTATATATGTGTGTGTGTGTGTGTGTATATATATATATATTTTTTTTTTTTTTGAGATGAAGTCTCGCTCTTGTAACCCAGGCTGGAGTGCAATGGCACGATCTCAGCCTACGGCAACCTCCGCCTCCCAAGTTCAAGCAATTCTCCTGCCTCAGCCTCCCGAGTAGCTGGGATTACAGGCACCTGCCACCATGCCTGGCTAATTTTTGTATTTTTAGTAGAGACAGGGTTTCACCATGTTGGCCATGATGGTCTCAAACTCCTGACCTCAGGTGATCTGCCCACCTCGGCCTCCCAAAGTGCTGGGATTACAGGCGTGAGCCACCGCGCCCCACCTGGGAAGTATTTTTTAAAAATATTTCTAAATAACTCTTGGATTCAAAATAAAATCAATACCAATTATGTGGAGATGAATAAAAACAAAAACACTCTCTATGAAAACACAGTAAGAAGAATAAAAGAAGAAATGAAGTCAAAGTGAAAACAAAAAGATCGAATCTATACATTTTAAAGCAATTTTTGGAAAGGACAAATAAAAAACAGCCTCTGAAAAGTTTACTCAAAAAACAACAACAGAAGAAATTTCTAATACTAGCAACAAAAACCAAAGAAAAAATGTACTGAGAATTAAAGAAAATGTTAACGTGGATACACAGAATAGAAACTGAAAATTATGCTTTTTATTTAAAAAGTAATGGCAGTAGATAATATTCTAAAATAAGAATAATGGTGTTCTATCATGAATGGGTGATGGATGTTGTCAAACGTTTTTTCTCCATCTAATGATATGTATGTGAGTTTTCTTATTTAGCCTGGTTATTTGATGGTTTTAAATTGGCATTTTATATGATTACATATTCTCTCCTTTCTTAGCACATCAATTACAGTCATATGCTGTATAAGGATGTTTCAGTCAATGACAGACTGCATATATGACAGTGGTCCCAAAAGACTATAATACTGTATTTTTACTGTATCTTTTCTATGTTTAGTTATGTTTAGATACACAAATATTTATCATTTTGTTATAATTGCCTATAGTATTCATTACAGTAACATGGCATACGTGTTTGTAGCCTAAGAGCTATAGCCCATACCATACGGCTTAAGTCTACAGTAGGCTACACCATCTGTGTTTGTGTATGTATCCTCTGATGTTCAAACAATGATGAAATTGCCTAAGGACACATCTCTCAGAACATATTTTCATTGTTAAGTGATGTATGACTGTATATTTCTTATTTTTACTTTAGTAATTGCAAACTAAAAGTTTGCAGAATACATTATAAGTATTCCAAGTCCAGTTTCAAATAACGCTATACTGCTTCACAGGTAGTGCTGTGAAGTACCTTATAATAACAAAATATTCCTCATTTTTCCTTCCTATCCCTTCTATCATTGTTGTCATTCATTTCGCTTAGAAATAAATACACAGTCATCCCTTGGTATATGTGTAAGATTGGTTCCAGGACCCCCATGTAAAACAAAATCTGCACATATTCAAGTCCTGCAGTCGGCCCCTTGGAATCTGCAAATATGAAAAGTCAGCCCTCCATATCCATGAGTTTTATATCCTGAGAATACTACATTTTCAATCCGTGTTTGGTTGAAAACATCTGCATATCATTGGGCTTGGGTAGTTCAAACCCATGCTGTTTAAGGGTCAACTGTATATACACACATAAGCATATATAATAGAAAACATTGTTGCTATTATTATTTTGAACAAATTGTTATCTGTTAACAATAAGAAAAATGTTATTTTATCTATGTTTATTGATTCTTCAAAATTCTTCCTTTTGTTATACAGATCTGAGTTTCTGATCTGTATCATTTAACTTCTCTCTGAAGAACTTCTTTTAACATTTCCTGCAAGGCAAGTCTAATAGCAACAAATTCCCTCAATTTAGTTTATCTGAAAAAGTTTTTATTTCTTCATTTTTGAAGTATAACTTTGCACAGTACAGAATTCTAGGTTGGTGAGTTTTTTTCTAATCTTTGCTGCCATATAGGTAAGGTGTTTCTTTCCCCTTTGGTGTCTTTCAGGATTTTTCATTTCTCTTTGAGTTACTGCAATTTGAATATGATACGCTCACAGGTAGAATTTTTTGTTTTTGTTTATTGAGGAAAGCATTTATCTTGCTTGGTATTCTCCTATTCTCTAAACTTCCTGGATCTAGGATATGGTGTCTGTCACTAATTTGGGGAAAATTCTCAGTCATCATTGTTTCAAATACTGCTTCTGTTCCTCCTCACTTTCTTTTCCCTTCTGGTATCCCAATTACATGTACGTTATACCTTTTTGTAGTTGTCCCACAGTTTTAGATATTCTGTTCACTTTTTCCCCAGTCTTCTTCAAACTGTTTTTCAATTTTGGAAGTTACTATTGTCATATCCTCAAGCTGAGATTATTTCCTCAGCTATCTGGTCTACTAATGAGCCTGTCAATAAAACTGTTCACTTTTGTTACTGTGTTTTTAAATTCTGGCATTTCTTTTTTATTGTTTCTTAGAATACTGGGCTGGGCACAATGGCTCTCACCTATAATCCCAGTGCCTTGGAAGGCTGAGGCAAGAGGACTGCTTGAAGCCAGGAGCTCGAGATCAGCCTGGGCAACAATATAGTGAGATCTTGTCTCTTAAAAAAAAAAAAAAAAAATGCTGGGCATGGTGGCGTGTGCCTGTAGTCCTAACTACTCAGGAGGCTGAGTTGGGAGTTGCCTGAGCCCAGGAGGCTGAGGTTACAGTAAGCGATGATCATGCCACTGCACTTCAGCCTGGGCAACAGAATGAGACCTTTGATTAAAAGGTCTCACTTAAAAAAAAAATTATCTCCCAGCTTATATTATCCATCTGTCATTCCATGTTGCTCACTTTTTCCATTAATGCCCTATCATATTATTCATAGTTGTTTAAATTTCTGATCTGGTAATTCCAACATTTCTGCTGTATCTGACTCTGAATCTGATGCTAGTTCAGTCTCCTCAAATTGCATTTTTTGCCTTTTAGTATATCCTGTCAGTTTTTTGAAAGATGGACATGATGTACTGGGTAAATGGAACTATGGTAGTAAATAAGCCTTTAGTAAAATCATGGTAAGAGGTGAAAGGAGGGTAAATGTTCTATAATTCTATGATTAGGTCTCACTATTTTGGTGGGCCTGTGCAGCTGGACTGTGACTTTAACCAGTACTTCTTTTTTTTCCCCCCTTATGTGGAAGAGCATGGCTAATGAACGTAAGTGTTGGGTTTTCCCATTTCACCAGGTAGAACTGGCTATGATAAAACCCCAGAAGGTTAGGCTCTGGTGAAATGGTTTTTTTCTTTCCTGAGGGCAGGGCTTGGTAAAAACAGAATGCTCTGACATATTCCAAAATAATTACTTTTCCCCTCCCATGATGCGACTGTGGTGCTCAGTGGCCTACTCTACAGAGGACCCCAAGAGCCTCTGCAACTGAGAAAACCAGTGCGAGCATAGCACTGTGCACCCACTCCCAGCTTTCAACATCACTGACCCCACAGTTTATGTCTTCCCAAACTCCAGCTGCGTGAGTCACCCACCATCCTCTACACCCTAATGTCACCCCAGCCAGCACCACCATGCATGTCCCTCAAGAAACCCAGCATGACTATCATACAAGTCCACAATCAGCCCTAGGCCTCAGGCAAAACAGAAAGTTTTCCTCCAAGATTAGGAATAAGGCAAGGATGCCTACTATCACCACTGCTATTGAGCACAGTTCTGGAACTCCTAAACAGAGCAATTAAGCAAGAAAAATAAATAAAATGCATCCAATTTGAAAAAGAAGTAAAATGACTGGATATGACAAAATCACACACAAAGAAAACCCTAAAGATTCTACAAAAAAATCCTGATAGTATTAAATACAAATTCAGTAAAGTTGTAGAATACAAAATCAACATACAAAAGTCACTAAGATTTCTATATATAAACAACAAACTATCTTAAAGGGAAATTGGGAAAACAATTCCATTTACATTAACAAGAAAAACAAAAAATTACTTAGTAATTAACTAAAAAGGTGAAAGACTTATACACTGAAAATTATAAAACACTGATTAAGGAAATTTAAAGACATAAATAAATGGATACCCCATGTTCATGGATTGGAAGAATATTGTTAAATTGACCATAATACCCAAAGTGATCTACATATTCAGTGAAATCCCTATCAAAATTCCAAAAGCACTTCTACAGAAATACAAATAACAATCCTAAAATACAAATGGAACAACAGTACTCCCCAAATAGCTAAAGTAATCTTGAGCAAAAAGAACAAAACTGGAGGCATCACACTTCCTGACTTTAAATTATATTACAAAACTAATCAAAACAGTATGATAGTGGCATAAAAATAGACCTATAGACCAAAAGAATAGAATAGAGAATCCATAAATAGGCCCACACATTCACAGTCAATTGATCTTTGACAAGGGAACCAAGAACATGCAATGGAGAAAGAACAGTCTCTTCAACAAATGGTGCTAGGAAAACGGAGTATCCTTATGCAAAAAGATGAAATTGAACACCAGTCTCAAACAATATACAAAAAAACTCAAAACAGATAAAAAATGTAAGACTCAAAACTATAAAAGTCTTAGAAGAAAACATAAGAAAAAAATGAAAAAGAAATTGATAAATTCCTGGACACATACACCTTCTCAAGACTGAACAAGAAAGAAATTGAATCTCTGAACAAACCAATAATGAGTTCTGAAATTGAGGCAGTAACAGCCTACCATCCAAAAAAAAAGCCCAGAACCAGAAGGATTCACAGCTGAAGTCTACCAGATGTACAAAGAAGAGCTGGTACTATTCCTACTGAAACTATTGCAAAAAATTGAGGAGGAGTGACTCCACCTTAACAGATCCTATAAGGCCAGCATTATCTTGATGCCAAAACCTGGCAGATACAACAAAAAAAGAAAGCTTCAGGCAAACATCCATGATGAACACTTATGCAAAAATCCAAAATCAAATACTGGGTAAACCGAATCCAGTAGCACACCAAAAAGCTTATCCACCATGATCAAGTAGGCTTCAACCCCAGGATGCAAGGTTGGTTCAACAAAGCAAATCAATAAATATTATTCATCACATAAACAGAACTAAAGACAAAAACCACATGATTATCTCAAAAGATGCAGAAATGGCTTTTGATAAAATTTAACATCCATTCATGTTAAAAACTCTAAATAAACTAGGTATTGAAGGAATATACCTCAAAATAATAAGAGCCATCTATAATAAACCCACAGCCAACATTGTACTAAACAGGCAAAACCTGGAAGCATATTCCCTGAAAGCCGGCACAAGACAAGAATGCCCTCTCTCAGCACTCCTATTCAACGTAGTACTGGAAGTTCTGGCTAGGGCAATCAGGCAAGAGAAAGAAATAAACGGTATTCAAATAGCAAGAGAGGAGAAACTCAAAACTATCCCTGTTTGCAGATGACATGATCCTGTATTTAGAAAATCCCAGTCTCAGCCCAAAAAGCTGCTGCTGCTGCTGCTGCTGCTGCTTTTTTTTTTACTTTTTTTCTGAGACAGGGTTTCACTCTAGTTGCCCAGGCTGGGGTGCAGTAGTGCAATCTTGGCTCACTGCAGCCTCGACCTCCCAGGCTCAGGTGATTCTCCCACCTCAGCCTCCCGAATAGCTGGAACTACGGGTGAAAGCCACTATGTCTGGCTATTTTTTTTTTGTATTTTTAGTAGAGAAAGGGTTTTGCTATGTTGCCCAGGATGGTCTTGAACTGAACTCAAGCAACTCGCCTGTTTTGGCCTACCAGAATGTTGTGATTACAGGCATGAGGCACTGTGCCCAACCCTCCAAAAGCTTCTTGAGCTGAAAAACAGCTTCACCAATGTCGCCGGATACAAAATCAATGTACAAAAATCACTGGCATTCCTATACACCAACAGTCAAGCTGAGAGCCAAATCAGGAACTAACTCCCATTCCATACTGCCACAAAAAGAATAAAATACCTCGGAATACAGCTAACTAGAGAGGTAAAAGATCTCTACAAGGAGAACTGCAAACCACTGCTCAAAGAAATCAGAGATGACACAAACAAATGGAAAAACACTCCATGCTTATGGATAGGAAGACTCAATATCATAAAAATGGCCATACTGCTCAAAGCAATTTATTAAATTTAATGCTACTCCCATTAAACTACCATTGATATTCTTCACAGAACTAAAAAAAACTATTTTAAAATTCATATGGAATCAAAAAAGAGCCCAAATAGCCAAGGCAATCCTAAGCAAAAAGAATAACATGGGAGGCATCATGCTACCTGACTTCAAACTATACTACAGGGCTACAGTAACCAAAATAGCATGGCACTGGTACAATACAGATACACAGACCAATGGAACATAATAGAGAGCCCAGAAATAAGGCCACACACCTACAACTATCTGATCTTCAACAAACCTGACAAAAGCAAGCAATGGGAAAAGAATTCCCTATTCAATAAATGGTGTGGGGATAACCGGCTAGCCATATGCAGAAGACTGAAACTGGACCTTTTCCTTATACCATGTATAAAAATTAACTCAAGATGGATTAAAGATTTAAATGTAAAACCCAAAACTATAAAAACCCTAGAAGACAACCTAGGCAATACCATTTGCAACATAGGCATGGGCAAAGATTTCATGACAAAAACACCAAAAGCACTTGCAACAAAAGCAAACATTGACAAATGGTATCTCATTAAACTGAAGGGCTTCTGAACAGCAAAAGAAACTATCAACAGGGTAAACAGACAAACTACAGAATGGGAGAAAATTCCTGAAAACTATGCATCCAACAAAATATCTGGCATCTATAGGGAACTTAAATTTACAAGAAAAAAAACAACCCGATTAAAAAGTGGGCAAAGGACATGAACAGACACTTTTCTAAAAAAGATATACATATGGCCAAAAATCATATGAAAAAAAGCTCCACATCACTGATCACTAGAGAAATGCAAATCAAAACCATAATGACATATGTCATACCAGTTAAAATGGCTACGATTTAAAAGTCAAAAAAATCACAGATGCTGGCAAGGTTGTAGAGAAAAAGAAATGCTTACACACTGTTGGTGGGAGTGTAAATTAGTTCAGCCATTGTGGAAGACAGTGTGGTGATTCCTCAAAGGGCCTAAAGACAGAAATACCATTCAACCCAGCAATCCCATTACTGGATACATATCCAAAGGAATATAAATCATTCTATTATAAACACACATGCAAACACATATGCTCATCATAGCACTATTCACAGTAACAAAGACATGGAATCAATTTAAAGGCCCATGAATGATAGACTGGTTAAAGAAAATGTGGTATGTATACACCATGGAACATAATACAGCCATAAGAACGAATGAGATCATGTCCTGTACAGGGACGTGGATGGTGCTGCAGGCCATTATCATTAGCAAACTAACACCGGAAGAGAAAACCAAATATCACATGTTCTCATTTATAAGTGGGAGCTAAATGATGAGAACACATAGACACATAGAGGGGAACAACATACATTCAGGCCTTTTGGAGGATGGAGGGTGGGAGGAGGGAGAAGACCAAGAAAAATAACTAAGGAATACTAGGCTTAATATTTGGGTGATAAAATACTCTGTACAACAAACCCCCATGACACAAATTTACTACCTATGTAACAAACCTACACTTGTAACCCTGAACTTAAAAGTTAAAAAACAAACAACAAAAACAAAAACAAACAAATGAAGACTCAATAGATTCACAAAGATAGATGTCATACAATGTGTATTCTCTGACCACAACAGGATGAAGTTAGACATTTGTAACAAAAAAAACCTGAAAAATTCACAAATTTGTGAAAAATAATGCATTTTTACACAACCAATGAATCACAAAAGTAGTCAAAGAAAAATCAGAAAATACAGACAAATGAAAATGAAAGCACAACATATCAAAATGTATGGGACACAGTGAAAGAAGGGGGACATTTATAAACATTTATATTTAACAAAGTAGAAAAAGAAGAAAAATCTAAACCCAAAGCTAAACCCAAAGCTTTATTATTTCCTTCAGAAAGCATAATAAAGACTAGTGCAGGGATAAATGAAACAGAATTTTTTAAAATAGAGAAAAATCAATGAAACCAACAGCTGGTTCTTCCATAAGACAAACTAAACTGACAAACCTTTAGCTAGATTGACTATGAAAAGATACTAATTGTTAAATTCAGAAATGAAAGTGGGCACATTACTACTGATTGTACATACATAAGAAGAATTCAAAGAGAGTACTATTAACAACTGTATGTCAATAAATTGGATAACCTACACAAAACAGACCACTTCCTAGAAACCCAAAATATGCCAAAATCTAATGATTAAGAAATAGAAGACCTAAAAGACATATAATTAAGGAGATTAGTAATCAAAATCTCTCATCGAAGAAAAGCCTTGGACTTTGTGGATTCACTGGTGAATTCTACCAAGCATTTAAAGAAGATGTAATAGCACTTGGGGAAGCTGACGGCGGCAGACTGCTTGAGCCCAGGAGTTTGAAAGCAGCCTGGGCTACATGGTAAGACCCCATCCCTACAAAAAAATACAAAAATTATCCAAGTTGGTGGCACATTCCTGTAGTCCCAAGCTACCTGGGAGGCTGAAGTGGGAGGATCCCTTGAACCCGGGAGGCAGAGGTTGCAGTGAGCTGAGATCACGCCACTGCACTCTAGCTTGGCAACAGATCAAGAGTCCATCTCAAAAAAAAAAATGTGTGTGAGCCAGGCATGGTGGCTCACGCCTGTAATCCCAGCACTTTGGGACACCAAGGTAGGCGGATCACGAGGTCAGGAGATTGAGACCATCCTGGCTAACATGGTGAAATCCCATCTCTACTAAAAATACAAAAAATTAGCTGGGCATGGTGGCATACACCTGTAATCCCAGCTACTCGAGAGGCGGAGGCAGGAGAATTGCTTGAACCTGGGGGCTGGAGATGGCAGTGAGCTGAGATCCCACCATTGCACTCCAGCCTGGGCAACAGAATGAGATTCCATCTCAAAAAAAAAAAAAAAAAGAATATACAAATGTCCAAAAAGCACATGAAAAGATGTCCAACATCACTAATTGTTAGGTAAATGCAATCCAAAACTAAAATAAGATACTATCTCAACTATATGGATGGCTACTATCAAAAAAAGCAGAAAATAACAAGTACTGGTGAGGACGTGGAGATATTGTTACTCTTGTGCAGAGCTGGTGAGAATGTAAAAAATGGTATAGCTACTGTGGAAAACAGTGTGCTGGTTCCTCAATATATTAAAAATAGATTTGCCATATGATCAAGCAATTCCACTTCTGGGTATATACAGAAAATAATTAAAAGCAGGGACTTAAAGAGATATTTGTATACCCATGTTCACAGCAGCATTATTCATAATTGCTAAACAGTAGAAGCAATCCAAATGTCTAATGACAGATTAATGGATAAGCAAAACATAGAGTGGAGTATTATTCAGCCCTAAAAAGGATGAATATTCTTATCCTTGGTGCAACATGGATAAATCTTGAGGATATCATGATAAATGAAATAAGCCTATCACAAAAAGACAAATACTGTATATTTACACTTGCATGAGTTACCCAGAGTATTCAAAATCATAATAACAGAAAGTAGAATGGTGGTTGCCAAGTGCTAGGAACAGGAGGTATGGGAAATTATCGTTTAATGGGTATAGTTATAGTTTTGTAAGATGAAAATAGTTCTGCAGGTGGATGATGTAATAGCTACACAACAATATGAATGTACTTAATATCACTAAACTGTATTAATAATGAGTAAGATAGTAAATTTTGCTATATGTATTTCATCACCATTTTAAAAAATGAAAAAACATACATTGGTAGCCATCTATGTCTCCTAGATATAGTATAGATATGAAGTATTGATGACTTAATTTGCTTTCCTTGTTGATATATATAGTTTTTAGGAAGATATATATGGAAATTTGAATTTAAGTAGCATTACTACCCTTTAGGGCCCCTATCATTTTAATGTAAAAAGCTCGTACTGTATCAAAATTAAAAGTTTTCAATCATCATAAGCATTTCCTCACAGCATTAAAATGTCTATAAATATAATTTTTAAAAATCCAATTAAGTAGTTTGGAATTTCAAAAGTAAAACAAATTGGGCACTTTTAATTTCCTTTTCCTTGTATTATCTGATCATATCCAATATTTTTTCCTACTGATGAATGATCTTGCTCATATTAATTTATACAAGGTATTTATTTATATAAACATGAGCTCTTTATCATTTTTGTTGTAAATATTTCCACCCCTCTCTTTTCTTTATGGTATTTAACCAAGCATCAGTTTTCACTTTGATACAGTCAAATTCATCAGTCTTTTCTTCTCTGACTCCTGTGTCTAGAAGTTTATTTAGAAGGGACTTTGACATTTCCTGTTTTCTTCTAGTGCTTTTACAGTTTCATGTTTTTATCTTTACATCTTTGATTAATCAGCAATTTAACTGCTAGACTAAGGAGTGAAAAGAGTATTCATCAACATTTACTGGCTAATCTATCCTTTCCCTAATGACTTGGAATTCCACCTTTGTCATTGTACCAGTAATCACTTCCTGTGAAACAAACTGCCTCAAAACTCAGTATCTTCAAACAACTATCTATTTGCTCCCTGCAGTTTGACCTGGGCTCAGCTAGGTAATTCTTCTGGTCTCACCTAATGTAACCGGCTAGGTGCTAACTGGTCCTGGATGGCCTTAATCCCTTGCCTAGGGTTTTCTTTGAAGGGACAGCCAGGACAACTGAGCCTGTCCCTTCATGTGATTTCTCACTCACAAGGAGGCTGACCCAGGCTTCCGTACACGGCAGTTACTGAAGAATAAGAAAGTGCAGGTGAGAACAGAAATCATAGACCCGTGAGGCTAAGGCTTGGAAGTCACATATCACTTCTACAGCTTTCAATGGGCCAAAACAAGTCACAGGTCCAGAAGTTCAAGAGGAAGGGAAACAGAGTCCACTTCTTGATAGGAGAAACAGCAAAGTTATACTGCAAAGGGGCATGTATTCAGAAATGGCTCAACTTCTGGCCATCTTTTGCAAATACTATATGCCACAGTCATATATTAAATTTCCTCAAGTATTTAGATATATTTCTAGACTGTTTTAAGAAATCTCTTCCGGCCGGGCATGATGGCTCACACCTATAATCCCAGCACTTCAGGAGGCCAAGGTGGGTGGATCACTTGAGGTCAGGAGTTCGAAACCAGCCTGGCCAACACTGGTGAAACCCCATTATATTTTATATTTTCTACTAAAAATATAAAAATTAGCCGGGTGTGGTAGCAGGTGCTTGTGATCCCAGCTATCAGGGAGGCTGAGGCACGAGAACCACTTGAACCCGGGAGGAAGAGGTTGCAGTGAGCCGAGATCTTGCCACTACATTCCAGCCTGGACGATAGAGTGAGACTCTGTCTCAAAAAACAAAAACAAAAGAACACTCTTCCAACAATTTGTATTTTTATTCATGTGTCAGTGAGTGCAGCTTTAAAATTTTATTAAATATCCATTAGCTGAGTCCTATCTCATATTCCTTCTTTCAAACATTTTTCCTAGAAATTCTCAGACGTTTCTATATTCTCTTTAGAATGATTTTAGATCTATGAAAAAAAGGTTGCTATTTTACAGGAATTACATTACATTTGTAGGAATATTTACAGCAAACTTACTGTCCTGTGTCTTTTATCCAAGAGTATGATTTGTCTTTCCATTTATAAAAGTCTTTTATATCTCTAGTTAGCTTTTTAAGATTTTCTTTTAATAGATCCTTCACATTTCCTCTTAAGTTTACTCTTAAAGGTCGGGTGCAGTAGCTCATGCCTGTAATCCTAGCACTTTGGGAGGCTGAGGTGAGCAGACTGCCTGAGCGCAGGAGTTCGAGACCAGCCTGGGCAACAAGGTGAAACCCTGTCTCTACTAAAATACAAAAAATTAGCTGGGCATGGTGGCACTTATCTGTAGTCCCAGCTAGGTGGGAGGCTGAGGCACGAGAATTGCCCGAACTTGGGAGGTGGAGGTTGCAGTGAGCCTAGATCATGCCACTGCCTTCCAGACTGGGTGACAGAGAGAGACTCTGTCTTCAAAAAATATATATACAAGTTTTCTCTTAAATATTTTACTTCTTTTTATTGCTGTTGTAAATATATTTATATTTTCTAAGTGGTTATTGCAAAGAATAGCTATTAATTTTTGTATGCTAGATATTGCTTTTGTGTAGCTTCAGGCAAGTTACCCTCTCTAGAGCTTAATTTCCCTAATTAACCTCATAGAATTATTGTCAGCAATGAGTTAGCACACACAGAGTCTAGCATAAGGTAATGGCTCAGTAATTTGTTACCTATTATTGTTACTATATTAATTTGGTAATCCACCATCCTACTGAATTGATTTCTCTTGTTGCTTCTACTAGTTCTGCACTCCATTCTCCTGATATACAGTATTTGTGATATACAGTATCTTCATAATCTTGATAATTTCTTACTTCTTTAATGTTTTATATGTATTTATCTTTTTATTACAATGCCTAATACTTTCAGAACAATAATAAATAAAAGTAGTAAGCTGATTGGTATCTTTTGACAGGCAAGAATATTTCTACTGTAAATGCAAATAATGGCTACATTAACATTCTATAGCATATGTACACCAACAAGTGGTTATGGATATTCCTCAAGTTGGGGCACTTAAATTGTTTCTTGACTTTTTCACTGTTAAAAGTACCAGTAAAAGAGTCATCTATGCAAAATTAATGCAGGAACAGAAAACCAAACACTGCATGTTCTCACTTATAAGGGGGAGCTGAACAAAGAGAACACATAAACTTAGGGAGGGGAACAACACACGCTGGGGCCTGTTGAGGGGGGACGAGAGGAGGGAGAGCATCAAGACAAATAGCTAATGCACGCTGGGCTTAATACCTAGGTGATGGGTTGATAGGTACAGCAAACCACCATGACACATGTTTACCTATGTAACAAACCTGCACATCCTGCACATGTACTGCAGAACTTAAAATAAAAAATTTTTTTAAGAAAGAGTCATCTATGTATATAAATATCTGAGCACATTTTGTGCTATTTCACTGAGCAGGCTTAGGTCTGAATAGGACTTCCTAAACTGCTAATGCATACTGCTTTTCAACAAGATCATACTAGTCTGTACTCCCTTCAATAGTGTTTGTGAGTACTTTTCTCACTGCAGCTCTACCGACAGTATTTTTAAGAGAAACAAAATGATGATGCCTTTGTTTACCTAGCTATTGTTTAATTACATTTACACTTCAATGGTGAAGTCTAAATTCTCATCTAAAATCTCATGAGAATTAGCATTAGAGAATTCTAATTCTCTTTACAGACTGGCCCGAGGAACAATCCTTAAAGAGATCTCCTCAGAGCAAGAACCAGCACAGCCTTGCTTTGCCAGAACCTGATCTGTTAGAACAGAGATTCTCAACCTTGGCACTATTAACATTTTGGATGAGATAGTTCTCTCTGTGAGGGCTGTCTTTTTTTTATTTTTTTATTATACTTTAGGTTTTAGGGTACATGTGCACAATGTGCAGGTTTGTTACATATGTATCCATGTGCCATGTTGATTTCCTGCACCCATTAACTCGTCATTTAGCATTAGGTATATCTCCTAATGCTGTCCCTCCCCCCTCCCCCAACCCCACAACAGTCCCCGGGGTGTGATGTTCCCCTTCCTGTGTCCATGAGTTCTCATTGTTCAATTCCCACCTATGAGTGAGAACATGCGGTGTTTGGTTTTTTGTCCTTGGGATAGTTTACTGAGAATGATGTGAGGGCTGTCTTATACACTGAATAATATATAGCAGAATCCTTGGCCTCCACCCACTTGATGCTAGCAGCCCCAAGCTGTGCTCACAAGAACTGTGCCCAGACATGGCTAAATATCCTCAGCAAACTCTCCTCTAGTTGGATACTACTGTGTTAAGAGAATGCTGCTCTAGAAATCAGAATCAAAGAACCTCATTACAGACATAACATGATGGTTGAGATACACTTTTGTTGCAGGCATAGACTGAAGAAAAGGAGAACTAAAATGTGGAATACTCACTTTGCTTTATAAGGTGAATCAGAGCCAGAATTTTTGGTTTCCATTAAACTCTCATATTCCTTAGCCCTGAAGAGAAAAAAAGTTTTAACACAGTTATTTCACTGCTAATTTTTATAATAAACCAAAATGTTGGCTGTATTTTTCCCCTATTACATTTAACACTCAGCCTATTAAATTTGGTGATTGAAGTGGCTGACTACCTATGTACCTCAAGAGTTATACAATGAAAAGATAAATACAGGTAAAGAATACAAAAAAAAGCATTTAATTTTAGAAATAACTAAAAAGACAGTGGAAATAACGTGACCAGACTCTCAAAGATGTGTTTTGTTTTTGTTTTTTATACTGACTGAATACCAAAGGTTCAGAAAAATTTGAGATACTTCTCTGCCCCTTTCTAACTAGGCTCCAGCTTGCCTAAACTAGTAGGTGACAGTCATCAAGCTGGTCACTGATCTAAGACAGTTCTCACTATAGCAATCCATTAATGTTGACTTAATTTGTACATTTCTCTTTTTGGAGAAAAAAAGGGGAAAATGACAATTTAAATGTTAACTGCTCATCCAAAGGATCCTGTTGTCAAAGAATTCATCCAGTGATCTATGAAAAAATTATCCACAATGTAAAACAATCTAGAGAACAATGACAGGTGAAAAAAAAATACTCCTACCTAAAAAAGTGGGAAAGATGCAAATTATAATAGCCCTAATGAGGAAAAAAGCAAACTAGACAGATGATGCTTTTGGAATAAAGAAATATCTAAATTGGAATAAAATATAAAATTACATATTTTTTCAACCTAAGTATGCTCATTGCCATCAGCCTAAATATTAAGATTTTTATAAATACAAAGATTTTTACAAATGTAAATATTTTGCATGTCAAAATGGAGAAATAACTACTTGGTAGCTGCAAGTAATTGTGACCTCATCTGAAAGGTGGGAAAGTAACAATTATGCATGGTGGAGTATGTTCCAAGCATTGTGTTGGCTGCTGTACATTCAATAATATCACAAGTATCTAAAAATTCAATATGGTATTATCCCTATGATATAATTTAGATATTTGTCCCCTCCACATCTCATGTAGAAATGTGATCCCCAATGTTGGAGGTGGGGCCCAATGAAAGGTGGCTGGATCACAGGGGTGGATCTCTCATTAATAGCTAGGTGCCCTCCTTATAGGAATGAATAATAATGAGTTCATGTGACATTCAGTTGTTTAAGAGTGTGGCACCTCACCCTGTGAGCATTTTTTATATGTCTCTTGGCTGACTGTATGTCTTCCTTTGAGAAGTGTCTGTTCATGTCCTTTGCCCACCTTTTAATGGCTTTATTTGGTTTTTGCTTATTCAATTGTCTAAGTTCCTTATGGATTCTGGATACTAAACCTTTGGATGCGTAGTTTGTGAAATACTTTCTCCCATTCTGTCGGTTATCTGTTCACTCCGTTGACAGTTTCTTTTGCTGAGCAGAAGCTCTTTAGTTTAATTAGGTCCCACTTGTCAGTTTTTGTGTTTATTACAATTGCTTTTGAGGACTTACTCATAAATTCATTGCCAAGGCCATTGCCTAGAATGGTATTCCCTAGGTTTTCTTCTAGGAATTTTATAGTTTAGAGGTCTTATCTTTAAATCTTTCATTCATCTTGAGTTAACTTTTGTATATGATGAAATGTAGGGGTCTAATTTATTTCTTCTGCATATAGCTAGCCAGTTATCTCAGTACCATTTATTAAATGGGGAGTCCTTTCTCCATTGCTTATTTTTGTCAACTTTACCAAGGATCAGATGGCTATAGGTGTGCTGCATTATTTCTGGGTTCTCTATTCTGTTCCATTGGTCTTACATGTCTGCTTTTGTACCAGTACCATGCTGTCTTAGTTACTGTAGACTTATAGTACAGTTTGAAATTGCATTATGTGATGCCTCCCATTTTGCTCTTTTTGCTTAGATTGCTTTGGCTCTTCAGGCTCTTTTATGGCTCCATATGCATTTCAGAATAGCTTTTCATAATTTTGTAAAAAATGACATTGATAAACAAAGACCATATGATCATCTCAATAGATGCAGAAGAAGCTTTCAATAAAATCCAACATCCCTTCATGATAAAAAACCCTCAACAGACTAGAATTGAAGGAACATACCCTCAAAATAATAAAAGCCATCTATGGCAACCCCACAGCCAATACCATAGTGGATGGGCCAAAGCTGGAAGCATTTTCCTGAAGAACAGGAGCAAGACAAGGCTGTCCACTCTCACCACACCCATTCAACATATTGTAAGTCCTAGCCAGAGCAATCAGCAAGAGAAATAAAAAGCATTCAAATGGGAAAATAAGTCAAATTATCTCTCTTCACTGACAATATGATTCTATACTTAGAAAACTCTAAAGACTCTGCCAAAAGGCTCCTAGAACTGATAGACGACTTCAGTAAAGTTTCAGGATACAAAATCAATGTACAAAATCAGTAGCATTTCTATACACCAATAACATTGAAGGTGAGAGCCAAATCAAGAATACAATCCCATTTACAATGGCCACACATACACAAAAATAAGATACCTAGGAATACATTTAAACCAAGGAAGTGAAAGATCTCTACAAGGAGGACTACAAAACATTATTTAAATAAATCATATATGATACAAATAAATGAAAAAACATTCCATAGGGGCTCATGGATTGGAAGAATGAATATCATTAAAATGGCTCCCCAAAGTAACCTGCAGATTCAATGCTATTCCTATTAAGTTACCTTTCATTTTTTCTTCACCTTCTGGGACACTGCAAATTTGAGTATTTTGTCACCTTATGATGTTGCATATGTCACATATGCTGTTTTTCAGCTGTAAACAGCATCAGTGGTGTCTGTGATTTCCTCAGCGATTTATAGTAGGGTTGTTAGTGAAGGTTCTGATGAAGTTTTGCTGGGGATGGGGACACCTCAAGCCCCCGTAGTGGTAGCAGTGGGCCAAATGTACTTGTTCTTAGGCTCCACAGCGACAAACACTGATACCGGTGTTAGCAGGTCCAGGTGAGCTGATTCTTGGGCCTACAGGCAGCTTGCTCTGGTGACAGGGGTGGCAACAATGGGCTAGTGAGGAAGGTGGGTTCTGGGGCCATGGTATGGGCAATGGCAGTAGCATTGGCAGGAATAACAACCTCTGGATCCCAAGTAGTTCACTCTCATGTTGTTGGTGGTAGCCTTCATGGGCTGGCAGTGTAATCCCCAGGCTTGCAGGTGGATGAATCCCCACGGTGATGGCAATGACAGGTTGGGTGGGCTTTCCCTTAAGCCCCCAGAAAGAGTACTCGGGTACCAACAGTGGTAGACTGGGCTGGGCAGTCCCCAGGCCCCTGGGCAACATGCTTGGTTACTGGGGGTGTGGAGATGAGCTGGGTGGATCTGTCATCAGGCACTCTGGTGGTATGTGTAGGTGCTAGCTTTGGTAGGCCAGCATGGGGTAATACTCAGGCCTAAGGCAGAATGCTTGGGTAGACATGGCAGTGGCTGCACTGCAGCCCCACTACTAGGGAGAATGAGGTTGCTTTCAGCAGCACCCATATGCAGGCAGCTGGGAAGCATGCACATTGCTTGTGCTTTGGCCCCAGGTTCAGGGGCCCACAGTGGTGGCTGCTGTTGGCAGGGAAGTTCATTCTTGGACGTATGAAGATGTTACAGTGGCCTCACCACTAGGGGCAGTAGGGTCTTTGTCAGTGGCTCTCACTTCATCCCTGGAGGCAGTAGCCAACTGTGGTGCTGGCTGAGGGTGGGGAATGTCAATGGGGTTTGAGTTATGGAAATGCAGAAGCTGTTGGATCCCTGGGCAGAATGTAGCTCTGGTAGGAGGCAGACTCTGATTGTGGCACCTTTCTGTAGCTGCTGAGGGCTCAGGGGTATGTGAGGCCCAAGCACGGACTCCCTCTCTGGAACAATACCTTTATGTGGTCTCCAAGTAGCTTCTTATGTTAGTTGCAGGGGCTTTCCCGTGGCTGGACGCAGGAGTCCACGGTGGGAATGTGGACTGCTGGTGATCACGCACTTCCTCTTTCCCCACACTGGGGAGCGTCTCCAGGCTCCCAGCTGATCCCAGAAGAACAGGCTACCTCACTTTCCTCTCCTATCTTGCTTTAGGTCAGGGTGTCCAATCTTTTAGCTTCCCTGGCCACAACGGAAGAAGAAGAACTGTCTTGGGCCACACACAGAATACAGTAACAGTAAGGACAGCTGATGAGCTTTAAAAAAACCACAAAAAAATCTTGTAATGCTTTAAGAATTTGTGTTGGGCCGCATTCAAAGCCATCCTGGGCCACATGCGGCCTGTAGGATGTGCACTGGACAAGCTTGCTTATGTCTCCTGTCACTTCTCAGTTGAATGCCAATATTCTTAGATGATCTGTTCAAAGTGTGATTACCTACTCACTATTTTGGTTCTTTGTTGTGGAGGAGGCATACATTAGATGCCTCTAGTCAACCATCCGGAAGCACCTCCCATTTGATTCACTTTTAGCATTCAATTAAATATTTATTTCCAGAGTTTTGACTCTGTACAAACTATAGTACGGGAGGGGGATACAAAGAGGTATATACATAATGAGAATATTCAAGAAACTTAGTCTGCAGAAGGAAGATGATGACATAACAGCATAAAAAGATACGTAATTCCAGCCACGTTCGGTGGCTCACGCCTGTAATCCTAGCACTTTGAGAGGCTGAGGCGGGTGGATCACTTGAGGTCAGGAGTTCAAGACCAGCCTGGCCAACATGGCAAATCCCTGTCTCTACTAAAAATACAAAAATTAGCTGGGTGTGGTGTGTACGCCTGTAATCTTAGCTAATTAGGTGGCTGAAGCATGAGAATCGCTTGAACCTGGGAGGCAGAGGTTGCAATGAGCCAAGATTACACCACTGCACTCCAACCTGGATGACAGAGAGAGATTCTGCCTCAAACAAACAAACAAAAAACATAATTACATGGGGCAGAGTAAGTGACAGGTAAGTAATGTGATATGTTCATTTCCAGCTGTTTCCTGAAGGAAATGGAATGTGTACTCTCTTGAAAGTCAGGTGGTCTCCAAATACAAAGGAAATGGCATTATTACCAGAGAAAATTGAACAAACAATGCTGAACATACGGAAAAATACAATTTATGCTTAGAACATTGTGGAGACCCATTTGGTCAGAGCAAAAGATTAAAATGTGAGAATAGCAAGAGATAAGGTTGAAAGAATCCTTTCAAATATACTGTCACAATTACAGTCTGATGATTTGGTTTTTAGATGCTTGTCTACTTTGGTAAGATTAAAATTTTCATTGGTGTAGTGTTGTACACTGCATTTCTTCATTATTAATCTCAATATCATCTTGGTTATACTCCCTCTCAGTCATAATGTGGGATATATGTATGCTCCATTTTATTTTTTATTAGCTATTTTGCTAACAAAACAAATCTTGTTTTATTAAAAAAAGAGGCTATTTTACAAATCTTCTCAGAAATTAAACCTTTTTTTATCTTTATAAAAAATAGTATATTGTAAGTGTCACGTGTGTATTTGTTAAATAAAACTAAGTAAATCCATGAATCTTGTTTTCCATGGGGGTGATAACAATATCGTTCTAGCTCCTTGAGTTATTTAGATCATTTCTACATCAATTGATAACAAAATCATTTAAAGCAAAAATTTCATTCTGAGCAAAGCTTTGGTAACATCCTGTAAGTTTCACACTGTCATAAATTTCAAATAATCTGTAGTTTTCACTTTGATTTACTCCTAACAATTCATATTGAAAATGTTTTATTTTTGTCACCCCTGCTTCCAAAAAATTAATTTTTTTCTGATTTGAAAAAAATTTGGTCAGTTTTATGGAGGTATAATTTCCATACAATAAAAAATTTTTAATTTGTGTATAATTCAATGAGTTTTCACTATTGTGTACCCCAGTATAATCAAAATCACAATCATGATATGAAAGATTTCCACTACACCACAAAGTTCTCTTTTGTCTCTTTCTAGTCAATCTCTTCCCTTACCTCTTGCTCCTAGAAATCAGCCATCTGTTTTCTACCAGTAAGGCTTTCTAGAATATACAATTATTACAATCTACACTATCGTCTCTAAATTAATTCATTTAGCTCTTGAGATTCACTTAAACTGTTGAATGTATCACTAATTCATTTCTTTTTGTTTTTGCTTAATAATGTTCCACTGTTCAGACACCTGAAAATTTGTTTATCCACTCACAAGTTAGGCATTTCACTTTTTTCCAGATTAGGATTACTATGAATAAAGCTACTATGAAAATTTGAAGACAAGTCCTTCGGTGAAAAGTTTTCATTTATCACCGATAAATTACCTAGGAGTGGGTCATGTAATAAGCATGTACTTAACTTTAAACGACCAAAGTATTTTCTGAACTTTAAATGAGTGAAGTGTTTTCTGAAGTAATCATTCCAATTTGCATTTCTACCAGAAAAGTATGAAAGTTACAGTTGCTTTAGTCCTGGCCAATACTTGGTTTGGCCAATCTTTTTAATTTTAGAAATTCCTGTGGGTGTATAGTGGTATCTCACTGTGGTCTAATTTGCAATTTCCTAATAATGATTTAAACAACCTACTATGTGGGTATTTGCTGTTCGTACATCTTCTCTAGTTAAGTGTATTCAAATTTTTTGCTGTGTTAAAATCACTGTTTATTTTCAGAGGTGGTGGTGATTGATCTTTTGTAATAAATTTCTAGTTTTATTGATTTATGCACAACGAATATATAATTTCCATTTCAGAATTAGAGGAATTAGAATTCTTGGTCTTTCGTGTTTTGTTGTATGTTCATGTTTTATTAATGTTCCATGGAAATGTATTTTTTAAAATATGTATGGTCTACTGGCACACATCAAAGCTTGGCAATAAACACCTGGACATATTTCTGGACTCTCAATTCTAATGGATTAGAATGTAATAGAATATAGATTAATAAAATAATTTATATGTCTATCCTTATGTTAACAGTTAATTACTATAGGTTTGTAGTAAGTTTTGAAATTGAGAAATTCAGTCCTCTTTCTTCTTTTTCAAGATTGTTTTGGCGACCAGGAGGTCTCTTGTAATTCTATATAATTTTTTTAAAAATTTTAAGCTCTGGGGTACATGTGCAGGATGTGCAAGTTTGTTACAGAGGTAAATGTGCACCATGGTGGTTTGGTGCACCTATCAATCCATCACCTAGGTATTAAGCCCAGCATGCATTAGCTATTTTTCCTAATGCTCTCCCACCCCAAACCACACCCCCTGACAGGCCCCACTGTGTGTTGTTCCCCTCCCTGTGTCCATGTGTTCTCATTGTTCAGCTCCCACTTGTAACTGAGAGCATGTGGTATTTGGTTTTCTGTTCCTGTGTTAGTTTGCTGAGGATAATAGCTTCCAGGTCCATTCATGTCCCTGCAAAGAAGATGATCTCATTCCTTTTTATGGCTGCATAGTATTCCATGGTGTATATATCCCACATTTTCTTTATCCAGTTTATTGTTGATGGGCATTTGGGTTGATTCCATGTCTTTTTTATTGTGAATAGTGTCGTAATGAACATACACATGCATGTACCTTTGTAACAAAATGATTTTTATTCCTTTGGGTATATACCTAGTAATGAGATTGCTGGGTAAAATGGTATTTCTGGTTTTAGATCTTTAAGGAATCACCACAGTCTTTCACAATGGTTGAACTAATTTACATTCCCACCAACAGTGTAAAAGCATTCCTGTTTCTCCACAACCTCACTAGCCTCTGTTGTTTCTTGACTTTTTAATAATTGCCATTCTGACTGGCATGAGATGGTATCTCATTATGGTTTTGATTTGCATTTCTCTAATGATCAGTGATGTTGAGCTTTTCTTCTTATGTTTGTTGGCCGCATGAATGTCTTCTTTTGAGAATTGTCTGTTCATGTCCTTGGCCCACTTTTTAATGGGGTTTTCTTTCTTGTAAGTTTAAGTTCCTTGTAGATTCTGGATATTAGGCCTTTATTAGATGCACAGATTGCAAAAATTTTCTCCCACTCTGTAGGTTGCCTGTTTGCTCTGATAGTTTCTTTTGCTGTGCAGAGGCTCTTTCGTTTAGTTAGATCTCATTTGTCAATTTTTTCTTCTGTTGCAATTGCTTTTGGCAATTTCGTCATGAAATCTTTGCCCGTGCCTATGTCCCTGATGGTACTATCGAGGTTGTCTTCCACAGTTTTTATAGTTTTGGGTTTTACATTTAAGTCTTTAATCCATCTTGATTTAACTTTTGTATATGGCATAAGGAAAAGGTCCAGTTTCAATCTTCTGCATATGGCTAGCCAGTTATTCCATCACTATTCATTGAATAGGGAATCCTTTCCCCATTGCTTTTGTCAGGTTTGTCAAAGATCAGATAGTTGTAGGTGTGTGGCCTTATTTCTGGACTCTCTATTCTGTTCCATTGGTCTAGGTGCCTGTTTATGTACCAGCACCATGCTATTTTGGTTACTGTAGCCCTGTAATATAGTTTGAAGTTGGGTAGGGTGATGTCTCCAGCTTTGTTCTTTTAGCTTATGATTGTCTTGGCTATATAAGCTCATTTTTGGATCCATATGAATTTTAAAATAGTTTATTCTGTGAAGAATGTCAGTGATAGTTTAATTGGAATAGCATTGAAACTATAAATTATTTTGGGCACTATGGCCATTTGAACAATACTGATTCTTCCTATCTGTGAGCATTCAATGTTTTTCCATTTGTTTGTGTCTGCTCTGATTTCTTTGGGCAGTGGTTTGTAATTCTCCTTGAAGAGGTCCTTCACTTCCCTTGTTAGCTGTATTCCTAGGTATTTTATTCTCTTTGGAGAAATTGTGAATTGCAGTTCATCCATGATTTGGCTCTCTGCTTGCCTAATGTTGGTGTATAGGAACACTTGTAACTTTTGCACATTGATTTCGTATCCTGAGACTTTGCCTATAAGCTTAAGAAGCTTTTGGGCTGAGACAATGGGGTTTTCTAGATATAGGATCATGTCATCTGCAAACAAAGACACTTTGACTTCCTCTCTTCCTATTTGAACACATTTTATTTTTTTCTCTTGCCTGACGGCCCTGGCCAGAACTTCTAAAACTATGTTGAATAGGAGTGGTGAGAGAAGGCATCCTTGTCTTGGGCCAGTTTTCGAGGGGAATGCTTCCAGCTTTTGCCCATTCAGTATGATATTGGCTGCGGGTTTGTCATAAATGGCTCTTATTATTGAAGTATGTTCCTTCGATACCCAGTTTATTGAGAGTTTTTGACATGAAGGGATGTTGAATTTTATCAAAAGCCTTTTCTGCGTCTATTGGGATAATCATGTGGTTTTTGTCTTTAGATCTGTTTATGTGATGAATTATGTTTACTGATTTGCATATGTTGAAGCAGCCTTGCATCCCAGGGATGAAGCCAACTTGATTGTGGTGGATAAGCTTTTTCATGTGCTGCTGTATTCAGTTTGCCAGTATTTATTGAGAATCATTGCACTGATGTTCATCAGGCATATTGGCTGAAGTTTCCTTTTTTTGTTGTATCTGCGCCAGGTTTTGGTATCAGGATGGTGCTGGCCTCATAGAATGAGTTAGGGAGGAGTCCCTCCTTTTCAATTTTTTTGAATAGTTTCAATAGGAATAGTACCAGCTCTCCTTTGTACTTCTGGTAGAATTCAGCTATAAATCCATATGGTCTTGGGCTTTTTTTTTGGTTGGTAGGCTATTTATCACCTGCCTCAATTTCAGAACTTGTTATTCCTCTATTCAGGGATTCAACTTCTTTCTGGTTCAGTCTTGGGAGGGTGTTTATGTCCAGGAATTTATCCATTTCTTCTCAATGTTCTAGTTTATTTGCATAGAGGTATTTATAGTATTCTCTGATGGTGGGGTCTATACAGTATATAGTACTGTGGAAACACAGTATTCTCTATTTCTGTGGGGTCACTGGTGATATCCCATTTATCATTTTTTATTGTGTCTACTTGATTCTTCTCTATTTTCTTCTTTATTAGTCTAGCTAGCTGTCTATCTACTTGATTCGTTTTTTCAAAAAACCAGTCCCTGGATTCACTGATTTTCTGAAGGATTTTTCACATCTCTATCTCCTTCAGTTCTGCTCTGAGCTTGGTTATTTCTTTTCTTCTCCTAGCTTTGGGGTTTGTTTGCCCTTGGTTCTCTAGTTCTTTTAGTTGTAATGTTAAGGTGCTGATTTGAGATCTTTCTAGCTTTTTGATGTGGTTATTTAGCGCTATAAATTTGCCTCTTAACATTGCTTTAGCTGTGTCCCAGAGATTCTGGCATGTTGTCTCTTTGTTCTCATTGGTTTCAAAGACTTTCTTAACTTCTGCCTTAATTTCATTATTTACCCAAGAGTCATTCAGGAGTAGGTTGTTCAATTTCCATGTAGTTGTGTGGTTTTGAGTGGGTTTCTTAATCTTGAGTTCTAATTTGATTGCGCTGTGGTCTGAGAGACTGTTATTATTTCAGTTCTTCTGCATTTGCTGAGGAGTGATTTACTTCCAATTATGTGATCAATTTTAGAGTAAGTGCAATGAGGCACCAAGAAGAATGTATATTCTGTTGTTTTGGGGTAGAGAATTCTGTGGATATCTATCAGGTCCACTTGATCCAGAGCTGAGTTCAGGTCCTGAAAATTTTTATTAATTTTCTGTCTTGATGATCTGTCTAATATTGACAGTGGAGTGTTAAAGTCTCCCACTGTTATTGTGTGGGAGTCTAAGTCTCTCTGTAGGTCTCTAAGAACTTGTTTTATGAATCTGGGTACTCCTTAACTGGGTGTATAGATATTTAGGACAGTTAGCTCTTCTTGTTGAATTGACTCATTTATCATTATGTAATGCCCTTGTCTTTTTTGTTGGTTTAAAGTCTGTTTTGTCAGAAACTAAGATTGCAATGCCTGCTTTTTTGTTTTCCATTTGCTTGGTAGATTTTCCTCCATTCTTTTATTTTCGGTCTATGTGTGTCTTTGCATGTGAAATGGAGCTTTTGAATGCAGCACACCGATGGATCTTGACTCTTTATCCAGCTTGCCATTCTATGTCTTTTAATTTGGGCATTTAGCCCATTTACACTTAAGGTTAACATTGTTATGTGTGGATTTGATCCTGTCATCATGATGCTTACTGGCTATTTTGCAGACTTCTTTATGTAGTTGCTTCATAATGTCACTGGTCTGTGTATGTCAGCGTGTTTTTGTAGTGGCTGGTAACGTTCTTTCCTTTCCATATTTAGTGCTTCCTTCAGGAGCTCTTGCAAGGCAGGCCTGGTGGTGACAAATTCCCTCAGCATTTGCTCATCTGAAAAAGATTTTACTTCTCCTTCACTAATGAAGTTTAGTTTGGCCGGATATGAAATTTTAGGTTGGATTTTCTTGAAGAATGATGAATACTGACCCCCAATCTCTTCTGGCTTGTAGGGTTTCTGCTGAGATGTCTGTTGTTAGTCTGATAGGCTTCCCTTTATAGGTGATTTGGCCTTTCTCTCTGGCTGCCCTTAACATATTTTCCTTTACTTTGACCTTGGAGAATGTGATGATTATACGTCTTGGGGTTGATCTTCTTGTGAAGTATCTTACTGGGGTTCTTTGGTTGTCATGAATGTGAATATTGGCCTGTCTTCCTAGGTTGGAGAAGTTCTCCAGGATGATATCCTAAAGTGTGTTTTCCAACTTGGTTCCATTCTCCCCATCTCTTTCAGTTACCCCTATCAGTCACAGGTTTGGCCTTTTAACAATCCCATAGTTCTCAGAGGTTTTGTTTGTTCCTTTTCTTTCTTTTTTCTCTAACCTTGTCTGCCTGCCTTATTTCAGGAAGACAGTCTTCAAGTTCTGATATCCTTTCTTCCCCTTGATCTATTTGGCGACTGATACTTGTGTTTGCATTGTGACATTCTCGTGTTGTGTTTTTCAGCTCCATCAGGTCATTTACATTCCTCTCTAAACTGGTTATTCTGGGTAACAGCTCCGGTAATGGTTTTTTGTTTGTTTGAGACAGAGTCTCACTCTGTCACCCTGGCTGGAGTGCAGTGGTGCAATCTCAGCTCACTGCAACCTCCATCTGCTGGGTTCAAGCAACTCTCCTGTCTCAGCCTCCTGAGTAGCTGGGACTACAGGTGCCTGCCATCAAGCCGGGCTTTTTTTTTTTTTTTTTTTTTTTTGTATTTTTGGTAGAGATGGGGTTTCACAGTGTCAGCCAGGATGGTCTCAATCTCCTAACCTTGTGATCCACCCACCTCGGTCTCCCAAAGTGCTGGGATTACAAGCATGAGCCACTACACCCAGCCAGCTCCTGTAATGTTTTATCATGATTCTTAGCTTCTTTGCAATGAGTCAGAACATACTCCTTTAGCTCAGCAAAGTTCATTATTACCCATCTTTTGAAGCCTACTTCTGTCAATTCATCCGTCTCAGCTTCAGCCCAGTTCTGTGCCCTTGCTGGAGACACGTAGTGATCATTTGGAGGAGAAGAGGCACTCTGGCTTTCTGAGTTTTCAGCATTTTTGCATTGATTCTTTCTCATCTTCATGGGCTTATTTCCTTTGATCTCTGAGGCTGCTGACTTTTTTTTTTTTTTTTTTTTTTTTTGAGATGGAATCTTGCTCTGTTACCCAGGCTGGGTAACAGCCTGGTAACCCAGTGCAGTGGCACAATCTCAGCACTCCTGAGGAGGAGTGGATTGGGGTCCTGCTTAAAGAAGCAGTCTGGCCACAAACTGTCCCAGCCACTGTGCTGCACTGTGGGGAATTGCTCCCCGTCCAAAATGCCCAGTCTTACTGGCACCTGCAGCAGGGGAAAATGGCTGACTGGAGCCACAGTGATGGTGGTCACCCCTCTCTGCCCGGAACTCGGTCTTTAGGGCAGTCTCCAGCCTGCTGCACTGGTGGGTATTCCAAGCCAGTGGTTTTAGCTTATAGGGAGTGGGGGCCCACTGAGGGAGGCCACTTTGCTCCCTGGCTTCAGCCCCCTTCCCATGGGAGTGGATGGATCTCCTGCCTCACTTGAGTTCCCAGAGCCACAGTATGCAAAAATTCCCGTGTCTCAGTGCCTACTCGAGCAGCCGCCCACCTGAGCAGCTGCCATGATTCTGCACAGCTCTGTGCTTGGGACCCAAGGCCCTGGTGGTGTGGGCTCATGAGGGGACCTCCTTATCCACAGGTTACAAGGATCTGTGGGAAAAGCATGGTTTTCAGGGAGGAGTAGCGTAGTCCCTCACTGCCTCCCTTGGCTAGGGGAGGGAGCTCCCTTTGCTCCCAGGTGGGCCCTCACTCCACCCTGCTTTTCCCCACTCTCTGTGGGTCATGCCAACTGCCTAGTCAGTCCCAATGAGAGAACTTTGGTACTTCAATTGAAGATGCAGAATTCTTGCCATTTTCATCCTTCTTGGTGGGAGCTGCAGAGTGGAGCTGTTTCTATTCAGCCATCTTGGCTGCCCCCTTCTATATAAATTTTAGCATTAGCTTGTTCATTTCTACAAAAGAGGCTACTGGAATTTTGACAGGGATTACACTGAAGCTGTATACCAATTTTGTGAGTATCATCATCTTAAGAATATTAAGTCTTCTAAAGCATAAAACACAGAATATCTTTCAATTTTTCAGGTCTTCTTTAAATTCTCTTAATAACGTTTGTAGTTTCCAACATACAAGTCTTAAACTACTGTGGTTAAATTTATTATTAATTACTTTATTCTTTTAGATGCCATTGCCAAATGTAATTGCTTTCTTAATTTCATTTTTGGATTGCTCATTGTTTGTACGTAGAAATATGACCTATTTTTGTATGTTGATCTTGTTTCTTGAAACTTTGCCAAATTCCTTTATTAGCATGGTAAAATTGGGTGTGGGTATTTGTGTGTGTGTGTGTGTGTGTGTGTGTGTGTGTGTGTGTATTATTTACGATACTGTAAGTACAGTAAGTCCTCAATGTAGTAGATAGGTTCTTGAAACTGTAATCTTAACAATGCATAGCAAAACTAATTTTAACATAGGCTAATTAATATTAACAAGAATAAGGTTGCTATGGTATGTTTCTGGTCACAAAATCATCACCAAACTTCTAAATAAAGACTGAAACATTTCTAATATTAAACACTGAAATAAATCTGAGCTCTATATATATTTAAGAAAAATTAATGAAAACAAGATAATTATTTACCTAATTATCCCAGTTCAGGGTGTCTGGAGCCTATCAAAGTCTATAGGCCAGAACCTATCCCAGCAGCTCAGGGTACAAGCCATAACCAATTCTAGACAGGACATCACTTCATCATGGGGTGCACTCAAATACATATCTACATTCACTCATACTGGTACAATTTAGACATGCCAATTAACCTAATGTGCACATCTCTGAGATGTGGGAGGAAACCAGAGTACATGGAAAAAACCCATGCGGACACAGGGAGAATGTGGAAATTCCACAGACAGTGGCCCTGGCCAGGAATTGATTTTTTTTTTTCCTCATCAATGTTATAATGAAACAACATTATTTGAGGACCTGCTGTTTTAAGACGTCATCTTAAAACAGAAATAGTTTCATATCTTCCTTGCCAACTTGGATACTTTTTACTAGTTTTTCTTGCCTATGTGCCACTAGAAATTCTATTACAACAAGGTGAGAAGTGGCAAGAGTGGATTTTCATGTCTTCTTCCTGATCTTAGGGGGAAAGCTTTCATTCTTTTGCCATTGAGTATGGCTGTCAGCTGTGAGATTTTCCTAATTGTCCTTTACCAGATTAAGAAAGTTGCCTTCTATTCCTAGTTTTTTGGGTGTGTTTATCACAAAAGGTTGGATTTTGTTAAATACTTTTTCTGCATGAACTGAGTTGATCATGGTTTATGTTCCCCTTCATTCTATTAATATGGTATATTATATTGTGTGACTTTTTTCTATGTCAACTACCCTTGCATTCCTGGAATAAATCCCATTTGGTGATGATATATAATCTTTTAAATATGCTGCTGCATTCCTAAAATATTTTCTTGAGGAATATTGCATCTATATTCATAAGGGACATTGGTCTAAAGATTTTATTTCTTGTGTTGTCTTTATGTGGCATTAGTAGCAGTGTTATGCTGATTTCATAAAATAAGTTAGGGCAGGTCTACTAGTGACAAACAATTCAGTTACTGTTTATCAGGGAATGTATTAATTTCTCCTTCTTTTGTGAAGGAAAGCTTTGCCAAATATAGAATTCTTGGTTAACAGGGCTGAAAAAAATTCTTTCAGCACACTGAGTGTGACATCTCATTGCCAAGTGGCCTCCATCATTTCCGGTGAGAAATCAGCAGTTAAACATACTTCACTATATGTGAAGCTTTTCTTCTCTTTTGCTTTCACAAAGTCCTTATTCCCCAGAGATCTCTATTTCTGGCCTTTCTCTCTAAGCTTTTTGGTTAGTCTACTGTTGACCCCAACTGTTCTCCCTTTCCCTGGCAAATAGTGACTAAGTACATTTACCTTTAAATTTAAAAAAAAAAAAATCTCTCAGGTGGCCTCCTCAGCCCTAGGAGAATTCTGAGTTAGGTAAAAATAAAAACAAATCATCTGACCCAGTCCTTCGGGGAGCCATCAGACAGGGCAAAACAGACAATTACAATTGAGAATATGGTCTGTTATGTTGCCTCCAAAAGTAGATATCTGTACCAGGAATACAGGTTGTTGTCTTCAAGGCTGCTGTTGAGGTGGAGAGTAGGGGATGAGACCAAGATAAGTTAAAATGCCACAAAACTCTCTTACTGATATTCAGTTAATTTTACTTGATTAAGCATTTCCTTGATTTCAGTGGCCTTTTGATTACTTTCCAGAGTTCCAAAAAAATTGGTTCTCACCGTTTTTGCCAATTAATTAACTATTATTGTGGAGGTACGACCTTTGGTTGTTCCCTACCATACCATTTTAACTGACATAATTTAGGATTTCTGTTTTTTCAATGAGAAATCTTCATAATTACAAGGAATAATAAGTTTAGCATTATTCCTGCCATTTTATTTTAAAAAAACAGCTTTGAGATAGAATTCATGCACTATATAATCCATCCATTTAAAATGTATAATATAATGTTTTTGAGTACATACACAAGGCTATGCAGCCGCCACCACCACCACCACCACCACCACCACCACCTAACTTTAGAACATTTTTCTCCTCCTGAATAAAACCCTGTAGCCATTTACAGTCAATCCTGACTCCATTCCTTCTGATCCCATCTCTACACACCACTAATCTACTACCTCTATAAAATTTTTGTTTGAATATGTCTTCAATTCTTGAGGGTATATATCTAAGAGCAGAATTACTGGATCATATGGAAATCCTATG